>NC_137465.1:148753773-149444606 GCF_964235325.1 Thermobia domestica | reverse complement strand
GCCTGATCCATAGCGACACTACTGAAATGTCTTAGTTTGCTGCACAACGAAATGCCCTCCTAAAAAGTCTTCATACAAATTTGGATGCTCTTCAGCTAGTTTAAGACAGTCTTCAAAGTGAGTACTTCCCCACCTAATGTAATTTATCTTTCCAAAGCAAAAAAATAATGGCAGCGCTCTGCGGAAAGCGGATACATGCAGTTCCCAATTACCTTCCCTGTCACTAGTCGGAATTTTCAAGTTGAAAATCATAATCTTTGAACACTCTTTTCAACTTTCCTACTGTAAAACTATGCAAAGAAGTTTCTACCTTCCTCACTTTATCAACATCTGGAATACGTACTTGTGATGAGTAAACTAACTGCGATTTGTTTTTTCTTTAGGATAGACAAACATTATTTCTTCACCAAAATGATTTATCAATAGCTTTTTAAGCATTTTGTTTGTTACATATTCGGTAGATTTGCATTCTTCATTCATGAAGGAGCACAGCTGAGGAAGTTCATGTCCTTTGGCGGGAAACGAAATCATCTCAAGAAGTTTCTTAAACTCCCAACATGACTCACATCTTTTTCCTGGTTGTTGGTATCCCTAGTGTATTTTAACAAATACGTGCTCATGCATTGGCGATGGTACACGATATCACTGGCAAAGACACTCTCTTCGTCTGTTAAAGTCCTTGTCCTTGAGAACACATCTTCTTAAAAGTATCGAGATGCTGCGAGAAATTGAGCAGCTCTGTCTCTTTCACAAATCCTGTACAATTTTTTGTCAGTTTTGTTTGATATCTGATCACACACAACGCAACGTTCCCTTATGGAAGTATTCTTCTGATTGCGCAAAACTCGATCTTTATCGTAATTACCACTGTCACCAACAACACAAACATTTTCCACATATCCTATTCGTTCTTCTATTCGTTCGCTTTTAACACGTAGGGTCTATAACACTCAATGTGATAGTAAATTTCACTGAACTCCACTTTATCTAACAGGCCATCCTGGAGCTTCTGCGAAGAATATGAAATGTTTTCTCTACCACTATCGGTCCCATAAACTTTTTTCCCTCAAGTCTGGATCTTCCACAAAATACATACTGGATTTGCATTGTTTTCTGTTTTCGATTTCTTTTTGATCGGAGATCACACTAAAATTGTTCCCTCCATTTCAAATGATGTAGAAAAAAAATACTGACACGATACAAAACAGAAGAAGGTGTTATAAGCAACCAATTCACTGTAATTCAATAATACATATGCAAGCAAGTGACGTAACTCTAAATAAAATCTATATATACTACTGTCCGCAAAGGGTTAAAATTTGAAACAAAACTAAAAGTGAACACATATCATCTCGATCACGTGACCAACCCATAATTAGTCCATCAACACCACATAAATTATCCAAAAAGAGAAATGCCGTATACGCAACTTTCTCCAACAGATCCTATGTATGCTCCCAACTAATTCGTTGTATCTTCTTTGTTTCTTAACCGATCTTAATGATTTATGTGTCAAATGAAAGATATTTTAATACCCTTTTAAGTTAAAACATCCATCATCGATCCATCCATCGATCCATGATCGATTCATCCATATCGATCATTCCAGTTGTTTACTTGTCATGTTTAAAAATATGAGTTATACCCATCATAAAAATGCAAATTTTAATATACAATTATTTTAATAGGTGTTTATTTCAATGATTATTCAAACACTTTAGATAATTTATTATAGTCTGTTGTCTTCTACGTCATTTAGTTTTTAAATCATGAAGATTGGACTATAAGTTTAGGAGATATGTGTTTTTTTCACAAAGATTGTACTTTGGCTGGTCGGCCATATTGGCGGCCATATTGGGAGAAATTGCGCACTATCCCGATCACGTGACCAACCCATAAATAGTCCACTACTACCATACAAACTATTCCAAAAGAGAAATGCCGTATACGCAACTTTTCCAACAGGTTCTATGTATGGCCCCAAGACTACTTTCTGAATTAGTCCCAGAAGCGACAGTCCTATTAGCGACAGGAACTGTTATCTGTCCTATGAGGGACCGATTCATTTACATTGAGATGATGGAAGATGATATGATTCCCTCTTGTGAAATATGTTTGCCTCTGGCGTTATTAGCGCCCGAACAACCTTGCTATGAAAAATGTACGTGCCAGTAATACAGTTCATCAAATATATCTTCCCTCTACAGTGAGTACAAATAAAACTTATTTTAATTTTGAGTTAGATTTGATATAAAACATATCAAATAACTTAGCGAGACAACAGGGATATTTCCATGAAAAGTATATTCTTATGTAATTATTGAAAATCCAGTTGTAATATCCCCTTTCTTCAAAAGCTCTGTTTTCTGTACTTAATTGTATTCAAATCTAATTACTCACAAAGCACATTAATATATTTTATTTTGAAAAACTTAAACGTGTAACAGTTTTGCTAACTATGTACTTTTTTTAGACTTCCAAAGACACTGAATAAAATGAAAAAAAAAGTCAATGATAAAAGACACCTTTTGAGATCCTTTACATCTGATTGGCTATTCTCAACCAATCTCACCAATTACAATGCAGTTCACTCTAAACAATCCAAAAGGTAAACAAACTCTTTAAACTACCTTCCTCCCTATTGTAAGCTACTAAAACGTAAACTAATTGCTTAATTTGCCTTCCTTCCTTTTTTGACTTATACATAAAAGCTTGTCGTATAGCAATCTGAAATACGAGTAATCCCTTATAACTAGACGAACTGTTAAGTCCTGCGAGAGATGTGTAACTTGTATAACTAGACGAACTGTTAATTCCTGCGAGAGATGTGTAACTTGTGTAATAATTTCTTCGAATACTTTTTTTTTTTTTTAGATTTCTTTGATATCCTCAAGTGGTGAACACCCTCTTTCCATGGGCGCCCGATGGGAAGGCAGGGATCACCCCCCTGGCTCACGAAAATGTATACGTAATATAGCAAACCACGTATATTAAATACCAGATATACCAGACATGGTACAGCAACCATGAAGATGCCCCTTCCTAGAAAATTTTCTTCGGGCGCCCCTACCTCTCTCTGATTTCTTTCTTATGCCATTAAACATATTCAATCTAAACTTATGCTCCGCATCATTTTAACATGAAATTTTTAATTATATTAGAATCATAGACAAAGGCGGAGCTACTCTAAATATTTAGTTAGTTTTCCCCTTGATATAGTCAGTGTATTCATAGAAAGTAATTCAAAAATATTTAGGAAAAAACGTAGAAAATATTGTTAGTGTAATGAGAGTAGTCTCACGTATTAAATTCAGATAGAGCGAAATTTTTCATAGTACATTTTTTAGGTTCTAAATCGCATTAGCATGAAACAAGTTAAAGAAGAAAGAACCTTGTCTTCTTCCATTATCTTAGTATGAACGAATCGGAGACTCATAGAGCAGTTAACAGATCGAATCGGTCGCTCATAGGACAGTTAACAGTTCCTATCGCTAATAGGAATGTCGCAAGTGGGACAACACCAGCTTTCTACACCTAGTGACCGTCACGTCTTTCATTAATGTGACTCCCCAGTTTGCCTCACGACGCTGGGTGGACGCCAAAAATTGGGAAGCACCAGCCGGGAACAGTGTTAAATTCAGACATTTTCACCTGGGGTGAAAATGTGAACTCCTCGGGGGCAGAGGAATTTGAGTGAAGTTTTCTACATTTTGTGATTGAAATTTTGAGTTTTTCCGGGGGATATGAATTTTCTTCGCGGAGAAATTCCCCCCGGGCTACCCCCTGAATTCATCCCTGGCCGGGAATCGAACCAGGGACTTCTAACCAGTAGACTAAGGTGTTCCCTCTATAGATTACCAATTCTAGGTAAAAAGTGCTGTAACTGCTCAAGAAATTGTGTGCTGTTAACATTTTTCGCAGGCCCTGGACCCTTTAGAAGGATTATTTTACACTCCTAGCACATGTCTAATCTCATTGAGATCAGTGATACATATACAGTAAGTGAATCGTAAAGATTAGTGGAAAGAATACAATGGAAGCAAATGCAAGAATTCCGAGAAAATCTATTGATACTATGTCACACATCGTAACTTCACATGATCTGAGATTGAAGCACTCTTTGTTGCATGGGCGGCTGCAGGATTTTTCCAGGAGGGCCTAAAGTTCGTTGTTATTATTATTATTATTATTATTATTAATATTATTATTATTATTATTATTATTATTATTATTATTATTATTATTATTATTATTATTATTATTATTATTATTATTATTGGTCTTTCCTAATATAATTAGAGTTTCCAGATTTTCAAACTAAAAACCGGGACATGCTATAAGAATATTATAGTGGTATATAGAATAGTGGTATAGTATAGTGGTCTATAGTGGTATAGAATTTATAGTATAGTGGTAGTTATGCACTTATTTTTTGATGAAAAATTAGAATTAAATATATTAGGTAAACATTGACCAAAAGTGACTGACAGAGTATGTATATATTATTTGTATTAACTGAGAATCGATGACTAATAAAAGCGCTATATTTTAAATATTGCACTAATGATATTAACTTATGTTTTGGGGAAAACACGAAAGATTTGAAGTTCTGAATAATTCTGGGAGAGGGAGGGAGATGATGTAAATCTGGGCTGGGAATGTCCCGGCTAAACTAGGTCTTTGGAAGCCCTGTGTAAGGTTCAGCTCGAGATAAGGGAAGAGAAAGGTCGTGAAGAGGAGTTGCCAAGGAGATGATTTGTATGGTATCATCCCGGTATTCATGGAAGAACTTTCAGCAAAAGAAAAACAGCTGACAGATTTACAACAGAAGTTTAAAACATAAAAAAATAAAAAAAAGACGAAGGAAACATTACTCATGTCCGAAAACCAGGCCCTCAACCAGCCACAGAGGTTTGGGTGACCATGAATATGTTAGGGGAGGCCAAGTCGTTAAACATTCTCTTACCAATAGCTAAATTGTGTGTGTGTGTGTTTTTTTTTTTTTTTTTGTAGTAATAATAGCATTTTGTGTTAAGGTTTGGAGGGGCCACGAAAAGTTTGAGGGGGCCAGGCCCCCCTAGTCCCCTCTGGTTGCGGGCCTGCCGGAAACTTAATTTGAATTATTGATTTACTTGAATTTCAGGAAAGGGGGCACTGTCTTCCTTGCCCTCCTTGGGGAGTCCATGCTTCATAGAATTAGTGATCGGTAAATCCCCGTTAAATAACAATAGAAAGAAATGAACAATGTAGACATTTGAAGTTCATAAAACTTGGGAATCTTTTGAAACAAAGTGTCAATGGAATCAAATAAGTTTCTTGTTTAACATCCGATGCAGCACCGTAATTTGGATTTTTTTCTAATATTTGAGCACTCTTGAAAAATGTGAAGTTGTGCTCTAACTCAAATATGAAATGTGAACTTTGGCTCTACTTAGAGTTTAAAACCTTATCAAAATTTATTTTTACTTGTAAGAGTCCCAGTTGGCGCTTTATTGAAGTCGGGAACAGATGCTTCATCTTAGGGAAGTATATTTTGCTCCGATGATAGGACAGCATCAATATTTTCAATTATTTTCATTTTTTTTAATCGTTTGGTGGGTCCAATTAGGGTTACTATTAGGGTTTTATCCCATGTATGATATACCCAATGATGATTGAACTTGAAACACACGCATGGAAAGCATTAGCGCTAGCAAATTAGCTACGAAGAGGTACACCATACCCTATTCTAAGTCAAAAATTAGGGCAAAAATAAGAAGCAGAAACGACAGACTGTACGATAATACTTTTACGATTTTAATTTCACGCTATTTATTTCGAGACTTTCGAGACGAGACCGAGATCGAGACAAGCATCTGTTGACCGAGACGAGACCGAGACAGTGATTTTTGACTCGAGACGAGACTGAAACCGAGACCACTATTTATCATCCGAGACGAGACCGAGACTGTACAGTCTCGTCTCGTCTCGTCTCGATACCACCCTTAGCACCTAAACTAATAGAACGGGATTTTGAGAAATGTGTATCCTAAGGGAAGATAGGGAGGCTTGAATGATTATTTTCCCGTTCACCAGGTCTCCGACACTATTATAAATAGAACCTTGAAATATTGTGTAAATGTTCTCCTTATATCCTAGGCTTTGGGTATTGCATGTTCTGAAAAGGGAAGGTTGATTTAAATAGTATTTTCTAGCATTCTTCAGATCTCCTTAACTATACGACACAGAACCTTAAAATTTTGTATAAGTGTTCTCTTTGCACCCCAGCCTGTAAATAAGACAAGGTTTCGAGGATTGCTTATTCTGAGGAGGGATGTGAGGGCCTTGATTTTTTTTCCCGCGGATGTACGCTAATATTTGATTATTTTGAAGCATTGAGAGATAGTTAATTTGGTTTATGCCTTAGAATAAATTTTCTCTTTCTGGTAATGAATTTATTAGTATGATGATCCTTTAGCAGTAATGCTCATTCTCCAAGATTCGTGACTCTTCTTCCTCTAAATTCTCTTGGAATGTGTACATACAAAATCAATTTCTAATTTTGGTTCTAATCTCCAATAACTTTCTCTCTCGTAATACAACCTTACTTGAAAGTGGTGTTCTTCATTGGCGTAATTCGAATATTTTTCTAGGGGGTATGACATGGCCCCGTACTTCTGAGAATTAAAAGAACCTTACATTTGATCCAACGGTATTGTAGGGAAAACAGCATTTTAGGAGGAACCAGCAGTGTTCTGGGGAACTGCTCCCCTGGTCCTCCTCTGGTTACACCTACGGTATTCTTGTGTAAATTCTATACATTTTAAACTATTTTCTATTTTCTGATATAAATGTCTAATTTTGTGCCAATCTACAATTTCAACGAGGGATTTTGCGTTATCAATAACCCCCTATTGCAGTTCTTGTGTCGGAAATCACGAGAGAAGGACTGTAAGAATATACAAAATATCTAACCAAATGTTCCTTTGACTATAAGGAAACAAGGAAATAGTTGTGTTGTTTGTGTTATCTCTAATGATGATGACGTGTTATCAGTTTCCTTTGCCTTGCAACAAAAGTATTTCAGTGTGTATACGAGACATTCTCCTCTATCTCAGCGGAAGAAATGGATTACCGTCAGCATAATTTGTTTATGAACGAGGAAGTTTTGAAAGGGAATATGCAGTACTATGTCAGTAATGTGTTACGAATAGCCAATTTTAGTCTCACAAGTTTATTTTTTCTTCGTCTCTCTCTCTCTCTCTCTCTCTCTCTCTCTCTTTCTATGAATACAAGCTACAAGCACAAGTGATAATGTAATTTTGTCTCGTGGATAAAAACGATAAGACACTACACGCTTACTTCGATGTGTTTTGTACTTCGTTCACAATATTTATTTGAATTACGTTAATGGGCCTTATAAGATTGTACACTATGTAGCATCATTGTAAATGTAGTATCATTTATAGCAGGTAGAGTAGCTTGAAAAATACAGTTGTAATGTATTTTTTAAATAGTTAATGACGTTCCTTTATATCATCTTACCTAATGTTGGACCTATAAGATAATGCGTTTATGTATCTGTCATGAGATTTACGCATACAAAAGGGTCACCTAAAGCCACCATTTCTTACACAGATAGATCTTCACTATATCTAACCGTGCAAGAAGCCGTTTTTTCGGTTTTCAACTCGAGGCTTTTTGGGGGAGGGGGTCAAATTTATGCAATAATTATAAGTGCACATATGTACAACGAAACATGGAGGTAAGGAACCCAACAATTCCCTGTTAGGTAAGGAACCCAACAATTCTTCCTGTGTTACAGGTTGCATACCCTTTAGACATGTGTGCTGTTCCCATTAACCAGATTTTTTTCTCATGGAAAAAACATATGTCACGCATTTGTTTCGTTTCAAAGATTTTGCAGAAGCATTATTCTTCCCATGTGAAGAACGGGTAATGGGAAGCATGTAAAGATATAATAGTGGGAAGCACGTAAAGATCTAATAGTGCATATTTCTAGGAATACCGGGAGACAAGCACAGGGAATTCCCGTGAAGTTTCCGACACATTTGCCAACTACGGTATTCTCATTGATGGGAAGTCTGCCTTTTACGTCATTTGTAATGGATTGGATTGACAGAGCTACTTCCTTTGTTTTCCAATGTGTTATTGTCGAGAATTATCCCAATTCAGTATTTTCTTCCCAACTGTCTAGCGTCAATAGGGTCTATTGCTCATTATTAGTGACATTAATAGTAGTTAATTCAATATTAAATAAATAAGTAACTGCCAAACACTAGAACGTAATTATACTTAAGTAGGTAATGTTTTCTCTTAAGTACTGACTCAGTGGTAGAGCGTTTATTTTTGGTGCCTGGGGCCCCTGGTTCGATCCCAAGCCAAGTAATTTATGATGAACATCATTGTGTCCGTTTTCTTCAGGGTACTTCCGATTCCTCCCACATGCTCATTCCACCAATTCTTCCATCATCATTCACTTGCCTTAATCATCGCCTCCCTTAGCCTAAAGAGCATTATCATGCTATGTTAAACTGAAATATTTCTTTTCATTTCATTTCATATCTTAAATACTGACCAGGACCAGAGATTGATGGCTGTTCCTCATAAAGTGATGATCCCAGCTATAGAAAGTTTTCTCAGGCCTCTGAGTTGAGAAAGAGTTACAGATGTACTTAGTGCTATCCGAAGAATTATAACATGTATATTTCGATCCACTTCCGATTCGGATTCACTAGTCGAGGTAGATTGCACAAATATGAAAATTGAGGTACTGTCGACCGCTGGTGGAATGTGCAGCTATTTCCTTCTTTCTTTCAGATTTATTGATCATCTAAAGGGTGCTAAGGTCTTCCGTATAAAGCTCTTTGCGTTAGTTTGACGTATGCCATAAGTAATGTTCATGTACCAGGTATGCAAAAAAAATTAACGCTTTTTTACGTGAATTATGTTGATATTATCGGTATAAAACAAATGCATGTACATTACTTCTACTTTAATCCACAGAGCACAGTAATTATTTTCCCACAAAATCGTCCTGACGGTCAACAGACTTCTGCCAAAGTATGATCAGTTTCATAATCCTGTCATTGTAAAATTGTTCATCTTGACGAGTGAACAACAGCCTGACTTCCTCCATTGCACAGGGTGCGGCACAAAGTGGTTAGAGTACTACAATACTGACCAGAATTGATGGCAATGTTCTTAAGCAGAAGTTCCATATGCACTACACCATGAATGTCTCATAGAAGACTGTTATCACAGCTTTGCCTGCCGATATCAAAGCCTGGTTCAAGACGATTCCTTGTGGCGATAAATGGTACATAAAAGTGCTCTTCTTTTCAGATTCAGAGTGTTGTATCCAAATTTCGTCTGTAACGATGTTGTTCAAAACCCCATCTCCTTGATGTTCATGGCTCTGAAGTGAAAGTCTGTAGTTGTTCATTCTGTTCTGTTTCAAATCAGGAATCAGCTTTCACGCCACTTACCGTGCACAAAGTTTCCGGTATCCCAGATCTGCGATTATCATCTGCTCTCAACCCCGTGGTACGCCACACTTTCTAGCGAGCTCTATCTGTGTGATGTACCGGTTCTCTCGAATTATTTCAACACGATTGCGATGTCGCCAATTCGTTGCAGTGCGTGGTCTCCCTCTTCGTTGTTTGTTAACCAAGGCATACTGCGCTCCCATGGGGTTTTCTATACAAGCACGACAATTCAACGTATTATCGTATTGATGTCCACATAGTCCACAAACAATAATTCTCCAATGCCAGTTAGTGGGGACAAATTTTGTGCTGTAAAAAAATTCGATCATCGCACGCTGCTTCAGCCACACTTACATAGTGTTGGTTGTTCCACTGCGCCATGTTTCTTGCTATATCTCTTGGACTCTCAGTGGTGATTAGTTTGAAACTGCAGTATATCAAGAGAAAATCATCACAAATTTAATGCAATGATACTCACAAACCTATTTGTTTGCAACGTAGAAATTACATCGAAGGCATTACTTTTCAGTATGGCCTCATAACCAGGTGCTGTTGAGGCTCCCTCGTTGCTATATGGTTATTGTACGTTCCTTCAGCGTGGAATCCCCTAATTCGATTCCCAGTGGGAGCTCATGTAGTTTAAATTCCTCGTCTAACTATATGGTATGCACCTCGCTAGAAGTGACACTAAACTCCAATCCAACTACTAACCAGACGCTGTTGGTTTATATTTATGCTATTTAAAAACGAAAATCGATTAAAAAAAATTGAAAGATTTTTCTATGGTCCCCTTGTAGTGACGACGCTAGATGGGGTGAGGGGTGAGCTTCCCCCAATGGCATCGTCCGATTCCTCTACTGGCTCCCTTCCCAGACATATTCCATTGTAGTGTATAGGTCAAGTAATATAAAATTATTTTCAGTAGGATTAAAATAATAGAACTTGCTGCCCCTTCGTTTGTTTTCCTAATAAATTAAAGTGGCGTCGTCACTGTTCCTAGAATAACTTCGTGGTAGGTTCCTCGACCCAAATAAATCAAAATATCACATAAACTCTTGAATTCCTGCACTTTCCTTCTTTCTGTTTTCATATGCTACAGGTGTAACGAGATCATGGGTAAAAGTTATATATAGTGACTAAATAAAATGTATATTTACTGCCGTCCTAATGTCCATCAGTAAAGAGGAATTGCCCAAGTTCGATATGCGTTATCATAATCCTTCAGTTTGTGCACACGTGACTACCAGACACATTCTATGGTAATCATCCTGTCATACCTGACGACACATATCTGGCTTGTAATCCGGCCACGAAAAAGCCTGGTAGGTATGGATAAAGACGGTACATAAATGGTCTCTAACAAACCTTCGAAAGAAAATAATTAGCATAACATCAGACCCGGCAAATAGGGTGGCTACGGAAAATGACCGTGGCCATCATCTTTGCATATGCACAACTTAATACTGTAGAGTGGCATAAGTGTTGACCATGCATATATGTGTGAAAATGAAGGAAGGAGAGATCTCAAATCTTCAGTACCATGTCTCAAACTTGGACAGTTGCTCTTGTTAATGGTAGATTACACTCATTTATTGTAGCACATAGAAGCTTCATTTACGCCTGAAACCTCACTTTTCTTTTATGAATATTCTGTATGCTTATAAAATATAGCTACACTCGTCTTGAGCTAGTAAAATTCTACGTTTGCACTAGTTAGTATTTGTACATAAAGATGTGAGAGTAAATAACTCGTGCTTCTAAAAGAGCATTTACATTCATGTCGGAAGAATACTTCTTAAAGTTGCATAATCCGGCATTTGTCCTTGCTCCTTTGCTTTTCTGTTGTTGTTTTTTTTTTCTTCTTCTTTTTTCCTTGCTAAGAGTAAAGGGCGATTGACCGCTGATAGCGAGTGAATCATAACTGGCAGCAAATACTGTAAGAATGTTTAAGAGACTGAGGAGATGAAAGATTAGAAAAGAAGTGAATTTTTACACAGATCTCCGGCGTTAAAAAATATTTTTAGTTTAAACACAGTTCATACTAACACAAGACTTGTGTTCAGGCATATCAGATAGCAACCAGCATTGCAATGGTTTGATTACATAAACACAACACTACTGGTAAACATAAGTATTCATACAGATTCAGTGCTGATTACGCAATCCTCATCTTTCAAACTTTAGAAAGATCTGAATCACGCTTTTGCTGCCAAATGCAAATTTCAGATTTGTTACTACACATCAAGATTGATCCAATGTTACTATACGGATATGTTAATATATACTGTTCCTCGTCTGTATAGAGCACTTACCTTTGATGCAACAAAGCTAGTGGATCTAGTGATAGTGGACCTACAGCTTAACCGTGAGATCCTAACCATATGAGTGCTCACCGGAAGTGAAATCTGGATCTCTTGCGGCAAAGACCCTAACCGTATAGCCACGAGAGATTTCTTTCTTCCACTGCGAATTGAACCCAGGATCACAAATACTAACATCAGAATCACCTACATGGCAATACTCATAAAGGTGTTCAAAAAAGAACTTCAAAAGCACTTTGGGAAATAACTTAACACGGAAACATGGAAAAGAAATTATACTGGCATGGATATGCGTCGTTTCGGAGCTATAGGCCGCCGAAAACAGGTCGGAACGATAAAATAAAGGATTATAACTGGGGAACGAAATGTCGAATCAATTAGTGCTTACTTTCAGCCTAATGGATGTCGAAGGGAGGCGATGCGGTAGGATTAAGCCTCGAAGCATAAACTTCAATTCATGAAGTTTAGAAACGAAAAATGACATGGAGTAGGAACTGGAAAGTGGCACACATTCAGTATCCACCTGCACATTAATGGAATCTAAGCTCAAAATAACACTATGATCTTTTATGCGACCTTGACAGGGAATATTTTGTTCCCTGTTGTAACCCTTATTTTAAAATATCTTTCTGACCAATTATAGGCAGATTATAACTTCGAAATGATGCATTTGTACACAGAGGCGGATCTAGCCAGTAGCCTAGCCCCCCGCAGTTTTTTGAATGTCAAAAATAATTTAAGCTATTATTTATATATATTTGGAAGTTTACAGTATATACCTATCATAGTCTGGGTTTTGGCTGCCCTATCAGTTTTTATCTTTTAGATCCGCCACTGATTGTATATACATTTATGTTGGTCCATATATGGATCACTTGAATGCCAAAAAATGGCAAAATGCCTTCGTTCATCTCTCATGCATGGGTAACGTTTTAAAAACACTTTGTAAACAGTAAATGATAAGACATAAACTGCAGAGTTATTGTTGGGAAATGAAATAAAATCTTTCAGTTTTACGTCCCACGACGTGATGCTAAAGTTGAATGAGATGGTAGAATGAAGAAAGTGGAAAACCTAGAGAAAATCACACACACGATGTTTGTCCACCACAAAGTTCACTTAGCGTGAGCGGGAATCAAATCAAGATTCCATGAACCAGAGATGAACGCTCTATCAATTAGCCAGTTATTGTTTTGATTGACAACACAATAAAAATATGAATTGTTCATAAGGTGTTAAGCTTCAAATTTATCTTCTGAAAAATTCCAGTTTTGATCTTCTCGTGAAGTTCTTTCTTTTTTTCTTTCTTTCTTTCTTCCCATATTTATGTACCGTATGTAAACTTAGGCCCCTATGTATGTTCTCGTGTGAGGATTCATTTCTCATTCTTTTCCTTGCACACCCTGTACTTATCAACACCATGTACTAAAATAAGGATATAGGAAACACGATTTAATTCTACCGCCATAATATCCTGTAAACTAGAATCTCGCTACAAATGAACAATGACTTTGTTCTTTGTTAAAAGTTTACCTAAACAAGACGTGAAAGAAATTCTTGATGCTGGAAGAACAGTTGTTGCTTTTGCTTCCGGGTACGTACAGCGTATGATGTATCTAAAAGGCTGGTTATTTTAAAGTATGAACATATTTGTTTGAAAATGAAGTTGTCCTTGAGGAAACGCAGAGAAGAAGAATTATGGGTGTAATTTCCGTGACACCAAAGTGACCCACATTCGAGAGACTTAATTTCATTTCCATGCGCTCTGCTGTGCTTTTTTTCTTTTTTCCTCAGCTTCTTCGATAAGATGAATCGGATGTGGTTTTAATACCATTTTAGAAAGAACTTCCAAAGGTATTTGGTTCGTCACAAAATGAGAAAGAAAAAGTAGGTTTTTCGGCTAACAAATAATCATGTGATGTTTTTATTTGGTCTTTGATGTTTATTAGTTTATTATTACAAGTAATGGAGGGGATAAAACAGATGAATGCTATTTCTACACTAACATTAACAAATATCTATATCAATATTAACAGATCAAAACAATATTCACGAAGAAATTAAATGTCAACTAAAAGGAGGGAATTCGTGTTATTATTCACTTTAAAATCTTTTGTTGTCGCGAATTCTGACGAGGAATTTGAAGCTTAAAATATATAAAACGATAATTATGTTTGTTGTTCTGTTTGACTGCGAAACATTGCCGCTTACTCTGAGGGAAAAACATAGATTGAAACAAGATCTTGAGACGAATATTCGGACCCAAGAGGAACGGGAATGGGGAATGGAAGAAACTTCATAACGAGGAACTACATAATTTATACCGCTTACCAAACATTGTTAGCGTCATCGAGTCTAGGAGGCTCAGATGGGTAGATCATGTAGCCAGAATGAAAGAAAGTAGGAATCCTTTCAAACCTTTAACTGGGAATCCTATGGGAAAACGATCATTAGGAAGACCTAGGCGCAGATGGGAGGACAATATTGGAATGGATCTCGCAGAAATAGGAACAGAAGGTAGACATTGGGTTCAGTTTACTAAGGACATTATTCAATGGAGAGCTTTCGTGACCGCGGCATTGAACCTTTGGGTTCCATAGGCCATAGAGTCAGTTATTATTGTAAGGATCCCCACATCACAACATGAGCACATGTTTATGAACGATATGTGTTAACGTTTACAAACAAGCAGACGATACACAAAACAGGAAGACACGAAGGGAACGGGAAGCGAAGGGGATTCCTCAACACAACCATACCTCACAAGGCTGCTATGAGCAAAGATTTCCTAGGACCATAGCCTGGAGTCAGTATAAAACTCCCCGGTAGCTGCTTTGAGCTAAGAGATTCCCGTACGAAACGATATATCCTTCAACCTTGTCATAAAAGAGATTCTGTTATAAGAACTTTGTAAACACAAAGACTATTTTGTACTTTTATAATAAATAGATGAAGGGCTAGATTCCTGTTCCATTATTGACTCTACCTACAAAACATTTCAATATTAACGTTTGCATTGAAAAATCATTCAGATCGTTGGCTCAATGTTAAAGCACTCATTTCTGATGGAAAGAATCTCTTGTTCAATCTCAAGTGATGGACAATATCCTATCAGTATGGTTCCTCGGAGATTCACCGTTTCCTTAGTTTCTTCTACCAATCACAAATTCCAATGGTCATTCTCTTGCATATGTCCTTTATCTTCTTTATTTTATTTTCTCTTTGACTAATTATCATAATATACTACCTACGGGTCAGTCCGTCCGTGTACCCACCCCTTGTTTGAGTTGTTACCCCAACAGTATTCGACGTCTGTATATATGTCATGTGGAAACCGCCAACTTGGCTCGCAACGCAAGCTTAATCGCGCTTCAGCTTAATAATTCAGCGCGGAAGCTCATGTGAGTAAGACTCCTCGATTCATTTTTCCGCGACTCTTGATTCACCCCGAGAAAATAACATACAGTCATGTGAGCTCTATTCTGAAAACTGCTAGTGCGAGTAGTATCTCTCCAGACATCTGAAGCTGGTTGCAGGAAAAGGATGTCAAGTGTTGGAAAAGAAACAAACGGTATACATCTACACTATTCGAGGTGTATATATATGCAGTATCTATATATCGCGCATCCGGCGGAAGATTGTTACAAGTCAAAATTACACATTTGTGGGAAATCCATCAAAATCGCTCCCTGGAATACTTGAATTTCTACCATCTAGGGCAGCGTTTCCCAACCGGTGTGCCGCGGCACACTGGTGTGCCGTGAATGGGCCGCTGGTGTGCCGCAAGGAAATCGAAACAAAATTGTTAATTCTATAGGTATCAAATTGCAAGACATGAGGGAAAATGTATAATTGTATTTCACATTACAATGAACCTCTATTATGAATCTACAATTTTAAGTTTCACACCTTGTTACTTTTCTGTACATGTTTAATGTTGAAAAAAAGTATATGTTATCATTGTTATGACCATTATTGCTTCTTTATTGCAGATATTTCGTAACTTGAAATTTTAAAATATCATTTAATCCTTTCGACATACTAAACATGCCAAACATGCATACAAATTACCTACATTTGTTTTAAAAGTACAAGAGATTTGTTTCTTCGTTCGTTATTTAATGATCTTCCTTCTTAGTGAAAGGTTGGATACTGTTTTCGAAAAAGAAAGCGTATTTTTAAAAACCTGAGTACAATATTTGATTGCAATTGTTTCTATTTTAAAATTAGAACGAAAAATAAGATGATGATTTACCACGGGGAAAACCAGGGATCGAGGTATCTTCTCTGTGAGGAGATCAGTAATCACTTTTTAAAAAAATACCACGGTATTTTATATTTACAAATAATAATATTTATAAGTGTGCCGCGAGAATTCAAGTTACACCCGTAGTGTGCCGCAAGTTGAAAAAGGTCGGGAAACGCTGATCTAGGGGTTAATTTGTTTAGTTACGTTTATGCGAAAATACCACCAGGTAGAGCTCGCTTCTCTCTCTTTCTCTCTCTCTCTCTCTCCCTCTCTATTCTGTCTGAGCGATGATAACTCACAATTCCCATTTCTTGAGTTGTAACTCTCTTCCACCGGGTATGCGATATATCTGAAGTATTAGGTAAATGTTTTCATTTTTTACTGCATTTCAAAGTACATTATTAAGAATGAAAATGGCTTTTAGACTTCCAAATTATGCTACGCATAACTGTAGGGTCTTATAGAACGGTTGTGTCCTCCCGTCTGTCGATATGATCGGAGAAAAAATGATAAGAGATATCGAGAAGCGAAATTTTGCAATCAATTCATCGTCCCAAGGATAGTTTCAATTTTCTACGTTAACCTTCTATTCAAGAGGTGCTGGAAATCAACAGTTTAGTTTCAATGTTGATCGCCATAGAATAGGAACGGTAATCGATAAAGGCAAGTGGATTTTTGAAATCGATTTAGCGTCTTAAGGAAAAGTTCAATCTACTCCTATGTCTCTCTACTAAGACCGGAAATGGTAGAAATTTACTGCTTAACAGGTTTCATCTTACACTATGCAGCTATTTTATCCGCAAGTTAGGCCTATAATCTGTTTCAATCTTGAATTCGCATATTTTGGAAGTCTACCATTGTTTCACAACTGTGAAACAAAACTCATTTGTTTTATTTTCTTGTTACCCGCACTATTGGACACTAGCTCACTCCAGATACTAAGTTTGACATGCCTGTTATAAATGAATATCGAACCGGAGCCCGAATCCGAGCAAACGCGAACTCCAGTAAGATTAGTAGGCGCTAACAGGAACGAGTGCAAGCCCAATAAGATTAGTGAGCGCAAGATCGATCTAGAGTCCTTACTTTCATTGAGGATAGCGAGTCTAGCTAAAGCAAGTGCGACTCTGAGATAACCTGAGCTTCACTGAGATTATTGAGCCTGAGCCATACGAGTGAACATCTATATAGTAAAGTCCAAAGTGATCACTTTATGTCACATAATATATAATATATCATATACCTTAAAGCAGTGGTGCCCCCCCCCCTTATGTCCATGACGCACCCCCACCCCAATTGTCTATCCGTAGGTGTTCTTCCATAAAAAAATCTTCTTTTCGATTAATTTTACCCCCCATCAAACATATTTATATAGATTTTACCCCCCCAAATATTTCAATGACGCAGTTTGCGTCATAGCCCCCCCTTGTGGGCACCCCTGCCTTAAAGTGTACATTTTAGGCATTGAATAGTCGTCTCATGAGTTGTCTTACTTTGTTTATGAACACTCAAGCAAAATATTGATTTTTTTTTAAATGATAGCTTATGCATAAAAAATATAACAGTTTAATGATATCATATTTATGAAAACACACGAACAATATGAGTGTTAGTTTTGAAACATTCACTGAATATCTACTTTATAGATATCCGTGCTTATCCAAACAGACTTCCACTGGATATATAAATACATCACTATATTCTATCCAATAAACGCCAATTAAATATTCATATCATAGGTTGGGTAATATTGATGGGATATATTTGTATTTTGATCACTGCGAGTAATAACAGTTATGCATGTTTTCCATATAGTTTAACAGGATGTGTAAGAATACATGTTTCTTTCATTGTTGCGTGGAAATCATCATGATGTAGACCGCTGTCCCTATTTTTATCCTTTTTTTTTTATGAATGAACATAATGACACCACCACAGTCACCGCTGAACGGTACAACACAATATGAAGAACATTTTCCTTCTCGAAATGAAACAGCTTGATCTAAGAGACATGTGGATGCAGCAGGATGGTGCCACCAGTCATACTGTAATTAATTATGTCAAAAAATGACAACCCTTCGACAACACTTCCCGAGACGCCACATTTCTAGATTTGATTTTATCAATTGGCCACTCAGATTCCCCGATCTAACTCCACCGGACTATGTCCTGTAGGGTTAGGTAAAGAAGAAGGTGTATACCATAAAGCTCACTACCATCAATGAACTGAAAGACAATATACGAAGAAAGGTAGCAGCCATCTCTGCCGAAACCCTACGCAAGCTATGTTGAACATGATTGTTACAGCCAAAGAATATTCTTGTCAAGGTGGTGCCTATCTAACACGTGTAATCTCCATGTTACATCACCTGAAAAGACAAATGAAATCCCATTACATGATGTAATATGCAGTGTTTGCTTCACAAAATTGCATTACTGATTAAAGTTAGGTGAAAAATAACTTTCATTTCGTACTTGTGGTAAAATTTTAGCCTACGATTATATATCGCATGCCATTCCCATTTGAAATATTGAATCTGAATTCAAATGACAGATTTCAAGATGCCCTCCATGATGCTACATTGCACTATCTGATGCGCCCCACCCCAATTACCGACATCCAAAATTTCTTCATCTTTTCTCAAGTCGTTTCAAATATATAAGAGTGGTGTTGGACTTTTGCATCACTCTGTATACTACGCTGTTCCCGAATTGATGTTTGGGATGAACCAATGAACTCGCGATGAGCTATTGCCAAATCTACGGTAAGAAAGTTGCTTTCAGTGGACGAATATTGCTCCATGTCGACAAGGTTATCGTCTTACTAAAGAACATATAGCCTAGTATATCGCCTGGATCAGACTCCCACATCATACCGTTGACAACGTAGCTTAAAACGAATTAATTGATCGACGTGAGAACAGCGCTCAAAGTGAAACATCGATTCTGCGGCCCAGCGGCGCAAATCTGTCTTCAACATTCGATGGGGGGGGGAGTAAGACCGGTTCCTTTCTTTTTCTTTCTTTCTTTTCTTTCTTTATTTATTTCTTTCCTTTTTTTTTTTTTTTTTTGTTAAGCATGATCAAAATAACTGTGAAGTTGTAACACAATCCTGTTGAGGATCAGGGAGCAGAGTTGTCTTCAACATTTGGAGGCGGGCAGATTTGAGGCTTATTCTGTGGGATATTAATTTCATCTCACTTTCCTTTGTGGCAATCGGACACAAATCATCACACTTTAAAAAAAAAAAATCGAATCCGATTTTTGGGGGGACAGCCTCCCAGTTCGAAGATTGGAGGGGACATGTCCCCCTCATCCCCCCGGGATTTGCGCCAGGGCTGCGATCACGTACAATAAGCCAGTAGAACACGAATAATACCTTTTGTTGCGCCTCGAGGTACAGTATACGGAAGGACTTGAAATTAAAGTTGAAATGAATTGATAAATTGAGGATTGTGATTACGGGTACCATGTATGCAAAAACTGAGCAATTATGGCTTCATCACTTGTACACATCAAGTGAAAATATTTTTCTGACACAAAGAACTTCGCATTATTAAAAAGTGTCGGTCACAGTAAGTTATATCCTTGACAGATTACTGCTTGTATAAAGGCAGTAAAACGTCGGTCTTCATCGATGAATATCTTCCAATCTTCTATTTGTATAGAATTCAACAATTTAATTAATTTAAACTGTCACTGGTAGTACTCATTATCATGTTGTACAATACTATATTATAATTGTCTTCCTTTGTGCTTAATGGGTTACACCAGGCTCTCGGATATGACTATGCCATATATAAGGTATGACCAAAAATCTGGACGAATATATGGAAAACTGTAAATACAGTGTATTCGAAGTCAATTGGGATCAATGTTGGTGGGAGGGGGAAACATTATGATGTGGTTAAAGTTGTCATCCACCATCTCTGTGGCCGCCATATTGAAATCAACTTGTTTATGTTAAGGGATAACATAGTCAGGTGACATTAAACAGCATCCTCATTCGAAGAGAAATCCAACGGTAAAGCTATTTTTCCAAAATTTACAACGGTTTTGAAGTTGTGAACACTAACACAACTTAATAAAACACATTCATCTTTATGGGTGTAACAGAGTACGAAGATGTATATAACAGAGACGAAACTGCTGAATTGGATGACAGGGGTGACGAGAATGGATAGAATCCGGAATGATTACATCAGAAGAACAGTTTAAGTAGAACCCATCAGCCAAAAGACAAAAAAAAAAAAAAAAAAAAAAAGCCCAGATGATTCAGGCATGTGGAAAGAAGAGATGAAGAGTATGTAATCAAGTGAGTCGACGAGTTACACATAGAGGAAAAGCTAAGAAAAAGAAGAAGGTCCAAAATATGATGCAAAGACAGGATTGAAGAAGACTCAAGGGAAAAGGAATGGAGAAAAGAGGAAGCAAGAAATACAGTTCTATAAAGGAAGAGAAAAAAGTAAGGAAATAATAACCCCGTGGGATTAAGACGCTGAGACAGAAGAAGAAGGTAGATTTATATTATATATTCTTAACATTTGTTGGCTCTAACATTTTTGGATGAAATATTTCCCTTTAAAATAGAAAATAAGTAAGTAAAGCGGTGAGTGGACGAAATATATAAAGGTAACCAGGAAAGTTCTATCGCTTTTTGTGGAAGTCTGTGTTCAATTGGCCCTCACACCGTAAGTTGAATGCGAATGGAGATTAGGCGAAGATCAGTTGTTGGTGTGGATATATCCAACACACTCCTGGTTGTGGCAATTCAGGTATATCGTGAACTTGCGTAAGGACAGAATGAACATGGGATCTTCACAGAGCGTCATCAAGACGTGTATGCTATACGAGTTCAAACTGGGGTCGAACACCGCTGCAGAGGGGCGGAAGATATGCTAGGCCTTTGGTGAGGGTGTCGTGACTACGCGGACAGTGCAGCGGTGGTTTAACAAGTTTAAGGACGGTGACAAAACACTCGAAGACGCACCACGTGCCGGAAGACCAACACATGTACAAAATGAAAATCTTCAGGCAGCAATTGAGGCTAACAGTGGCCAGACATTTAAGGAAGTGGGACTACAATTCAGCGTGAGTCCAGAAACTATTCGGGAGCATCTCTATCAACTTGGGAAGCACTACAAGTTGAGTCTATGGGTCCCACATGATTTGACTTCGGGCCAGAGGGCAACGCGAGCAGACACCTGTGTTTCTTTGCTGTCTCGTCTGCGGAAGGAGCTATTTCTGGACAGAATGTTGACATGTGATGAGAAGTATGTCCTGCACGAATCTCCATGGAGCCATCATCATTGGTTAGTATCCCATGAACCGGTTTCAAAACAGCCGAAACCAGCACTGCACCATAAGAAGGCCCTCCTGTGTGTTTGGTGGGCTGCTCGCTTCTTCGTGCATCGGAAACTGGTACCAGGTTGGCAGATCATCAATGCAACTGTATACTGTCAGCAGTCGAGCCATGTTCAAGAAATACTCAAAACTCTGGAGCAAGTACTTCTGAATCGCAAAGCCCCACGGCAAAGCCTGAATCTGATGACCCGGGACAACATTCTACGCCTTGGATAGAAAACATTATTGCATCCGCCATACTCCCCGGACATTGCACCGTTCAATTATCACCTGTTACATTCCTTGGACAATCACTATAGAGTACGCCAGTTCAAATCCCTAGTAGAGGTGCAAAATATACTAGATACCTTCTTCGCTTCACGGCCCTTTAAGTTCTACCGCGATGGAATTCATGGCCTTCCAGAATTTTGGCAGGTCGTCGATGCTGATGAGGACTATTTTTTATCTTCCAGGTACGTCTTATTTGACATATTGGTGTCCGAAGGTGGTGGGCGAAAAAGCGACAGAACTTCCTTGGTTACTTTTATAGAACATAAATAAAATTCAGAAAAGTATATGTCTTCCACTTTATAAAATTCACGTAAATATGATATAATATTCCCGGTTATATCCCATGATGTTAGAAACTTAGGTGGCTTTGTCTCAGGGTTACAACAGTGAAACAATATTTTTCTAACTTTATTATCGAAGGTAGTGTACCTCTACTCAGGGCCGCCCACAGGGGGGATATATGGCGCAAGCTGCGCCATTGAGAAAAATTTTGGGGGGGATTTTACTCTACTTTCGAACTAGCAATTTTACTGTCGGAATAGCATTAAAACACGATTTTGAGAAGCTAATTTTCAAAAATTTTCCGGGGTGAACCCCCGTACCCCCTGCTTCGATACTCGATGAATGAAGTACCGCGCAAGTAGCCGTATGAAAGGAAAGGTTGGTTCGTTTTAAGAGAAGGGCCGCCCACAGGAGGGATGAATGGCGCAAGTTGTGCCATCGAGAAAAAAATTGGGGGGAATAAAAAATTGGGGAAGAATTTTACTCTAATGTCGAATAAGGAATTTTGCTGTCGTCAGAATAACGATGCGATTTTTTTTAAAATCTTGAGACTGAATCCCCCTACCCCCTGCTTAGAAACTCTATGAATGAAGTACCGCGCAAGTTGCTGTATGAAAGGATGGCGCCAAGTTCTGGTGAACAACAGTTACAAACACTCAAGGAATCACTTTCAAATTTAGATTTGAAACTTGCCTATGTTGTCTGTTGAAAATTATAAAGTAGTTTGACATAATTGTGAGCTAGTGGTAACCATACAGACAACAGCCAAGTTTCAAATCTAAATTGAAGTGAGCCAGTGAGTGTTTGTAACTGTTGTCCACCAGAACTTGGCGTCTATTTTTGTGATTTCAATTCTTTTTAAGGCCACTCGTACTTGGCTCTTTTACAGGAATGTTTTTTGTTGGATATCATTTCTTTTTGTAGGCTAATTTCGAGGATAACACTTTCTTTTGGTTTCAAACTCAATAACTTGTAACTTGCGTCTTACTTTTCATGTACAAGGGAATTATATCAATATTTTGTAAAGGAAAAAATAATACTACTAATTGTAAAAAAAGAATACCTGTGCCATACACTGTGTGTAGAAGTTTTTATACCCTTCAATATCCTTATAGAACATATTTAGTATTGTACACAACCAAGACTACTAATAAAAGTAATGCCATTTTTATAATTACTACTGCCCCTACTACTACTACAAGCATTCTATAATACTACTACAGGAAATAAAAACAACAACAAAAATAACAATTACTAGTACTATAAAAACTACTGCTACACTGGGCAATTGTTTTTAGAGGACTTGAGTTTTGAGGAGGGAAGAGATTATTAGTTTTGGGGGGGAGTGCGCCATCAGCTTTGGGGGGGGGGATGGGCACCCCTGCCTCTACTAGACAATCTTACTACTCTTCAGTGAGTTCCATTGACCTAGTTCCTTCTGGTGTGATGGTACCGACAATTAGTCTTCTATAATGTGTCACTTTAACATCGCACCAGCCCTATATGTTCGCCTTTCAATATGCTCCTACTTCCCCAAGCTACTGCTACATGTTCATAAGATGATTAATTATTGTTCGTTTTAATTAATCGCCATTCTTCACTGTGATATTAGGTATATACACGTAATAACGAAAATGTTCTTCCTTTTGCACTGTTTACGATAGTAATAATAATTCATGATAGTCACTGTCTGTGGCGTATTTAGGAGGGTGGCTTCCGGGCTTAAGCCCCCCCGAAATCTTACTTAGTATAGTAAAGTAAATAAAATATCTTGCAGAATTTTCATATTTCTAGGCAAAGCCCCCCCCTCCCCGAAAGTTAGCAAAGCCCCTCCCGAAACAAAATCGTAAATACGCCACTGGTCACTGTTATTTATGGTGACAATTTCACCGTGTTATTACTATTTATAGATGCATTAGCACTAGCATGGTTGCTTTTTAGATTTAGAAGAGATTTTGTTCGTTACGTTGACGAAGTTAAACTTAACAGTATTATCTTCAAAGGTTACTAACATCCTAACTGTTCTGGATCCTTTCTCGTTCTCTGTTCGTTAGGATTTTTTTTTTTTAACGTATAGAAGACTCTCCTAAAGCAATCTCACCCCTTTTTCTATTTGTTGATACTTATATTTAACGTTTTAAAATGAAAGATAGAAAACTGAAAGAAACGGAGAATTGTATAGGTTTTGATGAGTGGCAATTAAAACATTATCCTCCTAGTGAGTATAACGTATGTACGTATACAGGGTACGATTTAGATCTATGTCCTTTAAATTTGTCATAATAAACTTTTCTGTTGCTTTAAACATAGTTTTAATGCACTTTCTACTGTTCTTTTAGGTTATTTCAGTTAATTCGGACTTTCGGTAATCCAGTCAACTTACCCCCCCTCCCCAATTAGTCCGGATTAACGAGATTTTAATGTATACGTTAAATGAAGATAAATATAGCATCTCTTTTGAATCACGTTGTGATCTCTTTCTCACTGGGTTATTTGTTTGAAAGCAATATAATGAGCTACGCTAAAGAAAGCGAAAACTGTTCATCGCCGATCAAATAGTAAAAAGACTTTTTTGGTCAAGAGTTCTTATAAAAGCTAAGATCCATCCCGACACACCAGTGTGGGAGCCCCGCCCTCTTTGATTGAGGTTAATGGCTGAATGCGGCAGAGCATTGATGATGATCTTTCCATGTTCAGAGAGCATCTCTTAAGGTTTACGTCTACAGCGGAACTATAGTCATTGCATAATTCAATGACACCAAAATCTAAACGAAGGCCAAAGAAATGAATTCTTATGTTGTTTACTTTCATTCAAAGAAAACACATCCAGATAATCTATTTGAGAACTTTTTCAGTAGTTCTAAGGCTGTCTACTACACTCTATTGACTAGCAACATTCGTAATTTGTATTTATTATTAAAAAAAAGAAAAAGTGCCAATGGAGTTTCATCCTTGCGTTGTTTATTGCTCATGTAATAATAAATACTGAATTCCTTTGTAAGATATTTTTTTGTAGATACTCTTACATAACACATACATTAAAAGAATTTGTTTATTGGTTAGTGAACAAACGATCACAGCAGACACGCAACTGAACAACATCCTTACGATGGTTCTTAATATAAAGAATGTGTCAACAACTTTACGACTTCATTGCGAAATATCAAGATAAATAGGTGAAAACTCATACTGGAAAGAGAGAAGAACAAGTGGAACCTAAGAGTTGATTAATGAGCCTTTTCCTTAACCTGGAAAACAAAATAAAATGAGGTTTTTGCTGTACTACTATCATAGGCTGTAATATATAAGATTTGTAATGTTAAAGCTCTTCGCTAGCTTACATTCACTTTTTTTCTTCTTCTTTTCAATTCAGTGAATAACTTAAAAGATAACGAAGAATATCCAAAATGTAGAAAGTGAGGCTCGTGGTATCTGAAAAATGCCATTATATATTTGGTCTAGGAATTAATTCGTGCGGGTGGACAAGAGATGGCGCATGCAAACCCCTGTCATCGCGTATCGTTCGTAGTATAGGGCACTGGATTAAAGCGTCAACAACACCAGTTTGTAGTTAAGTGAACATAGCGCAATTTGTGCCTGATAAAGTGTTTTTGCGGGGTGTCCTGCTGCATTACTTTAACATGCAGAAAAGTGCGACTGAAAGTCATCGTATTTTGGTGGAAGTGTATGGTGACCATGCTCTAGCTGAGCGAACGTGTCAGAAGTGGTTTGCACGGTTTAGAAGTGGTGATTTCGGCTTGGCAGACCAAGAGCGAGCTGGACAGCCAAAAAATTTCAAAATGAAGAATTGACAGCATTGCTCGAGCAGGATTCGTGTCAAACGCAGGAACAACTTGCAGCAGCATTAGGCGTTGATCAAACAACAGTCTCCAAACGCTTGAAAGCCATGGGAATGATTCAAAAGATGTCACATTGGGTTCCACATGAATTGAAAGACAGAGACGTTGAAAGACGAAAAACCATTTGGGAATTGCTGCTTCAACGACAGAGCAGAAAGGGGTTTCTGCATCGAATTATTACGGGTGATGAGAAGTGGATCCATTACGAGAACCCTAAACGAAAAAAGGCCTGGGTGAAACCAGGTGAACCAGGTCCATCACAACCAAAACGAGATATTCACTGTGCAAAGGTTATGCTGTGCATATGGTGGGATATGAAAGGTGCTGCTGCAACCGGGTGAAACTATGAATGGAGAACGTTATCGACGACAATTAATGCGTTTGAAGCAAGCTCTGGCCAGAACACGACCAGAATGGGAGAACAGACATGATAAACTTATTGTTCAACATGATAACGCTGTCGTAAAACCGGTCAAAACCTATTTAGAAAATGTCGGATGGGAAGTTTTACCCCACCCGCCGTATTCACCAGACGTTGCTCCTTCGGACTACTACTTGTTCGATTGCATGAACAACGATTTGATTGGACAGCAGTTTACTTCTTCAGAAGATATCGAAACATGGGTCTCTGACTGGATTGCTTCCAAGGATGAGGACTTCTTTCGCCACGGAATCCGTACATTGCCTGACAGATGGGCGAAAGTGGTGGCTAGCGATGGACAATATTTTTCTTAAGGTTTTTATGTATTTTGTGTTTGTACTACAGCTTCAATGTGTGCGTACCAACCGCACGAATTAATTCCTAGACCAAATATAATAATAAGTATTTCCAAACTTTTTCATATAGGGTGTTTCAAAAAATGGTCACAATATTTGGGAATAGGTTCCTTACATCAAAATATGAAAATATTTCCTATGGACCTATGGTCGGAAGTGTATATTTTCCTAGTTACAGGGTGCCGAAAACGTGAAAAAAATGAACTTTGCACGCAGGTCCATAGTTCCACTACTATAGGATCGATCTTAGTAGGGTCAAGACATCACTGATGAACTAGTATGTGAATTATCCAAATATCCATCTTTCTGAACATCCGGAGCTTGCACAATCATTTTCAGAGAGGCTGTTTGGAAATACTTGATCACTCTCCTCCTACCTCTCTAAAAATTGGAGTGCAAGTACTGGAACATTCTTAAACATGGATACTTGGATAGTTCATATACCAGTTCCCCAGTGATGCCTTGACCAGACTACGATAGGTCCCATAGTGATGGAGCTATGAACTTATAAAGTTCATTTGTTTCACGTTTTCGGCATCCTTTAAGTCCGAAACTACTCATTTTTGAGCACAGGTCCATATGAACTCTTTTTTTTTTCTTATTTTGATGTGAAGAATCTGTTCCTAAAATATTGTGACGCTTTTTTGTAACACCCTGTAGACTACAAATTTGGATGGTCAGTTTATAACGTCATAATTCTTGGACACGCAAATTTACATACTATACGAAAGGTCTTGAAAACAATTATTAGTTCTAATTGTAACGGTCCGCAGATATCATGTGGCTTACTTTCTAAATATTTGAAGATCTTCATTGTCCTTAAGTTATTTATTAAAATTTTAAAAAAGAAAGAAAAAAATGAGGATCAGCTTAGCGAAATGCTTTAAGGCTTTTATCTTGTGATGCAAGTGATTGAAAAGAATTCCCATCCTTCCTCTTTTAATTGATTTTGACATACCTATATAGGCCTATATATTTAAAAAGTCATCTAGAAGCATTTTTCTTTCTTTTTATTCGAAAATGCTGCAACACGTGTTTGGTCATTTTTAATAGTTTTAAAAAGCCGAAGTCACACCTCCAACTTCAGCGAATTCTCAGATTGTTAATGAAGAATCGGAAATTTCCCTTTCTCTCCGATCTTTTTTTTTTTTTTTTTTTTTTTTTTTTTTTTTTTTTATAAATTTCTGAAGCTCATGTTCAGTTATGTTTAATAAATCGTTTACAAAATATGTCTCGTTTCATTTTCCTAACCACTGATTCGTTCGTGGCAAAATTAGTTTTCTGTCGAAATGTCATGCTTCTACCTATAAGATGGCCTAGGCATTGAAGAATGAGTCACTTCCTCTTTTATATCAAAGTTTAAATTAATGAGAGCAAGGTAGCAGGCCCGTATCCAGGGGGATCTAGGGGGGACCGGGTCCCCTTAAAGTTTTGCTGGCTCCCTAAAATTTTCACGGTAGGCTTGCAAATGAACTATAATATGGTTGAATCGGGGCCCCCTAACTTCAGCCTCCCTCCCCCCCCCAAGTTTTTGGGCTGGCTACTGCCCTGCAAGATAGCAAGTTTCCTGGTAACCAGTGTCATGAAAGTCAATCTTGTTGGAGTAACTTTATGCTCTTTCTTCACTATTCCACTTATTTTATTATTAATAATCAGCATTATCATGATCTCCTCCAGATTATAGGGCAAAAATTACTTAAAATTAAATAAAGATTTGTAAAAAAAATAACAATAATAATAATCAAAACAGTTTTTATAAATATTTGATATTTCCTCTAGTTTTCTTCAATTTACGTACTTCCCATAAATAAACGCGAAATCTCGAAAGTAGAGAAATAATAACAATAATTATTATTACCATCTTTTTAAATGCCTATCAATTAATATTTATTAATCATTGCGTCTGTCAATAAATTCAATTTCTCCATAGAAGAAAGTGGATCTGGGACATAATAGGTATAAATAAAAAAAAATAATAACCATTTTCAATTTCTTCCTTTTTGTCTTGTTAGCATGTTTCGGATCAAATTCCGTGTCACTCAAGAAAGTTCGTTTGTTGCTCTGCCAAGAAGGCATGGGCGAGGTTAAAGCGACATATCGTCACGCAAACAAACAGGAACTGAAGTCTCTTTAAAACTGCTCTCTTCAAATCATTCACAATGAACATTTCGGTGTCTCTTATATGACTTGTTTGTCGAACTAAAATGAATTTGCTTGTACCTTCGCCAAACAACCTGACTTGGCTGTTTTCTTTCACTTTGATGGCCAATGTCAGTGACATCTCGTGTGCTGTATGACACATAAATTAGAAGTGAAAAGTACATGTTGTAACATGTACAAATTCGTAACACGCAGAAAGAATAATGAAACAGTTGAGAGATGGGTGAGATATGATAGATATGATAGTTGGCCAACTTTGCGATGGTAGGTATTAGATTTATTTAGAACAGTCCAACTCTCTCTGTTAACTCTTTATTAATTAACGCCTTCGGGGTTGCTCCTCTCAATATGAACGAAATAAATAAATTATGAAGAGTAATCATGTCAATATGAACGTAATAAATCAATTACAAAGAGCAATCTTGTCAATATGAACGAAATAAATAAATTACGAACACCAATCCTGTCAATATGAGCGAAATAAATAAATTACGAAGAGTAATCCTGACAATATGAACGAAATAAATAAATTACAAAGAGCAATCTTGTCAATATGAACGAAATAAATAAATTACGAACACCAATCCTGTCAATATGAGCGAAATAAATAAATTACGAAGAGTAATCCTGACAATATGAACGAAATAAATAAATAAATTACAAAGAGCAATCCTGTCAATATGAACGAAATAAATTAATTACGAAAAGTAAATCTGTCAATGTGAACGAAATAAATAAATTATGAAGAGTAATTCTGTCAATGTGAACGAAATAAATAAATTATTAAGAGTAGTTCTGTGAATATGAACGAAATGAATAAATTACGAAGAGTAATCCTATCAATATGAACGAAATAAATGAATTACAAAGAGCAATTCTGTCAATATGAACGAAATAAATAAATTACAATGGTAACGCTGTCAATATGAACGAAATAAATAAATTACGAAGAGTAGTACTGTCAGTATGAACGAAATAAATAAATTACGAAGAGTAATCCTGTCAATATGAACGAAATAAATAAATCAACGGGACTCTAGGATACGCAAACTGATCTGAAAGAACTCCAGTATTGCATACTATCAACAAACTATTTTCTACTAATAAAGAAGCGTGCTCATCGGAACACAGTTTTATTCATATTAATCCCTTAATGTATATCGTTAATTATGGCACCCTAGCTAGCTGTTGATAAATATTTCCCGCCGGGGCACTTCGCACACACTTTACTTTTAAATTCTGTTCACCATCATCCTCAGCTTTAAAGAAAAGTATTCGTTCAAATGTTCGAACGATAAAATAGTTTTGTTCTCCATCTGTATAAAAACAACTCCTGAAATAGACTACCATTGCACTCGTACTTCACTCACTGCATGCATTGATTTGAAGCTGTCAAAATCTATGACAAAATCGTCCAGGTGCTTGCAATCAGTACATGTGATTTCTCTGAGGCTGTAGTCATCTTCCAAAAGCAGCAAATAGAACTAAGATTTTATCTGTTTATCTGTGTGTCGATGACTGACTATCGGTCACTGACACATAGTTCATGCTCCATTGTTCCATTGTGAGAAATTCACTTATAGGAAAGAAACATTTGTTTCCGAAAAAATATATTGTAGTTACTCGTCCGATAACGCAAACTAGATACGTTACTTAAAAATTTGTAACACGTTACCGTTACAGTTACTTTGGAAAAATGTAACGCGTTACTAGGTAACGTTACTTAAATAGTAACGCGTTACTTCCGTTACGTTACTTCCCAAGACTGATTGTCGCCAGAACTTCCTCGTGGGTTATATGGTTAGTGCATGTTCCTTTGGCGCAGAAGACTCGGGTTCGATTCTTGGCGGTACCTTATATGGTTTGAATCCTCCGTTGAGTTGTAGGTCTACGTCTCATATATCCTTGTTTGTGAGCGGGACGCTAAATACAAATCCACCACCACCAATATCCGTCATCCCGGGTATTTATTCTTTCCTTTTATGCGAACAATATCCTACTTCCCAAATCCGATCCCACTTCCGAACCGAATCGAAAAAAGGGCTTCCTACGTGATTAGATCTGCTGAGGATCTATCTGTGGAAAAAATTTGGTGGCTGTAAGGCACTTCTTTCTATGTGAAAAATTGATGACAGACAGACAAATTATTTTAGATAAGTATAAATTATCGTTAGATTGTCTCCAACAATCTCCTTAGCATCAATTGTCAGTTCGTTTAAGGTTTTGATAAATTATTACATACGTAATAATCCTTAACCAACATAGGGCTATGATATGACAGACTTTCCATACAAACATGTGTGGAAATCTGTAGTCTTTTGAATCCAAACGAGGACGTTAGCTTCTTGGAAACATAACAGGTTTCAAGAGTTTTGTCTATGGCTATGACGTTGATACGAAATAAATAAATTACAAAGAGCAATCCTGTCAATGTGAACGAAATAAATTAAGGGGGCAGACTACTAAATATTTTTGAAAAGCTAACAAATTTTCTTTTGCCCGTTTTTCGTAAGTGAAAAAAGATAATGAAATGTAACTTACCACAATAATAGATAATGGTATTCTACATCCGAAACTACGAATCGGAAGAATTATCAGTGTTGCCATCCATAGAAATTACAGTGTGTCCAAAATTTGAATTACCCAAAAATCTAGATTAAGGCAGCGACTAGAAAAACGAACTCAACGGTAGTTGATTAATTATCATGTTGTCTTGGTTCCTTGTTTACTACTTTATTTAAAAAGTTTGTATTTATTTTGTAATAACTTACGATTTTCTTTTGCCCGTTTTTCGTAAGTGAAAAAAGATAATGAAATGTAACTTACCACAATAATAGATAATGGTATTCTACATCCGAAACTACGAATCGGAAGAATTATCAGTGTTGCCATCCATAGAAATTACAGTGTGTCCAAAATTTGAATTACCCAAAAATCTAGATTAAGGCAGCGACTAGAAAAACGAACTCAACGGTAGTTGATTAATTATCATGTTGTCTTGGTTCCTTGTTTACTACTTTATTTAAAAAGTTTGTATTTATTTTGTAATAACTTACGGAAGTTATTACAAAATAAATAAATTATTAGAAAATAAATACAAACATTATTTAAAAATTAGTAAACAAGGAACCAAGACAACATGATAATTAATCAACTACCGTTGAGTTCGTTTTTCTAGTCGCTGCCTTAATCTAGATTTTTGGGTAATTCAAATTGTGGACACACTGTAATTTCTATGGGTGGCAACCCTGATAATTCTTCCAATTCGTAGTTTCGGATGTAGAATACCATTATCTATTATTGTGGTAAGTTACATTTCATTATCTCTTTTCACTTACGAAAAACGGGCAAAAGAAAATTTGTTAGCTTTTCAAAAATATTTAGTAGTCTGCCCCCTTAATTACGAAAAGTAAATCTGTCCATATGAACGAAATAAATAAATTATGAAGAGTAATCCTGTCAATGTGAACGAAATAAATAAATTAAGAAGAGTAGTCCAGCAGTGAATATGAATAATTTCAATAGGTGGAAAAATTTTCGTCGAAACCCAAGAACTCATCCCAAAGTCGCTCAAATGTTAAATAGATGCTGATTGGTTTCTTTGACTTCTGTGGCGTTGTTCATTATGAATAGTTCAATGTGATTAGACCAGGGATGCAAATAACCACTCGCTTACTCGCCCGGGGGGAGAGGTTCATTGGTGCGGCTAGTTTTTAATGTCACTATTAAAATACCGAAGGTAAGTAAATGATTTCTATTGTGAGATGTGGGCTAGTAGCGTTTTCCTTGGACTAGTAAACTTGTGTTGCTTATTTGTATCTCTGGATTAAACCATCAACAAAGAGTGTTATTTAGGAGTGATGGGCTGTTTGAAGGAGGCTCTAAGAAGAAGAAAACATTGTGCCTCATTCCGTATAAGTCTTCGTAAAATTTGCAGAACGCAACGAAACGCAAAATATGTGTTAAAAACTTTTAGTGATAACTCAGTTAAGTTTAAAAAAATAAAAATAGTTGTGAGGCTATCAGTCGCAAAGGACGTCTTGTGTATCAATATGCAATGCACACACAATGCAATATGCAATATGCAGTATGCAATACAGAAGATGATCACTGAAAGCAAAATTTGTGACACTGATGTTATTTCGCAACTATATTGATTATTGCGATATTACGTTATGTTGTACTGTAGCAAACCGTTGCGGAATGCGGCAACAGAAGCTTATATAAATGGGATATGGATACTGCACATGGTGTGGAATTGTTCCTAGACAGTTGGAGATCCTTATTAGGGATTTTTTTTTTTTTTTTTTTTAGTGAAAAACAATACGACTGCTGTACCCCAACCACCCTACTTGCTTGATTTGACACCTGCAGACTTCTTTCTATCCCTCAAGTTGAAATCTATCATGAAAGCTCGCCTTTTCCAATATAGTCTACAGAAGAGGTAATAAAAATTTCGCTACGTGATCTCCAGGCTGCTCCAGATAGTGCGTCCCTTAGTTCATTAAAACAGTTAAACTTATATTCAAGAGAAATTTACAAGCAAATAAACAAGTATGAAAGAATCTCTCTCTCTCTCTCTCTTTACAGTGTCTAATAATGTGATGCGAGAATATTGAAGAATACGGTGCTAAATAATTATTTTAATATTTTGGATTGACTACCTTTTCTCCACAACGCAAAACAAAAAAAAAAAAAAAAAAAAATCTTTTGCCGACACTTTACAAGCACGGCGTGACGTATCTCGTTTCTGGTCTTGCTGTACACAGTGATGCCAATCAATGGGAAAATCCCCATTTTATGGGATTTTTTGACATTAATTACTCGAAAAGGGAGAAAGGGAATGTTTGTAGAAATTGATAGCATATAGATTTTCTATAAATTTATTTCATCGACGCCAAGAAAATTCTCTATGGGCAAGAAATAGACTAATAAGTCCTCAACAAACATGAAATGAGTGTTAATTGTCTTTTTTGTTTTGTTTTGTTTTTACTGTAAAATTCATGCTAGTTAGCAAGTGATTTATACAGTGACTTGAAAGACTCAAAAACAAGTGTATAGGAACTTATTAACGATTTTTCTTTGGGTGTTAAATTCAAAACGAGAAACAATCAACTTCCATAACTTTCTACACAAATATACTACAGAATGATGTTTGTTTTGTCTAGTTTCCTTACGTGCTATCGAAAATTGACACAAAAACTTGATTGAAATACTAAGTCCTAACAACAAAATGTACTTGTTTTCTTCAATATTTTCAATAGTCTCTTTTAATTACTTATTCAAAAACTATTTGATCAACGTAGAAAGTCTGATTTCACTCGTATGTTAAAAAAGAGCGAGTAACATAGTGTAATTTCACATTCCATATTTTATAAATTTTGAAAAGTTTGTAGAACGTGGGAAATTTAAGAGGCCCAATCACTGTGAAATTAAAGTAGCGCTAATTTTACAGTAATTATGTGATATCTTCAAATGGATAAAAGGTAATCGAAATGTTGAACAAGAGCGCCCTAGACAATACTAGTTTGCATGAAGTACCGTTATCATGAGTCACTTAGTAGTTTCCGTTTGCAGCCATTTAAAAACGCGAAAATAAATGCCGATTTTCTAAATGGCTGAAAATCGAAAGCAGATAAGTAAATTGTGATAACGATATCACATATAAAATAATATTGGGTGCTCTTGTTCCACATTTCGTTTATATTTTATCTATTTGAATATATCACATAATAACTATAAAATTAATGGTATTTTAATTTCGCCGTGATGAGGCCTCTTAAGAGCTAAATGGTAATTTCTACCTCTCAAGATGGGATTTTATAACGTTTCAGGTTGGCATCACTGGCTATACATAAACAAAACGTTGACGTGTGGACGCTAGAGTCTACAATCTCATGCCCTTTGCTCTTCCTAGTGAAGTGAAGTGAAATGTAGCCTTGATCATAAACAATGTATGACAGATAATAATTTTGTGTGATTTTATGAAAAACTCATGTGTTATGTTTGGGTGATGTGAACAAAATTCTTGAGATGTCATCAAATATGAAAAATACTTTCAGTGGTTTTCAGATGAATTCCATGACCCTTCGCGATGCTGATACGGGGAAGCTTTTTTTGCACGAAAGCAAGGATTTGTCTGCCCCTGGAATCGAACATGAAGTACAAATTCCTGAAGAAATTTTGAAGAGTCGTGCAATACTCAGAGAAATTAATTTTTCATCAATAGAACCAATGGAAAATTTTCGTCTTGAACAAAGATTGTTCTTCAAAGGTCATTGCATGGAAGAATGGTATTTTGATTTTGGAAGTGTTTCAGCAAACTCATCATGCTCGTGGCAGTCAATGTTAGTAGGTGCCCCAGAATCTCAGATGATGCCTGTTAGTATATTAAGTGGAAACGTTGTAATAGAATCTAAATTCTTTGATGGTGATTTGATTTTCTCGACATCTAAAGTTCGATTATATTATGTGTGATTGCAAGACTTCCAAGGAACGTACGGAGCCCCTTAGGCCTATAGACTAACCTAATTCCATAATAAGCCAACTTCCAATTGTTGTTGAAAAAAATGACAGTGAATTGTGACGTTTTAGATTATAAATACGCAAAATTTAGTTCTGTGTAATGAATGTCTTCCCCTGTTTCAAATACGTCCATCTACATACTAACTCGTGTACAGCAGTCTATAAGTAATGTAAAAATGTACTTTCACAACAAGTTTAATGTGATCTATGCTTACAATGATCAAACTAAAAGCCTAGATAATTAGGAAGATTGTTTAGTTGAAGAGTAACGACTTAGTTGGTAGTACTTTACTACAGTGAGTTTAGCTTCGTTAGAGAAGAGTTTTCGTACAGGCTATAAAGGCTCCCCATTCTTTTTCTAACGAAACAAATTAACCAAACCTAACCTTCTACGTCCTACATACAATCTGTGAGTGTATCTAGTCTGGACTGAACTGAATCTGTAGTAAACTGTAGCTTCTATTAGAAAATATCAAAATTCAGTTTTGAAAGATTATTTAAAAAAAAAAATAATAAGACAGATTTACTTGTTCTAGTGTTTTATATGCCAGTGTACGGGAGATAATACATACCGTCTAAAATGAAGTAATTAACTTGATATTTGGATTACAAAGTATTTAAGTTAACAACTAGGAACTTATTTTGTGCAACGAAGATTGACAAATGTAAAAACTTTCTCATTACTTGTGACTAGACTCCCCCTCCAGATGTAGTTTTGCTTTGTTTGATTAGTTGGTAAGATACACTATCAATTTCTACATTCCAAGCTTTTCTAAAATTGTTTTGTAAACTGACAAACGATCAGAGTAATGTAACGAGCTCATGTCTGAAGTTCTAACAGACTATGTAACTATAGTAACACATTTTATCAGTTGAAGATGTGATCATTTTCAGTTTGATTACTGATTTATTACTGCTCTTTTTCCCTGCCACAATTGCATGTTTCATTTGTATTTAGTAATTATCAAGATATGATAGTGTTCACTTACATATTATTGGAAATAAACCCACTACTGTATAACATTTTATATTATTTATTTAAAAAAAAATATATATATATATATATATATATATACTATTCTTTTTCAAGTTTTGAAAGAACCGTGACTTCTCAGTCAAAAGAAATAATTTTTGTTTAGTTTTACATACATTTAAAGTAAATTGAGCTCATTATGCTGTAGCTAATTGCGGAAATATAGAAATTCTTGTGTTAATAGTTGTGAACTCGGGAGTATCACTTTATGAGTACGAATCGTTTAGAACGAATGATTACCGAAGACGATTTTTTAAAGAGGATTTTTGTATATTGGTAGTTATTTAAGAGAAAGTGGCCCATAAACAATTCTTATCATGGCTCATACTTCATTCCATTTCTCAACAATGGAATACATTGGTTTCAAATAAATTTCAACAATAACTAGGGTTGCTTCCAAACTGTTTTACTGAAATTTTCTTGAATTGTAGTTAATGGTACTCGCGGAAAAGCTCTTTTTTTCAATTACATTTTTGCAAGCACTTTATCAGTGTGACTACCGCCAGTACTTTCATACTAGATCTAGTACCTTTTATAATATTTTAGTGCTGTAGGACGTTCACCAACAAATCTAGTACTTTTCACCTCGTTTTCTTTTCTCATAAATACATTTGGGAGAGAAAAGAAATCATGAAAATTTTTCAATGTGCGAAAATTTCACTGCTCCTGGTAACTTTTTTCTGCCTCTTTTTTTTTTTTTTTCAACGGTGTGGTATTTATAAGGGCGGAAGTGTGACATGGGTGGTGTCTGGTCGCTTCCTCCAAACTAATAAATAACCATAGCAGGGGTGTAGCCAGCAGGTTTGTGTAGGGGGGTTCATCGTTTTTGAGGGGGGGGGGCAGCTACAATGTACAAAGCCAAAAAAAAAAATGTGTTGCTGCTAGTGTTTTTGAGGCCTGAAAGAAAGGAAAATTTTGGTTTCCATCTGGAAAATAAAAACACTATTTTAGCTTCTTCTTCTTCTTCTTCTTCTTATTATTATTATTATTATTATTATTATTATTATTATTATTATTATTATTATTATTATTATTATTATTATCCATAAATTATATTCAATGTAGTTTTTATTATGCTTAATCAAGAACTACTGACCGGGACCAAACGCTATACTTTTGTGCATAACTATAAAGGTAACCAAGAAAGTTCTGTCCCTTTTCGTGGAGGTCTGTGTTCAATTGGACCTCACACCGTGAGTTGAATGCGAGTGGAGATAAGGCGAACGTCAGTTGTTGGTGTGGGTATATCCAACATACTACCTGGTTGTGGCAATTCAGACACATCGTGAACTTGCGTAAAGACAGAGGGAACATGGGACATCCACAGAGTGTCATAAGAGCATGTATGCTGAACGAGTTCAAATGGAGGTCAAACGCCGCTGTAGCGGGACAGAAGATATGCCAGGCCTTTGGTGAGGGTGTCGTGACGACGCGGACATTGCAATGATGGTTTGACAAGTTTATGGACGATGACGAAACACCCGAAAACACCACGTGCCAGAAGACCAACACATGTACAAAGAGGAACTGGGACTACAATTCAGTGTGTGGAGAAACCATTCGGCTGCACATCCATCAACTTGTGAAGCACTACAAGTTGGGTCGATGGGTCTCACATATTTTGACTCCGGGCCAGAAGGCAACGCGGCAGTCGCCTGTGTTTATTTACTGTTTCGGAGCCATTTCTGGACAGGGCGTTGACATGTGATAAATAGTGTGTCCTATACGAAGCTCCACGGCGCCGTCATCATTGGTTAGCATCCCATGAATCCATTTCAAAACAGCCGAAACCAGCACTGTACCAGAAGAAGGTCCTTCTGTGTGTTCGGTGCTTCGTGCATCGGGAACCGCTACCAGCTGGTCAGAGTATCAATGCAACTGTGTAGTGTCAGCAGTTGAGCTGTGCTCAACAAAAACTCAAAACTCTGGAGCCATCAGTTCTGAATTGCAAATGGGTCCTCGTTTACGGGACAACGCTAAGTCCCGCGTGGCTAGGATGACTCAGGACACCATTTTCCGCCTTGGATGGGAAACAATATTGCAACCACTATATTCCCCGGATATTGTACAACGGTATGTTGTATTATTATTTACCTGTACCGATCTTAGAATGGTGATCAGAGGTGCGACAACGGAGCATATTTTGTAAAGAAGAAGAAAAAATTGTATTAAAAAGATTTTTAGTGCTCCTTAGTTACCAAAAAGATAGAATAATATAAATAAGTGAGATTGTTGATTATTAGATTGCAGGGTTATCAGGAGAATTGATATTTAAGAAGTTAATCGCTTGTAATAAGTATATTAAACGAAGGTATAAAATAAAATGATATTTACGCTTCAAAGTTCTGTTTTTGATATTGTGGCTCAAGAACTATTTAATTAAGAACCAGTGGTGTTACATAATTAAATGGTGCCTTCATACCGGGAGTTAGTGTATCGTTCTGAAGTACAGTAACAACGAACACAATTGAGCCCAATATTTATGTTACTATATTAAGAAGCGGTAAACGAATAAATCGAGGTATGTCGGAAACAGAAGGTATACAAGACCGACCTATGCAAAGTGGTAGTCAGGCTCCTGATACCATGACAGACCTTTTAAGACAGATATCGTGCCAAATGAACCAACTCCAGCAAAATATGGTTACCCAACAACAATTTGAGGAGTTCCAACAAAAAATGGTTACGCAACAGCAATTTGAGGAATTCCAGAATGTAACCCATCAACAATTGGAGGACTCCCTAAAGCAATTACAACTTAAAATTGAGGAACGACTGGAGGATAAAATGGATCAACTACATCGTAAAATAGAAGGTCAATTGGAGGAACAGATTTCCACGAGATGTAAGCAGTATGACCAAAAGATGGAACGAATATCCCAAAATTACATTGAGATGCAGGATGTAGTCAAAGCCATGGAATCGGTAATTAACGAACACACCTTTCACATCCGAGAACTCCGGGAGGATATGAATTCTTTGCAAGAGTGGTACCATACTACTAAGGAAGAGCACGACGGTGGACATAGACATCAGTCTCACAGTGGACATAGAAATCAGGCTATGTATAATGGATTAGAACCAGTAATCTCTCATGATGGTGGTTATAGAAATCAGTCTCCTTTTAAGGAACCAGAACCAGCAACAGCTCATCGAGTTTTGGAGGATAGTGAGTCTTCGGGATACAGTGAAGGAAGTACCGAAGTTGGAAGAAGAAAGAAATATTCATCCCGTAGGAATTCAAAATGTTACGGTAAATATTCAAAATCTCATAATAATGACAAACCTTTGCGATTTAGCGAGGTAAAGTCATTGACCAAATTTAGCGGTGGACCTGATGATATTCCTGCACGGGTATTTATCGAGAAGTTCGAGGACGAATGCGACTTGATAGGAATCAAAGAATCAAAATTCCTGAAGATACTTCCACACGTCTTACAACCTCCATGCTTAACGTGGTTCAAAGCCATTCGAGAAAATCTCCACGCTTATTCAGATTTTAAAGCGGCCCTACTATCCAATTATGAAAACGACTTTATGCTTGCTAACAGGGATGCTTTATTACGTACCAAAGTTTTCGATCCCCGAAGTCACAAAAATGTTACGGAATTTGTAGTATCGACATACAACGAATTAAAAGCTCTAAATCCTAATCATCCGGAATCACGTATAATTGCTTCAATTCGCATACTATTGCCGTTTAGATTACAACAAATGTTAATGTCTGCACAATGTGTCAATTTCAGTCATATGGTCATGTTAGTGCAGAACTTCGAGAGTCAATATTTGATGCAGAAAAATAATAAAAATCCCAATAGAGGTCAGGGTAATGTTAGCCGTAATCCTATTAATTATGCTCATATTCGCAATATAAGTGTACAGAATGGAAATAGCTCTAACACACAAGGAAATGGCAATCGTCGTTTTAATGAACGAGCGTGTAATCCAAATAATACCGGTAACGCAACTCAACCTAATGGAAGAAATAATAATAGGAATTTCAGAAATAATCACCGAAATTATAATCGAAGTAACAACAATTATCGTAATTATGCACAAAGTCGGTTCATAGGTGGTAGCAATTATAATAACAGAAATCCAAATTCTGTGTATGTATACAATCGATCCGATTCTACTCAAGAATGCGGAATACAATGTTCCTTAATTGCGCCCTTTGAACGAATAACTTGAACCATTAAAAAGGCGTCCGACAGATTTGTTTTAGATCGACTTTGCTTATGTCTATGGTTAATGTGTTCTTTATTCAGTTTATTATTTTGGCAACCTACCGAAAATACTAGAAAGATATGAATGGACTTAGTTAAAAATGTAGTCCCTCCTGAGATCATAAGTAAAATTAATATAAATTATGTATAATAGAGGGAACTTAATCTCAAAACGAGATAAACGTCGTATTTCATATTTATATAACTTATTTATTGTATTTTTCTTCATGTTATTTTATCTTTAACTATTTTTCTAGTGTAACAATTATTTTCTTCAATGTTAAAGTATGCTATATTGTTTTATTGTGTTCACAACACTATAATTACTCACTAAGCCCTTTATGTGTTCTATATGTATATTCACGTAGAATGTTTATTCCGTGTTTACATCTGGATCAATTCTATTAGAGAACATATTTATATTTAATTCAGTGCAATTATATTTAACTTCATGAATTAAACTATGCACATTATAGTAAATATAGTCCAATGAATCAAAAAATTGTGGACCGTATTATTATTGTTATTTTTCTGTTGATGTACCTTGATATTTATATTACAATGTAAGGCCAAAGAATATGCTTAATTATGTGATTGATTTTATGATACAGATGTAAAATATAATTTTATGTATATACAAGGGCTGATCAAAATGTGTATACTTGTACGGTCCAGGATTCTTTTCATTTATTGTTAATGAATAAATGAAATCCATGTTCGTGGCGCCAGATACAACGGTATGTTGTATTATTATTTACCTGTACCGATCTTAGAATGGTGATCAGAGGTGCGACAACGGAGCATATTTTGTAAAGAAGAAGAAAAAATTGTATTAAAAAGATTTTTAGTGCTCCTTAGTTACCAAAAAGATAGAATAATATAAATAAGTGAGATTGTTGATTATTAGATTGCAGGGTTATCAGGAGAATTGATATTTAAGAAGTTAATCGCTTGTAATAAGTATATTAAACGAAGGTATAAAATAAAATGATATTTACGCTTCAAAGTTCTGTTTTTGATATTGTGGCTCAAGAACTATTTAATTAAGAACCAGTGGTGTTACAATTGCACCGTCCATTCTGAACAATCACCTTAGAGGACGCCAGTTCAAATCCCTAGTAAAGTCCAAAATGCACCTGATACTTTCTTCGTTTCACGGCCCACCAAGTTCTACCGTGATGGATTCCATGGCCTTCCAGAACGTTTTCAGAAGGTCGTTGATGCTGATGGGGACTATTTTTGATCTTCCAAATTAGGTGACATATCGATGTTCGAAGGTGGTGGATGAAAAAAGCAACAAAACTTTTCTTGGTTACCTTTATATTTAAATTTAAGGCCTTGTATACAGAACCTATTTACACAAGATTGATTTTCTTTGAAATTTCACTTAATTTCTATACGGTTTCCTGACAAAAATATTTATTTATTATTCGTGACTACAAAACATAATTATTTTATTACACTGAGGAGAAATAAAAGAGAGACCGAATGAAATCCAAATTGAACAAAAGCATTGTTTCTCACCAAATTTTCCATCCTCTATGTCTTTTAAAACACTTGTTAAAGCATATAAAAATATACTGTACTTACAAATCAGTTTAGTACCTTTGTTTTATGGCTGTATTTGTAGTACCTTATTAAAATGTTTGTCTTCAAACTGTCAAATATAAATCGCAGATAAACTTCGTTACTTTTAAATGAATGAAGCGAGATAATTTTATTATGATGTTTTAAAAGCTGGTCATTTGGGGGGGGCAAGAAACCATTTGGGGGGACCTGGCCCCGATGCCCTCCCCCCTTGGGTACACCCCTGAACCATAGTAAACAATGTCGCATATTTGGTGATTAAGGAATTAAAATTCGACTTTCACAATAAAGTCATATTTATGACAATTCGTGTTTTCTCCCGACATTCTCTATAGTTGTCATACCTGAGTTACTTTAGTGGTTTTACAGTGAGTTATAATACGACAATTAAAGAGGGATTCCGCCAAGATCTTTAGTTTGGGGGTGTAAAGTCAAAATTGGGAAGGTGTAAGTGGTTGCACGATTTGTATCGAATTTTGACTATAAAAATTTAAAGTTGGATTTTCTTTCAAGAACGTGGGGGCTCTCTCCCCCACCCACAAGGGACGGGAGCTACTGAAGACCTTCTAATAAGATATCAATATCGTAAAATGTCATAAATAGGGTGAAACGGGAGCACATAAAATTTTAGTACTTTTTCCCTATATCTAATACTTCATAGGATAGTTCGAAATATTTGTGCTGTGACGTCACACTGCACTTTGTTAAAATATAGATCTAGTCTGCCAGATAAAATAAGTAATTCAGTGTCTGTCTATGCATCTGCAAGTTAAAGTGCATATAAGCCTATGTAGGTATTTTTCACATGCATGTTATATTCTGTCTCTGAAACTGTTCTTGGAACAGAGAGGCATGTGGACTGAAATTGTTCTTGGTACACTGTAAAAAATCGTTGTGTTGTTTCAACAATATGCCTATATGTTAACACAATTGTATTAAAATATAACACAAAGAGGTGGTTAGAACATCTCGCTCTCCATTTGGAGTTGTGTGTCAAATGCCAGTAATCGAAATGACACACAGCCTGTGTTAAATTAACACAAGTGTAGAATCTTCGGTGTTGTTTTCTGCGTGATTGCCAAATATGTTAGCCATCTAATTATAAAGGCTTATGTCAGAAGCTACAGTCAAGAACAGTAGAAATAAGTGCTTAAACAAATCCAGGTATTCGCAAAATTTCAACGTGCACACCGCGCGATGTGTTTTCAATTGTTTTACATAAAGTTTCTGAAGAAATATGTCAACAGCGAGAAACAACACCTTATTACTGTCATTTCTACACTGCACTAGAGCTCACCAGTAAATACTGGGGACTGTGTTTAAAAACTGGCGGGAAACCAGTAGAATCACGATTAAGATGCAAATATACTGTAAGGATATAGGTAAGAGTTTCTTATCATTCTTGAACAAGTTGTTGGTGAAGGTTGTGTTTCGAACCATCAAGAAATACTTCACAATAAGTGTTGGGGAGGACGACAAAAAGTTTATGAAGATTTTCTAAATGAAGTGTTCTGTGGTTTACTATTCTTATTTTAAAAGTAGAATCTTCGGTAATCGTAAGTACTCACACCACAAGCTTTCCCAACACAGAAAAACGGTTCCATCAACACCGCACACGGAGTTATTTCAACACCGAAATAGGTGTCGTAGTAACACAGAACTTTAGTCGAACAAACACCATAAATGGTGTTAATCTGGTGGTCTGACCTTGAATTTTAACAGAGTGAGTGTTAAATTAACACCAAAATGGTGTTACTTATACGACTTTGACCTTGAATTATGACAGATTGTGTGTTGAAATAATAAGAAAATGACGTTGAAATAACACAGTGAGGACTGAGTTATATTAATACTTGACATGGTGTAATATTAACACAAAATAATTAACACACTACACACTGTGTTACTTTATTCGTGTTGGTGCAACACCCCCATAAGTAACACTCAACACTTTTCCCTACACTACGACCCTGACATGATATCGAATCAACACCGAAAATACTAACACAGATCCGAATTTAACACCGCTCAACACCTGTTGTGTGTTAAAAATGTATCACACCACTTGTGTTAAATGCCAGCACCCCGGGGTCTGTGTTGAATTAACACCACATAGTGGTAGTCACGCTGGAACAACTGCCTGTGTTAAATTTGAGTTGAATTAACACAACTATTTTTTACAGTGGTACAAAAATACTAACACAGATCCGAATTTAACACCGCTCAACACCGGTTGTGCGTTAAAGACATAACACACTCCCTGTGTTAATTGGAAACACCGGGGTGGGTCTGTGTTTAACTAAAACCGCATAGTGGTGATCGCGCTAAAACAACTGCCCTGTGTTAAAATTGAGTTGAATTAACACAACCATTTTTTACTGTGTAAAGGTGTTTTTTTTCTTCTGAAATTTCAGATGAAGCTTTGAGTATCTCACATCACTCATCACTATACGACTAGGTGAAACAGGAAGTTGTTAGGTTCAATTAAATGTGAAATTTGACTCATTTTTAACATTAAGGCATTGTATATACAGTTCTCGAGTCATTTATTATCTGATTATAAAAGTGTTTGATCGCTCTATATCTATATTCTAAAAAAGTATTTTCCTTATATTCGTGAAGTATGGATTCCGTGAAGTTCGAGGTAGATTCAGATTGAAAAGATCGGGAAAATTGTTATAGATATTGGGTTGTTGTGGAATTAATCAGGATTTTAATTGAATCGCATGCTCAAACTCCAATAACTTGAACCTGAAGGAATTAATCGAAATTAAAGCGTTCATTATCAATAAATACATTTCAGTCTATGAGAATCCCAGACATATAAGAATGTTTAAACTAAGACCTGTTGTACTGAAATATTATGAAATTAGGTGTCAAAATGTGTTTAATGTTAGCGGCGTAATGTATTTATTTACCATCTAACATTCATTCTTGCTACCTTGGAAAATCCATTGTTAGTGTACCGCCGTTTTGTCTAGCGAGTATCAAACTTGGATTTTCTCCTAAGAAAATGTATATACTCATATGTAAGTGCATATTTGAAGATTTAGTGCATCGAATCATTTTAATATTCTTAATATCTTGAATCGGTTATTCAGTATTATCGGATATTTCTTAAGAATGTATTTTTCCCACACTCTCAGTAATGGGAATACTCTTTTCTGGCATCCTTTTTCAAACAAAAGAGCCCTCCCTCCTCGCGGGATCACAAGTAATCACCACTACAAGTCACTCAAACTTGTTAAGAAAACAACTTCAAAGTTCTGCTCCAATCGCAACTGGAAAACAAGTTAAAGAGAAGTTTGATTAAAGTGGTTAGCTCAAATCAAAGATCGAGTTAGTCAACAAGTACTTGTGTTAGGACCAGTAAATGTTTGCCAAATGAATTTTTCGAGCTTTTCGTACAATTGTATTTTTCAGTCTCGCGAGTTGACTACAAGTCATTTTCGGCCTTTAAATTTACCTTAACAGACAATAGACCAAAATTAAAAACAGGAAACTTAAAAAAAAGAAAAAGAAAAGAGAAACAAGTAGCATTGTCACGTGTACACAACGTGAAGGAATTTGTGTTTTATGTTGTGATATTTTCTCGATTATTATAAAATCCGAAACTGATATTATATTTATACTACTTCTGGCTTCAGCAGAGATTCGAGTGGATATGAAATATCTGGAAATGAAATGGAATCTTGAAGTTTTACGTCCCACTTTTTGGTCGGGTAGGCTAAAGGAGGCGTTGATGATGAGAAATGAATGAAATGGTGGAATGAAGAAAGTAGGAGGAAACGGGAGAACCCCGAGGAAACCCACACACGGTGTTTGACCACTACAAAGTTCACTTGGCGCGATCGAATCAGGGACCCCACTAACTATGGGCGCGAGCGAGTTTTCTTTGAAACTCGATTCGACTCGAATTTGGGTCGAGTTTCGAGTCGAGTCGAGCCAAATCGAGCTAAATCCTGTGTATAGTTTCAAGTAATTTCTTCAAGTAGCCTACATAGACAATATGATCATTAGGGCAACCCAAAAGCATAAAAAGCATAGCAATTTACGCATATGGTTGGTACCTTGAACATGATTGTGGTTGTCTAAGGGTCCAGAAGAAGCTAATTTTAAAAGCACAATAAAGCATAATTTGAAATATATAGCACAGTTCTTGGAAAATTCTATTAGAACAATTCTGGAAAAATTCTGTTTAACTGCAAGTTTAACATACTGTGTTAATATTTTTAAAACCAATATTTACAATGCAAAATCATTGAGAACGTAACAATGAAACAACGAAAAGCTTATTTTTATTTCGGTGTAATTCTTTGATGTGGAGAAAAGAAAAAAAGGAAAAGAAGAAGAAAACTTCCCACCAACAGTGAATAGTACACAAGAATTCCACGCTATATTGTTATGTGTATCTCTTGAACTTGAGTACTTTCTGTACTTTTTGGTAGCATCTTTTAGTTTCCCTTTCTGTATATATGCACCTCTACGGAGCACACAAGTGACAAAAAAGTGACTCGAGTACAGCATATCTCTTTACAGTGCATTAAGTAGAAGGATTATTAAATATGAACGAAACTGGTTGTATAAAATATTAATAAACACATCAAGATATTTAGAATATTTAATGTATAGTAAATATTATACATTGTACACGATTAATATAAAACAATGATTGAAATTAACAATAAAGCATAATTTGGAAAACAATAAAGCATAATTAAACAAAAAATTAGGCATAATATGGGTTGCTCTAATAATCATCAATGATACTACTGCTACTACTACTACTACTACTTATTATTATTATTATTATTATTATTATTATTAGTAGTAGTAGTAGTAGTAGTATTACAACACCATCTATAACCATGAAAGACAGGCACTTTCTATCTAAATACTAAAAACTAGTTGACTAGCAATCTCGATAGTCGATGAGTCTTCAGGACGCAAAGACACCGTTCACAAGGTTCTGGGTTTGAGTTCCGGAGGAGCAGGTATTCGGACTCAAGCCAATAATTCTTAAATTTATAGGGCGCCAGCCAAACATGTTCAAAACTGCTCGGTCCGGGTTTAGGGTTGTCAACAGCTCGAGCGGCTCGGCTCGCAGTTCATTCACTGCCGAACCGAAAAGTAACTGAAGTCGGCAGTTCACCTAATCAAGCTAGCTCGAGCCGATAGCTCACCTGAGCCGAGTCGGTGACTTGTCCCAATCAAGCCGGCTGGAGCTGTTAGCTCAATTGAACTAAGATGAGCCGGTTGACATCACTAATGGATTGGGCTTCTGCTTGGGCTAAAAAATTCGACCCTGCAGGTCTCAGCCTTGATGGTAAGACCTACAGTAAGTATATACCTTGATGGAAAGAACTACAGAGTTAGTGCTCACATTTGACGCTGTTTATAAAACTCTATTGTCGTCTCGTTATCGAAACGAGACGAGATGCGAGTAGTGTTCCCTGTCGTGAGCAACACTAAAAGTAGCCTAATTACCGCTTACATTTCTCATGGCTTTCGCTTTCCAATCTAATCAGGCCATGACTTCAAAACAAGTTAAAACGATCTGAACGAGCAAGCCATTTATCAAACTCGACTCGACTTAAAACTCTATCTCAAAACAGTGTGACTCGCCTCGGAACTCGACTCGAGAAAATTACCTTTGAGTCAACTCGAATTCTACTCGAGTTTCGAGCCGAGTCAAGCTTTAACTGGACTTGTGCCATCCCAAGACCCCATGCACTATAAATGAACACTCTACCACTAAACCACTGTGGCCCCATGGGATGTATGGAGTATATATGGATGGGGCGTTTCGTTACAGAAATAGCTTCTTGCAATTTATTACTGTTTTGATTGTATGGCGATCAATGTTAAAACCGGAACTGGTTGATTTCTGGCACTTCTAGTTTGAATAGGGGGTTAAGAGAGAAAATGGTACGAAAATGCCTCTCCTTATCTGTTATTGTTATTGCTCTAGGTAAATCAGTATTGAAGCCGGAAGTTGCAGTAAATTTCAACTAATTTGTAAAACGTTGTAGTAGTGCGTTACGGATAGAAACGTAATGTATTCTTGAGATGCTTAATTGATTGTACAAATTCGCATCAATTTATTACTGTTTTTTGCTCTACAGCGATGAACGTTACAGCCTGAAATGGTTAAGTTTTGATTATCGGCCTCAAAAGCAAACTTGAACCCTAACTTTTGCCTCTTTATATTCTGACCAAATTTGGTGATCTTTGCTCAAGTAGCTAGTTCTTGAGAATTTTTGTGTTCCGGACAAACGGTCGGACATGATAAACATATAAAAGAGTTTTGGTAAACCTAACTCCTTAGAAATGCTAGTAGTGTAGTGTGGAAATTTATTCTGAAGATAGTAAGCGTTCCAAACAAAGTGAACATGAAATGTATTATATCTTAAGTGCATATTATTTTATTTATAGTACATATTTTCTAGCTTCTAGCAAATATTTGCCTGCATATTTTCAAATTTTTTAGTGGATATAAATCAAGGTGACCAGAAGTTTTACTTTTAAAAACGGGACGCGTACGAATCGGTGACGGGGGGGGGGACTTCCACATTGCATTTTGTTTTCAATTTACAAAATACACGAGTAAGAATGATAACGCAGCGTTTCTAACTTAAGTACTACCCAAAAATACTTTTAACTACTTCAACACTCAGAATTACCACTCGATTCCCACTTGAACCACAGAACACTCAATTCTCATTTGAATATTCAGAAGTTCTAGGCACGGCTGAACCTTCCCAATGAGTGTTAGTATGGAAAAGTGTAGAATTAACATTGACCATTTACATTTTAAATAATAATTACGGGACACCTGGGTCATGTTTGCTTAAAAACGGGACATTTAAGCGTCCCGTTTGAGAATCAGAAAAAAAACGGGATAACGGTTGGAAATAAGGGACTGTCCCGGCTAAAACGGGACGTCTGGTCACCTTGATATAAATCCGAGTTCTAGTTATGAATTTCTTTGAATTAGCCAATCAATGTATGTACCGTTTTTAAATTAAACAATTATCTCCTTAATAATAATAATAATAATAATAATAATAATAATAATAATTGTATTGACAGCAGGCTCATCGTCAATAGTTACTGGAGACAAAATTATATGAAGAGAGATGAGCTATTTGTGAACTTGACGGTATGTCACTGTAATAAAAACTAGTACAAAATTTATCATTCGAAGGTAAACTGTATATGAATTTAGTAATTTCATAAAGTTTGGAATGTTTCTAGAGATTTTTTTTTTGTTTGCATTGAATACAGGAGCTATTTGAATCATCCTGCATAGTGAAAATATCTTTGAGTGGAAAGCAACTTATTTTTAGAAGTGTTCCTTTGTCCCTTGTGTTTTGGCTATATTTGTGCAGAGAACTGGCTGCAGAAACCGCCGTCTAATCCCAATGCGTCTCGGTTGTAGGCGATATTCTTGAACCAACTGATTAAACCGTGACAGCGGGCGTTACGTCACCTTCTTTCCCCAAGAGGAAGGGTTGTTTGAACAGCCCTAATTTCCGGCTGCTCTTCGCCTCGACAGCTGCTGTTCGTTAACTTCTGGTCTGGTCATCTGCCATGGCCCTTGAAGCCAAAGAGATTGGTTCTGCAGCTGGGCCGTGCTATGGGAATAACCATTTGATTCCACGTGTCTAAAACGATCTAACGTGAATTCGTTTGCGTTAAGTCAAATTAGCAATTAAATAACTTTTGTTGAAATTTACCAACGTAGTTTTTATTTACCAAACTTGCGGTATATTGGTTAAATCTGGTCATTAACGTCAGGAACGTGTTTTCCTTGATTGTATCGGTCAAGTGAATCCAAGAATGCTATTTTAACACATGGATTGGCTAAACTTGTTTTGAATATCAAGTAAGATGGCTAATTTCGTGATTTTTTAGGGATCAATAAAACAAAAATATACAAAAAAAAAAAGAAGAAGAAAGAAAGAAATGAAATGAAATCTTTAAGTTTACGTTCCACAGTTATGTCGGCTGGGCTGAAGAAGACGGTGATGATGAGAAACGAATAAAATGGTGGAATGAAGAAAGTGGAAGGAAAGGGGACAATTCCGAGAAAACACTCGCACATGGTGTTTGCCCACCACAAAGTTCACTTGGCACGAGCCGGTATCGAACCAAGAACCCGATGCACCAAAGATGAACGCTCTACCACTGAGCCACCACGGCTCCTCAAGAATGTACAGATTAGAAAGAATAAACAAGATTAGAAACACGCGTCTAATATTGAATATTAATGATAATAAAGTTGCAGCATCGGCGTTTGCGTAACAACCAGTGTTTCTTTCAGAAAAAGTATACCGCGGGGGGAGGGGGTACATATTATTTTCACACGATACTGTTCTATTTATTATTATATTGTAGATGTATTAATTTTTTTATTCCCGGGAGTCATTCTCAGAGCTCCGGGGAGGCAGTACTCCCCCCCAAAAAAAATGCATCTGGAAGAAACTATACTGGTGACAACTATACTGTTAAAACTATTGCAATATTTAAATCGTTTTAATAATCGAACATTAATTCATTATTCACCTAATTGTACCAATATTTTTTCTTGATCCGAATAATTATTCAAACAGGCATTCGAATAGCCATTTTATTCCAATAACGAATTCTCGAAGAATCGATTATTGTAATATTCGAATAATAGTGTTCGAATTTTAGCAGCACTACTGACAACTTTGTGGATCTGACTGAATCACATGTAGTCCTACGAAGGATCAAACTCGGGTTTCTCACGCTCTCTCTTCCTCTCGATCATAATACTCAGCTTCATAGAAATTTGTATCGTTCGTTATTGTTTTTGGATGTTGTAAGAAAATTCTGGTTTCTTAATCACTAGAGAATTCTGTAATTTGTGAAGGGAGGCGAATATATATATATATTTTCGCAAATTTCTGATCACTGACACTCATCAAATGAAAGTATTTCTAGTGGTTTAAATATTAATTAATTAATAAGTAGAAGTTTTGCATAAGTTGTATTAACGCAATGGAATATGTATCTACAGTATAGTGGACAGAAGAACAAAATCGGAGCAATATATAGAAATACAGCGGGAAAGGTAAATAGGACATTCTGTCATTACTGGAACGTTACTTGCCACAAGTTACGAGATTCCATGCACAAGGTCTTCCAAGGCCTAGTGGATAGGGAAGCTGGCCAAATATTCAGTTTCCTTTGAATTTTCAGTTGTTTGTTTAGACAAATATACAGTGTACTCAAAACATAAGTAATCAAGGAATTCTTAGTATTCCGTTGCAAGCAGAAAACAAAAATCGACTTTGTGTACGAAATAGAGAACCCAATTTAAGATATTAGTATAGTATTACTCTAACTACCCAAACATCAGTCATCTGTATCGCTAAATATTTGGATTTATACCAGGAAATAAAAGAGAGATAAATTTTTAAAGAAAAAATGAAACGTGAACTGTATGTATTGTATTCATGAGTAAAATATAATTTTCTTCAAATTCCTATTTAAATCAATGTTAAAATTTGTATTTAATTGGAATTTTGTATAGTTTTTTATATATATATATATAATGTAATTAGGGGTTGCCCTATTTTCAACATACATTACGCTTACAATTTTACTCAACAAAAACAATATTACAGATTTTTTAATCTTACAAAAAAAAAATGTTTGATGATTTCCCCAATCCAAATTAGCAGCATTTCTGAATTTCCGGATTACGTCCAGAGCTCATTTCATCTGGATAATTGGAAATTCACTGTATTTCTGTCCTTATAACCTTGACACATGATTACTTGCTTCTCTGAAGGAAAAATGGATCTAGTCATGTCTTGTTTTCAGATTTTTTTTTTTTTTTTTGGTCGGACGTGTTAACTTGTTGTTCTAATTTGACTGCTCTGGTATTTCTTTTTATTTTATTTCTTTCTTTTCATGAAAGTTCCAGATGGTTTTGTCATCTTGAAGCCGGCATATTTATACTCATTTCATAGAATTAGATATGCATTTTACGGTTAATTTTGAGTTTTAGATCATGCAATTATGCTCTGGAGACGGATGATTAATGAAAGTGAATGATTATGAAACAATTAATGGAAAGAGAAAGTGGAGAACTGGAGAAACTCCAGAGACATGATGTTGTTGACTGCAAACTCTCATGGCCTAGGATTAAACCAGAGACACCTCTCAGTAGAGGTGAGACCGTACCTTTCAGCTTTTTGGATGAGTGTAAGTATAGGACTTTTTGAAGATACAGGTCGTTCAGAGCAGAAAGAGAATTAAAGTCCAATCACCAAAGCTGTGAGAAAAATAGACATAAAAGTTGTACGGGACGTTTAAGTACATAGAAAATTAAGTAGGTAAGTACATTTTCAACATTTTAAGAGTTATTTACAATATTTGGAGTGAATAAGCAAAGCAGCATCAGATGGATATTTTATAAGATGAAGTACGTCCTAAATAACTAAAAGGTAAACTTGATTCCCTTGATTACTGAACGCGCCATATGTAGGCAGCCAATTTCTTTGAATAAAACTGTATATCTATATATACGTATTTCTATGTTACAGAATTCATTTTGGTACGTTCTTTAAAGAAAATTTTACAATCAGTAGATCTGTGTAATACGTTATTATTAACATCGTTGGAACTAGTGATCTTTGCTTTCGAAGTCCTCGAACTCTAAGAGGAGAAAAAATGCCGCAGCATGGATACACAAAATAATAATAGTGGTGATTTATTGTTTCGTAGTCGCTTTGTAGACACCTTCTGTTTCTATAATATCTAATTAATTATTCACATCTTCTGCATCTGATTGCTACCTTCCCTGCCTTAACCTTGCTGAAGGACTTTCTCCTGTTGAATGGTTTCGATGGCTTCGGGGTCAGATGAAATTTTGTTCTTCATCACCTCATTGCTATGCAAAGGCTCTTACATCACGCTAGCAAGCATTGTTCTCAATAAGGCTCGTTGAGCAACAACATCAAATGATAGACCAAACGTAAGCATTCTCGATGTTCTTTCTTTTCTTTTCATTTTTTAAGGTCTTCTTTCTTGTGGTTAATGTTCCAAGAATTCCAGCCAACAGAAGAAAAGTATATAATTATTATTTGAAGCTGAGGATTTACTGAGCTTAGCAAGCAAAATATTTTCTCTTGACGCTTTTCGCACACAAAAGCCAATACGTGTTTCAACGGAAAGAGAAAACATCAACACCAATTCACTTCCCAAGAGTTTTATTTTCTCAACATGCTTTTCATTCCTCTCCGAAATAAAACACTACATTGTTTCAAAACGCAATTATCCTTTTTTAATTCATGTTAACCCTCCGCTGCATAATGTGGCATAAATGTTGCAATATAATCAGTGTTCGAAGTGTAAAAAACAAAACAGAGGCGGTATGTTTTGTTACAATTTTGACTTGACATACCGGCTACCTAAATGTTGAAATGCAGTGAGGGTATGTGTCCTAAAAGATTACATTTCTATTTACATAATGACTGAAAACCATTGGAGAGCTTCTCTGTAGTAACGCGGGGAGGACATCGAGAGACTTTGATCCCCTCCAACTTTCTGAAAAAAAAAAACTATGTCCCTTATCGTATATTATAGAGAATTATACACGAAAATGCTCAAAAACCGAAGGAGGATATTAATAAATTCTGCAGGACAATTTCCGGTCCCCCACTCGACTGTAAGGTATTCCAAACACCCGAAAGATTTGCTCCCAAAGCAGACAACTCCTAAACCCGCCCATGCTCAAAACACGGCATTTATATGCATTAAGGCAAGAAGACACACACATACAGACATATATAACAAAGAAACACTTCAATATGGCACATCTAAATATAAACTAGGTGAACTTCTTTGCAGACACCTCATTTTAAAAACAAAAGGTAAGAAAAATGTCGGTGTTGTGAACTTTGAAATTATTTCTACATAAGAAATAAAACCTTTTACGTGCGAAAGTATTCGTCGGTTACTCTGCATAAAAATTGATTTATTAAAGATATTTAGTATCTAATTTCCAGCGAGTAGCATTGTAACTTGTACACAACGTGAGGGAATTTGTGTTTTATGTTGTGATATTTTCTCGATTATTATAAATCCCGAAACTGCTAGTATATTTATACTACTTCCGGCTTCAGCAGAGATTAGAGTGGATATGAAATATATCTAAATGAAATTAAATCTTCAAGTTTTACGTCCCACATTTATGCCAGCTAGGTTAAAGAGGACGATGATGATCAGAAATGAATGAAATGGTGGAATGAATAAAGTGAGAGGAAACGGGAGAACCCCGAGAAAACCCATGAACACGGTGTTTGTTCACCAGAAAGCCCACTTGGCGCGAGCTGGGATCGAACCTGGGACCTCACGGACCAGAAGTGAACGCTCTACCACTGAGCCACCGTGCCCCCATATTGTGTCATTTATGCGATATTGTGCAGTAGCGGGTTAATATGAAAAATATATATATATATTGACACTTCGAAAGTCTTAGAAAATATAGTAAATTAGAAGTATAACGAAATTTTGTGGTATCTCCAAAATTAATTTGTTATAATAGTCAAGTTTTGTTATACTGAAATAAGTCAATTCTCGAGAAATCTCCTGTTCTTTATATCCACTGCAGGATTTACATTACTTCAACATAAATTGACAGACAAAAACTTAATATTTATTAGATGAGAGGAAAATTAGGATATTTGCAACGAAGTAATATGATGTACAGTAATTGCTAGAAGTACAGTATTTCTGTAATTTTTCAGAAGATAAATGTTTACGTTATAAGGCATAGACACTTGAAACTGATACATTATTTTTCCCATAGATGGCACTATATGCCATGAAAGCCTTATTACCAATAGCATGATAGTTCAGTGTCAGGCTGGAATTTTTTTAAAGTACCCTCGTATTTTGATAATAAATCGTATTCCAAGGGAAAGATAGGATGTATGATGGGAGGCAATTAAGGAAAGAGGAGAAAACACCCAAGTTTATGTATGAAATTTTGATATATATATACTTGAGTTTAAATGAGAATCGTGGCGATAGAAGCTTCTCAATGTGCGTTAAATAACTTGCTATTAGTGGCAAAGTAGTTGTGAAGTGCTAAAGCTAATTCTGGAGAAAATTACCATAAAAAGAGTTCTTGAAACTTTCGGATAACTTCTGTACATAATGCACCAACGGTAGTGAGTTTCCTGCTAAAGAATCCGACAAGTAGCATAGAGTATCACGTGTACACAACGTGAAGGAGTTTGGTTTTTGATATTTTCTCAATTAATATTGAAACAGGAAAATGTAATAAATTTATACCACTTCCGGTTTAAATAAAGAGATTACAGTGGGGATTGAAGATATTCTTGGAGACGCTTAATTAATTGCAGAAAACATCTTCTCGCTATCTATTACCGTTTTCACTCTATAGCGATCAACGTTTAAAATCTAAAATGATCGATTTCTTCCACTTCCGGTTTGAATAGAGCAGTAAGAGAGAAGGTTGTATCTATTCTTAGAACGCTAAATCTATTTTTAAAAAATCGCTTTTCATATCTCTTATCGTTTTTGTTTTACGTAGATCAATATTGAAACCGGAGGTTGTAGTGGTTTCTATTACTTCAGGTTTTTGCACAAAGTTAAGCAAGGAGATAAAATATATTCTTGGGATGCTTAATCGATTACAGGAAACAGCTTCTTGCTATCTGTTCATTACCGCTTTTGCTCTATAATGACCAACATTAACACCGAAAATGATTGATTTCTATCACTTCCGGTTTGAATATTGCAAGGGAAGGATTAAATGTTTGGTGGAGCATAAACGAGGAAAGAAGAGAAAAAAGACATAGACTATATACTACTCCAAGACGAAGAGTAGGTGACAATCGCTGCAATGGAAGCTTCTCGAATGTGCGTTAAACAAATTACTGATAGTGGCAGAGTATTTACGAGAGGATTAGCCCAATTTTGGAGAAAATTACCCTACAAAAAGCTCCTGAAATTTTTGAATAACTTTTCTCAAGTCACTGCTATAATTCAATCAATGGTAATATTGTTTAAAGTATCAAATAGCATTGAAAATAATAATAATAATAATAATAATAATAATAATAATAATAATAATAATAATAATAATAATAATAATAATAATAATACCGTAGTATTTCCTGGAATTACAGCCAATGAAAAGGAGTCCAGATAATACGTTGAACCTAATGCGCTTTTCAACGTCATTATTTCTCTTTATAGAGAGGTATTCACCAACAGTCAAGTATTTCCCCAATTTTTTCACGATGCTGGATCAACATCGGGAACCGAACCCATGTTTAGGGGTTTCAAGAACATGCTCATTAACCATCTGGATATACAGGAACAAACTAAACTTCAATGTCACATGGAAACATCTCTTTACTTCATACTTCCTTGGCTTATCCTCAACCTGTTAGAGTAGAATTATAGAACACCAATTGTCATCAATATTGATTATTAATACTTATCAATGTTCCATCTTGGTCTATATAACTTTAAAAAAAATAGTTTAATATATCTGATGGAGAAATAACATTGTAAAATGATACAATTTCGTAATGATAATTGAAGACGCTGTAGAAAACAATGAAAGTGCCAAAAACAATAGAACAGTAGAGACCAAAGATAGTAAATTGTGTCCAAGCGTCACAAAATAGAAAATACTATTGCTTAGAAGTACAACCGAGTATATAACGAAGCATGGAAACCTAACTAAGGCATTAACATATTTTAAAAAAATAATACATGTGAAACAATTTCAAGGTGGCACTTACATTGTTTTCTACAGCGGGTCTTCAATTGAAGCGCAGTTTGAATTCCATAATTTCTTATAACGTATTTTTCATGTTTATGTCGTGATGGTCTCAAAACAGATGTCATCCTAGTGTAGTAAAATAATATTTGATTACTATGCTTAATTTGCAGTTAGCAGAGTATCACACAAGCCATTTCACTGTCTCTAAAAATTAGAAGTCGTACTTCTCTTTTTTATTTTCTAAAACTACGATACCATCCTTAATTTGTAGTTCCATATTAAGCAATATGGAAGATCATCGTCTTAGGACAAACGAACCCAGTCAATACTACTATTACTTTCCCACGGTCCAACTTTATCTTCTTTTCCGCCCTGCAAAAGATATTTTTTCCCTTGTAAGTTTTGAAACTAATATTGTATGCATTCAACACTTATTTTCAAGTCTAACGATATCTCACGTCTATTAGGAATAGAACGACTTGATGAATGGTGGTAGATGACAATGTACTCTGAACCAGAAATTCAGACTTTCAATCAATGTCAGGCATTTTAGACCAGTGGCGGCGGTTGGACGTTAAAAGTGAGGGGGCAAGACATGATCTGAATATTTGTATATAAATGTTAGTTTTCCTGGTTGTTTCTAACATTTTCTTTGACGAAAGGTTGTATAACTAATAGGATACTATATTTTCAGTTAAAATACCGTATATCGTATATAATAGTTTATTAAGTAAATTGAAAAGAACAACGCAAGTAGATACTAGCCCTTTGTACTCTTAAACAACGAAAGTGTAAGAAGAGATTTGATTCCTTGCTCATGAACATCTTAAAATTCTGTCTGGAAAATTGTGTGAACAGATTATTTAATAAATTTGCAAAACAAATAAATAGAAAGGATAATATTAATCATAGTAATGAATAATGATGCTTGTTTTGCAAAAGTTATATTGAAACTGAGGATTAATGAAAAACTTAATATTTAATTCCAAACATGATATTAAATGTATGTTATTACTCTTAGAAAATGAAAGACAGTAAATACTACAAGCATATGCTACGACATTTAAAGAAATATTTGCTTTTGCAACTTCTTGAAATATGTTCGTTGCCATTAGGTGCAGATTTCACTTTCTTGGAACACATCAAAACACAACAATACTTACAATCCACACTTCAGTTATACAAAATAAACTTAAAACCTAGAATTATGTTCAATTTACTAAATTTTATTGTATATACACTCGTACATCCTTAAACACAACACTTCACTCGTATATTACACTACAAAACAATGGAAAAGGTAGAAGTTGTTTCTTATCACGCTCTTTTTAATCGATATTCCTTACTTTAGAAAGAAGAAAAGACATTTTAGGAACTGTCAATTTTTGTGGAATTAAAGAATAACTTGTGAAATAGTCCCTACTTTTTTGCATAATGTTCTTTCGATTAGCTTCAAAGCGGCTCAGTAACATATCGAGCCCTTGTAAGAAGAAATGAAAGTATGCTGAAATTGTGCTCCAATAGGTTATTTTTTGGGGTTATTTTCTGTGGCGATTAAAACGCAATTACTGTAGCTTTCTTTACTCCACGGGAAGACAACCAATACGTATTCACGCAACAGCAAATATTATATGGCAGCATTTTTTCCTATTAATCAGTAACACATACAAAATCGTTACATTTCCAAATGAAACTATATACATTAATTGGTTACTTAAAAAAAGTGCGGGGGCAACTGCCCCCCTTTGCCCCCCCCTAATCGCCGCCCATGTTTTAGGCACATGTATATTGAAGGGAGCCATAAAGGCTGTAACTTCTTCTTGAGCTGCAAATTTACACAGGATAAAATAACATTCATTGCGATTGATCGTATTTTACGGTGGACAAAATTACATCGTAATTGGGCGTATAAACCCTCGATGACTTCTACCGAAATTCTTTCAGGGCGATTTGGGACTGCAAAAAGTCCCAATCGATAGAAGCTCTAGATCTCAGACCATTTCTGAAACCAGATTAATAATTTTAGTGCTTTTCCCCTCTAGTCAACTGGGTAGAGCACATGTCTTTGGTACACGATGTCCTGCTTTCGATTCAGTTGTTTAGTTATCTGTAGATCTTGATTTGACTTTTGCGTCCCTTTCAGCAGAAAGGCTATATGAAACGTGGACCTACATCTTAACGTGGGCTCCGAATCACATGAGCTCTCACAGGAATCGAACTCGTGTCTCCCACGCCAAAGGCGCATATGCTAACTGCTTATCAACGAGGGAGCTCATCTGTAAGTCTTGTCTCATGTAGCTTTGCTGCTGATAAAGGGCTTAAATATAAGTTACTCAAGTTTAGGAGGTTTTGTTGTAATTGAGCACAGGCGCATGTGGATGTTTTATTGTTCTCGCCCTGTAGGTTACAGAGCCCTTAGGCAAAACTGAGATGACCTGCCGGTGCGGTACACGGCCAAAAATGCAGGTTAGGTTTCTAATACAACTTTATCACTACAAAATCAATTTGTACATATTTTCTTAATCTGAGTTGTATTTCCTTATATCTACATTTTTCTTTATTTTATTAAGAATATGAGTCTTGTGCCCATTGAGTATACCGTCTACCGTTGCTCATTAAGCTGTTATCAGTATATTCTGTGACTGACATGGGCTATTGAAGTTACAAGAAACAGATTGTGCCGTGTTATATCCCATGTAGTGTTGTATAAAGAGGGAAGAAAAAAGGAAATGCGTTTATCCTCAGTTCTTCTCATCGCTCGCGTTCAAACACAGTCAGTTCCCTGTTTGAAAGTTTCTTCTGTACAGAGACAAACGGCAACAGTTCTTCTCTCAACAAGATAAGATTTTTTTATGTCTTCCATTTTTTTCTCCATCCCTCCTGTTCTTTAAGAAAAATAAAGAAGAAATTCTTGGAACCTCGGTTACAATCTTTCCTTTCTTTGGGAAAATTCTTGGAATGTTCGTATCACTCAGTCAAACTGATAAAACTGGCTTTTCTTTTGTTTCGAAACATCTGACTTAAGTCAATAATAAATAAAACCTACTACAGTATACTTATAGTATGTATGTTAGTGGCGTCGCTTGGACATCTTAGGTGGGGCTAAACCGTTCGGAAACTTGAACTCCACTCTGTCTCTCGCACACACATCTTATTTATGGCATATGTAGTACTGTTAAAGAATATTTATGAAATGTCAATTGATTCAACTGAACAGTTTTTGAGAAAATTGTCAGGAGCGAAAAATGCCGGCCCGTGCAGACTTCCAGAAGGAGATCCTTCAATAGTTGGATGCGGACAGGGTTGCCATTCCGAATTATTTCCCGAGCTTCGCTGTGCACTGTCTTTTTAGCCATTCTAAGCAGCTTACAATATTCACTCGCCAAGACCAAACGACTGAATTACAAATTGACAACACAGTCGAGGTCATTCACTTCTTCCCCCAAACCAAAGGGAAGATTTCGTCCGCGAGAAGGCGACGGGGATAGGGCCGAAGTATGTTTCACATATTTTCCGAGGGCACATGTGAAATAGACAGGCTCTAGCATTTTTGTGGTTTTGCTGGGGTTAATCAATTTTTGTTTTCTGTGTCTGAAGTATGGAGCGTCATCTTTATAAGAGGAGTCATCTCCGACGTGTTCTGTACATGCTCAACAAATGTTCTAGTGTCGCAAAGGCATCCGGATTAATCTGTGCAGTGTCTGCATGGAGAGGACGCTGTTAATGAAAGGAGCATCCGGAAATGGTTCCGAGAAAATTTTTTTACCTGAGCGATGCCCCACGTTCTGGTCGCCCATCTCACTTTGATGAGAACCATTTGAACGACTTGATCCATCGTGATCCACGTCAAAACGCCCGGAAATTGACAAAGAAGTTGGGCAGTTGATTAACCATTCCTGTGCGATACCTTCAACGTATAGAAAATACTTAAAAACTGGCTTCATGGATGCCTCATTCACGGCCGTGTGCACCAACGAAGTTCAGCTGTTGAACGAGGATCATAACCAAGGTCGGTGTAACAGGTAGACAAGAACACAGTGCAGACAAGTGTTACCATCTGTGGTTGTTTGCTTATCCGCCATCGTGAATTCTGTCGCTAGCGTCAGGCCTTTCTCTGACGTATAGTTACCGGAGATCAGAAACGGTGCCTGGACATGAGCTTTAAGCAGAGGAAGAAAAGAATCAGCTCAAACAGAAAGCCAACATCGCATCCCAAACAGGATTTGTACCCAAGGCTGTGTGTCTGGTGAAACACTGAAGGAATTATCTACGGTCGACTTCTAACCCATAATCGTACCATTACTACCTACTGTATACTGTAATCTACGCGTTTATGTAGCACTTCAAGAAAAAAGGCATCCACGTGGACAACGCTAGATCACATATGGCAAACCATGACAACTACAGTCATTCAACAACTTCAAGAGCTCCTTCGTGGCTAAGCAGTTAGCATACGCGCCTTTGGCGTGGGAGACCACGGTTCGATTCCCGGCGGGAGCTCATGTGGTTCGGATTCCACATTAGTCAGTAGGCCCCGTCTCATATAGCCTCGCTGCTGAAAGGGACGGTAAGCTCAAAATCAACTCAACAACTTCAATGAAGATTCTTTCTCGTCGGGCGTATTACCATCTCGTCCGGTCTCTGTCGAATTCATTCTGTAGCACATTCTCCATGGCAATTGCAAAATTTCATTGATGACTTCTGTGCATTGAAGGCACTTTAAGAAAACAACAACAAAGTACAGGTGTTCCATCAACTTCCTGAACATTTGAGAACATATTATAAACAATACAGGTGAATACATTAGTGATTCATTGTCTGAGTAGTGGCTCGGAACGGAACCACCAAATGAATTAACCCTACACTTATTCTGTAAAAACTCTTTCATAAAGAAATTACAATGCTTTAAAAATAGAAGTGACTTATCAGACACCCTGTATATTATAAAGGTGTTAATGAATACATACAATTTCGAAAATACATACATACATACACATACACACACACACACACACACACACATATATATATATATATATATATATATATATATATATATACGCGCCTTCGGCGCGGGAGACCTGGGTTCGATTCCCGGCGGGAGCTCATGTGGTTCGGATTCCACGTTAATCAGTAGCTCCACGTCTCATATAGCCTCGCTGCTGAACGGGACGTAAAACTCAAAATCAATCAATCAATATATATATATATATATATATATATATATATATATATATTACTTTTTCGGTATATACGGGCTATGAAACGTGTCTGTTGAAAACCTGAATTCAACTTTTTTTATTTGTACTATCACCGTATTTCCTTCTCTCCTGTTACGCTCTAAAGTAATAAAGAAGTAAAACGTTTTACAAATCACTATTTTACCTTTTTACAATTCTTTATGTATTATACCAAACTGCAAAGTACAGCTACCGCTTAATCATGGCCGCCTCCAAAGGGAGGAAGGGACAGTTATTTTGTTGAATTTTCGAAGGGTGTTCAGTTATTGGAGTACATGTCAACACATACTAATTTGTATTCATACACTATAGTACTTAATGATAAACACTATAATTTATTTACTGTAGTTACTGTTGTTATATATGATACATTATATGCACGCGAGCATCAAAGTATCTATATCTATATCTGCGACTGCGCTTTTGTGTCGGTCTATGACTCCCCTAAAACTGATCTTACTCCATTGGATAAAATTCTTTTGGCGTACCTGTGCTTGATATTATATTTGTTTAAAAGCAAAATATTGTAACTGATAATTACGTAGATAATATAATAGTTATTATTTTCTTTTTCAGAATGGATTTAGCGACTGTTGTGAGGCCTTCAAGAAACGGGATATTGATGGAGAGAATTTGTTGGTAAGTCTTAATTTATACTAGTGTCTTCTCCCATGTGTTACCACATGGATAATATATTTATCTCTTCTTTCTCTCCGTGCATTCAATTTCTCTTCATCTTCGATATTTAATGTAAATGTGTAATACAAACTCACCAAAAACCTATTTTATCCTCATCTCCCTAAGAATATGCATCTCCCCGAAACTTTGCCTTATTTGCAACCAAGAGTCGTTGCAGATAACTTAAACAAAATTGCAACGTTCCTACGTAAAATAGTTTCGGAGATCTGACGAATACCAAAAGACTATTTAAGCCCTCATACCCTCTTATGGTATGCAAGTCTCAAAACCACGTCTTATTTGAAACCTAGGGTGCAAGGAGAATATTTATAGAAAATTTCAAAGCTCTACGTCTAATAATTTCGAAGATCTGGCGAACGACAAAAAAATATTCAGGCGTTTCTCGATCCTCCTTTAGAATACATACTTCGCAAAATATCGTCTTGTCTACAGTCTAAGGTACAAGAGAAACATTTTCACACAGTTTGAAGGTTCTAGGCCTAGTAGTATCTCAGATCTGATGAGTGAATCAGTGAGTCAGTATAACATTCTTGTACGTGGTAAATATAGATTACTGATCTCAATCGATAGTTTGCAATAAGCGTTACAAAAAAAAAAAAAAAAAAGACTAAAAGAGTGGTCTGCTTATTGAATCAAAAGTATTTTTCAGCAAGAATTACTTCAAACGCTTTATATGAACAAGCAAAGAAAGAAAGAAATTATGCACCTAGTGTATAAAGATTATGTAAATTGGTCAGTCATAGTTCTATAAGTAAAATAATTAGGTAATCACATGTAAATTAAATGATTTTAGCAAATGAGTTGTTAAATTGAGATCAATATAGGAATGCAAACATATCAAATATGTACTGTGCTTGTTTATTTATTTCTGCTGTTAAAGCACTTTCTGTTTGACCAAAATTTGCTGAACAATGCTTGTAAAGCATTTATTAGCTGGGAATAATTAATATTTATTTGTAGTATTCAGTTCAGTAATGTGTAAAATGAAGCCGAAGCTTAATATACACATATGTGTATAACATACATTTCCGCATGCGTGTGTATTAGTGTTCTACCTAGATTTTTGCAATTCATAAAACTGAAATGAAATGGGACTCGTCCAAACACTTTTTTTTTCAAACTCTACAAAGGCGCATCACCATCACCATCATAGACATTCTGCCATTATCCACAGATCATTTGCCGCATCTTACAAGTTTCCATGTACCACATTCTTCAGCTTCTCTAACCTCTTCGTCTTCACGTACGATTTTTCAGTTTTAATATTGTCCATCAACTGTAGCCTCCTTAGCCCCCTCTCTGTTGTTTACTGCCACCATACCCTCTGACTCACCCTTCATGATACAGTTCCTCCTGAGCCAATGTTGCAATCTTTTCAATCACACCTATTTTTTAACTTTTCTCCCTCTTATTTTCTTTAAATACCATCTTATTCATTTTCCGTTCCACTCAATTAATTCTCTCGATTCTTCTCCACAACCACATTTGTAACGCTTCTAAACTTTTTCATCACTGTTGCGTAATGTCAATATTTTTTTCTTTATACAGTATAATACTCCAAATGAAGGATTGTATGAATCTTTTTGTTCCTCCTAAATGCTTCTTTCGCCATTTCCATTCTTCTTTTGTTTCCTGCTCGCACTTCTTCTTATTTCTTAAAAGTGCACTCTGAACAGTCAAAATAACCAACCACTATTTTCGAATTTTATTTTAAAACTGTATTTTCTAAGGGAAAGAGGGATGACTTCACATACTATATATATATAGGCACTAAAACCACCTCCCACGGAGCAATTTGGTATTAGGTACTATTCGGCAGGGGCACACTCACGGGGAGGTCCACTGGATCTGGGCCCATTTCGCTTCCCTCAAAAAAAAAAAAAAAAAGGAAAAGAAAGAAAAGAAAAGAAAAAAGAAGAAACTTTTTAAACTCGGCATTCATTTGTACACTTTCTTAACTAAAATATGCTTGTTTAGCGAAGAAATTGATGTAGCATTAAGATTTGATCTTGCACTTTATTTAATTTTTTAAAAATATTTATTGTCTTTTCAAGTGTACAATAACATCAGTTTAATAATACATGGACGCAGTGTCTTGTAATATTGGATCCTCCAAACTTTGGATCCTTCGCCACTCGAACACCTCAAACGCGATTTCCGAGTGTGCAGTTTGCATTACCATTTGTTGAATTCATGCTTACTGCCCGCAACGCCTCATATTTTCTGTTGCTCTTTTTTAAATACCCCCCCCAAAAAAAGAGGCCCTTAGCAGGTTACGCTTTCTATTCAGCTACTCATGCATAGGTATTAGATAAATCGTTAGATGATAGAGTGGAACCTTCCTCCGTTGAGGTTGAAAGTTAGGTCCATTTTGTGTTTGGTCTACCTTACCTTCCAGACTTGTAAATTGCTATATTAAAATAATTTAGTGCTTCAGAGTTTAAAATTTATTAAAACAAGTACCACTTATGACGTATGACAGATCTCACTTTACATTTGGCGGGATTTTGTATTACAGCAGCGATTTCACTGCTACTCGATGTACGCAACTCCATTCGGATGATTCTATCTCTGTTGCAAGCACAGAATACTAGGGTATGACGCTGCGCATGTTCAACTTCAATGTTACCAACTTCAGGTAAAAAAAAATATCGGCAATTTATTTTAACATGCACCTCGTATATATATTTACTATTCTTCTTCTTCTTCTTCTTCTTCTTCTTATTATTATTATTATTATTATTATTATTATTATTATTATTATTATTATTATTATTATTATAAAAAAGGAGAAGAAGAAAAAGAACAATAGAATGGAATGGTAAATTTTATTTTGTAAGTATATTTACTTAGCAAATAAGATTGTGGTTTTGTTCTATTGAACTAAGTTGGTTTGTATATGCTAATGATTCCTAAGACAGATTACAACAGGTCCATATAGTGTAGACAATAGACTGATTTGTGGAATATTTTCTTTTAATTTTACATTTACAGTTAAGTTAGGTTTATTTTACTTCTGTTTTTTTTATTTTATCTGTTTAAAAAATGAATATATTATCTCAAGGATATGTATAGCCTATTCTGGGCTTTTACTGATTAATATCTCATGTGTCTATTGATTAGACGTTTGCGATTCATTATTCCTATTGTACTCTGTGATTATTTACATGACTCTTGACATATTCAAATCACTTATAATCGGGGCATGCTTGCCATAAACTATAATTATTCCAGTCTGTATAAATAATCGCCTTCTGTACCAATATCTGGGAAGACTAGCTCGATAAGGTGCGGGTGGGAATCTAGCCAAATTGCTTTCTTACATTAGAGAATAGAATTAAAGTCATTAGTCCCTTCCTAAAATGAGTTTTCCCAAGTCAACACATAATTAAATCACTTTCTCGTATTCGAAAACGACAAACACATTTCATTTAATAGAAATCGTTAGGTTCACTTTCAAGATAAAGTTTACAACCAACCAAAACAATTGGGTCGTGTATAACTATCGTTTTTGGTAGATGCGAGAAAACTTTCGGAAAAATTTGCTTTAATTGATAATAACCGATGATAACAATGGGAAGAGAACGGTGACATCTGAACGTTAAATGTAATTGTTAGCTTTCAACTGAGCATGAGCTTGTAATTTATTTGAAGCAATCTCTATAGAAACGATTGAAATGTCAATGCATAACATAAAAGTGAAATAAATAATACATGAGAAGAAAGTAATTTAAATCATTTTTAAAATGAAAATTGAAGAAAAACATAAAATCAGTTATTATTTTCTGACTTTCATTTTTATACTTACCTTTCATTGACATTGATTCTATTGATAAAACCAATAATAACCATTGTTTTATTTAATTTTTCTAGAGCCTAACAGAAGGGAAGTTGGCCTTATGGAAAAGGGATTTAACGTTAAGTAATATAAGGTAAGTGTGAATTGTTTTCTAGTGTTAAAAAAGTTAATATTTTATTTTTTAAATGGGCAATTTGTAATAATTATATAAGTGAATTTTTCAAACGATAAAAAAGGAGAAACTGCTTTGAACAGAGTCTACAGGGTGTTTCAAAATAACACCGACAACTTTTAGGAGGTGATTCGTGACACCAAGATAAGACAAAAAGTATAGACGAACCTGGGTGCACAAATGCTTCCTTTCGGTTTAATAGGCTGCCTAAAACATGAAAAAAAAAAAGAACTTTAAAGGTTCATAGCTCCAAAACTATGGGACCTACCGTAGTCGGGTCAAGAGTTCACTTAGAAACTAATATGTGCCCTATCCAAAAATCCATGTTTCAAAATCCTGAGGTACTTTCACAACGATTTTATAGAGGAAGTTTGCCTACAGGCATGTGGTTTGAAGTACTCACCAACTACCTCTTTAAAAATTGTTGCGGAAATACCACAGGATTGCGAAACTTGGATGGTTGGATAGCACACGTATTAGTTCCTAAGTGAAGTCATGACCCAACTACGGTAGGTCCCATAGTTTTAAAGCATGGACCTTTAAAGTTCATTTTTTCATGTTTTCGGCACCCTAAAACTCCGAAAGAAAGCATTTATGCACCTAGGTTGGTCCATACTTTTCGTCTTATCTTGATGTTAGGAATCACCTCCCAAATGTCGGTATTGTTTTGAAACACCCTTTATAAATAGTACAAATACATAATCTACATTTAAACGGAATTTTAGACATTTACGATGGTTTACTAAAACATTGCGTAGTTATCAACATGTTATGTCTTAGTTAAATTTTTTAAGTTTCTTCATTCTGTGTTTCTAAAGTTTGTTTCTCCAGGAATTAAATGAAAAGGAGTTGGTGTTTCTCTTATTGTAGTTTGGATTCCTCAATATATTACGTACAGATTCGAGACATGAATTTCAGTTATCTTTCTATGATTTCTTATCTTTCCACAAAGTGTGCCTGGTAAAGAGCTACGAATGAGAAAACAAAAACTTAAGTTGGAATTTTGTGGCGTGATAATAACTACCAATTTTGGGGCTGATATTTGTACTAAGTTCTCTTTACGAAAACAACATGTCCAAAATTTTACAATTTTTTGAAATTTTAGTATTCATCATGTAGGTAGTACATTGGTACTGTATGTGGATATTCAGTAAATTATTAAAACCTTGAGTATTTTTGGTTGTTATTATTTCCGCAAATGTTTTCATCAGCAAGTCTCTGACCATAATTATTCCGTGTTCATTAATATAAAAATCTGAAATCAGGCACATGCAAGTAAATTTTAAATTTTACTTGAACTGTTTTCAGATGATTTGTCAATTAAAAAAAAAAAAAAACCTTGTAATAGGCCTAAATAATTCTAACATGTAATTTACTCTAATTAATTAAACGCTTCTTTAATTCGGTCAGTTTTCGGTAATAATACTGAAATAAAATTTTCAAAACATCTATAACTAACTCTATAGCTTGTGGATCCGGAGGTTCAATGTCGCATTCGCAAGAGCTCTCCATTGACTTCTGTCCTTAGCCAACTGGATCCAGTTTCTACTTTGTATCCCTATTTCTGCAAGATTTGCCTTAATATTGTCCCTTCATTTGCGCCTAGATCTTCCTAATAGTCTTTTTCCAGTTGGGTTTCCGTTAAAATTTAGAAAGCGTTTCTGCTTTCTTCCATTCTAGCTACATGACCTGCCCACCTGAACCTCCAGGAGTTAATGACCCTAACAGTGTTGGGTAAACCGTATAAAATATGCCGTTTCTTTTATCAAGTTTCCGCCATTTTCCATTCCCATCCGTCTTGGGTACTAGTATTCGCCTTAGGATTTTATTTTCAAATACATTCAATCTTCGTTCTTCCCTTAAAGTAAGCGAACATGTTTCGCAACCATACAGTACAATAGCCATAATTATCGTTTCATGTATTTTAAGTACAATTCTTTGACAGGATTCATAAAGACAAAAGATTTTATGCTGAATAATAACACGAATTTCCTGCTTTCAATCAGCATTTAATTTCTTTGTCGATATGGTTTTGGTTAATACTGATCCTAGATATTTGAAAGTATCCACTTGATCAAAAGTATTATTTGATTTGCAGTATTACGATCACGACGGATTTCCATTTATTTAGTTTCCTCTGCATTTACTTCTAAACCCATGTCCCTACAGGCGTTTAATAAAACTTCTGCATTTCTTTCTATTGTCCTCATATCATACAATCCCCTATCAGGTTTACATCATCAGCATAAGCTAGAATTTGGTGAGTGCTACTCAGCCCTAGGGCTTGGTTCCTATCTTTGATTTTCTTTATAGCGCATTCTACAACAAAATTGAATAATAATGGAGACACTCCGTCTCATTTCAAGCCATTCTTGTGGACAAGTATTTTTCTACTTGAATTTTATTTTGGGATTTATTTAAACACGTCTTAATTAATTTAATTAGCTTTCTCGATATTTCAAATTCGGTAAGAATGTTCCACAATGTTTTCCTCCTAATAGAATCGTGGGCATTTATGAAATCAATAAATAATTAATGTACTGGAGAAATATAGACCCATTTCTTTTCGAATATTTCACGAATGATAAATATCTAGTAATACTTTATCGATTTTTCCTAAATCTGCACTTATAATCTCCAATAATTTCATCTGCATATGGGATCAATCTTACTAACAGTATGTTTTACAAGATTTTAGAGGGTGCTGACAAAAGATAGATGCGTCGATCAGTTTTTTGTCACCTTTCTTGTGAATTGGTACAATGATTGATTTTTTTTTCCACTTTTGTCATAATTTTTTCTTGTTCCAGATGAGGAGAATGTGTTTGTGTATCTCGTTCCACATTATCTTCTCTGTCGAACCATGATTTCTTCCTACGTATTTACACGCGCCCTAATTTTTCTTCTGCCGAAATTTTAGTGTTATCCCTAATTTTAATCCAAGTATCCTCAATACTGGTGAATTCCAACCCTTCTAAAACCGAGAATCTATTCGACACGTCAATCTAACGCCGCCTAACTCTTCTAATTTCTTTGAATTAAACTTCTTCGTTTTCAAATGCTGAAGATTTCCAATTTTCAACGATTATCTCTCTCTTATTATCACTGCTACAGTGATCAGTATCAGCCAGCTCCTCTAAACGACCGAATATAAATTATGTTATATTCTCTTCTTCTATCTACTAAAGTGTGATCAATTTGATTGTTTTTTTTTTTTTTTTTTTTTATCTGGTGAGATGTGGGAATTATGTACTCTTCACGATAAGGATTTTAGATGTTGCAAAATTTACGAATCTAAGGCCATTGTCATTACTTTTCTTATATAGATTCGTGCCCTATAATCAGTTTGAAAATATGCTCTCGTCCTACCTTCTGCTAATAGAACTCTAATAGAATTTTCGTATGGTATCACGGGAGTTATCAAATACAATTTTTAGTTCTTCGTAAATTTTACTCTTTATCTTCTATTGGGCTTTTATGTTTAGAACAATAATATCGCACCATCGAACCTGAAGAGTAATAGAAAAGAGAGCCTATCACTGACAAATTCAACACATTTAGTTGCTGATAGTATTCGTTTGAGAACGAAAAATCTTGTTCCTAGTTGGCAATTTTTATTTCCTTCCCCGTAAAGGAACGTAAAATTTCCTGTTTCATTGTTCTATTTTCTTACCATCTAAATTCCTGAACATTTACTATTTTCATCCTGTATTTCTCTAACTCACTTGTTACAAATTTGAACGCGCCTGCCTTATAAAGACATCTTATATTTGACATTCCAAATTTTATGTCCATTTTACCTTGCTGAGACCGTGCTAAGTTATCAGTCCTGGTCTGAGGCTTGTGTGAATGATTCTCAACGAGTGTCTCTTTTTAACAGGATAAAGTTGTTAGCTTCACGCCAAACCTCCGAGCTGGAGGTCCATCCACTCTTTGTCGTTTGTCCACGACTGTTTACTCAATATGTTCACAGCTAACCTCTGCTTCTATAGGTTTTCTCCCCTTGATTCACAATCACAATCTGAGGACACGCCATGCCATGGTCACAGAAATCCACATTGCATTTTAAATATATCACAACATTTTAAACAACTGACTGACCTATGATAGTCATTGATACCATGGGAATCCAATGTTGAAACCAGAAGTGGCATATCTTCCACTTACGGTTCAATAGAGATAGAAAAGTACAGACATTTTTTCTCTGTCAGCGTTTCTCAACCTTTTCAAAAGTGGGACTACTTTTATTAGTCAGAATATTCTACGGATCACCCTACTCTTGTCCCTCCTTTGAAAGTAATTTTATATATACCAATTCAACACATTTAGTTGCTGATATTATTCGTTTGAGAACGGAAAATCTTGTTCCTAGTTGGCAATTTTTGTTTCCTTCCCCGTAAATGAACGTAAAATTTCCTGTTTCATTGCTCCATTTCCTTCCCATCAAACTTCCTACATTTAATATCTTGACTATACACCAGTATATGTCTTTAATAACAGTATTAATTAAATTTCCCTTTATTTTGTATTAATGTTAATAGAAGAAAAGTTTAAAGTCAGTATTTTATAATAATGGATCCAAGCCTTAAGCTATACGTATAATCTTATGTCATTAATTTGCATAACCTATTATTTACATTATGTATACTTGTTTAAGATTCTTAACTATGTATAATAATCACTAGAGGATCCAGAAAAGTTGCCTGGACGGGACGGATCGCTTCCTGAACGATACATTAATTCATCGTATTAATATTATGTGTTCTAAGTTAATAATATAAATAATAATATGAGTATTCAACAAAAATATAACAAATAATGTGCATGACGGTTTGGGTACAAAACCTCGCGGCCAGAACCTCGCGGCGACAACCTCGCCTCCCAAAACCTCGCGGCCCAAAATCTCGCCAGGCCGAAACCTCACCTGGTCAAAACCTCGCCGCCCAAAACCTCGCGGGACAAAATCTCGCCGGGCTAAAACCTGGCGCCCCAAAATATCGCCATACCCAAAATCTCGCCTGACCAAAATGTAAATGTTCCAACAGATGATAAGGATGACGGTATAAAAGACGTTGTTTCAGAAGAAGTATCACGGGTATTTGACCAAGTCCCGCGATACCATATGAAAATTCTATTTCTGTATTAGAGGATTTCAATGTGAAGGTAGGGCGACAGGATGTTTTTAAACTGGTTATAGGGAAAGAAAGTCTGCATAAGGAAAGTAATGACAACTAACGGGGTTAGTTTCGTGAAGTTTGGAACATCCAAAAACTTAAAATTTTAACAAAAATCTAATAATATTTATGAAAGTATGAAATAATATATGAGTTTTTACGACGTCCCTTGATTATGTCCTATAGGTTAAAGGAGACGTAGATGACCAGGATGAAGGAAATGATCGAATAAAGAAAGTGGGAGGAAACGGGAATAAGCCGAGAAAGCCCACGCACACGATGTTTTGTACCTTCTTCTTCTTCTTCTTCTTGTTATTATTATTATTATTATTATTATTATTATTATTATTATTATTATTATTATTATTATTATTATTATTATTATTATTATTATTTATAATGTGGAATTGCATATTACGAAACACATTGGGTAAATTTTAAAGAAAACTTTCATCCGCGGCGAGGTTTTGGCCGGGCGAGATTTTGGGTGGCGAGGTTTTGGCCCGGCGAGATTTTGTCCCGCGAGGTTTTGGGCGGCGAGGTTTTGGCCACGCGAGGTTTTGGCCCGGCGAGATTTTGTCCCGCGAGGTTTTGAGCGGCGAGGTTTTGGCCACGCGAGGTTTTGGGCAGCGAGGTTTTGGCCACGCGAGGTTTTGGCCCGGCGAGATTTTGTCCCGCGAGGTTTTGGCCGGCGAGATTTTGGGCGGCGATGTTTCGGCCGCGAGATTTTGTCCGTATCCCGTGCATGACCTGTTGGATTTTTCGGGGCTTCAAGTTTCATCTATTCAAGATTCGCCTAATACCTCCTAGCTATGCAAATATCAATCAAAGTGATGACACAATTAATTTTCTTATTAGGCGAAAGTTGAACTTTTCTTAAAACTTTATTTAGCTCGCATACGTTGGTAGTTATGAACTTTATTAATAGTTAAAATTTCCTCTTGAAACTATTTTTACGCTCTTGTTAAATAAGTCCAGTATGTAGGGGAACCCCAGCAAAAGACAGTAGCTTAATGAAACTTGGAGGTTAGTTTCATTTCATCAAGCATAGTAATATCCTGAAAGTCTCCGAATATCCTTTTCAGCTTCATCTAATATGGCTGCCATATCCAATTTGGCCGCCGCCGTCTATGGAACAATTATGTTTTGTTTGATTTCTTACCTTAGGTTGAATTATAATATCACAGTCTTGGAACTTATAACAAAATATTTTGTAGGGTGTATATATAAAGTTTCCTTTGTTTGATATATAATTAATCTTTGTAGGTTAGTAGATATAAAGTTATAAATGATAGAGTAGGCTTGTATCGCTTAATCTTGTACCTGTGTTTCTTTCAGGTGCATTTTTCTGATTTCCTTGTTTTTTTAAATATACAATATTACAGTATATAAGTACAAAAAATAAAAAAAAATATGTGAACGTGCCACAGTTACAATTGATATACGTAAAATATGGTACATTTGAGAATAACTGTAAACCAATTTAGCAAAATATCCCGGAGAGAAAACGTTATTTAAGCAAAGTGCAGTTTTTTTTTTAAATGGACGATAGAAATAATTTATAGTACATAAAAAACACAAAAAAGTAATCCATCCCTGGAACGGTCCACTCTTTGGACATAAATGATACAGTTGGATTGGACCAGACCCACTGTTTTTCCACATGAGAAATGTCGTTGAAGTAACCAGTTTTAAGGAAAGCAGTTATATATTAATGAACATAGACTGAAAGTATTTGAGAACAAGATCCTGAGACGAATATTCGGACCCAAGAGGAACGAGAATGGTGAATGGCGGAAACTTTATAACGAGGAACAACATAATTTATACGGTTTATCAAACATTATTAGGGTCATCAAGTCTAGGAGGCTCAGGTAGGCAGGTAATGTAGTCAGAATGGAAGAAAGTAGGAACGCTTTCAAAGTCTTAACTGGAAGACCAATCGGAAAATGACCATTAGGAAGACCTAGGCGTAGATGAGAAGACAACATTAAGATGGATCTCGCAGAAATAGGAATACAAATAGAAACTGGATCCAGTTGGCTAAGGGTAGAAGCAGGGGCGTCATTTAGGGGGCAGAGAGGGGCATTTGCCGCCCCTGAGTTTGAAATGTATATAGATTTTATCAATAGAATAGTAGTAAATCAGTGAAAAACGCGAAATTTTGCTTATATCAAGGGGTCTTTCCCCCCCCCCCCCAAGCAAAATCTGAAATGACGCTCCTGAGTAGAAGTCAATGGATAGCTTTCGTGAACGCGGGATTGAACTTCCGGGTTCCATAGGCATAGCGTTAGTTATATATTAGTAATTTAGGTTTCATACAATAAACTTTGCTTCTTTCAGAACAGGAAAGGGACGAATTACACTAAAAATAAAAATAAAAAAGGACCTTCAAAACATTTATAAAAAAAGCATATAATTCGAGGGTAGTTCAACACTATCCCAACATATCACTTCTATCTTCCCCCTCCCCCCCAAAAATGTTATTTCCCTACAATTAATGTACAGTACATGTCAGAGTAAAACAATCTCGAGCATGAATAGTTGGACTGAGTTCATGGGAGTTTTACATTTGCAATACACCAGCTTCAGAAAAGAGTTTGGTGCTGGTATGTCCAAACAAGTAGGCCTAATTGGGTAGTATTCTTCATTTTCTCCTCCGGTTCGGAATCAATTGCTGGAATATCTTGTTCCAATCAAGTTTGCTCCTGATGGTATACCTTCAATACGTGTCGTCTGGTCGGATTTGCTCTTCTGGGTAAAATTAAGAAATGAGTGAATGGTGTGAAATAAGTCTTCTGTATGTGAAATATCGACAGAAAGCCAGTGGGCCACTATCATGCGATGGATAAAAGTGTAGCTGGGAAATGTTATCACACTTTTACTAGTTCTTCAGAATTTGTAGTAGATTTGTCGAATATGAATAACTGTAATTAATTTGCAAAATTCTAACAATAGTATAAATTTATTCACCCCTGCAAAGTTTTTAGTGAGGGGAAATTTTGTTCCAAAATATGAAGTTGGGAGAACTCCCTCTCATCTTCTCAGGATTTAGCAGTCTGGATCTGCCATTTTTGGTTTCAGTAGAGAGAGAATAGCGGCACTACAACATACTTTTGAAAAACGGGGTCAATAATGTTAAAACCATCTTCATCTTTTACCATTTTTGTTCTGATACCTATCCATAGACAGACAATCAGCGTTTCTTTAATATGACACTCCATATTTATATACAATACAATTTTGAAGTTTAAAATTACACGTTTTCCTAATTAGAATATATTCATTGCATATTTGCACTTGCACTGCAGTAGATCTAATAATGAGAGAAAGGTATTATTAAAAGGTTTAGTACATTTCATTCTTAACGAACATCGATTATAACAATAAACCTCATCTGTAAGAAGTTGCCACTTTTAAACTAGATTAACATAACATGAATTTCAATTCCCTTTCCAAGATTTCGTATCTTTTGTGAAATCGTGCTGAAAGCTTGCATTAAACTTCTGATTATGTTTTATATGACAGGGTCATATTATTTTATTGTACGACAGCGAAAGGAACAGCTGTTAAACTTAAATGAAGGAAAGTTACAGGATTTTCTGAAATGTAGCACCTCGTACGAGAAGGTACTGGAAATGAGTTCAAGGTGTGGCAAAGAATCGTAAAAAGTCTCTTTTTGATGTTCGTCCTCCTCTTTATGTTATCTGCTCCATCTTCTCATCAGAAAGCGTAACATGATGAAAGGGTTGAAGGAAGCCGTGTAAAAAGAAGATAGACATCTTCGTTCGTCTCATCTCTGCTTGAATGAAGTTAGTGTGTATCCATTTTTTTTTTTTTAAGTTCACTAAATGAAATCCAGATCTTGAAAGTTGCTTTCACATATTCAGTGAGAATATTTTTTATTGCCTACTATAGTGCGTTGACTGGGCAAGATTTGGTTGGATTTTTTTTCAATCAAAAGATTGTAATAACAGATCATCTAGTGTACTGTATAGAAACATATGTAGACTGTACTTTATGAATCTCGTTAAAAAAAAAAAAAAGGCGTATTATTAGCGAATAAAGAAAGCATATATCTGTACCAGATAAGCATTTGAGAAATTCAATGTAGCACTATAGAACCTCTGTAATTCCAGTGCCACGTTTTATTATTATTATTATTAAAGGAAATAATACTTCGATTAATATCACAATATGTCGTATCTGTATATACAATTTCCATTTTATCTACGAAGGTAAATCAATAACTATCTGCAATCAATTTTTATTATTTATTACCACAAGAGTCGCAGAGATAGGGATACAAAGTAGAAACTGGATGCAATTAGCTAAGGATAGAAGTCAGTAGAGAGCTTTTGTGAACGCGACACTGAACCTCCGGGTTCCATAGGCCATAGAGTTAGTTAGTTTTTTTTTTTTTTTTTTTTTTTATTACCACAAGAGTATAATGTTTGAATTCATATCATTTTTCAACATAGTCATCCTGGTTTTCAATGGTGTACATAGAGAGTGGCTCGGCCATCTTTACTTCGCAACAGTGCAAAGCGAACTGATGTGATAACGCTGCATCTTACTACAGAGGAAGCCAACAGTGACACCTACCGTCTGGTGAGCACATAGTGTCGTAGAGCCAATCTGAGGAGGAATATAAAAATACTGCAGTTACTTATTTACTTAACCTCGTATTTCTATAGTATCCTATTCAAAGAAAAATAAAAGAAATCGTTCACATTTCTGTTTATATTTGACGCAAGAAAAGAAAATAAAAAGGTATTTTTTGATTTAGTCACAACCACGTTGGCCCCTTCTTTATATACCCAGTTGACATATAGACTTCTTACCAATTAAGCTACTTTTACGTTCGAACTACATAGCAGGATTGAAGGTTAATTGACTATACGGAAAAAAAAAGTACTGATTCATTTCTTGTTTGATCGTCTTTACAACTGAAATTCTGGTGCAATAGTCCTTAGTGACCAGGGCCTACCAGCCGACTTGTGGCCTCCATGCCTTAGAATGTTGGATGGTCAGCACGTCGGCTTCCCCGCCGTTCGTGCTCGCTTTCCAAACTAGAGATGGCTACTTCTTCCTTTTAAGGAGCCCCTCAGTTGTCCTCACGACACTCGGTGTCCGTAGCAATGTGAACATCATTTAATGAGTACGCACTGTCTCCCATCTTTCCTCGGACCAAACTGGACACTGCAAGATTTCACTTATCTCATGAGGAACGATATTCCAGTGCAGGCCCGCAACTAGGGTTTCTGTCACCCGGGGCAAACACACAATTCGGCGCCCCCCCCCCCCCAAGGTTTAGTCGAAAAGTATCACTTATGGATTGCAACTGTAAATAATATTCTTAATGAAACCAGTTATATCGATTTTTAAGTACTTTAACCCTCCAATACGCGCGCGGGCTACCATTGTAGCCCAGCGTTTTTATTTTCCTTGCCGCAAAGTAATTCGAGATGATAACTCAAAGGGTGTCTGTGTACCTTTCTATCAACTATCATTCTGCGTGTTTAGGGTGTGGTCAAACGTAAAATCGAAAGGATCTCATTGTTATTCTGCTTGAAAGTTTCATGGGCTACATCTGTAGCCCGCGCGACTATTGATGTCACGGGTGTTCCAAAGCGTCAAAGTTTTTTCATTATAGTTTGAGTGTTGATCAGATGGTCAATGAGTTTGCAAAATGCCAATTCTGATGAGAAATGTTTTTAAAACCAATATTTACGATCCAAAATCATTGAGAACATAACAATGCAACAATGAAAAGCTTATTTTTATTTCTGTAAATTTTTCGGTGTAATCCTTTGATGTGGAGAAAAGAAGAAAACTTTCCATCAACAATGAAGCACACAAGAACTCCACACTATAGTGTTATGTGTACCTCTCGAACTTGAGCACTTTCTGTACCTTTTGGGCACCTTTCTGTATACTTTCTCTTTCTGTATATACGCACCTCTAAGGTGCACACAAGTGATAGAAAAAACTGATTCGAGCAAAGCATCTCTCTTTACAGTGCATTAACTAGAAATTTCATTAAATATGAAAGAAATTGCTTCATAAAATATTAATAAATAGATCAAGATATTTAGATTATTTAATGTATAGTAAATATTATACATTATATACGATTAATGTAAAAAGTGATTGAAATTAACAATAAAGCATAATAAAGCATAAGTTGGACTGATAGATAACAATTCAAAATGCCTCGAAAAGCTCTCAAGCAAAACTAATAGATAAAGCTTCATACAGCCTTCACTCGCAAAATCTCTTGGTAGGCGTACAAGAAACAATTAAATACACCGAGGCGTGTAAATTATCTTTTCCGCCACAAAACTGCCCTCTAGTTTAAAAACATTACAGCAATTACGTAACATTACAGGGGGCGCGTCTGAGCTAAACTCTTCAACCACCAGCAAGCAACAAAAATCGGTAACTTTTCGCCCCCGCCCCTATTGATAACAGCGTTTTAAACTTCAGAGCTGTTCTCAATGGAATTATACAAACAAACAGCTCCTTGTGGTAGGAAAAGGAAAGGGGGGCGGATTCTCTGTGGTCGCCCAAGGGAACAAATGCATGCAATATTAGGTTTTTAATGTATGACATTACACCTATTTAGATGAGACTCTCTCTCTCTCTCTCTCTCTCTCTCTCTCTCTCTCTCTATATATATATATATATATATATATATATATATATATATATATATATATATATATATATATATATATATATATATATATATATATATAATCAACGAAAAGAAAAAATGAAATGAAATGAAATGAAATCTGTAAGTTTTACGTCCCACGGTTGTGCCGATTAGGCTAAAGGAGACGGTGATGATGAGAGATGAGTGAAATGGTGGAATGAAGAAAGTGGGAGGAAACGGGAGAACCCCGAGAAAACCCACGAGCACAGTGTTTGTCCACCACAAAGTTCACTTGGCGGGGGCTGGGATTGAACCCGGGACTCCCAAGCACCAGAGGTGAACGCTCTACCACTGAGCCACCGTGCCTCCTCAACGAAAAGAGGTCCCATGGGAAAGGCCAAGTAAACTTTTGATTTCTTTTAACCTCTAGAATAAGTTCCTCAAGTGAAAGGGTGCGATTTTTAAAACAATTGATATATCTTCTTTCCGGCGCCCCCTCCAACCACGCGCCCGGGGCACGTGCCCCCTCTGCCCCCCCTAGTTGCGGCCCTGTTCCAGTGCGGCTTTTATTTTATCTCCTTTACCAGTATTGGATTAATTTGAGTTAAATGTGCCGTTTCAGCACTGAGCCTATATGAGACGGACTATGTTCTCTAAAATGGGATCCAAACCTATTCTTTACAATGGAATAAGTACCTTCGACAGGAATCGAACCCAGGAGCACATACCCCAAGCCAGGTCTAAGTATGCATGTTAACCAGAAGGAGTCACTTATCCAGCAAGACATGACCACAATCGTTGTCAACAGTAATCGAACACGAGTACCCTACACTGAGAACTAAAGACTAACAAAGTTGATTTAAATAAATAGATTAAACCAAAAACCTTTGCAATGGATGCATATTAAATAAACTAAGTGGCACAACAGCCCTGAAAGACCCGTTTTGGAGGTGATGTGTGTTAGCACACTGCTGCTCGCCGTTAATAATACTTTTCACGATCTGCCTGTTTAGAAAAATTTACAAGAATGTGGTTCTATAACGGAGAAGATCCAAACTTTGTACGTACTTTGGTATTTCTGCTATGATACTCTTATCATAGCTTCTGTTAGCTACCTACTCATGGTTTTCAGTATCATCATCATTGTCAGTTCCTTGTTAAGTAAGTGGTCACGGTGGTTCAGTGGTACATCTCTTACCACTGATGCGTGAGATCCCTGCTTCGATCTCCACCAAGCATATTTGTGGTGGAGAACGTTATGTCCGTGGGTTTTCTCGGCGTGCTCTCGTTACTTCCACATTCTCATCCCAAGTCTTCCATCATTATTCACTTGCTTTATTCATCGTCTTACTTAGTCTACAGGGTATTAACATGGGACGTTAAACTGGAAGATTTCATTTTTTGTTAAGTATTTTGCTACAGTGATAGGTGACTTGTTCCAAATTAGGAAGAGCGGTCCCAGGTTCGATTCCCGGTGGGGATACTCGGTCGAAAAATTGTATAATGGTTTTTCAGACCAGTTACCCTGAGTGAGGTTTTCCTGGGTTTTCCCCATTCACACCAGGCAAATGCTGGGGTGGTACCTAATTTATAGGTCCCAGGCCGCTTCCTTCCTTCCCTTTCCGCGGATAGCGTGCTTGCCGGGGAACGTCATCCCTCAAACGTGACGGGCTAAATGGCCTTAGATGACGAAAGCAGAGAAATCTAAATCCTAATCTAAATCTCCTCCAAATTAGGAAGTTTCCTTGCATTTGCCTCCTCAATTACTCATCTTTACTTCCGCTTTGACATCTTGTAATCTTTACCTGGATCTTTGTATAAAAAGTTCAACAGTTGCGGGTCGTGATATAAATGAAATCGATAAAACTTAAACCTTTTACTTTAAACCAGGGATGCAAATAACCATTCGCCCACTCGCCCGGGGCGAGTGGTTCATCTGTGAGGGCGAGTATTTAATATTATACCGAAGGTAAGTAAATGATTTCCATTGTGGAATGTGGGCTAGTAGCATTTTCCTTGGGCTAGTGAAATTTTGTTGATTATTTGCATTCCTGCTTTAAACTAAGGGAAAACTATTCACCTAATAATTTTATTCTTGTATACAAAAATTGAGGAGCGTTTTTTCAAAAATCGATAGAGCACAAATTTTGAGAATCGGAGGTATATATGGGATAGGTATGTTTTTTATGCTACCAATCGAGCTGTGAAATCAGAATTGGCAAATCTCGATATGTATCGTGTGTATAGTATACTGAATCATGAGCGTTTTGTCAGAACTAGATAGAGCTCATGCACAACAATTTCTCAAAACTCGATACAGCACTACCGAACCCTGCAATCTCGTGAAGTTTTCAAAGTTCTTAACAGGAACTGGCAAATCAAAACACTGAAGGAGATTCCTCAGAAGATTCTGAAAGCAAAGTGGCCATTTCACATAGTAATGCAGCGTGTCATATCCTACAGAAGTATGTACTGATAGTGTAAGTGTGCAGTACACTTACATTGGGTTACCTGTGGAGGTTTCTGTTTTCAGATCTGGAATTAAAACATGCCACAAAGAATTGCTAAGATCCTCATGTCTACAGAAGATGAACATGGTGTCCAGTGAGAAGAAGAAGGACATAAAGAAACTCTTACACTTTTTCGAAATGCCGAAAGAAGCAAGAGGATTTTATGAAGATGTTCTCAGAGACTGCTAACTACAACGTAAATGTATGCTTCATTACTAACTATTGTGAACGCTTTGTATTCTTACATCCTAGTGTTACGCTTTGAAATTTCCCATAATGTCTATTATTTTTTCATTCGTGTAACCATGTAGAAGTAACCCTTTATACTGTACACAAAACTAACTCAATAAAACAAAATACTAATACTAATCAAAACTAAATAAAGAGTATATCATGACGATATAAAACTTAAATTACAATAGTAATATAACAGTATAACACTATAAAACAATAATACTAGCTGCAAATTCAGGTTCAGTCACATTTCTATGTTTCCTGTCCATGTACTCTATCGAGTTTTGAAAAGACCTGCATTTTTTAAGTAGTCAATTCTATGACAAATATTTGTATTTTCTAGGAGATTCACGTTGTTTGTACTTGTCCCAGGATAATAACTAGCATTACCTACAATTACGTTTCCTTAATGAAAGGTTATGCACAATAATAACAAAAATGCAATTCCTGTAAAAATGATGTTTTGTGCTCTATCGAGTTTTGAAAAAACGCTCCTCAATTGGTACATTACATGAGGTTTTTTTCTCCTTAGTTTGAAGCGATAAAAATTGTATTTTTTTTACCGATGTGATTTTCCTCACAATCAGGAGCTGCCACCGAACTTAAGAAAAAGACTCATCAAATGTTTACTGTGAAATATTGTACTCTATAAAGCAGAAACACTCCACTACTCAAAAGTTATTAAAAGAATTGAAGCTTTCGAAATGTGGGTGTGGAGAAAAATGAATTGGTAGGTTCTTTGGATTAGAGTTTAGCATCCTTTTTTATTATCGAGGTTGTATGAGACGTGGACGCACAGTTTAAGGTAGAAAAAAATGAAATGAATTTTTTGAATTTTACGTCCCACGGTTATGCCGGCTAGGCTAAAGGAGACGGTGAAGATGAGAAATGAATGAAATGGTGGACCGAACCAACATAATACGATCAAATAAGGTTCTCCCATCGGGACCCCGTGTAACAAAGGCGCGAGCGTGCTAGCCCAGAGGGAAGGGAAAGAAGAATGTAGGAAATTAGCTACACTGAGAAAAAAAATGTAGGTGGTGTACTTAAAAAGATAGGTTACTTGCGTAATTCCTGTAGTTTTTGGACTTAACGTACAGCAAACGTATAACTGAAAACGCATGTTTTATAATACTTTCTGTATAAGTGTTCCATCTATACGTACTTTTCGTATGAAACAATGTAGGCGGTCAGGATCTCACATACAAATGGACGTATATAACATATAGCTGACGAAGGTAACATAAGTATATGCATGTGATATACGGAAAACAGATGTCAGACATCCTGAAACTGCATGATGTAACATCTAAGGTCAGTGCCTATGTAGCACACGGATAACGTATGCTCCGTACTGATTTCTATAGTAAGCAAGAGGATTCCGTATATTTGTACAATATACCGCTGTCCGGAGAACGGATTTTTCTCTGTGTAGTTAGAGCGGAATACGAATGATGAAGTGTTGATAATTCTAGATGTAATTAATAAGAGGAAGAGAAACTAGTTGGTATATTGGCTGAGACGGAACTGTATCAGTAGAGAGATAATAGAACGTACGGTGGCAAGAAAAACAGGAAGGAGTGAAAGAGGTTATAATTAAAGGACGATATTAAAAGAGAAAATTGTTACATTAAGATAGAGAGAACCTCAGGAGTGTGGTGCATGGTAGCTTCTCGGTTTGCGACAGACGACCAACCTGGAGGAAAAATTGGTGTATGTTTGAAAAGGAATGTTTGCAGATGCAGTGTGTGTGTGGTTCAATTTGTAGTTCTATACGTGTTTTTTATAGTATTTTTTTTTTCAATTTGTTAGTTCAAAACTTAATTAAATACAAATCACGGATAATAACAATCAAGATTAAAGGAAACAATCTGTAAAACGCAAACAAAACAAAAGGCAAAAATTAATCTCGCCTGATTAACAAATGAAAATCAACGCATTATTATAACACATTCTTCAACTTCATTTTATTAATTCAATTTCATATTACATGCAATCAAGTAAACAATTCAATCACTAAGTTTATGCAATCATATAAAGTTTGAATGTGACTAATGAATACAAAAGGATAAGACAATCTTGGCTGGATAACAAGTTTGTGATTAGATTAATAGAAATGGCTGGGGATTTTACATCTTATTGCAATGGACAATGATAATTCAGTAGCTACTAATTATAACCAATCAATGATCACGGAGAATTAAAATGCGTACTAATTGCTCTCATATTCTTCTTATAAATTAATTGGATATTTAACAACTTAAGCATAAAACTATTTTGCACTTTTAGCACACTAGGACGTTATGTCTGGTATACCTACTTTTTCCCCAATAAAGGTGCTGATGAATAAATGAATGATCTACCAGTAATGCCAGAATTGCTATGATGATGACGAGGATAATGTATTTTCCCTCTATCTTGTTTTTCTTCCCTTTTATTACGTCCTTCTCCTATATACGTTCTAGGATATCCCTCAGTACATAATTTCTTTTCAATATCCTAATCAGTTCTTTTTGCTCGTTTTAATACTCTCAAATATTGTTCTTTTTCCCAGCACTTTCTCACTAGTTTACCGATTTTCTTTTATTTTCATACAAATACCTACGCGTACCTTTGTAAGATCGCTTGTCGTGTCATTCGTAATAAATGAACTATTAAAATAGTTGAGACCTTCATTTAGAATATTTTCTCAAAAGTGCACACAGTTTATGAATACCGTTATTATAATTTTGATTGCTAAGCAGGAAACAAAATTTACAAACATTATTCCTCTTTCCTGGCCTTCTTTTTTCTCTACACAGTAAATTTTAAAAAGCTTTTGCTTCTCAGACAAATATTAAAAAAAAAAAAAAAAAGAAAAAAAGAAAATTTAGAGCAGCCTGTAAGTTAGTGGCTGTAAACTTGATTCATGTTTTCAATTTTTCTCTTTTTTTTCTTTCTTTTCCCATTTCTGCGATTGTATCTTCATTTTTAATGTAGAAATTTGGAACCATTCCAGCTAGACTACGTCGGCATGAGTCATTTGTGTTGAATGATGCAGAGTATACAGTATAAGCGAGCTGGAGTCTTGACCAGTGCAATAACCTTGCTTTTGCACAGTATACTGTTATGCGCTTAGAAAAACAAAACAGAGGAGACAAGGAAAGAATTAACTGGATGTCTCAAATAAATAGGGATGAGTCGGTACCGCGTCGCAGCGCAAAGATAGAAGCGGCATTATGTTGCATGAAAGCGAAGTCAATGATTGGCTTTGTTAACATCACTCTGCGAAAATTATTCGTGACTGCTGCTGCCGTCTCTGTTAATTAAACTAATTCGTTCTCTTCCGGTTAGTTCACATTTTGCGAATAATTATTCACTATTTCGCTCTAGATTTAAGGGTGGTGTGTGCTATGCAATTTGGTCAATAGATGGCGTCGTGGTATTTGTGGCTGTATACCCTGCAGCCAAATATAAGTAATCAATAAATATTTTGTTAACATTTCTAACAATACTTCTGGAATGTGTAAAACGATAATAGAACAGTGGAAATCTTCCATTGTAAATGTTTATGTTTTCAAATTGCATAACTCAACAACTCTTGCGTTACAACCTATGAAGGATGCACATACTATATGTCTATGACTGTCCATATGGCTTCCAATTGCATGATATATAGTCAGCATTTCCATTCCCATATTTCTGGCTTTCTAGACCAGGGTTCGTTACATCTTAATTAAAGTAGCACATGGTAAAGTTGGGTCATAATAAAGTTAATTCAACACAGACTTCTATCTCTCCACAAAAATTGAACCCAGAACTTTGTGCTAACAATACTGCTATACAGAAAGTGCTATTCAAGCTCATCTTAATTAAAGAAGTGACATAAATATCTTACAAATCTCTTTTAGATGTTTAGTTAAAACTTTGGTGTGAGATACCTAAATTCGATTCTCAGTGGTAGCTCATATGTTGAATCCTACATTAAGCTGTAAGTCCGTATCCCATATAGTTTCGGTGCTGAAAAAGGAATTCTAAACTATAATACGACCAACTAACCCACTGGAATTATATTAAGATGTGGAAGAAATATAGTAAGTTTGGGTGATTCCAGACAGTTGCTGAATCCGGACATCCTAAGCTTACGATAATACTGTTCTTCTCATGTGTACTGTGGAGACTTGTTGTGATGCCTATTTGAAGCACCGTACCTTCGTACAGTTCAGTGATGAGTAGAAAGTGCAAAGAGTTTCCACGGTGGGGGAAAGAAGAAGAAACAGGAAAGTCATGCACGTTTTCTGACCTGATGTAACTTTTTAGTGTAATATGTTAAGGTTTTACACAGAAGTGGTTGTCAGCAAATGGCCAAGTAAGACATATATCGAAGCGAAGACCCTACTTTACTCGTTGCATATTGGATGAATTCTATTACTTTGCGAGTGTCAACGCGTGCTCAAGTGTACAGTGCTCAAAACGGGCGAATCCGGACGTGTAGGGAAGGGTGAATTCGGACACGTTTATTACGTTAAACTGAATCCGGACAATGTGATTAATGAAATAAGAGGATTGAGAACACCCTCTCCTCTCTCGCTTTTCACGTTTATGAGTGTGAAATAGCACATGAGGTCTATTGCTTGTATCTAACGTCTATTCATTTTTGCCATAAATGGACTCCGAGGAATCACCAGAAAAAGCTAAAAAATTATCTTAGGATCTACCAACACAAATAAATTACACAATGCTAATCACAAGGTGCTCAGAAATTCTACAATACTGAATGGCTACATCATCTGGTATATTCCCATTTGATCCGCTACAAGTTCAGGAACATGAATTTCTTTTGTCGAATGAACATAATCCTCCAATAGCTGGTAACAATTCCTTTTCTGTGTCATCAAACTCATCCCCAAACATGTCTTAATCGCCTTCAGAGTCCCCAGTCAAAGAGTTCATAATTTTTCCTGTTGTTGCTTCTTCCAAACCCACATCCAAAAAGCCAGCTGTTGCTAAAAGATTAAGTGTCTCGAATTGCAGTTTGTTTCCAACTGTCTCCTCAAACACAATCGAAGGCATGGATGAAAACAACTGTGGGAAGAATTATTATGCACCATCATTAAGCAAATACGATTCCTGGGTATCCTGTACTGTGTGTAAGACCTGGTTTCATGAAAGATGTGTGCCAGGTGATAAGGAACTGTATTTTATCTGTGGATGATGTGTCTGAATTATGACTAATGCTTCTAAAATTGGCAGATGTCATTAACGCAAGAAAACAAATGTTATTCTCAGTGCACACATATTATACATTTTACTAATAATCTAGTTGTTACTTGCAAAAAATAGTAGTACAATGTATTTCTAATGGAAACAAATGTGATTACTATTTTTAATGATAAAATGCTGTAGTGATAGTTATACTACTGTGCATTTAGCTTACAATTTCAACTGTAAAGATATTAGTATAGAAATTGCTATGTTCGTAATTTGTATGTATTTATCATGTATTTGTATTTATATTCTGTACTTATCATGTTAGAATGTTAGTGTAGCAAGGTAATAAGCTAAAATATATATATATCATGTATATATCTTCCTTCAAAGTTCAGTGTCCGGAATCGCCAACCTACTGTCCGGATTCACCCTTCCAAATTTGCAAATCAAAGATTTCGTCAACTTTCAGAATATTAATTTTTTTCTTAAAATACCATTCCAGGAAAACTACCGTATTTCAGTTATACGTGCATACCAACATATTAAATAATATGACGAAGTATTGGATATTTTCGTTTAGCGGGGTAGTAGTAAAAGAAAGAAACATCAGAACTGTCCGGATTCACCCAAACTTGCCCTATACATACTAGGCACGCAAATTAGCAAACATTAATTTGCTGGAACGTTGACAATCTCAAATATTAATATATATATATATATATATATATATATATATATATATATATATATATATATATATATATATATATATATATATTGATGTGTGAACCAATGTAAAAAAGGAGCATTTCATATTAAATGACACTTTGTGTATGTTGATGTCTAGTACATTATCGAAAACATTTTAAGTAAGATGACAATTTCTTGTGACAGAATCCGAGACCATTTTAAATAAGAAGGGATTATATTTTTTATGCTGGAGATGTTTTTATTGAATATACGTAGAGTATTATACCCCATACACTGAAGGAATTGCAGATCTGAAGTTCGAGCCTCGGAAATCTTTACTCCGAGACCAGGTGCACAGAAATGTTGGCCTTGACCCACATCATAGAGCAACTGGTGGTCTAGTTGGATTAAATGGTAGGCCTAGCAACTTCAAAACATATATACTGGGAGCCGTGTGCTGACCATATATCACCTATGAAATCTCTTCCAAGTGGCCTCAGTTGAATTGTACTGCCTCAGTGAGTTTTGTTTAGTTGCTAGATAAATAAGTTTGCCAACTTAGATGCTATCCATTGATAGATATGACATTGTAATCTACCTAGGCATATTAAATAGAAGCATACCTAGGTAGCAGAGTTGTACTAAGTATTTAAAAACAATATACCTGCACTTCATGTAATAACCTAAATAGACGATGCTAAGTGAATCGTTGAGATGTTAATTCGCGTGTGGCCACCATTGCTATGTCATTAATGGAATTTTCCGGTATGAACATGAGTACTTTTAGATTAAACAAAGAATGTCCGAATCTCAAATATAGGTTAACTTCGTTCAAAATAGTTCATTAGCTGATGATGGGGACATGGTCCTCCCTTAGGTACGCCTTGCCTGAAAAAGGCAAAGCGATGTGTCTTGACTGCTCATGGGAAAATACATTAATATTTCTATACTACATCTTTGCAGATAGGTCTATTTGGTCATTTTCGCATTACTTTTAATAGTGTGGACTTTTTAACTTGACCACGAGAGGGAGAAAAAGTTAAAGAGAGAGAAAGGAAAACAGAATAATATGAACATTGGGCTACCTTTAAATAAGATACTAATAGTGCAAACTAAGGGGACTGAAAAAAAAATGTGTGACTTTTGAGGTAGGAAGTACTTCGGTAATTTATCATTTAATACGTGGCTAGAATTTTACCCATGCAATTTGTTTTATTTAAAAATAAAATCTGAAATTAACCCGTATTACGAGAAAATGTCTCATTTTTCGGGTATCGGGTTATTTCCTCAAGTGCGTTTTCCTCAAGTCCAGAAAATGTGGGACATTTCCTCAAGTGCCTTATCTTGATATTGATCACGAACTAGAAATCCAAGAAAGAGATACAAATCTTGTCCAACAGCCAGAATGGGGGGATATGATTTCTATGCGTGATAAAATAAGTACAATATTGCCACTGGTTAGATAAAATTTTACTATTAAATTTTAAGAATGAAGGTCTTTTATATCAAAGGACATCTGAATATTCCTAAACTATATAGACTACACAAGCTTTCAATTTAGAATTCAATCATAGCAGTTTTCACGTTTTCAGTATCCCATTTGAATTACGAAGGCAAAACCCTGCATCTGAACCATTCAAAACAAAAGGTTTCTTTAAATACTCAGTAAATAATTACAGGCGATATTGTTTTAAATAAACTGTCCTATACGCACGATTGCCTCAGTAAATCATATTAGTTTCTTGGTTTGTGTATAATATAATTCGAATCAGCTGATTGAAGAAAACTATAGTAAATTCTCCAGTATTGAAAACAAAATAATATGGTCGAGGTGAGACGATATACGATGGTATGCCATACTGCCTCTTGCTTTTCAGTAATGAGGAGACACCGTCTCTGGTTTTTCAGTGATCAAGACAATATTTAAATAACCAGAGGCGGTTTGGCACTCAACAGGTATGTTGAGTCAAAATCATAATAAAACATACCGCCTCTTTTTTTTCCACTTCGAACACTGGTAATGCAAATCTCGATAAAAGTGAAATGAAATAAAATCTTTAAGTTTTACGTCCCACGGTTATGCCGGTTAGGCTAAAGGAGACGGTGATGATGAGAGATGAGTGCAATGGTGGAATGAAGAAAGTGTGAGGAAACGGGAGAACCCCTAGAAAACCCACGAGCACGGTGTTTGTCCATCACAAAGTCCACACGGCGCGAGCTGGGATCGAACCACGGACCCCAAGCACCGGAGGTAAACGCTCTACCACTGAGCCACCGCGCCCCCTCTCGATAAAAGTGAGTCACACTATTATTTTAAAAAACATTTATCATTGTTTTGACCAAATAATGTACATGCATCACAAGATCTTTTGGTCTAGTTGACAGAATGAGATACAGGATAGATTTCCTGTAAATAAAACCCTAGGATTGCTACCCATAAATTATTTATTATTATATGTTTAATAATAATGTTATGACCTCATAAATTTATCGTGTTATGCTTAGCACCTAAATATACCATATCAAAACTCTTACTATTCTATTTCTTAGTGCTTCCCATGTTCTAGATTAGTACTATTTAACCGGGGGTACGCGTACACCGAGGGGTACGCGAAGATGTTTCTGGGGGTACGTAATGCTGCTTCTGGGGGTCTGCTGGAAATGTCCGTTGACAGTTCACTGCAAATGAAATTGGATAACTTGTCAATTTGCGACTTTTGTATTTATGCTCGAAAAGAGTAAAATGAAATTAATGACAGTGCTATTTCACAACTTCTTCCATTCCATCAACATATATGTGTGAACAGTGTTTCTCTGCATTAACATCAATAAAAACGAAACACAGAAATTGCTTGAATCCAGAATCAGCTCTGATTCTCTCACTCTCGAAGATTCGACCAAGAATAGAGTAGTTGGCGTTTTGGAAACAAGCTTAGTTATCTCATTAACAGGTTAGGTCTAAAGTTACTTTTAGTTTTTGAACTTTTAACATTGTCTTCAGTGTACGAATTATCAGGGAGGATGAGGCGAAAATCCTCCTCAGTAGAACTGGATGTCCCCCATATATCTTTAAATTTCTCATGTTAATTTTTTAGATGTGCACTTATCTCCCTACAAATAGTGAATTGATTGGCCCCCAGATTGTCATTTTGTTGGGTCTCTCTTTGTCCCCCTTTTTTAATCAACAAAACGTGTATTAAGTTCAATAAGTTCATTTTGATTTAATTTCTCTTAAACAGCTTCAGGAGTACACAATTGAATGGCGAACTGTGTCTAGGGGTACCCGAGAAAAAAGGTTGAATAGCACTGTTTTGGATCACTATGTTCTATACAGCATAATAATGCCTTTTGCTTATTTTAGATTTATTTAAAAATGTAGAATATCATCAATTCTACGTCAAATAGCTTTTAAAAGAAAACTGTTAATCTCATTAGAATTTGTCGTGTTTTCAAATGATAAAAATAAATTTAAATAAACAAATAGGTATTATGGAACTTTTGGGGTACGACACAACTGTAAGTTCCCGACAGTTACAGCTTCAAATCATCGAAGACATTGTTACAGCCTGCTTTTCATCAATCTGTACCATTTAAATAATTATTCGTTTGAATGTACATTAACAAACCATTTTGTTATTTTCGTGGGTTGTCAGGGTCTGTATTTTGTAAAACTGTGCCATTAACGTAGATAGTGGTTAGTATGTAGGGCGTTGTTGTTTGTTTACCTTTGTATTAAATAAATACCGATTTGAATTATTACTTATTAGTAATGTAGATTACGGTATTTTAGTAGGGTAAAGTATTGTTATTTATATCTAATAATATTCACTTTTTCAGTTCGTTTGATATTTATAAGAGTAAATGAAGATTGAAATAAACGATATACTATAGGCATGCAGACGGCAACATAAATATTGATAACTGTGAATGAAAGTTAATTATAAATCAAATATATTTCATAAAATTTTGTATAAAAAAAGGAAACTCCACGATAAGTGGCATTGAATAGGGTATTTCAGTACATTGATTAAATTGTCGAGATTTAATATCACGTAGAAAAATAAGAGCTTACCTAGTATCAACGATATTATCATTGGAGGCTGCCATGGTGGACTACGTGAATGGAGATGATAAACAATTTTATATCGAACTATAGTAGTGTAATTGAAGGATGGGAGTAAAAGTTACTTTCTTTAAATGAGGAAGAAAATTTTGGTTAAAAAATAATAAAGGATTAGAATTTTATAAATTTACATTTAATAGTATATAGTTAGTAAAATTCCGAGGGAAGAGAGAATACACGTAGTATTGTGACGTAATGTGATGTAAGTTGACGACGAGTATACAAACTGGACGAAATCACGTTACCTAACCATCTAAGTTAATTCCCAAATTGGAAACTGGTATGTAACCTATCTAAAATATATATTAAAAGGAACCCTAGATTTGGAGAAATAAATTGGTAATCGTGGATATACAGGTAACTTTCTCGTTTACTGACTAGAGTGAAAAAACATGAAAGTGAAGCCATTTTTGGTGATTGAGACTGGTTTAGCATATTTGTGAAATTAACATAAATCAAACATTGAGCTTGGAACGAATCATTCATCCGGAGTATTCATGAGTGATTTCCTCAATAATGAAAGCGATGTGTGAGTAGATTTTCAACAGTTCCGTCACATAAGACCAGGTAAGCTATAAAAGGGGATGTATTCTAAATTGTTCGTGATGCATGCATTAGGCCTATAAATGATACTCTGTGAGTGCTGTGGGCATGCTTTTAGTAGGTCGTTTATCATGTAACTTCCGAAACACATTCAAGCCACAGATGAATCCTTTATGATAGATTAGTTGCCAATTGGGTACTGATAATATCAATATACATTGAATAGTCAAATTTCTTATTCGGTTGAACACAGTGTCATTTAGCTATAACAGCCATTTAACGAGATAATATGAGCATTTAAAACATCGTCGGTCGTTTACATATCTCATTTGCTACCTTATAATGCTGACTAGTCTGGAACATTTCTATGCTGAGCGTTTATCAACCTGTGTGAATCCTATGATTAATCTTGTTCGATAATTAATTTACATAATAGAAATGTGATTAATATTGAAAAATATATACTTCAATGATGCACCTGTTTCCATTGGCAGTGAGAGTTAAGTCATTTGTGTATTTAGTTAGGTTAGGTTAGTTAGGTTAGGTAGATTAGGTTAGGTTAGGTAGAATAGGTTAGGCTTTGTGTTTACTGATGTCATGTACATGTTACATTGTATTTAATGAATATATGTGCCAACAATGATGAAAATGAGTAATAAGAGGCTTAGTTGCCAGTAAATGCTAATAATTGTTAAATGTTGAGAAATAAAACTGTATATTTGAGATGAGTTTGAAAGCAGTATGGCTTGCGTATGATATAACAGAATAATTTATGGTGATGAAATAATAATTCTTTATTTATCCTCTTTCTAATTGTGACTGCCAAAGCTACATTACATGTGTATAACTGAAAGTGCATAAAGAAAATTAGTGGAATAAAACTAACGATAGGAGAAAAAAAACTCAGCATAGATTACAATATTTTTTGTCAACAATCCAGACTAGCTGCTTAAGATTTCTCACTACTTTGTTAAATTTCAAAACAAATGAATAAGCATTTGTTCAACTTAAAATAATTTTATTAAATATAAATATGCAATCTATTAATACAAAATTTCATATAATAACTTATACAATAGATCATTGTGTCCAAAGTAGTAAATGGAACAGTGCCAATGGCTATTATGTTGTTCCAGCGGTTTTATTGATACCGTCGCAACTCCATAGAATTCTACTTGTGTTATTTAACTGTTGCTGTTAAAAAAAAAGGATGCAATAAAATTTAGTGGATTGGAAATTACTTATTTATTTCTATGATTAGCAATAAATGGATTAGTATTTAGATGTTATATAAATGATACAAAGCCAAACATATTTTTTTTCTTAAAAATCTAAAACCCTCTTGCTCGGAATGGCACCACCGCAAGAATCTGGAACATTCATAACCTGATAGATGTATCAATTCCGTTGTGCCTACTAAATTATTTTCCTCTGTTGATAATCCGTTGAATATCAATACTAATTTGTTCCCAAATTAACCCATATTTATTTATTTATAATATTTGCTATTTTAACAACATAAGCGATTTTAATAATAAAAATAATGTTTCTTCTAAGTGCAAGGTTTTAAGCGCTCAAGGAAACTTATTTACTTTGAGTTCAAGATACAACCGGAAAGTCTTTTCACTTTGAAAGATTAACAAGTAAAAGAAAATTTGGGAAAAAGCCAGTCAGGAATGTATCATCGTGTTAAGACTGAGAAAATTAGCCTGCCTAATCAGGATATACAGACTTGAAATTTGAATCCAAGATCTCACGATTGAAAAGAGCAGCGCAACCTCACACTCTCACACTCTTTCAACTTGGTCTTATACAGAACTACTAGTAAGCTTACGTGTCAACAGAAAGTTTGACCAATGAACTAAAGTTTGAATTAAAATAGATCATTTCCTTCAAAAGTGATAATATTATATAATTTATTCAATAAATATTGGAGGAACATGGTTCCAACAGTGTCAATAGAAACTCGGCAATTGATTAATGTAACTTCTCATTGTCCGTGTGACTTGTTCTATATCACAATACTTTACCCAGCACTTTCAGATTTAAGGGATTTAAAGAATAAATCCATGTAGTGATTCTGCTTTGAGATTTGTTTCTAAAGAACAGTTCAATGAATTCATTGTAAAACAGACATTTCATACTCTGCAGATATACCTTTCGTTCATTTTCAGTTGGATTAATATAAAACATGTAACATTATATGCAATTTTGTTCGATAAAGTATGATTTTATTGGATACCCTGCAACCCTAGTTATCAGCAACAGCTCAAATAGTCAGCAGCGAAGTATCACCCCTCTTCTTTCTTGTATTAGTTAAGAATTTCAGCAGTTGTCCTCCTTCTTTTGGTTAATGGTCATCAGATTAAGAAGAAAGATAAGCACTTGAGGAAATGACACCTTTCTGGAAAGTTGGGGAAATAGACAGTTGAGGAAATAACCCTATTTCCATTTTTCGACTACCCATACATTTTTATAAGCGTTGAATATTCATATTTATTCACTAATTTTATTGCTTTTAAACTAGTTTCCTTACCTTCCGGCAAGAAGTAATGTATACACATACTAAATGAAAATTTTGCATGTTCGTATAGACAATTGTAACAGTGAAAGGAGCTCTTGGAAATAAAAATGTTGATTCTATCTCAGTGAAAAATTCACACGTTTAGTAGGTGTGAACGGAGTTACAGGAAACGGAATAACTTAGAACAACATGGGCTTTTCTTTCTGAACCTGCTGGATACACTAAGTATTCATACAAAGGGTTAAATAACCGTAAGGACATTACCAGTTGTTGTCACACTGCAATGTATTGTAGGTCGCTATAAAAGTGTTTCTTAAGTTTTGAAATTTTACTGATTAAGTGGTTAATGTTGATCGCTTGTTGAAGGAAAAATAACTATTATGTGTCCGGTGCTGAATGTTGCTACAATACGCGCTGAATCGTGTAGCGGTAGAGCTCTAAACTTCATTACAGCTTGCTTTCTTAGAGCATACAGGTAAGTGTCAGATGTTTTAATATGGTTATAAAAATGGAAACGTTTCGTTGTGTAATTAATAATAGTAATGAGTTTGCCATTTCGATGTGTTATTTGGGGAGTATGGTGGTTCACTTGTAGAGCACTTACCTCTGATGTGTGTGGTCCCTGGTTCTATCCCCGGCCAAGTAAACTTGTAGTGGACAACTTCGTGTCTGTGGGTTTTCTCGTGATAGTCCTGTTTCCTTCGACATCCGCATTCCATCAATTATTCCATCATCAATCACTTGCATTAACAGGCATAATTGTGGGACGTTAAATCGAAGGATTTTTTAGTGTGTTATTTAAATTGATTGTGTATTGAATGAAATTTGAAAATTTTGTTTATGTAGCAAGTGTACTCCAATTATTCGAACTCCATTCATCTGAACTGTCATATATCCGGATTGGTATCTGTAAATAAAAAAATATATATGCATTTAAATAAACTTACTGAAACGTGAACTGTCTTAATTCGTTCGTAAACGTATGACAAACCAATGTTGAACTTAAGTTAATTAGAATTTTAGAAGCATGTATTTGGATAATTCTAAATCGATATTTCATGAATTTCAGCTCTATTTCTGTTCTCATATTCTAAGAAAATCCGAAGAATTCACTTACACATACATCAAGTCCAACATTTTACTAAACAAAAACCGTTTTTAGTGAAATTTTGATTTCACATCATCTTTTTCTTTACGATTGCTCCAATTATTGTGGCAGTGGCGATGCTAGAAGGGGCATGGTGGAGGATGGTCTCCTAGTGGCTTCGTCCGTCTCTCATTTAGCCCCATACATGTATTGTAATTTAGATTAAATAATATAAAACTATTATTTTCGGTATACATAACAGTAGCTGCTCCCTAAAAAGACATCTCAGCCTCTCCTCTTGCCCCTCCATTAAATTAAAGCTGGTGTCGCCGGTGACTTGTGGGATGAATATCCGGTTTGCTTCCGGAACTTATTAGTCCGTATATTTAGATATCACTGTGTCATATATGACGTATATTGGTATTTCTAATTTTTATTTGATGCAGTTTATGTTGTATGCACTCAATGCAAGTGAAATTTTTGACTGCATGAATGACACTAAATAGATGTCCTCAGTGGCGTATGCAAGGGGAATTTACGATGCTTTAATCCCCCTTATTATGGAAGAATAAACATCCATTATTTTAAGATAAGACACGGGAATCCTGAAAGTATGTGAAATCGAGTGCTTGCTTCCCCCTTGAAGAAATTTGGGGTACGCCACTGGAGATCTTGTCTGTTCCCTAGCTAGTAGATCCCATCTCATGTAGCCTTAGTGCTGAAAAAGGACGTCAATCTTAAATCAGTCATTTGTCCTTTGTCTCAGAAAGCTATTTACCTAGAAATCTTACAGGTAAATAACAGATAACGGTCAAACTAAGATACTAAACATGAAACTAAATAAAATTATACTTTTATTACATATTTCTTCTTTAGGCGTATAGTCTAACGGTAGGTAAGAATGAGGACATTAAGAAAAATTTTATTGAAAGAGGTTTGATATTTAGATTCGAACCTCAAACCATGAACATGAGGGGCAGGTTTTCATTTCTATTATCTCCTTATTTCTGTTTGGTACAGATGATTAGAAAAGATTTTACAGATACTACTCACTGATGTTGAGAAATTGTTACTAAAAATTGAACGGTTTTATTTTCATTCATACAGAGACAATGACGGTAAAAGAAATCCCACCAAAAACATAAATGTGAAAAAATAGAACGGAGTTTTCGTACATTTATCACTTTGTTGGGTCAGAAAAGAAGTAGAAAACTGACTCCGTAGCCCAAACCATTCCTTTTATTATATTTACCAAAATTGAATGCTTCTCGTAAGAATTCTGAAACGATGCCATGTTTAATGGAAATTCGAAAGTGGGAAAATTAAATTTCTAACCTTAGTGCTGAAATCAAGTTCTATACATTATCGCCCCGAGAAGCTTTTTTTCTGGCAAGTTCTTCTCAGCGCTATAGGTGCAAATTTCATATTCCGATATCCGAATTTCATTAGAATTTGGCATCGTTTTAGATGTTCATTCTTTTTCTAGCCCAATAAAGTGATAAATGTGCGAAAATTTGACTCTATCCTTCACATTTATATTTTTGGAAGGATATCACTTGTTTTAGAAAAACATTTACCTATTATCTAAAGCGCCAGATAGATCATTAGTACATTAAATAGTTATGGTGATGAATATTAAATTCTTATTTTTTCCCTGTCAAGTTCCAGATTTTCTCGTTTATAGGAAGTACCTTATAAGTTTTTATTGGTTTTCAGTGACAGCAATTCAGCGACCCAATATGCTATTTTAACGTACCAAATTTCACAAAATTAAATCCCCACGTTAAGCGGGTTTGCATATCCAGGCTCCTAACTATGAAAACATTTACGCTCAGTCCAACCTCAATCATTTCAAGAATTCAACCTGTTTTACGTATGTTATTAGGACATAATATCGATTGTGATTTATTCTAAAAACACTTTTATACATTGCAAGAGCTGTAACGTCCAAATATTTACTGAGAACTCATAGTCGTATCGGAATAAACAAAAGCGAGTATGGAACAGTAAACTGCTATAACAAAAGGCAAAAGAAGATGTACAAAGGCATACAAAACGGTCGAGTGGTTTGGGTCGATACACTATCAATCACATGTTTGTGTGTTCAAACCCGGTAGCAAGTTGTTTCTTTTTTAAGTGTCTTCCTATTTTCATCCGAAGGCTGAAAATATTTCTTTGAGTAACTCATTGAAAACTTCTTTTGTTTCAAATTCGATTAGAACGGATGCGAATCTTAAATCCATAGCTAAAAAAATGAAGTATACTCGCTACTCTATTATCCTCTGATTTGTAACGAAAAACTATTTATAAACAGTGGTGACTTCAGAAAATTATCCTCGGGGGGAATTTCAATATGCGGGTGGAGGGCAAACATTGGTAGTCCACATCGAGCACGATCGAATATATGGTCCTGAAGGCGGAAATTTCTTAGCTCGAGAGGGGTCTCAAATTCTCCCTCAGATCACGTCCTGAAAGCATCATTGCTTAAAAGCTTTTCGTAACAAATATAATATTACACTTGTTTCTCGTTGTACATTTAGAATTGGTAAAATCATAACTTATAGAGGATTATAATAAAAGCATAAAAATTACAATAGCAATCATGTATAAATTATTCTGTAAGTTACCAACTTTGGGTCAGATTAAAACTCAAATATTTGTTTTCGTATTGCACTTAGAAGTAAGTCCTCTCTATATAATCCTGATTGGAAAGCCATGTTTAACACTAATTAATTAATCAATATTTATACGAATATTTTTTTTTATTTTACTATTTTTACTCTTCAATAGTATATATACTTCATTTCCAAAATCAAAATCTCGAAAATGTATATTGTACGAGTGCAGACTCGCAAATAAATGATTATTTATCATATATATTGGTCTCTATTGGAAATTCTATATAATCGAATCCGACAGGAACACAGACAGAAATATCGAGAATAGGTGAAAAAAAAGAGAGAAAAAAGCGTTGTACCCGACGGGGACTCGAAGCAAGTTAGAATAGTGCTTTACAAGCCGAACGCCTTAGACCACTCGGCTATGGTAACAACTAGTGAAAGCAGCAAAGGCTTCGAGTAGTAGTTCTTATTACAGAATAACATTTTCTATTGCCTAAAATTTAAACCTAATTTACTTTGATATAATATATCTATTAATTTGTTTGATGAACGTTTTCATTACTTTGATGAATGATGTGTGTTGTTGATATAGATTCTATTACACGTTCTTTCGTAAATATTATAGAAAATATCAGGGTTATTTATGATCTTTTATGGAAATTGAGTGGCGCATGCGCAGTACACAGACAGTTCAATTGGAAGGCGAGGATGGAAACGCTAACACACTGTTAGAATGTTTCCCTCGCAAGCAGTAGTTCCCAACCGAGGGACGGCGGGACGCACTTCGTCCTCCTTAGGTGGCGTGAAGGGTTTACGAAGTCCCTTCTTTGTCTTGCATTTCTTGAATGATTATACACAATATCCAGTCACATCTTCTACACATTTGGAAGTGATAAATCGTAGTATAAATAAACCGTCCTCCACACACAGTGATTGTTGCTTTTCCAAGATTATAAACTGAAACACTTTTTATTTCAATAGAATATAAAAGTTTCAATGGGAGGGGTTACAACCCCCTCAACCCCCTGGGTCTTCGACATGTCACCGCCTAAACTGTAACTTTCAAATTAGAATCGAAAAATGGAGACATGTGACCTACTAAATATATTTTTAGTACATTATACATTAGGGTGGAGTGAAAAGAGGCCAAAAAATTTTTTTTTCGAAATTCGATTTTGGATAGGGGGCAAAAGTTGCATCATATTATAGTACTTTACCATGGAAAATTTCAATTCTCTAAAATAATTTTTAGCCGAGGCGCATTGGGCCTAAAGTTTGATAGATTATATAAGTAAGTGAAAAAAGGCCAATTTAAAAAAAAATCTAAATTCGAATTTGGAAATGGGGCAAAAGTTGCATCATACCCATGGAAAATCTACCATGCAAAATTGAAAGTTTGTAAAATTTTTTAGTCGGGGCTCAATGGGCCTTGAGTTTCGTAGATTTTGTAAACAAATACATGTTTATTGTGTATTTGTGTAATTATTAGACAGTTCTTCACTTGAAGTAGACTGTAATTTGAGGGTGTTAAGATTCGTTGTCGCAACGAGATGAATTTCTAAAGCTACCGAAGTTCATATTCTATGTTACAGGCTGCATCAACCCAGAATTCATCACTAAGAGGTTACTGCCGTCAAGTTCAATCTCATCCACCCACCCGCCAACATTAGATTGACTATTTCATAAGTTTCATTCATGTCTTCGTGCAAAATTCTGCGACTTTGTCTCGAATTAGGCATATATTTTCTCGAGTCAATTTTCTAACGAATAAAGACATCTCTCTCTCTCTCGTGTCCCACATACTGAAAGAAGCTTCACTAATTATTTTCACTAATCTTACCACTACTTGTGTATGACATTTGAACTCAGGGATATCAACACGTGTATTTTCTGAAGAGCGAATCTCTTGCAATTTTTCATCTGTCACATGAGTCAGTATTGGCGGTTCTGTTATGTTACATTCATTCCAGTTTATCATTTCTGTGTAATTATTAGCCTCGAAGATTAATACTGGCACTTCGAAGGAACGAAATTCAGAAGGTTTACACTACTTTCTGGATTGGAATATTTTATCAGCACAAGGATTCATGTAGCTGATCTGTTTTTACCAATCATGGCAATGAGAATGTTTTATGGATTCGCATAGAATGCATTTCTGGAAATTACTTTATTGACTGGAGTCTTGTATGGTTTTTGCAAACCTCGCGAAAGTTTTATGGTCAAGAACAAATGTTTTGCTCCGTATTTGACAAGAGGTTTGAGTTCAGTTGAGTTGATTTTGAGGTTAGCGTCCCTTTCAGCAGCGAAGCTATATGAGACGGGACCTATTGATTAACGTGGAATCCAAACCACATCAGCTCCCTCCGGGAATCGAATCCGAGTCTCTCACGCCAAAGACGCGTATGCTAACCGCTTAGCCACGGAGGAGCTCTGACAATAGGTTTCTGTTTGATGTTGAACCACGCTGGTGCATATACTTTTACTACGAACTTTGCGAGAGTTTTGAGCTCCTCTGAAGGATTTGGCGTTGATATATATAGACACAACAGTCTGTAAGCCATTGTTAACCAGCGAACATGCCCAAGTTTCCCAGGTTTCTTAATCTACTAGGCTTTTATCAAAGTCTCCTCTTATGACAGATTGGAGTATTTCACACAAGTACCTCTGATCATAACTGAGATTACGCACATTTAGGAGTGTAGATGGTTCTGAAGAAATCTTTTCGAAGCCGTGCACTGAATTTGTTTCACAATTCACAAATGATCTACCAATAGAGCCAGGGAAAGTGTAAGGGCCAGTACTTACACTATCGATTTCTTTTAGTAAATAACGAAGTGGTAGTTCAATGAAATGCAATAATCATATGCACCACTGCAGGGGCCTCCCTAAATGGTTTTCGAGCACTCTAATCACTCCTTCTTTTGAACCAACATTAATATTAGTACCATCGCAGCCGATAGTTACCATATCTGATAGGTCCACATTATTTTCTTGTAATTCGCGGCAGATGAAACTAGCAATATTCTTTGCTGATGCTGATCCGGTCAAAGAGGCACAGCTGAGAAATTTGTTACCCGGTTCTTCACGGACGCAATAATGTTCTTCCATCTTCATATCTTTGACTTCCGAACATCACGAGCGTTTAGGCTTTCTTCCAATCAAAATAGATAGCACGAGGTTTCACTTTATTAACAGCCTCTTTAGTTCTTACACTTACGATTTTTCGCAACCTCTCTTTGAATTTTACTTCTGTAAATTATGTCTCGCGACCGCTCTAGACTCACATATTTAAAATCTTCCAAAACCGCAGTAGCAATTGCTACAATTTTTCTTCTAGTCACGCTGGTTTTCTCCTTCACTTTTGCTAATGTTGGGATGAATTTTCTCGTTTGCGTGCATCCAATCTGTGATTGCTCTCTTGTTTTCTTCAAAGGATTCTTCCAACTAAAATAGGGTCTCCTCCAGCTTCAGCGTATTCTTTATTGCCTCCCTATCTTGTTTCAGAAGATGACAAGTAGTCTGAAGATTCGATAATGTAACTAGCAGAGTATAATACCTTTTGGTTGAAAGCTTTACCCTAAGATCACTTTTTGGCTTTCCTTCCTTCTCTTTTTGTGAATTTCTTTGTCCAAGTAATATCGATAATACCGAATATAATTTTTTACTCACCAGCCAGCGATACAACTAGGCTAGTTGTCGCCCGGGGCAAGAACTCGCTTTAGCGCCTCCCGACCAACCAAACCAAAACGCTCTCCAACTATACCTGATAGTAGTTCTCCTATTCCATTCTTTCTTCAAATGCTAAGGCTTGATTTCAAAATTGTAGTACATATTTTAATTTTTAGTACAAGATAAAGCACTAAACTACTTTGTAACTGATTGACAAATAATCTGAGAATAGCATGCTTGACACATTCTTACAGTCTGAACGAAATAACTGCAAATCTCAATGTTTTTCAAATGATATCGGGATGTGCATATGTGTAGAATAAATCAACAGCCTTTTGCATTTGAATAAAATATTTATGACAAACAATCAAGCTGTTGTCTCGATTATTATATTCGGACATTTTACAAATCTCTTAAATCGATGTAAGTTAAATGAGAACATAAAAAGCTGGAACTAAAATTTAACCTTGCGGCCTTTTTTGGATGTAAAAGTTTTTATAATGTCCTCAAAACATAGCTTTGAAGCTAACTTATGATCTATGGTTATGATCGAAAGGTTGGTGAGTCGTTGTTGTCCTCTTAAGTTTCTGAGGTATTTTTTAATGATATTTAGTTTGCTAAAACTCCTTTCCTTGCCTTATAATGAAAATAAATATTTGCACAGTTTTGGGGCCCAATTCGGCGCCCGGGGCGCAAGCCCCGTTTTCCCCCTTAGTTACGTCACTGTCTCTGCCAACAAACAACTGTACTATTAATAATACTGCCAACAGTTCATTGTAGGATATCAGAAGACTTATTAAATAGCAAAAAGCTTCTTTATGACAAACTCGCAAAATGCTTATAGTTGATCACTTTTCGTCTTATTATTCCCAAGTTTCAGGACCATTGCGCCCCGACTAAAAATAATTTTAGAGAATTAAAAATTCATGTTGTTATCTATCGACAAAGGATGCATCTTTTGCCCTCTATGCACAATATAAATTACAATCTACTTTCAGCGAAGAATTGCTAAATAGTTACATAGTAAACGGAAATTGATTTGCAAAATCTCAAATTTAAAGCCCCTTGCGCCCCGGCTAAAATTTATTTTAGATAATTGAAATTTTCTATGGTAAAGTACTATGATATGATGCAACTTTTGCCCCCTATCCAAATTCGAATTTCGAAAAAAAATTTTTTCGCTCCACCCTATTATACATTTTCATAAATATAATGTCCAAAATTACAATGACAGTAAATGCTAAGTAATTATTGTAAATCTTTGTACTTTCATTTTCCCTCTTTCTTCTCAATTGAGCTTGAAAAATGTAAAAATGGCAGGTTAAGATCTTCAAATATTACGTATATTTTAGCGTATTACGGAATTATATTTAATAGAATCCGGCAGGATCACAAACAGAAACGTCAAGAAGAGGTAAAACCAAATTGTACTGTGGTGGGATTCTAACTACTCTTGAATGGTGTCTCAAAATCTCTAGCCGAACGCCTTAGTCCACTCGGCTAATGTGACAAGTTGAAAATATAGTAAGCGTGTTTCATGTTCAATCTTTTGTTACAGTATGAAATTTATTTTGTATTCTCTTAAGTTTAAGCCTATTTTGGCCTGATGTAATAGTCTGTTGAAATTGTTTTATGTTTACGGTATTCTTTACTTTGACGAATGATGTTGTTAATATAGGTTCTATTACGTATTCGCTCATAAATATTACAGCAATTGTCAGGATTATTTATGATCTTTCATGAAAATTGACTGGTGCATGCGCAGTAGAAACAGAAAGATGCACTTTACCGACATTTGTCATACACGCCAGAACGCAAATTTCTAACAGGTTCTCAAAATGCCTCGTTCTAAAGGTTGTGGAGAACTGTCTGTTGCTCTGAGAGGAGAAATCATAGACCGAGCAAAAATGGGACAAACTGTGCCTCAGATTGCTAGAGATCTGGGATGTGACAAGAAAACGGTCAAGAAATGGGTTCAGCGACATGAAGAAGGTGGTGAATGGTTCAGGTCTCGGTCAAGAAGTGGAAGACCAAAAGTGACAACTGCAGCTCAAGATCAAGCTTTAGTTACAGAAGTAATCAACAGACCTCTATGCCACACGTCAATCCTCTTGGACAAAGCCAGAAAATATAATTGTTCTCACGAAACAATAAGAAGATTATTGGGGGCTGGTCTACACTGTTCAAGACCCGCTAGGAAGACTCTCCTGACTGATACTCACAAGGCCAGACGAATGGAATGGGCACAGAATAACATAACCCAACCTCAGTCATATTGAGACTTAGTCATCTGGACCGACGAGAAGGTTTTCAAGTCTAACCAACAAGGCAGAGTTATATTGTATAGACCGTGCGGAACCAGGTATGCTGAACAAAATATTATCAGAACTTCTTGTTCAGGACGAATATCAGCACACTTTTGGGGATACATGACGGCTGCTGGTTCTGGAGATTTGGTTGCGGTGCCTGAGAGAATGAACAGCAGTGTTTACATTAATATCCTCGAAAATACGTTGTTACCGTCCTTAGAAAGAAACTTCCCCGAACAGGAAGAATATATATTTATGCATGACAACAGCTTCCCGGCAAACACGAGAGTGGCTAAGTGAACATCCAGAATTAATTTGTATTGACTGCTCCCCTCTATCCCCAGATTTGAACCCAATTGAACATCTGTGGGCCTACATGGTGCAAAAATGGGAAGAGAGACGTGAAGACAGATATCAAATGTTTCTTCAAAATCATGTTATGGAACTGTGGCAACATTTTCGTGACACACCGTCGTATTGCTCGAGACTTGTATCTAGTATCCCCTCCAGACTTCAAGAAGTCACTGACTCTGGAGGTGACTACACGAAGTACTAGTGTGTTATTTCTTGTGTAAACATTTATTTAAGTTTCATTTATTTATTATATTTATTTTTTCAAGAGCAATACTTTCGTTCTTCATTCTTTTCCTTTGCTTGTTTACTTAATAGTTCGTTAAAACGTAAAGGAAGAGTAGTATATCTTCAAAAAGTATTTGTGAATTTACTTTGAACGTTTCTAAGAATACATTTACTTTTTTCTTACTCTATATCATGCCCAATATTACTTTCATTTCAGTTAATTAATAACTTTATTTCACATCTCGGATAAAAGTATTATTGTCTTTTTAACGATATTTTTCCTTTTAATTGTGTAATTTCTAGTTTCATTGAATTATCTCAATTCGAATGAATAAATCACATTTTGTTTATTGTCCCTTCCCTAGCTAAGTTCGAATTCGAGAACAATGTGGTGTAATATACGTTCTTTATTCTTCATATTGTGCAGTAATGACAATATTAATTATTTTTCATGAGTCCAGTTGATTAGTGAGAACTTGGACAAACATTAACCTGGTGATTCTTTGCGCAATGACAAGCGTAAAATACATTTTAGCTGTTCTTTATACTTCACAGCGATGAAACATTCTAACAGTGTGTTAGCGTTTCCATCCTCGCCTTCCAATTGAACTGTCTGTGTACTGCGCATGCGCCAGTCAATTTCCATGAAAGATCATAAATAACCCTGATACTTTCTATAATATTTACGAAAGAACGTGTAATAGAATCTATATCAACAACATACATCATTCATCAAAGTAACGAAAACGTGTTCATGTAACAAATTAATAGATATATTATACCAAAGTAAATTAGGTTTAAATTTTAGGCAATAGAAAATGTTATTCTGTAATAAGAACTACTACTCGAAGCCTTTACTACAATCACTAGTTGTTACCATAGCCGAGTGGTCTAAGGCGTTCGGCTTGTAAAGCACCATTCGAACTTACTTTGAGTCCCCGTCGGGTACAACGCTTTTCTCTCTCTCTTTTTTTTTTTTCACCTGTTCTCGATGTTTCTGTCTGTGTTCTTGTCGGATTCGATTAAATAGAATTTCCAATAGAGACCAATATATATGATAAATAATCATTTATTTGCGAGTCTGCACTCGTACTATATACATTTTCGAGATTTTGATTTTGGAAATGGTGTATATACTATTGAAGAGTAAAAATAGTAAAATAAAAAAAAATATTCGTATAAATATTGATTAATTAATTAGTGTTAAACATGGCTTTCCAATCAGGATTATATAGAGAGGACTTACTTCTAAGTGCAATACGAAAACAAATATTTGAGTTTTAATCTGACCCAAAGTTGGTAACTTACAGGATAATTTATACATGATTGCTATTGTAATTTTTATGCTTTTATTATAATCCTCAATAAGTTATGAATTTACCAATTCTAAATGTAGAATGAGAAACAAGTGTAATATTATATTTGTAAAGAAAAGCTTTTAAGCAATGATGCTTTCAGGACGTGATCTGAGGGAGAATTTGAGACCCCTTTCGGGCTAAGAAATTTCCGCCTTCAGGACCATATATTCGATCGTGCTCAATGTGGACTACCAATGTTTGCCCTCCACCCGCATATTGAAGTTCCCCCCGAGGATAATTTTCTGAAGTCACCATTGTTTATAAATAGTTTTTCGTTACAAATCAGAGGATAATAGAGTAGTGAGTATACTTCATTTTTTATAGCTAGGGATTTAAGATTCGCAATTCATATAATGTTCCGTTCTAATCGAATTTGAAACAAAAGAAGTTTTCAATGAGTTACTCAAAGAAATATTTTCAGCCTCCGGATGAAAATAGGAAGACACTTAAAAAAGAAACAACTTGCTACCGGGTTTGAACTCACAAACATGTGATTGATAGTGTATTGACCCAAACCACTCGACCGTTTTGTATGCCTTTGCACATCTTTTGCCTTTTGTTATAGAAGTTGACTGTTCCATACTCGCTTTTGTTTATTCCAATACGACTATGAGTTCTCAGTAAATATTTGGACGTTACAGCTCTTGCAATGTATAAAAGTGTTTTTAGAATAAATCACAATCGATATTATGTCCTAATAACATACGTAAAACAGGTTGAATTCTTGAAATGATTGAGGTTGGACTGAGCGTAAATGTTTTCATAGTTAGGAGCCTGGATATGCAAACCCGCTTAACGTGAGGATTTAATTTTGTGAAATTTGGTACCTCGTACGTTATTATTCTCCCTGAACTATGGGGGAGGGGGTGGTGATTCATTGGTAGAGCGTTCACCTCTGATGCATGGGGTTCTTGATTCGACCCCAGCTCGCGCAAAGTGAGCCTTCTAGTGAGCAAACGCGGTGTGCATGGATTTTCTCGGGGTTCTCCCGTTTCCTCCCACTTTCTTCATTCCATCATTTCGTTCATTTCTCATCATCACCGTCTCCTTTAGCCTTACCGGCAAAACCAAGGGACGTAAAACTTAAAGATTTCATTTCATTTTTCTTCCTGAACTGGTAAATTTAACATTTTTATAAGTTTTGTATTTAGTTAGGGACCAAATACTTACTTTTGGGTTGAATTTCAAATTCTTTGTTTAGAGGGAATATCCTATTGTATGTGTTTGAATGAGTATTTTTGAGTAGCTCAGATACGAAAGTTTTCATGTTTAGAGGAAGGGTACTTTAAATTTATACGTTTTCCCAAATGATAGTGATATTAATATGCGATTTTGTCCTTGCCTTTTAATTCCTCACTTCGGAGAGAGAATTTCTAAGTTTTTGGATTTTTTCATTCCTCTTGCAGCTTATGCCTTTCATGTTTGCTAAAATTCAAGTTCATGTGTTTGCAAAAGGTACCCTGTAGGTTTTGAAACGTTGTTAGAAGTGACGTAACAATAAATAACTTTTCACTTTTGCACATAAATGTCCTCCATAGAGGAAGACATTTCGAGTTTTAGGGCTCTCCTTTACTTGTACCATAAAACTATATTACTGCCAAATTTAAAGTTTATATATGCCTCTTGGAGGTACTAGATTTCCAATCATTGTCTTAAGTGATGTAACAGTACGTAGGTTTTGTCTTTCTCTTCTGCGTTTCGCGTTTCTATCATGGGAAGGAAAGTTTCGAGTTTTTCAGATATATATATATATATACATATTGCCTTTATTTCAACTACAAATCCTATACTTGTGCCAAATTTCAAGTTTCCTTGTTTACAGGAAGTATTCTATGGGTTTTGAATCGTTGTCAAACGATATATCATTTTGAGCACGCACGCTAACTACCAGTATTCTCTTTAGAGAGGGAAAATTTTAGTTTTCGGATTTTTTCTCGTCTTGTTCCACAAATCCTACACTTGTGCGAAATATTAACTTCCTATTGAGAAATTTTAACTTCCTATGACTACAGGAAGTATTCATTAGGTTTGAAATTACGTAACTACATGTAATTTTTTTCCTTGCCTCTTAATTTTCCTCCTTAGAGAGAGAAATATGCAGTTTTCGAATTTTCCTCTCAATATCGTGTCCGTGTGTTTTCTCGGAATACTCCCTTTTCCTCCTACTTTTTCAGTCCACCAATTCTTCCATTATCATTCACTTGCCTTAATCATCGTATCCCTTAGCCTAAAGGAGTTAATCATTGGACGTTAAACTGAAAGATTTCTTCATTTCGATTTTTTCCCTTTCTTATACCACACGTTTCTATGTGTACAGGAAGTACTTTATAGGTTTTGAATCAAATGACGTAATTTTGCACTTGCCCCCTAATTTCCCCCCTCGAGAGGGAAATCTCCAGTTATCGAAATATTTTCTTTACTTGTATTATAAACCCTATAAACCCTATAGGCCTATTTTATGCCAAATTTCAAGTTTCCATGACTACAGGAAGTACTTTACAGATTTTGAATCAAGTAACGTAACTATATGTAATTTTGTCCTTGTTCCTTGATTTTCATTCTTGGAGGCGAAATTTTCAGCTTTCGAACCAGGGGCGGATCCAGGACGGACTTCTGGGGGGGGGGGAGCCGTGAGTTGTAATACTGCTACCTAGAGCTACTTTTAAGAGCTCCAAACTCTGGGATGGGTTTAATTTAAATATTTAAAAAAAAAAACTTTCCTCTTCTCGAGGGGGCGATCGCCCCCTCTGAATCCGCCACTGTTTCGAACTTTTTCTTTTACTTGTATCGTAAATCTTACATTTGTGGACATTTTTAGGTGTCCATGTCTGCAGAAAGTACCTAGGTACGTAGCTATATATAATTTTGCCCTTGCAGTCTAATTTTCTCCCTTTGAAGAGGAAATTTCCAGTTTCCGTAATTTATTTCTTTTACTTGTATCACATATCTTACATTTGTGCCAAACTTCAACTTTCTATGTCTACGGAAAATGTCCTATATTTTCGATGAGTGAGTGCCGAAATTGTAGTTTTCTTGAAGATTTCTATTTCGTAAACGGTTAGACGTAAAACATTGAAATTGTACAAGGAACATGACCTGGTAGAGGTTAGTGACGGAGCCAATTTTTGTTGAACTATTTTCATGGGAAGCGAAGTTATGCGTGTTGCAAAAATACCTTAGTTGCTTCATGTAATATACTCGTACACAGTGCGTGCACCAGCCAGAGAACTTGGCTAGCGCATTGTCGAATTCGATCCAAATTCATCGAAAATTGAAAGGGTACAAGTGAAATGAGTTACGTACGTATATGATTTCATTTGGCAGGGTCTTTCACCACCATGAAGCATTCTTCACTGGTATTTTTTATGATCATAAACCCAAAGGATTTGGTATCTATAAATGCACAAAACGACTACAATTGAACATTTACTTCTAACTACATCCAGTAGATGGCTCTTGCTGTTTGTATAGGACAATACGGTTATTCACATCTATTGCAGTGCCGCTCTTCATGTTAGACATTGCAGTATTTTAGAATGAAAAAATGAAAGTGAAATAACAGGGATTTATTTCCTGTTGTATTGTGCTGAGCCAAAAAAGATAAAACTGATGATATGTTGAAGATATAAGACACAATAGACATGTGCATTCATACGAATAAATTTATGTATAGGCTATGTATGAATACACATATCTGTTGCGTCACGCTTCTTAAAGATATATTCGATTTTTCTCCTGATTTTTACTTGCAAGTGATGGTAGGAGAGAAAGAACTAAAATAATCGTGTACAAATTTGAGATTTAAACGGATTTAACGTTTCATGGCACCTACATCTCAACAAAGTCGTGTTTTAATGATTGTCCGTCCATTCACTCGGGCCGATGTAAGCATCGCCTAGAGACAATACTGTTTAACGTGTTTACACCAAATTTTAAACATAAGATTTTAATAAGATTCTCTGTGGAAGGGAATGAAATTGAATTTTCTTCGTTATCCAAAATGTAAAGGTAGTTTACTGAAGAGTGAAAATAAAATATTGCATTTTTTTTTTTTTCGAAACTCCCTTTGACGATTTTGTTTATATTTCGCCTTTGAGGAGTTTCATGAACAATCCTATTAGCTGCAATAGAAGTAATTTGTCTGGAATAAAATCCAAAGGAGGTAAGTTTACTCATGGAGGTGAGCTCACGCTGGACGATTTTCTCAAACGCGGTTCAATCGATTTTGTTTATACTTCATAAATAACAGTTTTATTAATATTCTGATAATATGGCATAACGCATTATCCTTAAAAAAAAAAAAAAAAAAAAAAAAATCAGTAGATGTTGTTGACTGTAGGGTGTGAGTTCATTTCGCACGATTTTATTTATATTTCATAAATAACTGTTTCTGTAACAACCTTGCATAACTCCTTTGCCTTGAAAAAATCCACAAGGCAGGGGCGCCGATCCTGGGGGGCCAGGCGGCCCGGGACCCCCCAAAGCTCATGTGGCCCCCTATCGAATTTATGAATATACAATATTTGATATAATTTGAATGCAATTTGTCTTAAAATCCTCATATATATACCTTCTGCATTTCAATGCCCCCCCTTCCCATTTACAGAGAAATCGGCACCCTTGCCACAAGGGGTAAATTATTCTTGCGTTAATTCTATTGGGACGATTTTCTCAAAAACGATTTTACTCACTGTATTTAGTAAATAAATGTTTCATTAACAACCCCACAATACGGGATAATAAGTTATTCCTTTTGAAAATATCCACTATGGGTAGTGTGCTTTTTTTAGAGGGGAGAGAGAACAAATTTCTAAAATACGACTCACGCAAGTTAGTTGATATTTCGTAATAAAATATTTCATTAACAGCTCTCAAATATGGAGTAAGTCATTTCACATGAAATATCCACAGAGATATTTTACTTTTGAGTATGTGTTTTCTCTGGACTATACTGAGAAAAAACGTATGTGGCATACGGAAAAACGCAAGTTACATGCATAAATCCTGTAGTTTTTGGACTTAACGTACGACTATGTATAACATCCTACAGTAAAAGTAAAACTGAAAACTTAGGTTTTACATGTAGAGTATAAGTGTTCTGAATAAACGTACTTTCTGCACAAAAGAAATAACTGTATATAGACCGTCAGGATTTCACATACCGATGGACGTATTTAACATATAGTGACGTATGTAACCAACATATACTTATGTATCAAACAAAAGAGTGTTAGGTGTCATACATCTAAGCGGGAAAAAGACAGTGCATACTTAGCATATGGATAACGTATGCTCCGTACTGTTATTCATATGTTACATACTTTTTCGCTTAGATGTTACATCATGCCGTTGCAGGATGTCTGACATCCAACAGTCTTCCGTACATTACATACATATAAGTATGTTTCATACGTCAGCTATATGTTACATACTTTGTACTACGTCCATCTATATTTCAGATCCTGACCGCCTATATACAGTTCTTTCGTTAGTACGGAAAGTGCGTTTATTAGAAACACTTGTACGGAAAGTATTTATAAAATATACTTTTCAGTTGTACGTTTCTTGTACGTTGTTCTAAAACTACAGAATTTACACATATAACCTACGTTTTTACGTACGCCACATATGTTTTTTCTCAGTCTATTATATGGCATAACTTACAGTACTGCATAATTTATTAAGTTTGGTGTTGTATGTGTGAAAACAGTTAATTTGGTTTCTTTACGCAATTATGTGTAGTTGGTTTGGAGTTTAATGTACCTTTCAGGATCTGGGCTATATGAGACGTGGACGTACAGCTTAATCTAAACCATCTGTGGAATCTGAACCACATTAAATCCTACCAGGATTCGAGTTCAGATCTTCTGCACCAGAGGAGTGTACGATAAATATGTATAACCACGAGAGAGCTCTATGTTGATCTAAAAGCGTGCTCATACACGTACACAAAATCAGCGGTTCTAAGTTTTCGGCATTACATAAAAATTCTAATATAACGTCGATGTAAATTCTCTTGATACCGTCAATTTTCGTTAATGACTATTTGTAGTAAATTCTAAATTTTTGTAGTTTTCATCAGGTTGAGCAATAGTGAGGCTACAAGACGGCATTTGGGGATCATATCCTTTTAAATGTGTTTACTGAGTATTAAAGTCTTTGAGAATGCAGACCAGTTCTTGCTAATTAGACAATAATTTTGAGAACTTTAATGAATGCTCAGTATACTTTAGGAAAGCAACGCCTTTCGATTATAGGTCTTCTTAGGTATTAGCAGATGCCATTTCATTTTACCGCAGTCATTTTGTGCCTTCTCTGGGCCTTGCACCCTGCCCCCTTTGAACTGGAATGTCTTCATCATTGACAGAGTTAGGAACGCGTTTCATTTAAGCGAATTAAAGTAAATTTTACATTACATATTAATGTTATTACTATTACTGAAAAGAGCGAACAAAATTCGGTAATACATCATTTGGCTCTACTAACGCTGAGTTTCCGACCATCCATTACCCAAGACAAAGCAGTTTGTCCGACATACATTTGCTGTGTCTAACGCCAAGGAGTCGAACAATTGCGCTAATTTCAAGGAGAAAGAGAATATAATGAGCATATGAATGTTCGGCATATTATAGGTGACAAGAAACCGAAAGCTATGATTGTAGCATATAGATACTCTTGCGCAAGTATATGTGACCTAAGTGCTAGTATGCTTCGTTGAATGCGGTTTCTTTTCTGCCAGAAGCGATAGAAGGTAAAATAACCATGGAATGTTCTACGAGCACATTAAAGATTGATATTTTTCCGAGAATGCTTTTATCTTCAGTTTGCTGCAGCCGGTTACGCCGTCTCTTTGGTAATGAATTTTGATATTGATTGGTCTAAGAAATTTTGTATTAACTTGTTGGAAAGTTATAGTTCATAAATATATATAAAAAAATAAATAGATCACATCAGTATAGCGTTTGGGAAGATAAAGGCTGGGAAATTATGTTACGTGTATTCTACTTTGTATTGATCAAAGTGCAGACTCAAATACGTAACTACCAAGGTAAATATACGGTTCATAATTATAGTAAAGTCGTAATATTAAACTGATAAAAGAAAGCAAATCAACAGAAAAAAAGTGTTTAAGAGTTGGATGATGCAAGCTAACAAAATTTTGAGTGCACTAATAGCCAAAAACTGATATGAAGAATCAGTTCAAAGACATCCTTTTTTTAAAAAAAAAAATCTTTTATTTTACATTTACTATAACATATACTATATAGGATAAAATTTGTTAATATCGTGATATAAGTCATACCGTGATGTGATACATTAGCAGCTGCCACGCACGTTACGTTGTTGTAGTTGCTAATATAACATATTCTGGTATTAGCTTATATCACTAACCTTTAGCCTATAGTTTTCGTGTGAAAATCAATTGGTAGTATTTACTATGCAGAAGATAGATAAATGATAATTGAAGAATGAATACTATACGAATAAGGCTGAAAGATCTAGTGATCTGGATATCTGTCAGCGTGGTATCGCATATGATGATAAGATGTAGCAATTCTTGAAGGTTAATGATTAGTTTGAATAAGATAAGTTGTTTGACGGCCATTTTCTGTTATACATCGCCTTACGTAAGTTCTATCTTACACATATAGGACATATGAAAGTGAAAATGAAATATTTCAGTTTAATGTCCCACGATTATACCTTTTACGTCAAGGGAGACGATGATTAAGGCAAGTGAATGATGATAGAAGAATTGGTAGAATGAGAAAGTGGGGGGAAACGAGACTACTTCGAGAAAACCCATGGGCACGATGTTGTCTACCACAAACTTACTTGGCCGGGGAACGAACCAGTGACCTCACACACCAGAACAAGCACTCTACCATTGAACCTCCATGTCCCCCGCGTATAAGACATGGTGGAACGCAGTGTTGGGTAAGTTACGTGTAAAAATGTAACGCGTTACAAGTTACTTTACTTTCTCTTAAAATATAACGCGTAACTTGCCCCAGAAAAGTAACTGTTACCCTACTTCGAAAGTAACGCAAGTAACGCGTTACTTTTAGATCCGAAACTTTGAATATGTATAAAAAAATCCTTATTATTTGAATTATCCCTACTACTATTACTACTACCACCATCACTATTATTGTTATTATTATTATTATTATTATTATTATTATTATTATTATTATTATTATTATTATTATTATTATTATTAATAATAATAATAATAATAATAATAATAATAATAATAATAATAATAATAATAATAATAATAATAATAATAATAATAATCCACATCCTGATATTTCCTCAATCATTGCAAATGTCTAGAACTGTAGATTGATAATAGTAGCGCAATTAATTTGATGTGCTTTGTTAACTTTATAAATGCAATATTACACGTTCTGAAACGCTTGATGTAGATGCAAGAAGAATTTCTTGACAGCTATATGAACATTTTCATATAATGTAACACTGACTAAGGTGTCATCCACATATTACGTAACGCGGTAAAGGGGTGAGGGAGTTTGTCCTTGCGTTACGAAGTGTGACAAAGGGGGAGGAGGGGGTTTACGTCTTCGTTACTGTACGCGTTTTTTTTTTTGCTGTAATATTTATATTTATTCTCAGGTTTATATGCATTCTTTTAAACAAATAATTTTGTTCAGTTCTTTTTTTATAAATAAATAAATAAATAAATATTTCTATTGTTTCGGGAAATTGCGAACATATAGCCTATATAAATTGAATCATGCAGAAGGGATTCAAAGACCCTCTAGTCACCAGCATGATTGGTGACGAACACTTTGTGTATTACAATACAATAAAACTCCGTTTTTAGCTATAGCAGCATTGCATTTACGGCACACGCTTTTCGGAGTCAGTTGTTGGTAATCACAACCATCGCTTGAAAATGTCCTCGCTTTCCCACTTGTATCGCTGTTTGTGAGAATATTATTTAAAAACTTTTGATTTGAATTATTATCCACTCTATTCTTCTAAGTAATTTCACATATGAAACAGAAGAAACTGATTTTCGTGAAATAATATTTTCCGCGATAGAACGATTCACGATTTGCGGAGCAAAATAAGGAAATAATAAACACTTCTGACCAGAGTATATACGCTTGTTTATTGTATATACTCTGGTCAGAAGTGTTTATTATTTCTTTAGTGAGTTCCAGAGTCGTGATGGATAGAGTAGCAAAATAAGATATCACAAACCTAATTCGCCGGGTACTCATCATGCACTGATTTTTTATTTATTTAAATATTTCTTTAGAAGTCTAGTGTATTCGTATTTTGGCACGTATGAAGGATTTGAAGGATTTGAAAGGGTGAAGTCCAAAGTTTAAAGATGTTCGAAAGCTTGTTCACAAACGAGATGTCCCTGCCCTTGCACGTGTGCAGCCACTTCGAATATGTGGTCGACGAGGAAGAGATGTTCTTTGCATCTTCGACACCGGCGAACTTCAAATACATCCTGGATTCTGGAAAAAGAGGTCGATATCAGTTCTTTAGATCATATTTGACCTGCATCTTCCGGGTAGTATTTCCTCCTTGCTAATTATCGATGACCGGAGAGGATAGATGCAATCTCTTTCAGAAAACGATAGTATGCAATTTCGAAGAATTAAGACTGTTAATTAAACAACATTATGGGGTTAAAATATTATTAATGTTCTACCGTTTTCAAATAATACTTTGATTTGTTGGCGAAAAAATTATGCAAATGTATTCAGAATACAAGCAATTTGTAATAAAAGTTCTACCATTAAAAATATTTTTTATTGTAATAACCCCCAAAATAAGCAAAATTGGTGAAAAAAGTGTTACGTAACAAAGGGAAAGGGGTTCAGCCTTGCGTCACGAAGTGTGATAAGGGGAAGGGAGGAGGTAAATATTGGTCAAATATAGGGTTACGTAATATGTGGACGACACCTAAAATGTCATACTGCATTAGAAAAAAACGACTGCTTATTATAGGTATTATTCTGCTAAATTAATTATATAATAATATTATTCTTATACAAAACTAAAAATACAGAATATAGAGAAGCATTACACTACAACTCATAAAATGAGAACAGATAAACTGGAGGTGAATCAAAACTTACCAGTAACTCTAAATTTATACAATGCAAGCACCTAAATACAATAAATAATATGCTAAAATACAGGGTGTCCGAGAAGTCCTTCCCTGATTACAGAAATTGATAACTCAGGCTAGAAATAAGATAGAAATATGAAACTGGTGTTGAATTGTTTACAAACTATAAAAGTTTTTGTCTGTGTTAGGTTTGTTCTGTTTTACCAAGTCTCAATTTTTTTTGTTTTAGGTTTGTAATACGTAAGTAAGAAGCCCAAGAAGCCAACCAACCAGGAGAAGGCACAGTGTGTCCTGTGGTACCATGAGACACGATCACCAACCACGGTGCAGAGACAGTTCCAGACAACATTTGGGAGGACTCCACCTGATGTCAAGAGCATTAAAGCCTGGTATGAGAAGTTCAAGAACACAGGGTCGGTTGCTGACCTGCCGAGGTCTGGTCGACCAAGAACCTCTGCAGACACGGTGGAGGCTGTGCGGCAGTCTTTTCTGAGAAGTCCTAAGAAATCGGTGCGCAGGGCCTCACGTGAATTACAGATGCCAAAAAGCTCTATCCATGACATTTTATACAAACGTTTATTGTTTCGTGCTTACAAAGTGCAACTCGTTCAGGCCTTGTTGCCCGACGACGGTACACGTCGATATGACTTTGCGGTCGAAATGCTATCACGTATTGGGGACGATAATGGTTATCTCAGACGAATTGCCTTTTCCGACGAAGCGACATTCTTTGTCAGTGGAGTAGTGAATCGCCATAATGTACGCATTTGGGGTTCAGAACCCATCAGGGAGGTAAGGGAGTTCACCAGAGGCAGTCCAAAGGTGAAAGTTTGGTGCGCGTTATTGCACGATCGAATTATCGAGCCATTCTTCTTCGCTGAGGATACCATCACATCTGCAGTGTACCTGGATATGTTGCAGCTGTATGCTGTTCCTCAGCTGCTTCAGTATTGCCCCGATGTCGTTTTTCAGCAAGACGGTGCACCACCTCATTGGGGTTTGGACGTCCGTGCCTATCTCGATAGGACATTTCCTGGGCGATGGATTGGTCGTGATGGACCAACAGCTTGACCTCCACGCTCTCCTGACATAACCCCATTAGACTTCTTTTTATGGGGTTATGTCAAGGATGAGGTCTACCGAACACGTGTACCATATCTTGAAACCCTGCAGCAACGAATAACCACAGTCGTTGCATCGATCCCTCCAGTGATGTTGGCTAATGTGTGGATGGAAATTGAATATCGCCTAGATGTGCTACGTGCTACCAAGGGTGCTCATGTGGAAGTGTACTGATGTGACCAAAACTTTTATAGTTTGTAAACAATTCAACACCAGTTTCATATTTCTATCTTATTTCTAGCCTGAGTTATCAATTTCTGTAATCAGGGAAGGACTTCTCGGACACCCTGTATGTTAAATACATTTATTTGTTAATTTCAAGCGTAATTATAAAGCATAAGCACAGTGTCACATAAGTATTAATCTATTTCTATATGGGGTGCACCTGCACTCCTTCTGGGTAGTTAAGGTAACTTGCTAGCCATGGTGCTACGAGAGTTAATCTCTTGAAAAAATAAAATCTTATCTTTTTTCTTACTTTGTTGCAATTGAAGTATATTTTCCCGAAGAAGTTGCAACTTCTAAATTCTCTATAAGTATAAACAGAATAGCACTATCCAAGAATGAAGTACTGAAGAAAGCATTAATATAATATTAAGAGCACGCGTAAACAAGTTATTAATATTTGGACAATAGCTTGATCCCAAATGTCTGTGTGTGTACTGTTTCGGTCTCCCACCGGGGCACTTCAGTCACTTTACTTTTAAATTCTGTCTACCGTCATCCTCAAGTTTTAAGAACAAGTACTTTTACAAATATTCGAACGGTGAAATATTTTCGTTCTCCATCTCTATAAAAACAACACCAACTAAAGTAATATCAACCACCAAAATAATACTTAACACCAACTAAAAACAACTGAAGCTCTTCTTCCAAAAACAGCAAGTAAAGCTAAAATTTTATCTGTTTCTTTTTGTGTCAGTGACTGACTGTCAGCCACTGACATAGTTCGTGCTCCATTGCTCCATTCTAAAAAAATTTACTTACAGGAAAGAAACATTTGTTTCTGAAATATACATATATTGTAGTTACTCATCAGAAATGTAAAGCAAATTAGGTAAGTTACTTAAAAATTTGTAATGCGTAACCGTTATAGTTACTTTGGAAAAAATATAACACGTTACTAGGAAACGTTACTTAAAAAGTAACGCGTTACTTCCGTTACTTACTTCCCAATACTGGTCGCCAGCCGGACTCCGGCAACGTTGATATACTAGCTAACTAGATCGACATAGAGCGTGAAATAGAATACAATACCCAGTATTTGTACGACCGACTATTTGTCCAAATAGCTGGTTATGTGGCCGTTCGGGATGATTACACGTGTTACTAAGGTAAGGGTGCCAATTTCCCCGATTAATTGGATGCAAATTTACCGTTCTTTCCCCCAAATTTATCATTCCCTAGTTTGATTGTACCATTTTCAATTAAAAATTTGGTTCCCCATTAATAATCTCATGGGTGCAACCTGCACCCTAAAACTCACCGGCACGCACCTCTGTATTAGGTTGAGTACTGTATATTTTCGAACACCCTACATGACATGTTTCTGATGCTCAATGGAAGCCATGTTAGGATCACTTGTGACGTACAATCACTTCTTGTGTACATAGGCCCACTGATCTAGATACGGGAATTCGTGCTGAGTATTCTGAGATGCATTTCCACGTGTGTATAAAACAGAGTTGCTAGATTTATCATGAAAAAAGGAAGAATTTACGACTTTTAGGAGATTGGAAGGAGGAAGATATATGTGATATTCAGAACTTACACACAACAAACACAAGCAATTTATATTCTTTCGTGTAATGACATGGAATAACATTATTTGGAAACGGTTAGTTTCACTAAAAATAATTACAACAGATAAAATACAAAAAATATATTGCAATTCCCGTTCGGAACTCATGTGCTTTGCATCCCACGTTTTGCTGCAGGTCCTCGTCCCATATAGCTTTGGTGCTAAAAAGGGACAGTAAACTCAAAGTCAACCACCAAGTAAGTATATTACACGCCTTTTAATTGTATTTTAATGAAGACTTTGAAACTTTTATAAGTCCTACATCCTTTTCTATACGTTGAAGATTTCTCGCAGGAGATAACGAAATTCAGAATGATTTGGGGTTCTGCTTTCATTAATTCGCAGTAGCTTCTGTTCTTGAAATCAATATTCCACGATTCGATCAAAACTCTGATAATAATCCTGTCTGTATAAACCATGGGATCTACGCAACAGAGGTGAGTGCTGTATCACTAAGCCACCACGGCCATCTCAGACCTTCCTGTTCCACTAATTCGTCCATTGTCATTATCTTGCGTCCAAAGGCAAGAAATCATGTATGCTGAAAAACTTGTTTTGAGAATATCACAATCTGTTCAGCTAAAAGTCGCAAACTTACGAATACGATAAGCAGTATACTTAGGATAACGTCATCAATATTGTAAATATGGGATTCAATTTTTGCCTTTTAATGCTCATGGCCATCATGTGCATTGACGACGCCAGTCAGTGGGTGGGCAGATGATTTTTTTTGGTGGGGAAGGAGGACACCTATCTTTCGTATTCCGAAAATAAGTTTTATACTACTTGACCCACCTTTCAATACAATATGTCTGAGAGCAGAGAATTCCACCGGTGGGGTGCTCACCTCCTCTAGTGTCGTCACTGGTCATGTCATTTGCCTGTTCTTAATAACCCTCTTTTGGTCAAATCTGTACATAACAGGATCTATGCGGTCTTTTGCCCTGGACAGCAGATTTATCATCCATCCCCTTTATAGTATGCTGCACGAAATAATCGTGAGACGTGTTTAGCTTAAAGAACCTTTATTTATTTGTTTTGGTTCTTTACTATACAAAGAGAAGACGAACTAAACTTTTCGCATGTTTCATTAAGCAGAAATACTCATGTATCTGTGTTTGAATTTTAACTGGAAAACTTTTAGCGAAAAAAAAAAAAAAAAAAAAAACAATTATGTCAAAGTTTACGTTTCTTCTGTAACAGAATGCTTAGTCTTTTGAGAGATTTAGAAAATGAAATTTCTCTGTGGCACATAACCAAATTACACAGTTAACGGACAGGCATGGTAAATACGTAAGTATGTAAGCATTTGCAAGTGTAATTTCTGATGCAGCTGATTAGATTACTCTCTTGCGCTGGACTGCAGAGATACAGTACAACGGCACGGCGAGGCCTGCCAGAAGCTTTTCCCAAGGGCGGACATATACACACACAAATGCAGACCACCACGATGATATCGATTTTCGCCAACTTTTAGGAGAAGGGAATGAAGTTCACGTTGTGCAAGGTCACCTCTCTGTCACAAATATCAAACAGGGTGTTGCACAACTCCAAATCAGTTGTCGAAATGGATTAACCTATGAAAATCGTTTTAGGGTTTTACAATAGCTATCAAAGTAAATCAGCATCTGGAGTTTTCGCTAACCGTGTAAACCATCCACTGAGTTTGTACTCTTGATTTTGCATTTAAAGCTACCATCTATGGTTACAAGTAAAAGTGGCTAAACAGTCCTTATTTTCTGATGATGCGCAACGGTCACGGCGCCTCTTTCTGAAGTATTAAAAAAAAATACTTTCTCTAGTCATTTCTTTAGTCTTTACAATATGATTTTTTAAAATTTTATTTTAATTTGGTTTGAAGGCAGGAACAAGACTACAAGAGTATGTTACCTATATGCATTTAAAAGCCAGTACTATAAATAGATGGCATCAGGGGCACCGATTCGAGGGGAGCTCCGGTGTTCAAGCAACCCACATAATTTATGTGAGGCTGTTCAGTACCTATGCAAGAAAAGGAGAAGATAAATAAGAAAATAGAAAAGAAAAGAAACAAACAAACAAAAAAAGAATTACTTATATACGTATTAGGAACCGATTTTTTAATTAAGTGAGAGGGGAAATATGAAGCTATGAATGAACAATGTTAATTTGTTTAGAAGTAATAACTGAAGCTTTTCACGTGCGTTTGTTTTATCTTGGCACACTTCCCGCCAGTGCACTTGGTTGGCCTTTAAATTGTTTTTTGCTAGCATTCACGTGAACGTTTTAATCCAATAGACGACTTGTTGGTTTTGTCATGTAGGTGATGTTAGTTGTCAGCAGCGTTGCCAGAGTGTACGATAATTATCAAAACATACGATAATTTTGAGCTTTGGTTGATAGAAAATAATAATTATAGAACGTACGATAATTTTAGGGTTGAATAGAATATACATTTTCCACTGGTATTTTCTTTGTGCATAAGGAAGAACAGCTGTTGCTGCGGAGATGGACAGGAACAAAAATGTCGACTGTAAAACGAAAGAGCAAACAAAATGACATTTTCCTTTTTGAATCCCTAACCGCTTCAGCGGACAAATCTCATGTCAGCAAGATGACCATAAAACCACAGTGAAACTCGGTTCTCGTTTTGGTGAGCGAGAAGAACAAGCGAACTCATGATCCTAACTGCTTTTTCACTTTTCCCTCCTATTATACAGCTTTATAAGTCATGTGTGGAACACACACACATATATATATATATATATATATATATATATATATATATATATATATATATATACTTTGTGTGTGCATGAAAAATACGATAATTTCTTCTGATAGTCGATAATTTTTAGTTATTGTGACGATAAATTTGTTTCTGTAATCTGGCAACGCTGGTTGTCAGCCAGCCCATCAAATGAAGTCAGGCTATTTGGCGGGTATTTGAAGTACCCAGTTGCCACACGCGAACAAATGTGTTACAGTGATTTGTGAGTGGTGTCGCGTTTTGCTGTGTTTCCTAGTGTATTAAAACTGTCAACTTAACCGTGGCGTGGCAACAATGCGTTGCAGACAGATCCATCCTTTAGGCGGGAAGAAAAAACAAACGTACTCTCTAACAGTCCAAAACGCTAGATCCTGCGCCACATAAACTTGACTAGCTTCGTCATTTTTTTTTTTTTAAAGGTAGAGGAAAGACTTTAGTATCGATAAAAAGCTCAGTCATTTTTTTAAAGGTAGAGGAAAGACTTTAGTATCGATAAAAAGCTCAGTCATTTTTTTAAAGGTAGAGGAAAGACTTTAGTATCGATAAAAAGCTCAGTCATTTTTTTAAAGGTAGAGGAAAGACTTTAGTATCGATAAAAAGCTCAGTCATTTTTTTAAAGGTAGAGGAAAGACTTTAGTATCGATAAAAAGCTCAGTCATTTTTTTAAAGGTAGAGGAAAGACTTTAGTATCGATAAAAAGCTCAGTCATTTTTTTAAAGGTAGAGGAAAAACTTTAGTATCGATAAAAAGCTCAGTCATTTTTTAAAGGTAGAGGAAAGACTTTAGTATCGATAAAAAGCTCAGTCATTTTTTTTAAAGGTAGAGGAAAGACTTTAGTATCGATAAAAAGCTCAGTCATTTTTTTTAAAGGTAGAGGAAAGACTTTAGTATCGATAAAAAGCTCAGTCATTTTTTTTAAAGGTAGAGGAAAGACTTTAGTATCGATAAAAAGCTCAGTCATTTTTTTTAAAGGTAGAGGAAAGACTTTAGTATCGATAAAAAGCTCAGTCATTTTTTTTAAAGGTAGAGGAAAGACTTTAGTATCGATAAAAAGCTCAGTCATTTTTTTAAAGGTAGAGGAAAGACTTTAGTATCGATAAAAAGCTCAGTCATTTTTTTAAAGGTAGAGGAAAGACTTTAGTATCGATAAAAAGCTCAGATTTTGCTCCTTTAATTATTTTGTGATGTTTTTATTTTGATATCTATGAAAGCTTGTCAAGAAATGAAAAGAGAGAAGCAAGGAAAACTATTTCTTGGCAAAAGTAGCCATCATTTTTAAATACAGCGGCAATAGCCTATGTGAACACCATACCCACTTTTGTTACTTCTACTATCAATTATTTTAATTTGGTACAAAAACAAAGTTTCTAACTAATATATAGGAACATATATTCCAGTCTAAAGTATAATTCGGTGCCTTCGTCCAGGCACCATCTTGAATATGAAATTTCTCAATAAGAGCCCGTGTTACCAAATGGTTCCCTTCGATTTTTTTTTTTTTTTTTTATGGTTTGATCAGTATATAACAAGTACTAAAGAGATATGCTGTCATCTCCTCCATTTTCTACAGCTCTTATGGACAAAAAGCTGCATTAAATAGGGAAATATGAAGATGAGAAGACATGCAAACCCTGAATTCTCAAACTATCACATAAAACTCATTTAAATGGTAGCCATTTCGGTAACAGTGACTCACAGTTCTTTTTCTTACAAAAGTTTAGTTTTTCTTGATATCTTCAATGATAAATCAAATGACATACTTTTCCATTTAAAATTTTTGGATGACGCCCCCAGTGCTACAAGATATGGGACCTATGGGAAAAACAGTACTCTCCATTACATTGCAGCAATATTACTTACCGTTCCAAACACTTAAAACTTCCCGCCCAAGTGTATTACTTACGTATTCAGTGCTGTTAAGGCTTACCTTAAAAGCCTGCCTTGGACCCATCTTGAATTCAGAGCATACCTAAAAAAGAATCTCTTGAGTGCATGACTGGGAAACCCTTTGTACACATATTGCATATTGCTAAAATATTCATTTTTGAATTGCATATGCGTGACTTCCTTTACGCTGATATGGACCGCCACGACGGTTTCTCTTACTCGAAGTAGAGTGAGTTCTAATCTATGAGTCACACATCAAAATAATAAATAGACCTAAATAATTAAATAAATAAAACAAGAAAATGATAGCAGAAGAAATTTATTGTGATTGAAACAAATACATACCTTGGCTATGTTTCGACGTAGTCGCCATAAATCTCCGGGCATTTCTGGTAGCGTGAAATAAGCTTCCATATACTCTCTGTGTAGAAATATGCCGCCTGAGAATGCAAACAATCCAGAACTCACGTCTTGAGCACTTCAGTGTCGTGCAAGCTACTTTTTCAGGTGAAGAAAAAGCTGGGGGCAAGGTAGAGGCTGTAAAGGGATTTAGGCCTACCGCTCACTGGCAACATTTTGTCGGGCAACTATCTTGTCGCTCTGGCTAAATGCATTGAGTCTTATGGGAGTCCGCTCACTGAGGCGACAGCGACAGAAAAGTTGCCGAGGTGTCGCCAAGCAGGGCGACAGCAGGGCAACATCTCGGCGACGGAACAGTTGCGCAACATTTAAAAATGCATTGAGTCTTATGGGAGTCCGCTCACTGAGGCGACGGCGACAGAAAAGTTGCCGAGGTACCGCCAAGTAAAAAGATAAAAAATAAATGTTTTCTACAAGTTTTTTTCGCGTAACAGTTCGTTCCGTGTGTAGCGCGTGAAAAGAAGTGTTCGCAATACAAACTAACACATTCTTTGATTAGTGATAAAGACTATGAAAAATTAATTGAGGAAATAGAGAAACCCCCAGCGTTAAAGAAGAAATATATATAAAGAAGAAATATATATAAAGAAGAAATATATATAAAGAAGAAATATATATATAAAGAAGAAATTATTGAAGGAAGTGTGTTTTACTGTTGTAAGAAACTAGAATGAGCTTTCCATCCAAGAAAAAACAACACAGATAGGTACACTCATGTCCAAAATTATTGTCTATAAATATGTTTTTTGTAGGAATATAATTTGATAACGAATTCGCCCGGTATTTCTTATAATGTTAGTATGTGTATAATCAGCAAAGACATGTATGTGGAAAATTTCATGTCAAAAGAGTAAGAACAATAAAACGAAAATAAATCTTTATTGTCCATTTAGCAACATTTTGTTTTACTCATTCTAATTTTCGTATTTATAATTCTTTCCGATGAAATTTACCAAAAAATATACATTTCCCGATTATACACATAGTATCAGTATTAAAAGTACCCTCCAAAATCATTATCAAATTATATTCTTACAAGAAGACAGTTATAGATATGCGACAATCATTTTGGACATGAGCATACATTAATCGATAATGACATATCGCTGTCATACTACACACTACTACTTTCATTAATTTCCCACAACTAGAAAAATAGAGATAAAATTATCATTACCAATTTTCTTTCCATTTCAAATATAAAAAAGAAAAAATGGTACAGTATAAAAGTAGCCGATTTTAAAACGTGAAGAATACACAGGAAGAACGAAGAAAGCCAATTTTTATCTTATGGCTATACGTAGAACATCTGAGAGTACAGTTATGGTACAGTGTTGTCGGATTGCCGCTTTTGTTAGTTTCGTTCTGTTAGTTATTTCCAGTCGTTTTATAGTTTCGTTATTCTTGTTATCTTTTGATTCGAATAATTGTTCCTGTTCGCATTAGCTTACATAATGCTGTTATTTTTGTCACTCATTGACGTTCAGGGACGTCATTTAGGGGGGGGGGCAGGAGGTGCAATTGCTCCCTAAGAGTTTGAGAAATACATATACTTTAATCAATTGTCTACTAATATATTAGTATAAAACGTGAAAGTCTTATGTCGGTGGTGCTCTTGCCCCCCTCAAGTGAAGTCTGAAATAACGCCCCTGTTGACGCTACCTTCAAAAGTTTATTTAAATTTATTTATTTAGCCATTGAAATGAGCGGTAGTTTTTTTTTTTTTTTTTTTTTTTTAATGTCCGAAACCAATGATTATGTGAACTGTTCCGGTTGCCGATTATGTAAATTGTGATATCAAATGCTCGGCAACTTTTCTGTTGCCGTCGCCAGTGAGCGAGGGTATGGCAACAAAACTGTTTTGTCTCCTTGAAGTTGCTGACTGCAGGCGACAGCGACGAGATAGTTGCGCAACTGTTTTGTCGCCAGTGAGCGGTAGGCCTTAATAGTTCCTATCAACATCTTTGAATTGTCTCGACAGTACACGAGCAGCTGTGTGTGGGCGGGGGTTGTCATGGATTAGAACAATTCCACGTCGCAGATTATTTAGTGTTTGGCAATACACATCTGCTACAATTGCTTGCTCTGTTTCTAAGATTTCCACAAAAATCACGCCCTTTCAGTAGCAAAACACATCATTTTGTGAGCTAATCGTGTTTGTTTGAATTTCTTCGCTTTACAAAAACCATGTGCCACAATTGCATTTACTTCTACTTCGACTCCTCAGTGGCATACGATGTCCATTTTCCATCCCCCGTCGTTATGTGAGAAAAGAGGTTATTCCCATCCTCCTCCCAGAAGAATAAAAAAATAACATGCAGCTGTCATTCTGTGCTCTTTGTAAGCATCTGTCAGCATTTTTGGCATCCACCTCGCACATACTTTGTGATAATCCAGCTTGTCAGTGACAATTCGATGCATTGTTTTTCGCAGACACTTCTGGAAACTTTTTAACGAGTTCAGTTATTGTCGATTGGATTTCACTTTCTCGTTCACATGTTCCCAGATCGTCCGTCTGAACACTTGGCCTTCTGCTACACTCATTGTCATGAAGATTTGAAGGTCTTTCCGAAACTCTCTGCACCATTGCCTGACTTTCCCTTCACTCATTAGTGTAGGTGCAATTCCCGATGTATGTTGTTACATTCTGTCTTTCGGCATTCAAATCTTACGTCATATTTGGTGAGATTTTGTATGACAGCTGTCATTTCACCTTATTGCTACTCGCGCGTACGCAACTCCACTCCTACCCTACGATTCTATCTCTGTTGCAAGCAGTGGCGGATCCAGGGGGCGATCGGGGCGGCCGCCCCCCAGAAGAAAAATTTTCTTATTTTATATATAGGCCTATAAATAAAACCCATCACAGAGTTTGAAGCTCTTAAAAGTAGCTCTGAGTAGCAGTATTACAACCCACCGCTCCCCCGAGAAGTCCGTCCTGGATCCGCCCCTGGTTGAAAGCTCAGAATACTAGGGTACCCTCGTGCGCATGCTCAACTTCATCAGTGTTACCAACCTCGCGTAGAAAATTATCGGCTTTTTTATGCACTTCATAGTTTTTTCCCACGCTTTTGAGTCTCTCTAGCTCTGAAACAATGCACTTTTCTCCACAAATTCTTATTTTGATGTGAAGAATCATCTCTTACAGTTTCTCGATATAGTTCATATATATATGGTTATTGTGTTTCTGTATTTTGATCTCTTGATATCAATAGATATGGGAATTATTAATTTTCTCTTATCTTAAATAAGGATGACAACACGTATATTGCATATAGGAACAAAAATATGAGTTGTAAACGCTTGTATACTATATATACAATATCGCATTCATCTTGGAGAGGAATGAAACAATATCTTAGCGCTTGAATGAACAGGTTTATTGTATACCTACTAATTTATTTAACATAATTGTAAACCAATATAATCCGAATTTATCATAAAGCTTTTGAATGAATATATTTCGTGTGAAAACGATTTAGTTCTTTCGTGCAACTACTGTATTTAAGCTATGAGTTTTTTCTTGTTTTGTTTGTTTCTTTATCATGATGATTATGCATGTTTAACCCCCAGTCAACATCTCGCAGCGTGAGCAAAGGACTCGTAATGACACGTTTACCCAAGAATTTTTCTTGATATAGCAAAATAGTTTTCACATCTCACAACTCCAAGAACGACTAGTAGCCTTTTTTTAAATAGTTCTATCATGACTACGTTGAAAATATACGTCAATATTTTACGTATGAAGGGTTTTATCACACGTATAGTGCTTTCAGAGCCTTGTTCTTGATAAATGTGTTTATTTAATTTCCTTTCTGAAAACTTACCAACATTGTATCTGTTTGACACCAATATAATATTAAACTCAAATATATGTATTGCAAGCATTTTATGTATTCGTTTTCTGAAGAAAAAGCAATACTATAATTTCTTTTTCAATACAATACAATTTATAGCTTATTTCCCCACAAATATCGTTTTTATTATTTCCGAAACGACAGATGATATCAGTGTTGCCAACAAGTTGTTACAAAAAGTCGCTAAATAGGAGATGAAATGACTCCAATTTGGGGTGAAAAGTCGCTAAAAATATTTTTCGTGGAATTTTGCCTCTTTCATATATATATATATATATATATATATATATATATATATATATATATATATATATATATATATATATATATATAAGATACGTGATCAATTCAAGCTAGTACTATCTTCAAGAATGTGCATGAAAGACTCATATATAACTAACAATAATTTCACTTTTAAATATTTTTAACTTTATGACCAATTGAAGATTTTGGGGCAAAAACAAGTTAAGTCCAAAAAGTGAAAGTGTAGAGGAGATAGCTTCACAAGCGTTTCTCTTCATCCGATTTTCTTCAAACTTGGCACGTATATACTAGACCGAAAATAAATCGACACGTATTTTTTTTTTTTTTTTGTTTCTTTCGGAAAATAGGTTAAGGGGGCAAAGAATCCCTATTTAAAAAAAGGGTTCCCTTGATTAAAAGGGCCACTTATATGTTATATGTTGTACATATTGTGATTCTGAGAAAAAGTCTGAAAAATTACAACCATCCATCACTGATCTTTTTGTCACTTTAGTAACAGTTTTAAAACGAACAGGAGGTAACGTTTTTCTGTACTTCGGTGAAATTGCTTGAAACTGTGATATGTTGTAAATGATGTGATCCTGAGAAAAAATCTCAATGTACACAACCACCAATCAGTGACCATTTGGCAACTACGGGGCCACATTTTTTAAAACAGCAGAAGGTAAGGATACTCCGATTTTTGGTAAAATTGTATGAAACTCTGAAAAGTCCTATGCCTATCCCACAACCGGAGAAAGGGATGGAAAGAGTAGCGGCCAACATAATTTAAGCACAGACAGCATTCAGAAGTTCATCTTGCAAGACAAAGAACAACCTTGGAAAGCGGTAGACAATTTTTCTCAGGGTCACGACATCCACAACATATCACAATTTCATTCATTCACACCGAAATCAAAAATATTGTTATACCAGGCTGTTTTAAAAAACCTGGACCTGTAGTGACAAAACAAATTCAATGGTTGTGTCTATTAAGACTTTTTCTCATGATGATATCTTCAACATATCTTAGTTTTACTAAATCTTACCGAAATCCAGATCTTTTTAAGAAAGAAGCCTTGTAGGACCAAACGATTCGTGATTTTTGGTTGTGTCCATTGAGTCTTTTTCTCAGGATGACAATATCAACAACATATCACGGTTTCGGTCATTTTCACCGAAATCCAAATTTTCACTATCTTCGGCTCGGCTGCTTTCAAAAAGGTGGCCTCGTAGTGGCCAAACGGTCAGTGATTAGTGGTTGTGCTCCTTAAGAACTTTTCTCAGGATCACAATATCTAAAACATAGTTTCAGTCATTTTCACCGAAATCCGGAACATCATTATCTTCGGTTACTTTCCTAAAAGTGGCCTTGTAGTGGCCAAATGATCAGTGAGTGGTAGTTGTGCTCATTAAGACATTTCCTCAGGTCACAACATATACAACATATCACGGTTTCAGGCAATTCCACCGAAATCCAGAATACCGTTACCTTCTGTTTCCAAAAGAGCGACTCTGTAGTGGCCAAACAGTGATTTGTGTAGTGATTTGTGATTGTATACCTATTGACACTTTTTCTCAGGATCACAACATCTGCAACATATCACAGTTTCAGTCATTTTCATTGAAATCTAGAATATCACTATCTTCGGTTGCTTTCAAAAAAGTGGCCCTGTAGTGGCCAAATGATCAGAGATGGGTGGTTATTCCTATTCAGAGTTTTTCTTAGGATCACAATATCTACAACATATAATGGTTGTACCGAGATCCAAAACGTTATCTTCGGCTGTTTTCAAAAAAAGTTTCCCAGTGGTGGCCATACGGTCAGTGATTTGTTGTTGTGTCCATTGAGACTTTTCTTAAGCACAATATCTACAACATAACACGGTTTGAAGCAATTCCACTGAAATCCAATTTCTATAAGGATTGTGCGGAGTCCTTTTGTCATTTCGAAGGGGGCTATTGCCCTTGCAACCCGTTTCTCGCAAAAACCACAAAACCCGTATTTCCTACTTTGAAGTCATCTTTGCATCGGCAGTTTCGTTTCTTTTAATCAATTGGGGCCTTTGTTCCCTTAACCTATTTTCCGAAAGAAACAAAAAAAAAAAAAAAAAAAACGTGTTGATTTATTTTTGGTCTAGTATATATGTGCCGAGTTTGAAGAAAATCGGATGAAGAGAAATCCTTGTGAAGCTATCTCCTCTACACTTTCACTTTTTGGACTTAACGGTTTTTTGCCTCAAAGTCTTCAATTTTGCTTCAACGAAATCAAAAATGAGTTTAGGAAAACGAACAAATTAAAGGTCTAGGAAAAAATCTTACTTCACTTCTACTAACGCTTCTACAGATAATCTGTTTGGTATCGGTAATGTCGTATTTGTGCCTCTAAACAGAAGCTCTGTAAACTAAAGGACATTAAAAGCTGGAGTTGGTCCCCGTTAGAAGGTAAGAGATAACAACAATCAAAGCGAGAATATAGATATAAATGTTATGTTCTTTCCCAGCTCGTCGACACCTGCACTGATTCAAATGAGTAAAACGAAAATAAATATATATCTGAACTGATTCGAGCTAATAGTACTTATTTTAGGACAAGTTGTTTGCAGCACAAAAGTCGCTAGATTTGTAAGTAAGTCGCCAAATCGTTATTCCAAAATCACCAAAAAATGTCGCTGATCGGAGAAATGAATTTTTGTTGCTATCCTGGATGGCGAATCCCTTAGATTTAGCGACTTTTCCCCAAATTGGCAACACTGGATGATATTTAACTTGAAGTTTAGTATGATGTCACATATTAATCAGGCTTTTTTTAAAGTTCTTTTTCAAATCTGAAGTTTTAATGCAGAGGTGAATTAAATGGAGGTACGGTGTCTCGGAGGTAGAGCACTTACCTCTGATGCATGGGACCCGTGGGTCGATCCGCGACCAAGGAAGTTTGTGGTAGACAACATCATGTCTGAGAGTTTTCTCTGAGTACTCTCGTTTCCTCCCACAATCTCATTCCACCAATTCTTTCATCATCATTCACTTGTCCCAATCATCCGTCTCCTTTAGCCTAAAGGTTATAATCGTGGGACGTTAAACTGAAAGATTTCAATTCATTTTCATTTTGTGAATTATATGGAAACTTCAAAAATTTCTGTAGGATAACAATTAAAACACTCCTTAAAAAAGTGCTATTTTATATCACATTTTAATATTTTTTTGTGTTTAATTACAAACTATTCCTTTTTTTTTAAAATTCTAAGATCAATATGAGAAACTTGTATTAGTAGTTGTTTTTAAATTGTGTGTATTTATTTTCTTTCAGATTGATTGCTCGATTTGTGGAGGATTTACAACATTCACCAGAAAGTTACCTTCTTCAAAATAAGTGAGTAGACTTCGTTTTTATTATTATTGTGAACTATTTGTTTCTCCCAAACTGTTCAGCATGCTGTACATTATAGGTTAAAATCATTTTTAATTAAAAGCTGTAATTGGTTACGTGGATTTTTAAAAAAATAGTTTAGTGTGCCCATTAACCACTCCGAACTCCATGAAACATTTACACATCTATTCAAGGATTTTGTTCTACACTACTTTGTGTTGAAGTAAATCATTTGATGGACAACATATTCCAATATTGTCCCAAAATGTACATAACTTGCTATAAAGCAACATAAAGTTGTCTGTGAGTGAACACTGGCTTCTGCATATAGACGCCAATGTGCAAATATTTGTCCTTGTGATTTGCTAATTGTCAGAGCATAAGATAGCTTGACAGGAAGTTACATATATTTAAAATCAAAAAGGTATATTTACATATAGGTTGGGGAAAAAGTAGTGGCAACACTCTTTTCACGTCAGACGACTGTAACTCAGCATTACAAGAGTTCTGTGGCTGATAAAGAAATGTGAGGCGATTAAGTGTGGCAAGTACTAACGACTGAGTGTTATTCAGTTAATTGCAGCAGTACTGTAAAGTAGAGGACAAAACTAGTAGCGCCATAACAGTATGTCTTGGAAAGACGAACAACGTGCATGGATCGAGATGGAAGTGGAACGTAGGCGCAGCGCACAGCAATATTTTCAGGGATTTTATGACGACCTCGCCTTCGTGGGAAGTACTGCGAAGAGGGCCGCTTTTCCGCTTAGGCACGCTAGGCACGTGCCTAGGGCCCAAAAATTGGAGGGCAAAAAAAAAAAAAAAAAAAAAAAGAGGAGAAAAAATAAAATACTCTGTACAGAAATCGTCATTTCCGTTCCGGTTGAGCTACCTGGTTACAAAAGACTAGATCTCGGTGGCTAATGTATGAAGGTAACCAAGAAAGTTCTGTCACTTTTTGTGGAGGTTTGTGTTTAATTGGCCCTCACACCGTGAGTTGAATGTGGATGCAGATAAGGCGAAGATCAGTTGTTGGTGTGGGTATATCCAACATACCGCCTGGTTGTGGCAGTTCAATTACACCCTGAACTTGCGTATGGATAGAATGAACATGAAACCTCCACAGAGCGCCATAAGAGCGTGTGTGCTGTACGAGTTCAAACTGGAGTCAAACGCTGCTGCAGAGAGGCGGAAGATATGCCAGGCCTTTGGTGAGGGTTTCGTGCATGGACAGTACAGTGGTGGTTTAACAAGTTTAAGGACGGTGACGAAACACTCGAAGACGCACCACGTGCCGGAAGACCAACACATGTATAAAATGAAGATTTCAGGCAGCAATTGAAAAATGAAATGAAATTTTTGAGTTTTACGTCCCACGGTAATGCCGGTTAGGCTAAAAGAGACGGTGATGATGAGACATGAGTGAAATGGTGGAATGAAGAAAGTGGGAGGAAACGGGAAAACCCTGAGGAGACCCACGCACACGGTGTTTGTCCACCAGAAATTCACTTGGCTCGAGCTGGGATTGAACCAGGGACCTCCAAGCACCGTCCCTCTATTTCTGAACACTGAACCTGAGAACCTTGAACGCTCTATTTCTGAGGCACCGTGGCCCCTCAGGAAGCAATTGAGGCGAACTGTGGCCAGACATGTGAGGAACTGGGACTACAATTCAGTGTGAGTTTAGAAACTACTCGGCAGCACCTCCATCAACTTGGGAAGCACTACAAGTTGGGTCGATGGGTCCCACATGACTTCGGGAAGTCCGCAAAATGGGTGTTTTTTTTTTTTTTTTACATAAACGCGGTCCCTGGCAACACTGTTGTCATAAAATTACTGCAACAGGAGTGGTTTAGGTTAAATAATGATAAGTAATAAGAATTTGCACATAATTGATAACATGAATTTTTAATAAAAAAATTGCGATATCCAAATTTTTGAATGAAAATTCAAGTTAACAATTATGTGCAAATTATCATTGCTTATCATTAATTAACCTAAAACACTCCTGTTGCAGTAATTTTATGACAACAGTGTTGCCAGGGGCCGCGTTCATTTCAAAAAACACCTATTTTACGGACTTGCATTAAAATATACTTTTTATATGGCAATACTGTATCAACCTTGTCACATTTTCGCACCAATGGATAAATGTTGATGCATACTGTACATATACACAGGAATTCACCTGCAGGAAATCAGTTTTCTGCAACTGAATATCGATTTTCTTCATTTTGCACATTTTTTATTTTACACTGTCGCTAATTTATTTCGTTACTACACAAAAATGTTACAAGTTTCAGCATTGGTCATGATCTCAAAAATATCTTCATAGAACATGCATACATTTGTTTCAAGTCTCAGGTCTTTATCATTCTTAGATCAAAAGATATATGCAATCAAACTTTGGGTTTCGCAACTTTACGGACACACTGTAGTATTAATAAAAATAAATGTAATCTTGTATGTATACGCTACGTAAGCTGCTAAGCTGCTAATGTAAGCGCGTCTCTACTTGGAGATGAAACATCTTAATAGATCGTAAAGCTTCTTTCCATATCCACAGATATCAAGTGGGCGCGATGGCTCAGTAGTAGAGCGTTCACTTCTGGTGCTTGGGGTCCCGGGTTTAATGCCACCCCCGCCAAGTGAACTTTGTGGTGGACAAACACCATGTGTGTGGGTTTCCTCGGGGTCCTCCCGTTTCCTCCCACTTTCTTCATTTCACCATTTCATTAATTTCTCATCATCACCGTCTCCTTTAGCCTAGCCGGCATAACTGTGGGATGTAAAACTTTAAGATTTCATTTCATTTTCCACAGAGATCAACAACCCAAACTTCGTATTCACTCGGAATGGCAACTCTGTAGATGTCTACTGCAGATTCAATAATATTTGTTTGTTTGTTTTTCTGAAGACTAAGCTGGAGCTTTTCTTTAACAAAACTAATGAAATTGTTGCGTTATGGATGTATGTAGTCCAATGTTCTTTGTTGTAAACGTTGAGATCCCTCGCGGCTAAGTAGTTATTGTATGCGCCTTTGGTGTGGATGGCCCCTGGTTCGATTCCCGACTAGAGCTCATGTGGTTCGGATTCCACGTTAAACTGTAGGTCCACGTCTCATATAGCCTCGCTGCTGAAAGGAGCGCTAAACTAGAATCAAATTAAATTTTACGCGTTGTTGTTGTTTCAAATTTTTGATGGCAGCCATTACATATTTGTAACCATAGATATAAAACAATATTATCTGCAAATCCTAGATATTTTCTAGCTGAGGTCCCAGATTGAGATCTAGATTTGGTGTCCCTTGGAAGTTATACATGTGTCGTTTAATTCCAGAGAAAGCACAAACTGGTTGATCTTGTCAGAATTATCACTCAAGAAAGTTCTTAATCTGCTACGACTGAAAAATGTGGAATAAAATTTTCAAAAGCAGCTTTAAAACGAGAGAGAAGGAAAAAAAAGGCGATTGGGGACAGACTAAAGGAATAAAGAGTCCCAAACGGGAAGAAAAGATAATGGACAATTACATCTTATTCCAACTGGAAACAGCATTTCATACATCCAATACTTGGAGAACTCGCTCTTCCTCTAAGAGGAAAAAGTCACACCTAAAACCTTAGCCTTAGTTATAAAATATACAATTTATATTACAATTTAATGTAGATCTCGAGACTACACACAAAAAGTAAGCATATATATATCAACCAATCAACTTCTTCGGAGCGCCTACAAAGAACAAACTATTTATACATATTTATACAGTACGCGTATAGAACTTTCAAGGAAATCTGGTATTTAAGACATAATAAATACTTCACTTGAAGCGGTATCTTATTCCATTCATGTGAACAGGAAGGTAAATAATAATCTGAGGCGTACCCAGAAATCTTGTCAACTAAATCTTGGACAATTGACAAAAGTACGTATAAACCAAGGTAATCTTCCTGACAAAACAGGCGATTGATGTCTTTGCAACTTAGAACAGTATCACTACTACTAGCCTATAAGCCTAGAAACATTGTATGCATTTCATCATTGTATTTTAAATGTATTCAATTATTTTAAATGTATTTTCAAAATAAGTTTTCTACAGTTGTACAGTTGTTGTTTTCTCTGAATAAATTACAAATATTCAACTCAACATTTCGTGACAGAAAGGAGTAGTGACGTCTCATTAATAATATTCTTGAAATATGAACATTTCTAATGGCAGTATTTACCACTAGAACTAGTTGTTACAAATTTGTCAAGTATACATTATGTTATAGAATCATTGCAATCAATCATTGTCTTATAAAATATAAAAGTTAAAGTTCTAAATTTTCAGTGAAATGATGTAGTAGCTCTGAACGTAACAATCAAATGTTTTACTATTAATTTTAACTGGTTTCTCAAATAGTAGCGTAACCAGATCTATTTTTGGTGGAAATGTCCTATAAAAGAATTTCCCTTATGCCTATCAAAAATTAGTTTAAAAAGACGTAACTCGATAATGATATTTCTTGTTCTTGTGAGGGGGTCTCAAGTCCTACTGGCTACGCCACTGTTCTTCACGATCCATCTTTGGAATTTACTCTATGGTGTATAAATGATTTCTAAATAAAAGTTTCAAATCATGAATACCAATACTAATATCTTCATGGTACTTGAAACAAATAAAAGTAAATTTTAAAATATTTTATTTGTCCTTCAAAGCTTCATCAAGTTTCTGTCATTAAAGCAACATGAACATACTTCGGATGCAAATTCTTTACATTTATTTGAAACTTGGCCAGCGTATGAGTGTTTTAAAACTACTTTTATAAAATGTATAATTTAAACATTACATGGAAATGCAAAGAAGAAAACCACATCCCATAAATCAATTAATGCCAAGAGTCATTCAGTGGACGCTGCTGAAATGATTTTCCCGATGCAAACACAATTTCCTCGGTAAAATTACAGGGGATTACTGTAAATATTTTTAACAACATGTTCTTGTTAAATTACTAATTCGAGAAATATAATGGACGTTCAAATACCCAAGGATTGATCGGTTTTAATATATATACTTCCAAAGTATGTTATGCATAAGTGTCGGAAGTCTTAAGAACGGCTATGCTCGTCCATCCGTTCCCCTGATTGTCTATCGACAGATATCAGAGCATAAACCGTTAGAGATATCGAGAAACGATTTTTTGCAATTGATTCAGTGTGCCAAGAATAAGTTTCTTCTCCTTGGTTAACCCTCTATTGAGACCGAAAATGGTACAAATCAACCATTTCCGGTTTCAACGTTTTTCACCATAGAAAGGAAACGGTAACAGATATCGACAAGCAGTTTTCTTTGCAAATGATTCAGAAAACGTATTATGACTACTCACAACACTGTACCAAAGCCGGAAGTGGTTCAAATTTACTATTATTTCCAGTCTCAATACTAACTTCCATCGTGCAAAAAAAAAAAAAAAAAAAAAAAAAGTTATCGAGAAACGGTTTCTTTCAATCGATTCAGTATTCCAAGAGTATGCTTCATCTTCTCCGTTAATCTTCTATTCGCACCAGAAGTAGTTCAAATTAACTATTTCCGGTATCAACGTTTTTCGGCGTAGAAGAAAAAACTGTAACAGATATCGTAAAATGGTTTTCTGGAAACGATTCAGTGTCTCGAAAAAATATGTCATTGCCACCATCAATACACTACCAAAAACGGGAGTGTTGAAATTTACTAGTATTACCAGTTTCAATACTGATTTCCATAGAGAATAAAAAACGAGAAGCTGTTTTTTTTCGATGGATACAGCATCCCCAAAATAGATTCTACAGCATCCCAAGAATAGATTCTATCTCCTCCGTTAACCATCTATTCAAACCGGAAATGCTAGAAATCAAACATTTCCGGTTTGAACAGTGGTCGCCATAGAACAAAAATAGTAATAGAAACAGAGAAAAGAAGTCTTTGGAGTCGATTCATCGTTTCAAGAGAACATGTCAGCAGCAGCCATAAAATCCAGCAGAGCCGGAAGTGGTTAAAATTTATTACTACTTCCGGTTTTAATACTTATTTTCATAGAGCAAAAACAATAGGAGATAGCGGAGTAGTGGTTTTTAGTCATGGTTTCAGCACACGAGGAACAGGTTCCATTTTTGATCTTATTTTTGTACTCATGCAGTTATACATTGTAGGCCTACTACTTCAAGTTTGAAAGCCTACCGTAGTCTTATGCTGTGAAACAAAACTCACTTCTTAAATCCCATTTTGATGTAACGCACGATTGTACTTTTTCAAAACTGTAATTGCAAAATATTTACTTCCTTTTTGTCATTTTACTAAAAATCTTGTCGTATAGAATATATATGTGTTTCTAAATTTTTTCAAATATTTCATTTTAAGATCTCATGATTATGCCCTTTAGGCTAAGGGAGACGGTGATTAAGGCAAGTGAATGATGATGGAAGTATTAGTGGAATGAGAAAGTGGGAAGAAACTCGGGGAGTACCCCGAGAAGACTCACAGACACGATGTTGTCCACTACAAACTTATTTTTACGAGGATCGAACCAGGGACCCCCACACCTGAGGTAAGCGCTCTACCACTGAGCCACTGTGCCCACCCCCCTCAATCTTTTCAAGTCTGGAATTCAATGAAAGGGTCAAAGTTCACGAGACCAAGAAATACAGTATAAAGAACATTTCAATTTTACTCTAGAAAAAAATACGTAGAAATAATTCAAGTGCTCCGAAACACAATTATAAAAAAACAACCATCATTTATTAATTCAAAAGGCTAATCACAGTTTAGGGATAAAGGGAACCGGTATGCAGTGTCCGTACCTATGAAGATGCCTCACAAGAGGTTAAAATAAAAAGACCTTCCAAAATTACCAACAATTTTCAACGCTTACGAACTCACCCGATGGGGCAAAATTTTTATTAGTTCGGTTGATTTGGAGCGTCCCTTTCAAGACTGAAACTATATGGGACGTGGACCTACAGCTTAACGTGGAATCCGAACCACATCCGACCACAACCGAGAATCGAACTCTGGCCTTCCGCTCATAAGAGACGTGTATGCTAACCATGTAGCCACGAGGGAGCTCTTACGAGTGTTTCATTGTGACAAACTTGAATTTTTATTCTAGAACTAGCTCATTAGTTCGATTGGATTGTACTTGAGTTGAGCGTTCTTTCAGCATCAAGGCTATATGAAGTGTGGATCTATATTCCAACTTAGAGGAATTCGAACCACATGACCTTCCGCTGTGATTCAAACACGGCAAATCCTAACTATATACTGGCGAGGAAGTTTTTGTTAGCTTAGCCTGGTCGTCCAGTATAGTCTTCCTTGTGTAGTCTGAGATACAAAAAAAAAAAAAAAAAAAAAAAAAGCCGGAGCTAAGTGTGGAAAGTAGCAATGCCACGTGTACATTACGTGAAGGAGTTTGGTTTGAATACCAATATTGAAACCAGAAGTGGAAGTAGATTTCTACCAGCTCTGGTTTTAGAAGAGAGAATGAAATGAAGATGGAATATATTCTTGTGACGCTTATCAATTAAAACCGCTTCTCGTTATCTACTATCGTGTATACTCTATAGGTATCCATGATTAAACCGGAAATAGTTCACTTTGTCACTTCCGGTCTGAATAAAGAGTTAAGAGAGAAAGTGAGATCGATTTTAAAAAAACTCTTCTCACTTATCGTTTTGCTCTTTTCTGATCAATATTGAAACCGGAAGTTGTAGTGAATTTCTATCACTTCCGGTTTTAGAAGAGAGTTAAGGCTGGAGATCCAAATGTATTCTTGAGACTCTTAATTGATTACAGAAAACCGGTTCTCGCTGTCTATTACAGTTTTTGTTCTATAATGATTAACGCTAAAACTTGAAATGATTAATTTGTACCACCTTTGGTTTGAATATAGCATTTATCAACGAACTTGATTCATAAATTTTTGATTCTTTATATCCTGGTCAAAATTGATGCTGGTCCATCAAGTAGTTCTTGAGAACTTTATCTTTCGGACGGACTGAATAGCGGACACACGGATAAAGAGGACGAATGTATAAACGAGTTTTAGTAAACCAGACTTCTTAAAAATGGTCTAAACTTGAAAGAGAAGTTGCTTAAAGATTGATTTATTGGCTTCACTGTCGAAAACTTTCCACACCAGTATTTATTGATATTGAGGAGGCGATATTTTTTTTAATGTCCCGGGGGGCAAAAATGTTATGTAGTTGTACTGCACATCGTTGTTTGTATTATAAGATGTATAAAATGGGGAATGACCGAGAATGGGGAATGCCTGATACTAATGCCATAACAATAGGACCTAACATTAATAAACATGTTCTACTATTGTTTAATTACGACCCACTGAGTGTCTACTTTATGCATATTACTGCATATGAATTCAAGAACATGTATTTATGTGTTATCTTGGTTTTTTTTTTTTTTTTTTTTTTTTTAACGAAGGAAAGGATTAAATCTATGCAAGGGTGGCACAACATAATATGTACTGTACATTAGTACAGGGAAGCAATTTTCAACCTTATAAATCAAATTAATACATAATACTGTCACGTTTTGATCATTTCCTTACTTTTTGCTCCGGCGGATGGTTACACTGACTAACTATATGCTGGAAAAAGTTGATAATGGCTTAACCCATTACTGCCCCTTGGCAACTTAAGTTGCCACGGCAATTTTTCGTTATAGCGCAGAAATTCATGGATTGACGTTGCATGTTTTAACCATGAAGTTATTTTGGAGTCTGTTTCGTCATAGCAACGTTGCATTTTCTTTCTATGATATATTGACGTAAGGTTAGCATTGTTTCTGGCTACAATGTGTTTTGAGGAGAAAGTCTCAACTTGATTGATTTCAAAGACTCCAGAAGGAAAGATTGAAGGTATGTAAAGGAAGGATTAACTTGATTTTAATAGTTATGTTTTCGCAGTGTATTTTCTCCCTCAAAATTGTAACTTTCCAAAATGTTCCCTTTTTTTGAATATGTATGTGCCATTTGGCAACTTAAGTTGCCGACCTAAAAAACAAGAAAAAAATAAATATTTTTCAAAAATATTCTAATTTCTATTTTAGAGTACTATTAAGACCAAATAGGCGAAAAGAAACTTTTCAAAATACCACTGGGGAATTCTGGGCACTAATGGGTTAATTAAAATTCCCTGTTTAGCAGTACATTCAATATTTCGTTTTCAGCAATGAAGTGACAATATTTTAAATTTAACTCATAAGATTGAAATTTGCTTGCCTTTACAAATGTGCTTTTGTAACACTTATTCTGTGAAACATTTACTGCGAATATATTACACGGATTTAAGTTCACTCTTGGTGGATTTAACATCCATTTATTATGATGGGTACTTTTTCGAAGTTTCTTACACTTTTATGGTCTATAATTTTCAATCCATATTTATTATAAATTTCTTTTTTCGTTTAGTGTAAAGAATCATCTCCGAAAGGCGAAGTCTGGTAAAGTTGTTTTCTTAATGTATGTTGTTTACTTAAGTATCTAACAATTATTAAATTTAAATTATTATTTTTCTTTATCTTAATTGAGGAGTTTTCTAACTTTCTTCATGTTGTGCTTCTGTACTGTTTGAAGCATGCTAAGAAATAATTATAGACAATCTTGTTACAGGGATTCGTCCAATAACAATCATGGCCAGCCTATGAATTCATATAACATACTGCAATCGAACAACTTCCCTGAAGATTGTCTTCGTGTGAATGCTGCTGCAGGTGCACAGGAAGACGATGACGTGAGTTCATGGGGAACTGAATGGGATGACGATAGAGATTACATCAACGACGATCTTGATGTCGAACTCACTAATGACATCGCATCAGAGAATTCTTTTGGATCCAGCGACCCTCCGCAACATGATGACATTGAGGTAAACCGCAATTCTTTTTACTTTCTTTTTGCTCTAAAATCACATGCGGTCTAATTCAATGCATTGCTAACGTATCGTCTTGAATAGATGTATTATTAACTGCACTACAGATCCCTTGTGAACACGTAACTTACAGAAATAACATGAAGTGTAGGGAAACAAAAGCCTTTGCTTTTACAATATGTCTAAAGTCGTTGTACAAAATCTGTTAGCTTAGTGAAAAATTTAGAAGTATCTGACTTTATAATCACCTCACAACTACCTGGTTCATGAGAGTGTTCACAAGCCTAGCAGCATATTTGATTGACTCTATGCTGACTAGTGGTCGGCATGATTGGGAATTGATATTTGCAATAATGATGTTGAACAATACGTTGGCCCAACGTATAAAACAAGTGTTGGCCAACCAACAATTTGCCATCATTTATCCAACAGTTTTTAAGTCATTAAAACACTATTGTGCAATTATTGATACATAAAGAAGAAGAAGAAGAAGGAGACATTCAAAGTTGCCTAGACAATGATTTTAAACTTTTGACAAATTCTCGCACTTACAGAATAGCTTGCACTTTTGACAAATTTTCGCCACTGTAAACAAATTTTCAAATTAGCGGATCATATTCTTCTTCGCCCAAACTAAAAAAATAAGATTTAATGACTGGCCATTTTTCCAATATACGAATCAGAGCAGGATAAAGAGAAAGCAACGTGGTTGGTATATACATGACGCAAAATAATTTCCCATTGTAACTCGAACTAAGAGAATTCCTTTAACTTAGCAACATTTTTTGCTCAAATTGAAGACTTTGGGGCAAAAACAGGTTAACTCCAAAAAATGAAAATGGAAAGGAGGTAGCTTCACAACGGTTTCCACTCATCCGATTTTCTTCAAACTTGGCACATATATAGTAAACTGAAAATAGATCGACACATATTTTTTTGTTTCTTTTGGAAAAGAGGTTAAGGGAGGGCATATGCCCCCTTTTCAAAAATGGGCCCTCTTGATTAAAAGGGCCAATTTAAAGAAACGATACTCTGCCGATGCAAAGATGACTTCAAAGTAGGAAATAGGGGTTTTGTGGGTTTTGCGAGAAAAGGGTTGCAGGGGCTATGGACCTTTTCGAAATGACAAAGGACTCCCTCACAATCCTTATGGAAATTGGATTTCGGTGGAATTGCTTAAAACCATGTTATGTTGTAGATATGGTGTTCCTGAGAAAAAATCTCGATGAGCACAGCCACAAATCACTGACCGTTTGGCCACTACAGGGCCACTTTTTTGAAAACAGCCGAAGATAATGATGTTCGTGATTGCTATAAAAATGACTAAAACTGGTATATGTTGTAGATATTGTTATGATAAGAAAAAGTCTTAATGGGGATAACCATCAATCACTGATCGCTTGGCCACTACAGGGCCAATGTTTTTAAGACAGCCGAAGATAACGACATTCTGGATTCCGGTAAAAATGACTAAAACTGTTATATGTTGTAGATATTGTGATCCTGAGAAAAAGCCTTAATGGGTATAACCACCTATCACTGACCGTTTGGCCACTAGGAGGCAACTTTTATGAAAGTAACAGAAGATAGTGATATTCTGGATTTCGGTGAAAATGACTGAAACCGTGATATGTTGTAGATATTGTCATCCTGAGAAAAAGACTCAATGGACATAACCAAAAATCACTAATCGTTTGGTCACTACTGGGCTACTTTCTGGAAAACAGCCGAGTATAACGATGTTCTGGATTTCGGTAAGATTGAGTAAAACTAAGATATGTTGAACATCTCATCATGAGGAAAAGTCTTAATAGATACAACCATTGAATTATGATTGCTTTGTCACTACAGGTCCCGGTTTTTTAAAACAGCCGGGTATAACGATATTTTTGATTTCGGTGTAAATGAATGAAATTGTGATATGTTGTGGATGTCGTGACCCTGAGAAAAATTGTCTACCGCTTTCCAAGGTTGTCCTTTGTCCTGCAAGATGAACTTCTGAATGCTGTCTGTGCTTAAATTATGTTGGCCGCTACTCTTCCCATCCCTTTTTCCGGTTGTGGGATAGGACTTTTCAGATTTTCATACAATTTTACCAAAATACGGAGTATCCTTACCTTCTGCTGTTTTAAAAAATGTGGCCCCGTAGTTGCCAAATGGTCACTGATTGGTGGTTGTGTCCATTGAGATTTTTTCTCAGGATCACATCATCTACAACATATCACAGTTTCAAGCAATTTCATCGAAGTCCAGAAAAACGTTACCTCTTGTTCGGTTTAAAAGAGTGGTCAAACGCTCAGTGATGGATGGTTGTGACTCTTCAGACTTTTTCTCATTATCAGAATATCTACAGCATATAACAGTTTTCAGCAATTCCACTGAAATCCAGAATAACGTTACCTTCTGCTGTTTTCAAAACTGTGGCCCTGTAGTGACCAAACGGTCAGTGATTGGTGGTTGTGCCTGTTGAAACTTTTTCTCAGGATCAGAACATCTATAACATATCACAGTTTCAGTCATTTTCATCGAAATCTAGAATATCACTATCTTCGGCTGCTTTCAAAAAAGTGGCCCTGTAGTGCCCAAACAATCAGTGATTGGTGGTTATCCCCATTAAGACTTTTTCTCATCATAACAATATATACAACATATCACGGGTTTAGTCATTTTTACCGAATCCAGAATATCGTTATCTTCGCCAGTTTTCAAAAAAGTGGCCCTGTAGTGGCCAAACGGTCAGTGATTTGTGGTTGTGCTCATTGAGACTTTTTCTCAGGAACACCATATCTACAACATAACATGGTTTTAAGCAATTCCACCGAAATCCAATTTCCATAAGGATTGTGCGGGATCCTTTGTCATTTCGAAGGGACCCATAGCGTCTGCAACCCTTTTCTCGCCACAAAACCCGTATTTCCTACTTTGAAGTCATCTTTGCATCGGCAGTTTCGTTTCGTTCGGAGGTCCTTGTTTGAACGGGGGGCCTTTGCCCCCCTTAACCTGTTTTCCGAAATAAACAAAAAAAAATACGTGTCGATTTATTTTCGGTCTAGTATGTACGTGCTAAGTTTGGAGAAAATCGGATGATGATAAACCCTTGTGAAGCTACCTCCTTTACATTTTCATTTTTTGGACTTAACCTGTTTTTGCTTCAAAGTCTTCAATTGAGAATTCATTATATATTTTCATAAGAAGTGTTTCAACGTCCAGGCATCAAGAGGTTTACCAGCTTGTTCAGCTACTGCTACATTGGCAGTTCCAATTTGCAGCGATCAAGTTAGGATCGTCTTTCTTTAAGTTTTGGTAAACCCATCGGAGTTTCCCATAATTAACAGCTGCATTGTCTGCCGCGTATGCAGTTACATTTCTGATATCCAAATTTTTGCTTTTTAAAATAGTTCTTAGGTGATCTGTAATTGAATCGGAAGTTTCATTGCTGTCTTCGTAAACATCTAGAACTCGGGTGCAAATTCCATGCTTGGAATAAAATTGTATACAATGAGGGAAAAGCTTTTGATTCTTTCAGGTAGATGCATCACTTGAAATTGAAAAATAGGAGTTGCCCAATTTTTCATGAATGTTTCCGAATGAAGCGCTAAAACATTGCGAACTATACTCTCGCATTTTGTTCGAGCACAGGATAATTTTCTAGCTATTTTTGAATCTGGGAAACATTTCCGAACAAGTTTTAGGTTACAATCCATTGGGAGATAAGAGAGAACTACTACGCTTACGTATTATGATACAGATATGAAATGTAGATTTATAAATTTTCATATTTCCGGACATTTGGCTTCCGGAGTAGAGGTTGCTCCGGACTCCGGACGAATTGTTTAATTCCCGAAATGTCCGGGTCAAATCCGGACGGGTGGTAACCCTACTTGGGCTCAATTGGGCTCGAGCTCAATAATTGAGTACGAAAAAGTGTGAGTGTGAACACAATAAATTGAAAGTGAGTTAGACCCAAGTTTGAGTCCCAATATAAGTTTCCGCAACCGTGGGCGAATTCCCGATCGTCCCCCCTTCCAGAAGAGGAAACTTTCTTTTTAAATTTTATATATAAATAAAACCTATCCCAGAATTTGGAGCTCTTAAAGTAGCTCTAAGTAGCAGTATTACAACCCACCGCCCCCCCCCCCAGAAGTCCGTCCTGGATCCGCCACTGTCCGCAACCACCAAGTGTAGTCGCATTAAGGAGGGAACGTGAGTTTCTAATGAGCGCGAGTTCTACTGAGCTTGAGTGACTGAGACTGATTGAGATTAGTGACCGTGGGCCTCACTGAGAATAGTGAGTCTGAACCTGTATGAATCTGAATGAACCTCATTGCAAAATACAGTACATCTCTGATAGACTACTCTCTGTGTTCGAGAGCAATCTCCTCTGTGTCTGCTTTACAAGTGAGTAGCGTGATTGTATAATTTAATCATTAAAGTTTATTGTATTAAATGACCAACTATCTTCTTTCAGTAGCCGTAGACCGTTTCTCTACACACCTTTGACATTACACACAAACTTGACTTCCTGGAAATTTTCTGTGAATCATCACATCTTTTCCCTTATAGCTTTCACTACCAGCTGGATATGTTTTCATATTCCGTTCATCCGTACGTGACTCAGCTTACTACATATGTGTATTTAAAGCAAATAACTGTAAGAGAGGTGGGGGGGAAGTATGCATGGATTTTAAAATATTTCCTCTTGCCTTAATTAGTATGGAAATAGACATTTATCGGTCATTAGGTTTAGTAGTATTCCAAAGAAAAATAAACAAATTTAAAAGGAAATTTCCAGAAAGCTTGAAGCTCAAAAAAGAAACGAGGAAAAAGAACGAAATTAAGAAATCTATATGAAATTTGAAGATTATAGTCCCGTAAATTTATATGTGTCTCAAATTACAAACATTATTATTAAGTATTGAATATAACCAGCTCAACAGGTTTATGCTGCAGCATTATTGTGCAAGAAAATGATTGGCACGCCCTCTCAAGAAACGGTCGGTCAATGAACTACTACAGTAGACTAGACCGAGCAAGGTAAAAAATCTTGATAGGCCTTCGAGGACTAAGACAAGTTTTTTCCTTCTTTTTATTCTTTTTTAAGTCAGCTGGTCGTTTTATTCTCTCTCTCTCTCTCTCTCTCTGTAGCAATCCAAGTACTTGTAAAGCCGTGTTGGTGTCAGTTTGTTGTTGTTGTCGCACTTGAGATCCATTTGCTACCGCGCGCACCATTTTATGTTAAGTGTTTGTGTTATGTTTGACCACCACCAATGTGTTTACGAAAAAGTAGTGCTAAATCGAGGCAGATAGATATGACAGCATGGAATGTTGTGTATTTTTTAGAAACTGTGAGTATTTAATTTTGTTTTCAAAAAGTAGCCTCTGTCTTGTTTTTTCCTCCTTGATTTTTTAAAAAGAACACGTGGATGGAATTCCAGGCGTGACCATGTTCATTAAAGCACAGAAAATCTATCAAGGTATGCTTTATAAACATTAGAATGTCCCAGAAAAATTCCAAGTACATTTGTAAAATGTGCTAAGAACATGGGCGTCTCTAGAATTCTTTGCAAGAAAATCAGAATAAAATTTCCTGTCTGAGTGTAATCCACTCTCTTGGAGGCGATGTGGTGAAGTGGGGAAGGCCTGTTCTATTATGTGGCAGATTATCTTAAATGGAACATGAAATGAAACGTCTACGACGTATCGCCTAAGCACTGGCAATGTCACTGTCTTTTCGATGGGAAAGAATCTTTACAGCTGCGCCGTATGGTGTCACTACGGTCGGTAGTAAACGTTAATGATCCAGATTGTACTGGTGGTGTCGTCATGCGCGCACCATAAGATTTTTAGTCTGGATCCGGGTTTAAATCCGTTTCTCTTGCGTTTAAGTCAGCCGTGTTACCGATTGAGCTAGAGCAGCCCCAAACTTACAATTATTGTACCGTATATTTTACTTTATCACACCAGAGGCCTTTATGACAGTGTTCATAGAAGATTTTAACTAAAAGTAAATCAATCAAACATCGAGACTTCCCTGAAAACATATAACACGTCCCGCCATTGATATGCACCCACATAAATTTTGGAAAGTCGGAACCGTTGGGTGTCGTTACTATCGGTAGTTAACGTTCATGATCCAGAGTTGGGCCGCATGGTGTCGTTACTGTCCGTAGTAAACGTTAAGTATCCAAATTGCGCTATTACTACTGTCTAAAGTAAACGTTAATGAGCCAGATTTGCGCTACATAGCATCGTTACTGTCGGTAGTAAATGTTAGTAGTCAAGAGTTGCGTCGTATGATGTCGCTACGCTTGGTAGTATATGTTAATGGTCCAGATTGCGCTGTATGGTGTCGTTATGTTCGGTAGTAAATGTTAAAGATCCAGATTACGCTGTATGGTGTCAGTATGGTCGGTAGTAAACGTTAATGATTGCTGGCCAAGTTTAGGTACACTACATTCTGCAAAATTAACAGATAAAATTCAATACTCTCCATGGAAAGACATGTTTATAAGGAACAAATTTCTGCAGGCGGCAGAATTAAATAGTAAGTAATACACTGCATTTTAGGTTTACAAGTGTAGGATTACTAGTGTAAAATCATTACAAGTGCTGTACGATTCTTAAAATAAGTGAGTGCGTATATGAAAAATGACTGTATTAGATACTATATTCTACCGGGGAATATTTCTGCACAGTATACAAAAGCTGTATTTTGTGTTTACAAGTGTCCCAAGTTTACAAGTGATACCATTACTAGTATCAAACCATGACAAGTGCTATTGGAACTCGTATCATTGCGAAAATCCCGTGTTTTCATTTTACCCTCGCTTACACGTATATTTACCATCGCCTAACGCACCTGCTTCCTTTGGATGCACTCACGTGGGCTTAATAGCTTCGCCCTACCCTGACTCGGTTAAATAGCATTCGTGCTTTTTAGTGGCCACTTAGCACAGATTGGTTTGTGTTTTGCACTAATTTTTATGCCATATCCAGTCTCTGTATCTACGTATTCATAAGCAAATCTCAAAGGGATTGTAATTTTTCAAACAATTATTTGTGTTAGCTCCCTTCAATTTCATCTATGCGAAGTGGGGTAATGTCAGATGCCCAGTGTAAATCTTTTGGAGGGCAATAAGAAGAAAATTACTGAGAGAATCATAATTTTCAACAATTATTTCTAGTGGTGTGCCTAAATTGACCTGCATACGCAGGGCCGTCGCGTGAGTTGTAAGCGCCCTAGGCGAGAATTCCCAGGCGCCCTTCCCCCCAGTGTGTTATGAGAAACAACAAGAGTTTATTCTGTACTGCTAGATTTAAATGGAATGTAAGATCATAATGTAAGACGAAAGAAGTCGGCATCATGTCAATTTTTTAAAGTGAGTTGTTTTTTTAGTTAAAACATAAAAATTAATGAAAACAGGTTTTGAATTCTTGAAATCGAGTGCTTTATTGTTTATTTTGAACTTGATACACATCAACATAGTAATAGAATAGAATATACAAATAACAATACAAATATTAAATTCCAAGATCTAAAGAAAAAAACTCGTCTCACAGAGTGCTGGAGAGAGTTCCAGTTGAATAATCCTAGGCCTAGACGGCGTTTCTATTACGGGTAATTTTCAAGTTCAATACTCTATCGGGAGTCCCTCAAGGATCTAATCTGTCTTCCTGTTGTTTCTTCTTGTTATTAGTGACATTTCTCTGTGCATTGAAACTTCTCAAACTTTTCATTTTGCCAACAATCTCAAATTATAATCCAAAGTAAGTTCAATTGATAAATACGTAAAACTTCAATAGGATCTACGAAGAGTTCAAATATGGTGTGATAAGAATATGAATAAATTAGTTGTGAATGTGTCCAAATGTAAATCTGCGTCTTTCACGAGGAAAGAAAATCCAATTAACTTTACCTATATAATAAGTGGCACTTCCTTGTCTACCCCAAATACTATCAAAGATGTAGGAGTTATATTTGATAGCAAATTAATCTTTGCTCAACACGTTGACGCAACAACGAGTAGTGCATATAGAAACCTAGGTTTAATTTATAGCATAGGACAGGATTTCTACAAAAAATCAACATCTATAGGTCTAAGGTTATATTTTTCGTATGTGAGGTCAAAATTAGAATACTGTTGTACTGTTTGGACACCAAATGTAACTAATCTGATTTTCACGAAACTTTGCACCCCTTGTAAACAATGCAGATTGCAGTGCACAAATGTTGCCAACTAATTAAACAAAAAATGTTATATGCAATTTTGTGCTAAGAAATAAATAAACAAACTGAAGGGGGGAAAACAATTAGATTAAAAATAAAACGGCATGGGCTTGTGATAAGAGAATCAGGAACCATTTTCTCTCTTTTGCAGTGGCGTACGCACTGCTCTCCTGAATCTTTGAACTACTAGTACATAAACGCATACAGTCATCAGGAGGAAGAAGGGCAGAACGTTGAATTTCTTCTACCAGTGTAAATTACAACTAAAACCTACTATCCCCATTCCTAACGTTTCCTCTAGCTGAGAATCTACCTAAAATGTTAGGATTCAGAGCCACTATTACATGATGAGTTAGTGTTCCTACTAGCAGATCTATGGTTGGATGGATGGATTAAAGTTTATAGTCCCCTTTAACAACAAGGTTCTATAAGATTTGGACCTACAGCTGAACGAGTGATCCGAACTACATGTACTTCTTCCGGAAATCGAACGCGGGTCTCCCGCCCGACGACGAGTACGCGGATCATATAGCCACAAGGGAGTTAATTATCAGATCTAGAAACATGTGCAGTTGTAGTCACGACTTCTATTCAAAATTGAGCTTTTGGGGGACCTCGGTGGCTCAGTGGTAGAGCGTTCACCTCTGGCACATGGGGTTCCTGGTTCGATCCCAGTTCGCGCCAAGTGAACCTTGTGGTAGACAAACACCATGTGCGTGGGTTTCCTCTGGGACCTTCAGTTTCCTCCCACTTTCTTCATTACAACATTTCATTCATGTTTTCATCATCACCGTCTCCTTTAGCCTGGCCTGCATAATCGTGGGACGTGAAACTCGAAAAATTTCATTTCATTTCATTTCAAAATTGAGCTCCCTGAACATTTCCATTATAGGCGAGCGAGTGTTTGGAACAAGCAATTGTTCATTCTGCAAGAACTTGAAAACTACTGAGTTTACTTATTTATTGAATAGAGAATTTATTATTTTATTTCCTTTGTTATATGTAATAAAATACCTATAAAATATATTTTGAATCCTCGTGACTTATCCTTTCATTTGATATCTAACAGAAAAGTTACGCGATAAACTAAAATCACTCATGAGAGTATGAAGACTCTATCGACATCTTATCCAACAAATTCCAAGAAACTTTTTAGATTCTACATAGGAACAAAGACACATTATTTAACATGCATATAGTACCTTCTCTTAATTTCACTGCAGACAGAAAAAATAAAACTCAAAATTATGAACATTCCTATCCAATATTATAAAAATTCTTAAATGTTGAAGATCCCTTTGTACATTATTTCAGTTCTGGCACCAAATATTCGGTTTTTGCATTTTTTAAATGGTCATTTATTCTGATCGCATTTTAAAAAGGCGATATGCAAATTATAACTGAAAAAATTAGCCTCATATTACTTCGTAGTGAATCACTAAAACAGGTTTTATCCTCTTTAACTTTTCTCTATCCCCCTCACACACACGCTCTCTCTTTCTCTTCCTCTCTCTCTCTCTTTTTAATTGACTATTTCCTCATCTCTAATGAAAGGTCAAACTCAAAGATCTGAAATACTATAAGGAACTTATTATGTTCAATAACAACAGCGAGTTCTTTTTCATTTTCTTAGCCCATTTTCACGAAATGACACAACTGTTTGACAACCATTCTTTGTGAAAAACTAAAAAATAACTATGAGTTAGCAACATTGAAAATGAGACTAATAACAGTTTATTCTTCCATGAGCAAATAGTACACTACAAATGCAATATATTATGGTAATTCATGTATTGTTAAGGCACAGTAAGAACATTTAGGTTTCGACTCCAAGTATATATCTATATGGGATCGAAATCTTGAACCAAAATCCAATTTGTAAGAGAAAACTGTTACAACAAATGACAAAACACAAGAAGTGCGCGCCACAATTTAAAGATGTCGCCCAAGGAAGCCAGCAGGTTACTTGCTGCTCCGAGTTATTCTGTTAAACATAAACAAGGCAAACCCGTAAGTGCAGAAGAAAAGCAAATACTTTATCAAACGATATCAACGTTGTTCAATACACTTGAAGAAAATTAAGACCTATAATAGCTAATTTTCATGTTCTCATAGAATATTTATTTACTTACTTTGTAGTACTGAAGTTAGTATTTGTACATTCGCATTGTAAGAAAGCACATCAATAAATTGAACTAAAGGGGGAAAAGTATCATCTGTTTTTCATGGATATGCTTAATGATTTAGGTAATAGATGAAAAAGAAATAATCTCCCATTATGATAAATATGCTTGCTGTTACATACCAGCGCCATCTCTTTATCGTTCAGTTGATAATTTGACATAACTCATTGTAATTTCGTCTATAATTACAGTTTGGAGAAAAATAACAATGTTCAGTTGCTCTTAAAGGAGGGGGGGATTATATAGTATTGGGTATTTTGCCCTATATCACGGCAATGGTGTGAGAGTGAGACGAGTAATGCACATCGCAGTAGCAGAAATACATGCACGTGCTGCAGCAGAAATATTGCGGGAAACAGACGAAACAATTTCCTCTTCACCAATCAGCAAATAGTCGTGCGTGCAGTGATACAACATCAAGTTACGCGGTTTGTTTTTGAAAGGTGCAAAGGACTGTGAAAAACGCTTTAAATACTCTGATGCAATAGAAAATATACAGTTTAAATTTTTGAAAATGCTTGCATACAAGAAAACCGGTTTCTATCCTAAGTAGTATATGTCCTAAGTAGTATATGAAGACTTAGTAACGAATTTTAGTACTCAAACATTAGAAAAAAGGATATGAGTGTTTGATCTGTTGTTCTTACATAAATTATTAAACGGTAAAATTGACTGTCCAGAATTAGTTTCAGAAGTAGTCTATTATTACGTGTCCCAATAGGTAAGACTAGAACAGCAAACACTGGGACATTTTATTGTAGAAAAGCAAGAACTAACAAATTACATAAGTCTCCTCTGTGAAAAATGTGTGCTTCATATAACGAAATGATTAGATTTTATGTAGTAAATGTATTTAGTATGTCCGAAAACAAGTTCAAAACAATTGTCAGGCAATAGCTTCTGCATAATTAAACGTATATTTGTGTATGTATAATAGTATATGTTAGATAATTATGTACACACACTATAACTGGGCATTAAGCCTATTGTGTTGTCCTTATGAGATAAAGAAATGAAGAAATTTTACTTAGCTGTGGCCTGATCATTATTAAAATATCTGAATTCTTTGAATTTTTTTATTTCTCGTCCCGGCGCACCCCCTGGCCGCGCTGCCCAGGGCTATCGTTCCGGTCACCCCGCCCACGCTATGGCCGTGTGTATACGTTAATAATCCAAATTATGCTGTATGTTGTTGCTAAATTTGATAGTAAACGTTAATAATTAAGAAATGAGCTACTGTCGGTAGCCAATGTTAATGGTTCAGAAATGTGTCACATGGTGTCACCACTGTCGATGTAAACAGATTCCAGCTGACAGCGTGCAAAAAATGAACTTACAATAATTTGTCCATTGTAACTGTTACTATTGTTGCAATTTAATATTAGTTTAAATACCTGGATGAATTGAAAGAAAGATATTGAGCTTTCTCGTGGTTATGAGGTTAGCTTACGTAGGTCCACTTCATATAGTCTCAGTGCTGAAAGGGACTTAGTCAGAGGTGTAACGTGATCAAAAATGTTGGAGGGGCACTATCTCTACAGAGGACTCATGAAAAAACTACTTTAATTGATATTTGAAGAGAATAGGAATTTTCTTTCGATTCAACACAAATCTTCAGAAAATGGAAGTTTTTTTTTATTTTTTTTTTTAACTAACAGCAGACAAAGCAGTACAAAATCGAAAATTTCCATTTTATGCAAGAGAAAAATAATTAGGGAATAATATTGAAGATAGGGTTCTGTCTTCTTTCAGTTAGAATTTTCCTCGAAGCAGTGCTCATTCGCTTCAACAAGTGGGAATCCATACGTCTCTGCCAAAGTGTAAAACATTTATTTAATATCCTCCACTTAAGTAATACTACCAGTGACGTATTCGGGTGGGGGGTGGTGGGGTATTCAATCCCCCGAAATAAATTTGTTAGTTTTTCTCATTCCACGTACAACAATAATCCTTCTTACCATTTCTAAGGATTTCATTGACTTACCATTTTCTTAAGCTCTTTGTTCAAGAATAATCCTGTGTTTGTCAAATTTCATTCCATGTAAGAATTACGTTTTTTTTTTCTTTCTTTCGTCCATTATACTCGTCTGTTTCTTTTTCTTAGTTATTACTTTCTTTCGTTTCTCCTGACATACTTTCGACCGTTGTTAGATACCCATATTGGTTTTTAGGCAATAAAATGAGGATATGTTATTAAGTATTTTAATAACAAACTATGAAGAAATCTCAAGTAAAAGAATATTTTAAAAAGTATTGAAAAAGATATAGTCATCCAAGGTCATTCGAACTCGGTTCTACTTGTCCTCTTTCTTTTTCTTATCTTCGTTTACTGCCGTCAAAGATAGCAACGAGATCTCTTTTGACAGTAAAGGCATCCTATAAAATGGATTAGTGTTGCAGCGAAATTGAAAATTTCTTTAACAAGTGTAACTGAAATCTATGTTGCCATGTTGATATTATTGGTGATTGTGAGCATTTCTTAAGTTCTATCTGATCGAACCGGCTTATCGATCGTCATTTGTAGTCCATAGGATAAGCATGGAGCTAAACTCTTTCCAGCCTTAGAACAAAGAAGACGTAAACAAAACGAAATGTATTACGCTGAGCCTCACACGTGCTTCGGCAGCAAAAGACGTGAACAGCAAGATCGTTTGCTTACTTACTGTCGCCGTATAATTTCCAAAGTGTAAGGCTACAGTTGGCTGGTAAATAATTAACGCACTGACACTATGTTGGAAATATGTATTTTCTTAAATCCTTATATAAACTTGCTGACCGCTGTTCCTGTGTCCTCTTTTGTGTTTTATAACACGAGACGAAAATGGATTTGTCACACATCGTCACCATGGAACTCTGCATTCTGCTATAATTTTAAATGAGTGGGGTACACGCTAGGGATGGCCAGAACCGGTTCCTGGTGGAACCGGTTTTCGGGTCTGAACGGACCCGGTTCTAGAAGACCCGGTTCCGCAACCGGTTTTACGGATCCAGGTCTAGAACCGGTTCTTCGGATCCAGGTCTAGAACCAGTTCTTCGGATCCAGGTCTGGAACCGGTTCTTCGGATCCAGTTCTGGAACCGGGTTTTCGGATCCTCCGCTAGAACCGAAACTTTGTGACCATCCCTACGCTAAACCCGAGCTGCTGGCAGACTGTGAACAGTGTGCTAGATGAAATGGTGGAAGTGACAGGCGGCGGCCGCTTGCCTCATTTGGCTAAATAAACTGGGTAACTGGCAAACTCATTGCCTAAACAGGCAAACTGGCCAACTCATTTGGCTAAACACCCACTGGTGGACCATTTTTTTTTCTGGAGGCACAAGCGGGTCTGGGCGGGGAGGGCACAAGGGCATGGTCCTCTTTGCAGTGTTTTGAAGATGAACTTTGTGCCTCCTTTACGGGTCTTTGGGGCTTTCGGATCCAGGTCTGGAACCGGGTTTTCAGATCCAGACCTAGAACCGGTTTCTAAGATCCGGTTCGGGAACCGGGTTTTCGGATCCAGGTCCGGAACCGGTTCTGAAAACCGGATCTCCGAGAACCGGATCTTTGTGGCCATCCCTAGTACGCGCGCGAACGCATACGCATGCGCAGTAAATACTATATGTCCAAATACGCGTGAGGTTGAAATAAAGCTACATCTGTTGTTAAATATTATATATATTGCGTTTATTATCACAAAATGCAGAATAAATTCAGATTTCTTTATTTGAAATTATTATTTTAGTAGGGATTATATTGTGGTAGGATACTAGTGCAGTGAGTCCAACAACCAATCACTGGTCATCAATCCAGTAGTAGTCAGGTGGGTTTGTTTATATCTACTTTTTTCTAAGGCTGGAAAGAGAATAGATGGAATTCGGAACGTTCCGTTTGACTCCCCTTCCCCTCGTTTCCAACACATAAAGCTCCTCATAATAAAGAGTAGTTAAACGCATGCTGTAGTTTTATATTTTAAACGCTTATTCTTCTTTTCTTTCGTTTCTTTTTGTTTCATCCTTCCCTCATTTTTTCATTTCTGGTTCCGAAGGGGGGGTCCAGACCCCCCGGACCCACCCCTTGGCTACGTGCCTGATAAAAGGGTAGATTCACTGGTAAATTTTTTGTGCGTATTATATCACCTAAAATTTACCAGTCTGCAATTCTTGCCATTAAAACTGCAATCAATATATTTCAGCTTCAACTTGTCTCAACATTTTCTTTTAGGTAAAAACGTACACAGATAAAATTGGATATTTTCATATTCTTTTTTCTAATATGAAATCAGTTAAGTTGAAATAAGATTACAAATATTCAACGTGTGTTTGCAGAAGAGTCATTTCAGATACGCCTGGGGAAGGGGGGGGGGGTAAGATATTTCAACGGCATTCGAATTTCATGTTCTTTCCTACTATAGTAGTAGACAATCGATTAAAATGTATTTAATTCTCTTGCGCATAGCCCCTCGAAACAAAATCCTAAATACGCCACTGGTTGTGAAGCATTGAGTGTTTACCTTATCACAATTGAAGAAGCTGAATACTTTAGTTATTTAAGTAATACTTATTTCATATTTCATATTATTCATTGCAGTTAAAATTTAGTGCATATTTCAACTGCAGGATTTATAGATTTGTATTTGTTTGAGCAGGAAAGTCCGAATGATTTTTTTTTTGGGGGGGGGGATATCGATTCCAAAGGGTAGGAGCAAAACATTGATACAAAAGCTCAGTCGCGATATACATACACTTTGATGCACACGTTCACATAATATATCACATAAAATACTTATTTATGCACATATCCATATTAACTACAGTAAATAAACATAGGCCTACTATACTATTAAAATATAAATATATTAAGTACAATGGTATGTGAAAAAGCAAATTAGTATGTCTTGACATGCACTTCCAAGAGCTGAACATCTTCCGAAAATCCAGGGGTGGCAAATGCCTTCTCCCCCACTGCAGGCGGTAATGCTTTGAAGGATTTTTTTTTTTTTTTTTTTAATATAGAAATTTGGTCTTTGTTGGTTTAATAAAACGAATTAGTGGAATACAAAAGCTTGCCCATCCAAGAATACTTACAACTTACGACACCATTTTACTTATGTTCTCCAAAGAAATGATCATTGCATTGAAAATTTAGGTTGATTTTTAAATTCAAATTGTAGATTTGTGAAAATCGTGCAAAGAAATTTATAAAAAATGAAATATGCAACTGTTTCGTCGTATTAAATTAATTAATTGATTCATTCAAGAGAGACCTACTGTACATCGTTCTATATTTGAAAAAATGTTCTCGATGTCTCAGAAATTGTTTCAACAGCATTCCTGAAATATTTAGAGAAATTGTGTTTAATGTTTTATGAATGATTAGTGTTGAATGTTTATGAATCCGTCTATATTCCCGGAAGTCACTATACATGAGTGTGTGTGTATCATAAATACAGAATAATGCTGACACAGTTAATGAACGTATATGTAGAACGCATTTTACAATAGCAGTCTAAGCATATTTCATGAAGTTTATGAAAATACTAGTACAGCATGTAAAGGAAATATTTTAGCGTTTAGAAAAATAATGTCCACTTCAGATGTATAAGATCTGCGAATTCAATTATTCAATTATGTGCTGCGAAAATGATTGAAATAACCTGTTAAATGGATAAGTACCAATGCTACCTTCAAAATACAGTTTGTATGTGTGGTCCGGAGTTTTGATTTCCATGGGATACAGAGCCTCGGATAAAAGTCTGAGCAGCAGTTGGGACCAGGCCCGTAGCCAGGCCAAAAATTTAGGGGGCGGTCGAAGTTTGGGGGGGCCCGATCCAACCACATTATAGTTCACCATATTATAGTTCACTTGTAAGCCTACCGTGAAAATTTTAGGAGGGGCTAGTAAAAATTTAGGGGGGCGGCCCCCTAGACCCCTCTGGATACCGGCCTGGTTGGGACCTCACTTTAAGCAAGTAGTTCCTGTCTCAAATAACCTCGGTTGTGGCAAAAGGGACATTAAACTCTAATGAACTCTCTTTGGATGTGCTACATGTATAGCTCAACAAATGTCGAACTGCTTACCAATAAGATGAGTAATACACGGGCTTCGTAAAATAATCAAAGGCCATCATCACACTACACTCCTTGTGCTTAAACATTTGTTTTATGATTAAAAAATATAATAATAATGAGGACAGAGTGGTGCAGTGGTAGAGAGGTCATTTCTGGTGTGAGAAATCCTTGTTATGATCCCACATCATGTAAATTTGTAGTGGACAGTATAATGTCCGGGCATTTCTTGTATTTTCCCGTCTTCCCAATTTATCATTTCATCAATTCTTCCAATCATAAGCTTGCATTGATCATCCTTTTTCGTTAGCCTACAGGAGTAATTCCAAGGATGTTATAAATAGAAGATCTGCCCATATGTATCTTCATCCTATTAAATTGATGAAGCCAAAAAACAACCGAGCATCGGCATGTCTGATTGGCTACTCTCGTTTCTGCCATCGCCTGATTGGCTACCGTACTTTCGTTTCCGCCATGATTGTTGGCTCAAAACATTGCGATCCTGTTGGGCGGAGTAGGCAGAGTAGGGGTGGCGAAACTGTGACGTATGGCTTCAAGATTTTGTTGTAAGGGCAGATCCTCTATTTTATAAGATCCTTGAGTAATTCTCAAGCTTTTTTTTCAAGTGGGAACCACTTTTATTACACAGAATAATCTACGGCCCATCCTAGTCTTCTCCCCTTCGAAAGCACTTTTATTAGATTGTTTATGGATCACCCTGCTTTTCTCCTCTTCGAGAGTAAATTTATCGTTTTTCAAATGTTTTGAATGTATAACACTTTACAAGTGTTTTTCTATACTTCTATTTTAAAAAATACTATTACTTAAATTTTTCTTACACTTATATTATTACTAGTAGTTAAAAATGGATACTTTTAATTGATGTGCATAAAGCCAAGAAATAACACACGTAAATGTGTATAAGTGAAATAAATAATTACATGAATTCAAAAAAAAAAAAAAAAAAAAAACACTCAAGTAAATAAACTCTACTGCGTATAAAGAATTATATAACAAACAATGCCCTTCCAGACATTCCTCTCGATTTTTTGTTAAAGTTAAAACACGCAATTTTGAAGCACGAAAATAATAATAACAGAGATCTATTTGTTAAAGAAAATAAGAACCTCCATTACAAAGGTTTGAAATACCATTCTATCACTCAATTTATACTGGAGAATTTTGAGGGCTGGAGGGATTTGACCTTCAATATACCCCTGGACACGGCCTTGGACTGGCATGTGTTACGAAACGTTTTCCGAGAAAAACGTTATTGATTTTACGCAGGCAAACGTAACTTGTTCTTCGTATTTGCTAATACACGCATACTGTAAAACTGATTTTATCACAACATTGAGACTTTTCAAAGATATCTGTTAGATTAAGTTGACGGGATTTCTACTTAAAGTGGGTTACAATGTACCACTGTTCTCTATCGGGGATAGAACTCAAGACCTCCTTCAAATCAAAGAACAATACGACATAAATTTGTCTGACTTTACTCGATAAGAAAGTCAGCTCTAGTTGACACGCTAATATTACAACCCCGAATCCTAAGTTTAACGTCGTGCGATTATACTAAAGAAGGTTGTGCTGAGTGCAATAAATTATGAAGTAATTAGTATGATGATCAAGCGAAACAAAATGAAATATTCGCAAACAAAATTCTTACACATGATGTACTGTACGAACACCATGAAACACAACTGACGTCACTAAGATTCGAACACCTGGACTTGAACTGCAGAGCTAAACGATGTAGCTTTATGCCACACAATCATCCTAATAAGAAGTTAAATTTATGTTGAACTAGCAGAATACTTGTTCTTGGTACGGGGAGAATACGTTCCATCTTGAACATAAATGGCTGAATGTGGATTTAAACGATATCAATAAGTGTCACCAGTGACGTAAATTTTCCGGAAAATTTTGAAACGGAAAATTTTCCGATTCTTAAAAACATACTCCACTTATTCCTACATTGTTGTTTAGTTGTAAAATTTATTTGTAATAAATATTGTCTGAAAAAAAATTGATGAAGTGAAAATTAACGATTTTTTATTTATACAAAAATGTTTTAAAAAATTCAATGTATTATTCCATCAAAATTCACCTTTGATCTCACAAAATCATACTAAACGCATAAGACGATAATTTCTCATAGCTTTAAACACAATAAAATCAAACATTTCTTCTTATTTTCTGTTACAAAAATAATTTTCATAAGGAACTGGAACTTTTATGTAGTTATTTCATTACATAGGCAGGGGTATATGTGGAGAAATTGTAGAATTTTCTGTTTTTGAAATAACATAAATTCACAAGGTTTTTTTTTTTTTTCGCTTTCTCCTTTCATTTTAAACAATGAGATGAGATATTTGTACTCTACGAACTCGATTTATGTTCCCTGCACTTTACACACACACATACACACACAAAGAGAGAGCGAGAGAGAGAACACGATGTAAATTATTACCGTATTTGAAACTTGAAATATTAGAAAATTTTCCGGCTCCCGAAAGCTAATTGGAAAATTATAATTTGTTGCTGTCTAACTTTCCTCTACAGGAATTCAATTTTATAACTCAGTGTGCAGATATAGTGGAAAATTTTCCACCTAACATCACTATACATAATATTCAAAATTGTCCGGGTTATGAAAAGTTTTTCCACTTGTTTCTATATCACAATGAAAATTTTCCGATCCATGAAAATTCCCTTCACTTTTATCTATAGAGAAATAAAACTTTCCAATTCATAAAAAGTTGTTTTACTTTTTGCTTCAAAATGATGAAAATTTTCGTACGAGGTATATATACGAGGTGTGGCAATTAAATAACGAAACGTGTCATAAATGTGGTGTATTGCAAAGAAAGTTACAATTGACTGTTATCCCCCTCAGTATACTCCCCTCCCCTATCTATACACCGCTGCATACGTGCCTTCTAGAGACCTGCACGGGCCGAATTTTTCGGCCCGAGCCCAATCCGGCCCGAACGTACCTAGGCCCGGCCCAGCCCGGGCCCGAAAAGTTTTGGAGATTTTCGGCCCGAGCCCGGCCCGGCCCGATAAGTTTTTTAAAAATTCTTAGCCCAAGCCCGGTCTGGGCCCGATAAATTTTAAAAGTTTTTGGCCCGATCCCGGCTCGATAAATTTTTAAAAATATTAGCTCGAGCCCCAATCTTTCTCAAAATTTAGTACTAAATTTGACCTAACCCTCAGAAACATTTTCTAAACTCTGGTCCACAACCTGACGCTTGCCTCCCGAAAGGTACCATTACCTCCTAGAACTTTGCCTGTCACCGAGAGAACAAAAACTCCATTCCCTGTAACAAAAATCTAACTTAATTGATTTTAGCATAAAGTGAAGATGGCAATATTGTTTAGCGACAGGCAAAACATTCCCATCCCTTCTTGTTATAATTTGAGTTCAGTGAAGGTCAAGGTCAGAGCTTAATTTACCGCAAAATGCATGCAATCATCTAGAGTGAAAGTGGAGCCGCTAAACAACACAAACTGTAAATAGCTATTGCATTCTTGGTAACATTTTTCATGGACACACTTCTTCAACGTTTGGCTTTATTTCAATTATTTGAAAGTCAATTATTAAAGAATTGCAATTGATCGGCCCCAGCCTGGCCCGACCTGAAGAGAAATCAGTGTCGGCCAGCCCAAGCCCGGCCCGGCCCAAAGAAATAACAGTGTCGGCCCGCCCAAGCCCGTGCAGGTCTCTAGTGCCTTCCATTGTTCAAAGCAATGGTGTAGGTAATCAGATGTTACACTGTTCAACAACTCTGCCGTTTTTCATTTCACCTCTTCCACAGGCTGAAAATGTGTTCCTTCAATGCACTTTTCACTTTTGAGAATAGATAAAAGTCACGAGGAGCCAAGTCTGGAGAATACGGAGGATGGTCGAGCACAGGAATGCGCTTGGCTGCTAAAAACTGCTTCACAGAAAGGGCATTATGGATAGGCGGATTGTCTTGGTGGAGGATCCATGCATCGTTCTTCTACAAATCCGGTCTCTTCTTCCTTATTCTTTCCCTCAGCTTGATTAGGACTTCTTTGTAGTAAGTCTGATTCACCCTTTGACCCTGAGGCACCCATTCAGTCATGATGATACCCCTGATATCGAATAAAAAAAACGATGAGCATTGCCTTCACTTTCAACTTTCTCATTCATGCTTTTTTTTATTCTTGGCGATGTGGGAGTATTCCAGTGCATGGATTGACGCTTAGTCTCGGGGTCATACTGGAAATTCCATGTTTCATCACAAGTGATGACACGTGTTAGCAAGTCTGGTTCTGATTTGGGTCGTTCCATAACGTCACAGCAAATGGTCTTTCGAATGTCCTTTTGTTCCTAAGAGAGGTTTTTTCGGGACAATTTTTGCACAAACTTTTGTCATGTTTAAATTGTCATGCAAAATTTGTCTTACTGTCTCTTTGTTAATGTTCATGTCTGTGATCATCCGACTGCTCAGACGTCTGTCTTCCCGCACAAGCTCATTAATTTTTTGAACATTTTCGTCCGTTCTTGAACTCAAAGGGCGGCCGGATCGTTCATCATGTTCAACCTCCTCTCTATCTTCTGAAAATTGTTTGTGCCATTTGACGTTAAACATCAAAAACTGGATTGATAGAGTGTCCGGGGGCAAAAGTTCGCAGGGAGCAAAAGTCCTTTTTGGGGTTTTGGGATACTTTTTGTTGAAGCTGTGCAACACTGCTTGTGCTGCAGAAAGATTAAATGGCGGCAGTGTACTGTCCATGTTAGTAAAAGTGTACGGTGAAATTTGTTAATACAATGAGGTAAATAACATTTTATCTTACTTTGAAGTAATATTTTGTTTTATGGGAAATAGTACTACAGTCCGTGGGAGAAGTCACGACTTATTTTATTGCTGTTTCATATGAAAGCACGTCTTGAATAACAATATACACTATCTTCCTTTTTCCCGGTATCAGTTATTACGTCAGCATTTCATTGTAATTAAAACAAGTGCGAATTGGGCAAAAGTCCGATTTTTTGTGGGGCAAGGATCCGAATGCGTACTTTTGCCCCAGCTCTCAAATTTGTAAATAATTTTATTCTTAAATTTAAATTCCAGTTTCTCACAATAGACCTATTTAAACTTGTTTGCTACGTAGGCTTTCTTTAGCTTAACTAAAGCTATGTAGGCCTGTATGGAGTTGGGACAAGCCACGCTCAACACTGATTAGTGCACCGATGGTACCAAGGGCACTACTCACATTTCAGCGGTGTAAACAGAGCATAGAATTAATAGTCAGTAGTGCTAACACTTACCTGTTTGTTTTGCTGAATTCATCTGTTGAGGCGTGAAAAGTGCTCTTGTAGTCATTTGGTTCATCGGTGCTGAGAGAGATTTGTCCTGTACTATTAGAGACACTACGAACAGAGCTACGTACTGTTCGAGAAGAAAAAGAGTAGGAGGGTCCTAAGAAGTCAACCTGACGGAAGAAATTGTTTGCATCCGTTGAATTCAACTTCTAAAGTAGTGGAATATGTATGTCCATTGTGTAAAGGCAAATATGTCGATTCACAGGATGAGGACTGGATAATGTGTAATTCGTGCGAAGAATTGTGGCATCATGATTGCATAGCTTATGAAGGAGGCCAGTTCGTATGTGACAAATGCCTAGACTCAAGCCTGGTTTTGTAATTATTTCACTTCATAAGTTTATGTGCTTTTCTTAATAAGTGGGATAATTTCTTCTTTTACTCTAACTTTGTTGATGAAAAGAAACGTTTTATGCGTTGTGTGTCTATTGAGCTTTTCTTAAGTAAGGAAGACTTATTTTTTCTTTTAGTATAACTAAACACGAACAAATACTTCATGTTTCGTATGTTTTGTGTTTTTCTTTAAATAAATAACTGGGATAGCCTAATTTCTTCTTTTAGTGTATTGGGGCAAAAGTCCGAATTTATCCATCCGTTTTTAAATTGGTGTATCTTATTAACTAATAAATTAGTAGGCTTTCTAACGCCATCAAAATATAGAGGGATGTTCACTTATACTTCTGTGCGAAATTCATTATTTTGCCGTTATATCTTTTGACTCCAGCGCAACTCAAACACCAAACTGCGGATTTTTGCCCCCGCTTACTTTAATATTACATTTTTTTCACTTCATGGCGCCATATTTAAAAATGGCGACAACAAATGAGAACAGTTTATCATAGAAAACGCTTTCCAATGTGTTCTCTCATGAATGGCTCAAGAACGAAACTCTTATCTTAAAATCATCGACCGTTGTAATAGTTTGAAATTAGAGAAACGAGTTCAGGTGGCAGCCATATTGATGACGTCATATCTCCGTTTCCTCAAATGGGATTCTTTGGGACTTTTAGTATGTTCATGTATACATATAGTTGAATTGACGTTGAAAATTTCGACTTGTTATTCCAAATTTCCATCTAATATTTTTACTGGGGTATAATCTTACAATGTATTTTATCCTGAACCTCATGAAATCATAGTCATGGAAAGGATGAGGTCTGTAGCATGTGTGAAGGAAAATATGCTCGTATGAAAATATTTACGTTTTGATTCAACTGTCAAGATTTGCTTGTTTGCGTATGTGCAATGATTCTGTTTATTAAGATATGCTTTAGAATTCTTTGTAGGCTATTATATTGAGAGTTGAGTTGATTTTGAGTTTAACGTCCCTTTCAGCAGCGAGGCTGTGTGAGAATATTGTATTATATTGAATTTAATATGTATCCATTCTAATGAAATTTTCATATTGTATGTAGAAAACGATTAGGATGGTATCTTCAGGACTAGCTCAGGAGAGTAATGCTCCCGGAAGTAGGGACGGAAAACACAGTTCTGATTGGTTGGCGTTATCTATGTCTTGCCACGTTGCAGTCAAATAGCAGAATTCAGACGATTGTTGTTGTCGGTCCTCGTGGCCGAAAAAAAAAGTGGGCTAGCGCTATATGCTAGTAACGAATATCTCTTTTGGCGTGAGTTCAAACCCGGCCCGAGGAAAGTTTTTTAAACATTTTTTTACATTTTTATAACACTTTTTAAATTAAAATAATACAAAAATAATACTAAAAAATGTGATTTACTTACTTTTGTGCAGATAAGTAGTAGTAGTAGTAGGAACGGGTTAGAAGCCCTGCAGGGCTCGTTTTGTTGCCCTTGTACTCCATGATATAAGGCTCGTTTTGTTCCCCTTGTACTAAATGATATAGATTTTGTGACCAACGTAAAACAACTGACTAGGATAGCGCGTAAAACAGCTGGCTAGAGTAGCGCGCGAAAAACCGTACTTCCGGGAGTATTACTCTCCCGAGCGGGTCGTGTATCTTCTCATATTTAAAGTTCTTTTTAAACCGTACTTATTTAAGCATTATCGTTTTTAAAATAACTGATAGTACTAACGGTTGAAGCTAGTGTCACACATTTTTGTCGTCGGTAATTTTAATTAAATAGATATAAATCATTCTTTACGATAAAAAAACTTTTCTTCCTAAAAATGTCGCCTGAGTACGTACCTCGAATATTCGCCAATAAACTTTGCTTAACCAACTACATGACCCTTTAGCTTTAAAAATCTTATAGCGAATGTTTATCGATGCAGACACAAAAGCCTTGCCTAATCCTTATTCGACCCCAGGGTAAAGAGACAACCAATTTACCCCTCCTTTGCTGACTTAATGGCGCTCCTAGATACGTTAGCGTAAGTGGCAAAACACTCATATATACGCACGTATACTAGATAACACGAATCCACTTACAAGAACAAATTGACTACGTTTTGTTTCCACAATGGTAAGAGTAATAGAGTTACCAAGGAAAGAAAAACGGAAAAGGAAGGAAAAGTTTTTATTTCCTTATTTGCTTCTTCATTCAACGTCATTGTTTTGTGTTGTATCTCCTTACTGCAAATCCTTGCACTTTATTTGATGTTTAAGTTGGCCACCTTGCCAGTGCAACGGAAGTAGCATGTGGTTGTGATGCATAAGCAGTGGTGGAAATTTGCTCTAATTATCGCGTGCCAACGAATATTTTTAATTTACACAATTCGGGCGTTCAGAGCCCAAGGAATACAAGCCCAGTTACCGAAGTTGTGAGAAAAAGATGCGTACAGTTTGTACGCTGTATTTCATACATGGACAAGTTAACACTGTTTTTTCTATTTTTTTTTTTAACATTATAATAGCTATTTACAATATCTGGGCATGGATCTTTTAAGCGCTGAAAGGAGTTTTAGAGATTTTAAAGACTAAATATGTCCAAAATAACTAAAAGCGGACTTAAATTTCTAATGCACTGAGTCCTTTATTTTTATTCCTTCAATTTTGAAATTTTAATAGGCCTACAATAATACTTTCAGCAATGAGATTGGGATGTCAGAACAGATATATAAAAAAGAACTTGAATTTTTAATTTATAAACTATTTATATATAGTCTTCAGTGGCGTATTTAGGGGGCGCTTCCGGGCTTAAGACACCCCCGAAATCTTACTTACTATAATAAAGTATATGAAATATCTTGCAGAATTTTCACATTTTCAGGCAAAGCCCCCCCCGAAAGTTAGCAAAGCCCCTCCCGAAACAAAATCGTAAATACGCCACTGATAGTCTTATTGTGTTTTTCATGCTGTTCACCAGTACTTAAAGTGACATTAGATGAGGTGACGGTGTGAAACAAATATAACCCCTTAGAGCAGCGTTTCCCAACCTTTTTCAACTTGCGGCACACTACGGGTGTTACTTGGATTCTCGCGGCACACTTATAGATATTATTTGTAAATATAAAACACAGTGGTATTTTTTCTGTGATTATTGATCTCCTTCTCACAGGGAAGAAAGCTCGAACACAGTTTTTTCCCCGTGGTAAATCATTATGCTTATTTTTATTCTAATTTAAAAATAGAAAACAATTATTGCAATGAAATATTGAACTCAAGTTTTTAGAAATACGCTTTCTTTTTAAAAACTGTATCCAACCTTTTACTAAGAAGGAAGATCACTAAATAACGAACGAACAAACAAATCTCTTTTACTTTTAAAACACAAATGTAGGTAATTTGTCGAAAGGATTGGATGATATTTTAAATTTTCAAGTTGCGAAATAGTCTGCAACAATAAAGAAGCAATAATGGTCATAACAATGACAACAAATACTTTTTTCAACATTAGAAATGTACAGAACAGTAACACTGTATGAAACTTAAAATTGTAGATTCATAGTAGAGGTTCATAGTAATATGAAATACAAATATATATTTTCCCTACGTTTTACAATTTGATTGCTATAAAATTAATAATTTTGTTTCGATTCCTCGCGGCACACCAGCGGCCCATTCACGGCACACCAGTGTGCCGCGGCACACTGGTTGGGAAACGCTGCCTTAGAGAGTAATTTTAACGGAACTCTAAAGACCATGACTATTTCTCTCATTTTTGCACCATTTTTGACGTGAAAATCTATATACGTACGTATATAGAGAGATAGCTAATATGTCAATGTTTTACTTCCCACTATCATCAGCGTAGTATTCAATGAATATTTTTTTTTTTCCGTTGAATTCCATCGTATTGTATTGTATTCCACTAGTATTTAATGATTCTTTCCAATCTAATTTCCATTTTCAAAAACTTCTTCCGGTCTCGTCTCGTCTCCTGGTTAACACCAAGTTTCTTATAATTGTAAACGCAGAAGTCCAGACCATGTGAAAAGAATAATTTGGAATTTAAAAAAAGAGTCCTGTCAACGCCAGATCCAGGTTAAACATTTTAAGGCGGGTGGTACGGTATTTAGATTTTTTTTTTCTTTTTTGAGAGGGATAGAATTGCTCACACAAATGTTGAAAAAAAATCAAGAGCACAAATTCTGCCATTGAATAGGGTGATAGGGAACTGATATTTACTTTCGAAACAGCAGCAACGAAATCTTTGATAGTACAAACATATTTGTTGAGTTAATGCTAACGTTGCACTTATTTCTATGTGTATTTTTTTTTTTCTGTAGACAAATCAGATATTTTTAACGGTATGCCATACCGGCCGATTTTCGAACTTTCGAATGCATAACCGGCTCATACCGGCTTACTTTAAGTTTTAGGTAAGTCAGAGGTTGTAGCTATCTTGTAAGCTATGTATTCTAACTTGAAATCACCCGCAAAGATAGGAGAAGAATCACATACATCAACAAAGATAACAGGAGTTACGGATATTATCACGAAAACAAAGGCATGAAGAAATGATTATCGATGATTATTTCTTGACTGGGTACCAAGGGACAAGAAGGAATTCTAGAAAACGTCCTCATACAAGGTCATGTGTCAAAATCAAGAAGCAGTACGGAGTGGAAAAGAATTGTTCAAGATAGTTGGTTCTACAGATCTTCATCCAGCAGCAAATTGTCAATGGTTTACTATATACAGTGATTTATTTGTGGATTTTGTAGAAGGGGGGAATGTCTATGCAAGATTGTGTTCCGTATAACAGAACAACTTTAAAGTGGGGTTGGGACAACGCTATTTTTAAACCTACCTACTTTAAAACTATGCTAGTAGTTTGATAGGCGGTCTCCAAGCTCATAGTTTTTTTCACCTTTTTAAAAACAATTTTATAATAAATACGTTAAATAAGATTTGGTTAGGTAGATTAGATTACATGCGTTACTTGCCTTGCTACTTTTCGTACTACTACTGAGGACAAGTGTGCAGCATCCAGTAAGAGCCATATAGTTACACTGCAATCTGCACAACTTGTAACAAGTGTCACACTCCTACGTAGAACAGTTTTGTTATGAAAAATTGTTCTTTAGTCCGTTCTGATCTGGTCTTTGAAAACCAAATTCCTCGCCCGAACAATAAATACGATAAAAAAGTAAAAGTTTACTTTGAGCAGAATAGTAATAGGTGCACACACACACTTGAACCTGATTTTATTAAATAGAAGTTGAAAGACGGTACTAGGTGTCATTCCTTATATCATAAATGAGTTTTGGCACTTGCCCCTTGTACTTAATAACATTAGATTCAGGGATGTGTGACCCTAGCACTGTTCTGCTGAAAGTAAACTTCTGGTAGATAAAACATACTGGTATTAAAATGAATCCAGAATTCAACAAGGACTGTAATCTGGTCTCCGAAGAATCATGAGCATGTATTAAACAATTACCAATATGATGCTACCTAGGAAAAAAAATTACCTTTTCTTTCACTTTTACTCTCCAAATTGAAACAGCCATTGTAGCCTACAATATTTACAGTTTTTACAACAAAATCACAAGAAAGGATTGACTGTCGATTTCACCTTGAGTTAAGCTGAAGCATGACTTATCTAACACTGTCTTTAGAAATTAATAATATTTTCACAGCGTACTTCACTTTAGAATAGTTAAGCAATAGGAGGTTTGTTTACATCGGATAACGTCTTTTTCAGTTGGTTTGTCGGTAGTAGCATGATGTCCACTTTTTATCCAGCTGAAGGCATACCTTTCTGCATTGAAAGAAGTAATATCTAGTCCATTAACGTTTATGGAAAGAACAGATTCGAGGGTTTTTACAGATAAACGGTTTCTAGCGTCAGTATACTGTAAGTTTAAGTTGGAAAAGCCACTCTTACACTCTGCAGAAGGAACTGGAAGCAATTCTATGAACAATTCTTCGGGAAGCAATGCTATAAACAAGACCAACATAGCTCGCGACAAAACATACTGAAAAAATAAAGAATCGCTACTAAAACATCAAGTTGAATCATTGTACTTCAAAACAGATTATATCTTGAGAAAGGGGGAATATATCTTCCCAGGTTGGGAAGACTGAATTAAATCCAGAGACAGGGAAGTCAAAACTTAGAAGGGGGGAAATTCCCAGGCTTCCCTGGCTACAAATAAATCCCTGACTATATATCAGTACATACATATAAAAATGAAACGACATCTTTAACGTCCACAAGTATGGCTTTTAGGTTAAGCAAGACGGATGATTAAAGCAAGTGAATGACAATTTAAGAATTGGTGGAATGAAAATATGGGAGGAAACGGGAGTACCCTGAGAAAATGGACTGGACTCGATGTTGAACATGAAAAAAAAGTTACACTACGAGTCTGTCAATATCCAATTGTATTGTTTTTATTTTTATAATTATTCTTTATCGATTTTCTCTAAGCTTTTCTTCTTTTTATCCCCTGATATATTACCTAAATCTAAGGCAGAGAGTGGAGATGAATGAATTGTCCAGTGCAACACCGAAGTTTTTAAGTCGAAACAAATTCTAACGCTGCGCGTGTTTTCAATTTTTGTTCCTCAGGCGATAAGTAGGCGTGTCATGTTGAGTTGATATTTGCTGTTTTGTGAAATGAAGTGTAGTATTTGTGTACTTGTAGAATTTCCTTTTGTTATCTACAAAGAAATGGATGCAATTTCCAGAACCAATTCATCAGTGCAATGTGCTAAAAGTGACCGAGAGTTGAAGAAAACACAGAGAACACACTGTCTCAGTGAAAATTGAAAGTCAAAGGAAATTTTAATGATATGCGTGTCGCTTTGCATGTAATTAACTATAGTATATTTTCTTATAAATAGTTTCTGTCATGTTATCTGAAGAATCAACCGTAAAGATTGTCAGATTAATCGTACAACAAAAAGCCTGTTCGTTCAGTTTTTTTTTTTTTTTTTTTTGTGTGTGTGTGTGTGTGTGTGTGGAACAAACAGTTAGTAATCTCGCAATCTCTACTTGCTTGAGAAAAAGAAATCAGCCAAAGAAGCTCTTATTTCCTGCAAGTTTACTTTTGCACACTACTCGAAGTAATTGTTGAAAAATTATAATTCTTTCACTAATTTTCTTATTATCGGTTAAATAATATGCGCGGGCGACATGAAAATATCTTGCTCGACATAGATAAAATTCAACGAAGCATTCAGAAGTAATTGTCAAAAAATTATTTTTTTTTCTTTATATATATATACAGTTTGGGTATAAATACGGCAGCCGGATGTTTGGCATACAAACTATAGTGCAAGAAAGAAACCAACCTGTGCTAAGTGGACACTAAACACGAATGCTACCTAATTTAGAGCAGAGCAAAGCTGGGAGGCTGGAGAAATAGGGTGCGTCTGAAGGGAACAGGCGCGTCAGTGACGATGGGTATATGCGTAAGAGGGTAGTGAAAATAAGTGGATTCTGGCAGTGATACAAATTTCAGTAGCACTTGTCATGGTTTCATACTAGTAGCACACCACTTGTAAAGCTAAAATACAACCTCTATACGCTGTGTAGAAATACATCGTCAGTGGAGAATAGTATCTAATACAGTCATGTTTCATATGCCCTCACTTATTTTATCCGTCGTAAAGCACTTGTAATGATTTTACATTTGTAAACCTAAAATACAATACTTTGTATTTAATTATATCGCCTGCAGAAGTTTGTTCTTTATAAATATGACTTAAAGTGTTGAATATTACCTATGAATTTACCAAAATGTTGTGTGCCAAAAATTAACCAGCACCCTTTATTTATTTATTTATTTATCAGTTGTAGGTTTAAATTAGTTTCCTGGCTCTTAATCCAGAGCTATAGCGCATGCAGAATTCGGAACGGGGAGGGTTCAATCTCACAAGTTCATATCATTTGAGGTGATTGCAATTTTATATATAAGGTAACCAAGAAAATTTTGTCGCTTTTTCATCCACCACCTTCGAACATCGATGTATCACCTAAGACGTACCTGGAAGATCAAAAATAGTCCCTATCAGCATCGGCGACCTTCTGCCAATGTTCTGGAAGGCCATGGATTCCATAGCGGTAGAACTTGGTGGGCCGTGAAGCGGAGAAAGTATCAAGTGCATTTTGGACCTCTATTAGGGATTTGAACTGGCGTTCTCTAACGTGATTGTCCAAGGAATGGAGCAGGTGATAATCGGACGTTACAATGTCCGTGGAGTATGGCGGATGCAACAGTGTTTCACATCCAAGGCGTAGAATGGTGTATCGGGTCATCCTAGCCACGTGGGGCTTAACATTGTCCTGTAACAGGAGGACCCCTTTGCGATTCAGAAGTGCTGCCTCCAGAGTTCTGAGTTTTTCTTGAACACGGCTCAATTGCTGACAGTACACAGTTGCATTGATGCTCTGACCAGCTCTAATAGCAGTTCCCGATGCACGACGCCACGAACAGTCCATCCAACACACAGGACGACTTTCTTCTGGTACAGGTTCATGGGATGCTAACAAATAATGACGGCGGCGTGGAACTTCTCATCACATAACAATACCCTGTCCAGAAATGTCTCCTGCCTCAGACGAGACAGCAAAGAAACATAGGTGTCTGCTTGCGTTGCCTTCTGGCCCGGAGTCAAATCATGTGGGGCCCATCGACCTAACTTGTAGTGTTTCCCAAGTTGGTGAAGGTGCTGCCGAATGGTTTCTCCACTCACACTGTATTGTAGTTCCAGTTCCTTACATGTCTGACCAGTGTTCGCCTCAATTACTGCCTGAAGATCTTCATTTTATACATGTGTTGGGCTTCCTTAAACGTGTTAAACCACCGCTGTACTGTCCGCGTAGTCACGACACCCTCACCAAATGCCTGGCATATCTTCCACCCCGCTGCAGCGGCGTTTGATCCCAGTTTGAACTCGTACAGCATACACGCCCTTATGACGCTCTGTGGAGATCCCATGTTCAGTCTATTCTTATGCAAGTTCACGGTTTAACTGAACTGCCACAACCAGATAGTATATTGGATATACCAACACCAACAACTGACCTTCGTCTTATCCCCATTAGCATTCAACTCACGGTATAAATAGACAGACAAACCTCCAAAAAAGCGACAGATTTATCTTGGTTACCTTTATATATCTTTCTGCTTTCTCAGTTTACGTACCCATAGAATTGTAAAATTTACAGAAGAAATATCTAATGTTATTTCAAAAGATATATATATGTATAAAATATCGGAATTCATGGGAATCTTATCTCTGACAACCCAAATAATTTAAAAAATATATTATCTCGAACTGTTTGCTTTTAAGCACGTAATAGTCCATAAGGTAACCATGATTAACTGAAGGATAGTATTAAATGATGATAAAGATGTATAACACGTGTAAGACATTTAGTAACATGAGGAAATACAGTATGTTTCTACTATCCTCGCTTACGTGCAAACGCAAAGTCGCTGACGTATCTGCTTCTTACCTCGTGGGCCGACAGGCTTACCCTGACTTGATTAGGGCATACCTTTTAATGACCACCTTGCACAGGCTGGTTAACATTTTGCACTCATTTTTACGCCATGTGTCCACATGACATACTGGTTAAGCCCTCCCAAAGTAAATCTGTACCATGAATGTAACTTTCTTGATACGAAACAATTTATAAGGTAGTAGTAGTTCATTTCATGAAGAAATAAATCATAATTCATGAATTCAAATATGGATACTTAAACTGGAAAAGCACACATATCTTAATTTAGTAAAAACTTGTTTTTGTATAATAACTATATATTGTCCAAGAGTTGGGAAGAAAACCAAGAACTCTACCCCTTGCGTATTCCATTGCCCTGGAGAAGTTAAAGTCAGAAGCATTAGAAACGAATTGTTATTTCGAGGAACTGCCAGGAATGTCTTCGGTGCCATTTCATATTTGATAATCAGTGTTTGCTTAGGATATTCCTTTAATTTTCCTCTAAAATGGCATAATTTTCTTAACGAGCAAGCTTTCGTTAATATTGCAAAACTGACAGAAACTCAGTATATGAAATGTGAGGGAACGTACGAATAATCGAGAATCTGCCAGCAGTAGCTCTAGGATCGGTTGGACACTGATAGTTATCTTTCTCACTGTTTTCTGAATGATCACGTTCTCCATTTTCCTTAGCAAGGAAACAAAATATCAAGTTGACAGTCAAGGATGAGCTGGTGAACATTTGGACATAATCGTAGAATGTTAAACCAAGATTCATTTTATTCCTATAAATGAAAAAAAAAAAAAGTAACAAAATTAAAAGAACGTAAAAAGAAATAAAAATTGAAAATGATAAAAATCAAGGTTAAATGGTCTAAATTCGTACGAATCTAAGATCAATACAGTTGCGGTCGATTAAAAAAAAAAAAAAAAAAAAAAAAAAATACTTACTTTGAGTTGTATTATGTTTGTATTTGTACTAATTGTTCTGCCAGAACCTTCGGCTGGTTTTACACGTTAGGTTAAAATCATGCTTTAATTAAAAGTTCTATTTATTTATTTATTTATTATTTTATTCTTTTAGTTTGCACACCAACCGTATTTATTCACTTAATCAAGAACTTCGTTGTACATGTAGCGACATCTGTATTACTGTTTATCATAGTGGAATTTTAGCGTGACGCAAAGACTTGAGACGTTCCCGTTTACTATTAGGATTGATAGTATTACGTCTATTGTTAATTGTTTTAAAGAAAAATTAACAATATTTTTAAAGAGCAAGTAATAATGTATATTTGTAACAATAATGTGTTGATTGATAACTATAGTAACGACATTCCTTTTAACAAGAATATCATAAAAACAGAAAAATAAACACACTGCTGAACAAGACTAAACTTATTTAATATAAAAACACATTTACACGTGACGTTTCGATCTTCTAGCCAAGATCCTCATCGAGTGTACGTCTGATGAGGATCTTGGCTAGAAGATCGAAACGTCACGTGTAAATGTGTTTTTATATTCAATAAGTTTAGTCTTGTTCAGCAGTGTGTTTATTTTTCTGATTTTATTCGCAAGAATATCATGCATACTAACACATTAGAAATATTTATTTCATTTTTGTATTTTTGTTACATAGTTTGATAGTAAGCCTGTGGTAAACAAACTCACAAAACAAATAAGGTGCTCAACAACTAAGTATTTTGTATAATCTTGGCCATTTTCTTGATAATTATTTTTATATACTCTGTAGTGCTCACATGATTGCCTTGCCATTTTGTATGGCTTGTGAATCTCATTGAGAAACTATATATTATATTGATTGTTTCTTTTGACCTTGTGCATTAATTTTTAATAGTTAAAAAGCTCAAATCTCTTTTTATTTTCTATTTCAGCAACCAAGTTCGAGGATACCTCCACCGGTAAATGGAGTTCCGTCAGAAGGTTAGTAAAAGGATAAGCCGAACATTTAAAAAATAAATCACTACGAGTGAATGGACATTTAAATTTCATGATCAATGAAGATCCTTGGTAAAACGTGAAGAAACAAAATAAAATAACAGTGTAATTTAAACTAAATTGTCACAAAATTCCCGTTTTGCCGTAGTTACAGTTCATAGTATATCAACTGGATTTTTTTTTTTTAATATTAATTATGTTGCATAGTATCTCAGTTTAAGAATTTAATGACTAGAGTGAACATTAGAAAGTAGAAAAGAAGTTAAACACTTTTGAACTTTATAGTTCCATCTATATAACATAGTGGCTGTTTTAGAAAAATAAAATAAAATAAGAATTATAATAACTGTGATCTTGACTGTGCAACATTACAGATAGATTTTTTTTTTTTATTTACTGATAAACAAAACATTCTAGTGTAAGAAAATACGTAAAAGTGGACCACACCTCCTGGAGCAGATTTCAACAGTAACAAAAGTAAAACAATAATATGTTCAATGAGGAAACATTTATAAATGTAAGAAATATTTGACAATACGTGATGATAGTATTTCGATCCGAAAAGCAGTAAAGTAACATAGCCACACACAAAAAAATAAAAAGTTCTGTGCAGCGGAACTCACAGTATAGATTCTATTTTTTTTTTTTTTTTTTTTTTTTTTTGTGTGTGTGTGTGTGTTAAATCCCGAATCCAAATTTCGAAAACCCCAGGACGATTGACCGTGGCATTTTTACATTTCTGTAAGACATGTCTTTTGCCTTTAAAATAAAATTAACACGGTCAATCGTCCTGGGGTCCGCTACACAGAACTTTTTTTTTTTTTTTGTATGGTTCTGTTACGTGTATCCTCCCTATCCAAAACTGCTCAAGTTTTTCGCTTATAGAAAGGAATTGTTTTTCGCCCATAAAAAGGAATTGATTCAGTCAATCGCCCTGGGGTTTCGAAATTTGGATTCTGTGTAACAAAATACATCGAATCCATACTTTGAGGTCCGCTGAATAGAAAACAGAACTTTTGTTTTTTGTATGGCTGTGTTACGTGAATCTTCCTTATCCAAAAGCGCTCAAAATTTTAGCTCATATAAAGGAATTGTTTTTCGCCCATAAAAAGGAATTGACTCAGTCAATCGTCCTGGGGTTTCGAAATTTGGATTCTGTGTAACAAAATACATCGAATCCATACTTTGAGGTCCGCTGAATAGAAAACAGAACTTTTGTTTTTTGTATGGCTGTGTTACGTGAATCTTCCTTATCCAAAAGCGCTCAAAATTTTAGCTCATAGAAAGGAATTGTTTTTCGCCCATAAAAAGGAATTGACTCAGTCAATCGCCCTGGGGTTTCGAAATTTGGATTCTGTGTAACAAAATACATCGAATCCATACTTTGAGGTCCGCTGAATAGAAAACAGAACTTTTGTTTTTTGTATGGCTGTGTTACGTGTATTTTCCTTATCCAAAATCGCTAAACTTTTTCGCTCATAGAAAGGAATTGCTTTTCGCCGATAAAAAGGAATTGACTCAGTCAATCGTCCTGGGGTATCGAAATTTGGATTCTGTGTAACAAAATACATCGAATCCATACTCTGGGGTCCGCTGAACAGAAAACAGAACTTTTGTTTTTTTGTATGGCTGTGTTACGTATATCTTCCGTATCCAAAATCGCTCAAGTTTTTCGCTCATAGAAAGGAATTGTTTTTCGCCCATAAAAAAGGAATTGACTCAGTCAATCGTCCTGGGGTTTCGAAATTTGGATTCTCTGTAACAAAATACATCCAATCCATACACTGGGGTCAGGTGCACAAAACTTTTTATTTATTTATTTATTTATTTTTTGTGGCTGTGTAATAATTAGTAAGAGTAGGCTAGGTCGGTAAGTTAATATTTAGACATCAGATAAAGTAGATATAACAAAGAACAGAGAAATTATGTTTTCTCTTTAGTATTTATGTGCAACAAAACTTGGCGTGTGTAAGTGGATTTCGTATAGAGTTGTGTCTAACACAGAAAAGGAATTTCGAACTCCCGTTATGGCTGTACGTTTACTGTGTGCGCCTTTTACTTCCCGGTGGGAGCTCATGTGGTTCAGATACCACATTAAGCTGTAGGTCTCTGTCTCATAACTTCACTGCCGAGCGGGGCGCCAATTAATCAATTAACCAGGAGAAGATTAAAAAAAAAAAAAGTTATATCATTTTGGGACGAATCTGACGAAAGGTGCCGAGGTGTCTCAAAATTAGCTCCGAAATTAGTCTACGTAGAGAACTTAAAGAAACAGGTTAGTATTTTTTTTTCAGAAACTTATTTGCAGATTTATTACACAAAGTAATAATCGAAACTAGATTTAAAAATGATAAAATACAAAAGAAGAAGGCAAACTGAATTTATTATTATTTAATAATTAAATGCTTTAATACAACTGAACTGAAAAGGTAACTTGTTTTACTGTGTGTTTCAGATGTAAAGCATCACGGGCAATAGCCAACGGTGCGCGGTGTTGTCGGATTGCGGACCTCTTTTTCCCTTCTCGCTCTTCCTCCAGTTAAGATTATGACACATACATTGGCAACATTATTCACAATGTGAATATACTATTCCAGCATACTCAAGAATTTTGACTGTGTATCCTAAGAAGTACCCTGAAAACATATAGGCTAACACATCCCGCCATTGATATGCACCCACATAAATTTTGGAAAGTCGGTGCCATTGGACTGCTATAAACAGCATTTGTTTTCTTATGAATAGCTTATTGATTCATCTCTTAATCTGGTTTTCAACTTCAGCACTGTCAAGATCCGTCTTTTGATAAGGTAGCATCGTGAAAATATATGTGTATAGTATGTATGTATGTATGGTGAGTTAAAATGCTTTCATATTCTGAAAGTGGTCATTTGTTCTGTTTTTAATGTGTGAAAAGCTTGCCTTCCCCTGAAAGTAATATTCCCCTAGAACAACCTGCTGGCTACATCCCTGATTATCCTGTGATAAAAGTTGAGTTCTATTTCCAAATCGAAGAAGAATCCACTGGAAATAAGACACAAGACTCAACGCTCGTTTTAGTAATTGTTTTATATAAAAACCTTTAAAAGCGTGTATCATGACAACCAGTTGACGTAGAAAGATGTAGTTTTCACGTATGTTGTTGTAATTCTTTTCTCTACTTCATAAAGTGAGCAGTTAATACAATTTTTCTAAGTAGCGCATCTGGTATTGTCAAGATTTGCAGTAGCGTGAAAAGTGAACGTGCAGAACTCCTAGTCGCGAATTGTCAACACCGCTCAAAGCCAATTGGGTGCCGTGTGAAGCCAGCTCAAGGTCGGGCCGCTTGTCATCTGAAACACACAATATGTATGAAAATTAAGTTAAAAACTAAAAAATTACAAATATAAATAAGAATTGAATGTAGAATAAATAAATGAAGAGAAGCAAATTTCTAAAAGATGCCAATCAGTAACGTAGTCAGAACTTCTGTTTGGGATAAGAAAGGCAAACCGATATTTTGATGTTGAATAGTTGATTAGTAATTGATCGTGTTTTATGGGTTGCCAATGGTGGAAACTTCATACCACTGATAATGATAACACTTAAAAACCAGTTAATCAATAATTCTTTAAAACGGTAAAACAGTATTAGAACTTAAAATGTTATTCTTCTAAAGTGATGTAAGATTGGCCTTTGCTGGGTACACATCACCGACCAATAATAAGAGTATATTTCACGTAATAGTGAAATTAAAAGGAAAATTAAATAAAACGATATGAACGTTTTAATGCAAATAATGTACAAGAAAAGTATAAATAATGATTGAATGCTAATAATAATAATGTGAGTTAATATCCTTTTGCTGCGATTCTGGTTTTAGGACTGAGAAAAAGTAATGTGTGGAAGTAACATCTCAGTCAAAAGGAAGGCACCTTTTGCTGCAATCCTGTTTCAAGTCCGGAAAAAAAAATAGGGTGTGTTGTAATTATGTTTCTTGAGTGTAATTTCAATCGTAAGAGTAGAGCATTTGTATATATTATGTTCTTCATTTGGATACGACACTGGTTTCACCGCTCCAAGAGAAATAATGTTTGGAAAATAACAATGTGAGTCACATATTACCCATAAGGTGGGATTGTGTTCAGGTTGCTTAGATCAGGTTTCAAGATCTAAGCAAAATATTATGTAAGAAGTTGGATTTCGGACGTGTTTCACGGTTTCAGTTGTAAGGGAGCTCCATACGCTAAGGTCTTCTAAGTCCCTCTGGCTGCAACGTTGGTTACAAATCGTACAATAATTTCCACTTTCGTAACGTGTAAGAATATGTGGAAGTTGTTAGCCATGTAAAAAAAAACGTCATTTTAAAATTATATAGAGCTGTGAATGAAAATACGTAAGTATACAGATTTTCAGTGTATTCACAATCTTGAGAATTACATACATAAAATTACTATCAGTATACCACCGATTCCAGTTTTGCTATACATTGCAGAACAATAATGATGCTTTTGTGAATTTAGTTATTTTTTTCGAACAAGGCAATAGTTCAAACAAATGGGAAAGTAAACAGTCACAATTGTAGAATTTGGGGAACAGAAAATCCATATAATATTGTTGAATACGAGCGAGACTCTCCAAAGACCAATGTTTTTTGTGCCATTCTCAGAAGAAACTTCTTGAGCGTTTCTTCTTTGAAGAACAAACTGCAACTGAAGAGTCCTTTCTTCAGTTGTTGCAGAACTGGTTAATACCATTTTGCACACTGAATCAGAGAACTTTTTCCTTCAGTTAGACGCCTCCCCACACTTTTTACCGTCATGTTAGGATATATCTGAAAGCAGTTTCCCAATCATTTTATTGGTTGTGGTGAGCAACCTACAAAGTGTGCTAAAAGGTCTTGTAGGTCTCTTCATATCTCCTGCCTTTGGCGTAGGAGATCCGTGTTTGATTCCCGGCGGAAACCCATGTGCTTCGAATCTCATGTTAAGCTGTAGGTCCACAAGTCATATAACCACGGTGCTGAAGATAGCAATAAACTACAGATCAAACAACCAACTCGATTAAAATAATTTTTAAAACATTTTAAACGTCCTCTCTGTCTTCAGAATGTAAAACTATTAAATACTCACAGTTAAAGTGTTATGCACCGTTTTGCATGTTGGTACTGTAATTAGTAGACGTAGCAAATTATGATATATGATCTTTTGAAGTTATAAGATGTAATACCCAAACAACCTGATTAGAATGACTAGTTGTTTTTATTTATTTTCAGAGTCAATGAAAACTGCCCAGTTTAATTCTAGTCAACCAGTGACCCATTCAGATGTACAGTCTTCAAAGAGCCGCCCACCTCCTCGACCTCTGGGACCAAAGCCACCGTTACCCGCTCGTCCACCGAAGCTGCGAAATGACTACCCAAGAGTTCTTCCGAAACCTCCCTCCGCCCAAGAGTAAGTAATATTACATGTTTTTCACGATTTGGAATAAATTTGCGAAGTTCTGAAGAAAAAATAAGATCTTTAAAATTTTCATAATTATTAAGGTAAAGTTCAATTACATACATTTTACATTGAGTTGTATGTAAAGGCATACTTATAAATGGTGTTCTTTCTTTTTAAAATCCTTTCTCAATACATTTCGAAGAACTAGATTCATTTATAATATTCAAAATGTTATTCATACACCTATAATAAATACATGATAAACACTGTGTTTGGATTTCTTACTCGGCTTTTCAATATATAAGATAACGTAAACGCACAACAGAGTAAATTTTCACCCAGTACATAATGTAAACATAAGTTGAAGACGAAAGCTGCAGGTTGCACTTTGCTACAATAGTACATCGGATTGGAATAAATATTGCGTTGCGTTCCTAAGGCTGCAGTCTTCTGCTGTGAAATATTCGCTTTATTTCTTGCAGCCCTATGCTTCGAAACACTATTTAAGAGAGCCAATCGAAATTTATTACACATCATTTCTGAACGCGTCTGTGCGATACAGAATATTAAATTTCTATTATGACAAATAACATTCTTGAATTTTGATGTAATAATAATAATAATAATAATAATAATAAAACTAGATTTGTAGTCATAATAATAATAATAAATAAATCAAATCGAGAGCTCTGCACTTGTAACCTATGTTCTGATACTATATTTGAAAGAAAAACTTTAATGGAGCAAAAGATATCTGCGTATGTTTGCTTCAATAGTACATACAGATTAGGATACAGCACTTCTCATTTTTTCTTTTTCTTTTCTTTTTTATTTAAAGTAACGCCACTGTACTTAGAGTTCCTGTAATATGGATGCATTTACTCTCTCGTTTCCGATTTATATATCAAAACATGTATGTTCTTGCAGCTTTGATTAAAAGATTATAAATAGAGGTAAATGTTAACATATAAAGGGACGAAGTTTGTGGATTTAATTTTGCTTCGAATATCAAATTTATAATTTTCATTTGTATCAGTTATTGGTTTCAATCTATCTTGAAGAGTTTTTTTCCTTTCTTTCTTTGCAGGGAGGAAGATTACGGAAAAGTGAAATGTTTGGTTAGTTCGCTACGCCTTTCGTCAGATACTAAACTACCAGATCAGGTAAATTCATGATTCGCATACAGAACATTAATGTGTGACATTTTAAAGATTTCATGAAATAATATAGTTCTTTGATCAAAGTCTCTGTTATTATGGAGTAGTAGACTTGTGTATGTTTCGAATGGATTGTTGTCTTACCTAAAATGTCAGTGAACTGTCGTTCGAAGTAATCTCTATTAATAGTAACGTATTTCTGAGAACGGATGTGCATGTTCCGGAAACTCCTGGCGTACTCTCTTTAGAGATGGCTTCATTTGGGTCGTAAAATTACGTTGGATATCCGAAATGTCCGGAAACCTCTAGCCCTTCAGGGCTGATTTCAATTTGGGTAACAAGAGGTCCAGGGGAGACAAGTCTGGGGAGTAAAGTGGGTGATTGAGTGACAACTCCCTTGTTGGCCAGAACTGCTGCACCAGGAAGGCAGTGTTTGGCCGGGCTTCATCATGAAGGAATCAAGTTACTTTGGTTGGTATATTGGGGTCGTAATCACTTATCCATTGCAGCAGACGTTTCAATTTGCACATAGTAGCGGCATTTAACGTGGTGTCCTCTAGGAAAATTCTTTATGTATGAAACCCCTATGGTCGAAGGGCACCACGATCAAGGACTTGATGCAGTATCTTCCACTTCGCACCTTCTTGCTTTTCGGCGACCGTGGACCTCGTCACTCCATAATTTTACTCCATAATCGTACCTCAAATACCAGGAAGCAAAGTTTGCATTTACCCAAATCCTGAGTCACTATGAAGTGGACCGTTTCACGACCAATTCTCACTTCCTCCGCTATCATTCACAGTGCCACACGACGACCCTGGACCAAAAGTTCCTTCACTCTTTCGGTGTACGTGCAGTTGCAGATCAGCCAGTTCTTGGGAAGTCTTCCATGGTGTTCCGCCCTACGCGGAAACGTTTAAACCACTCATAAACATACTTCAAGAACATAAACACACTCATAAACAGCACCCATATGCTGTTCTTCGTAAACTGTTGTCTGCATTTCATAAGTCTTTTTTTCTGATTTTCCAATTTCGAAGAAGGAAAGCATATTTGTTCCCATTATTTTTGGGTTCGACCTCGTACACCACACCTTCACTCTACAATATGCTGTTTACACACGATTAGCATACTCGCATTGCCCCCTCTCGGGATCTTGTTCAGACAAGTCTTGATCTGTCTGGCACAGGATGCGACAGTGGCGCATTCTTACGACCGTGAGCAGTATGACGTCATTCACCGAACTTTTTGGACAGAGGTGGTTGTAATAATAATAATAATAAGTTTCATATCGTTAGTGTTTTTAATAGCAAATACATTTAGAATGGGGAATTTTTGAATTCAAAATTCTAAAATACACCCTCCATTCCAAAAGAAACCGAACGTTTTAAAAAAAACAAAAAAGCAATGTACATTTTGGAACAAATCATTTTTATTAATCAATGTATTCCCCTTCTGCATCGATACACATATTTGCACGCTCCAACAAGTTGTCAAACGACTTCTCCATGTCCTTTATTGGAATGGTCTTTAGGACGGCGGTCGTCGCCTTCTCAATGGCATCAATCGATGCGTGCCACTTTCCTTTCATCGCCAAATGCAGTTTCGGGAACAGATAGAAATCGCACGGAGCGAGATCTGGTGAATAGGGCGGATGATGCAACCGAATAATGTAATTTTTGACCAAAAATTCAGTTACAAGTCGCGAACGATGTGATGGTGCATTATCGTCCAAAAGAGTCCAACTGCCGATTTCGCGATATTCGGGCCGAATACGACGAATTCTTGCCAGCAAACGCTTCATGACGCCCAAGTAAAACTCTCCAGTGACTGTCTGGCCGGGCTGAACAAATTCTTTGTGGATAATTTCTTTTGAATCGTAAAAACAAATCAGCATCACCTTAACTTTTGACTTCACCAAGCGACTTTTTTTGGATGTTCCTTCATCCGGCGCTCTCCATTCAGCACTTTGCCGCTTTGTTTCGGGCTCATATTCAAAACACCAGTCTCGTCACCAGTTACAATCGATTTCAAGAAGTTTCTATCCTGCCGAGCACTTTTAACGATGTCTTCGCAATGCGCAATTCGATCAACTTTTTGGTCTTCGGTGAGTTTGTGTGGTACAAACCGCGAATTAACCTTCTTAAGGCCCAAAACTTCGGTCAAAATGCGGTATGCGGTTGTTTGAGGAATGCCTAATTCCATTTCAATAACTTTCACCGACGATTTTTTGTTATGTTTGATGAATTCACGCACTTTTTCGATGTTTTCTTCCGATAATCCGGTTCTGGGACGGCCTGATCTTTCGTCATCATCCAGCGTCTCTCTACCCGATTTGAATCGCCTGAACCACTCGTAAACTTGCGTACGGGATAGACACTCATCACCATATGCATTTTGTAGCATTTGGTGCGTTTCACTAAAAGTTTTACCCAGTTTAACACAAAACTCAATTGCAGCTCGTTGTTTGAAACTCATTTTCCGACCGATGTACACAACACACTGACAGTTGAAACGCAATAACTTTGTTGCCGTGCATCCAAATGTCATGACATTTATACCAGTTGTCAATGAGGGACTACGCCATCTACCGGTAAAATATTGCAACAGATGGCACTAGTGGTACTATTTGTTTTCAAAAGTTCGGTTTCTTTTGGAATGGAGGGTGTATGTTTTAAAATGTTGAATTAAAATTCAAATAGATACCATAATTGCTATTTGAATACCGATTTTCTTTTTATACCCGAGTATGTACTCTTTAAAATAAATACCCATGTAGTTATAAAGTTAAATCTTAGCATTATCTGGAGAGTACGGCACTAACGATACTTTGTTGGTTTTGCCCTGAAGATTCTAAGATTACAAGAAATAATATGTCAAAATTTGCAAATCGTGCATTCCATTTCAAATATTAGCAAACGACTCACTACCTCTGTGGATTTTTAATTGGATAATTCAGCGTCTCTCTGACGTTACCCTCGAATCCGACATAGTTACTAAATGGAAATCTATAACTATTTACATCTAGATTAATATTGATGTGAGCCTTTCGGATGAACCTCGCAGTGGACGATCACATGTGTTGGATGACGAAGCACTGAAGGCAGCCATCGAGTAGGACAGTGGTCTAACGTGTGATTAAGTTACAGAAAAGTTCCATGTTTCCGCTGAGGTAGTCAGGCTACACTTGCATGGGATAGGGAAGTTATACAAGTTACGGAAGTGGATACTCCACACATTATCGGCAGCCAACAAGGAACAACGAGTAACAGCTTGTTTGTCATTGCTCACGCGGCATCTGAACACACTCATTTTTGATCTCTTGCTCACTGTTCACGAAAAGTGGGTCCTCTATGACACTCGCAAGCGCACCAGACAATGTTTCACGTCACATAACCTTGTTTCCCATAGCTCAAGACTACCACTGCACCTACGAAAGAGTATGCTCTTTGTATTGTGGAATTGTTGGCAAGTGGTCTTTACGACCTCCTTTCACCTGCTCAGACCATCACGGCTGACCTCTACGTTCAGCAGTTCCAATGGGTGCACCGTGCATTGCGGCAGATAAGCCGGTGAAATCTCAAGGGTGTGTTGTTCCTGTACCAAGCCACATGTAGCAAAGAGGACCCGGGAGACCTTTCAGCACCTTGGCTGGCAGACACTATATTCACCGGACCTTGCGCCAACAGATTACGATTTATTTTATTCGCTCGACAACCACCTCTGTGGGAGATTCTTCGAAAATGAGAGATATCTGCGGAACGCACTCACGAATATCTTTGCTTCCAAGACCGCCAAGTTTTATCATCAGGATATTGTGCAGCTGTATGAACGTTGACAAAAGGTATTTGATACTGATAGAGATTACTTCGAAACCTAAAGGTCCGTCCACTATAGTACTGTTTGTTTATCACTGCTATGGAACAGCAAGAACTTTTTCGGTTACCTTGTATATCAAAAAACAGTGAACTTCCTGTGGGTTTGCAACTAATTCTGTTCAAGCCAGTTAATTCAAAGTGCTTCATTAAAATCAAAAATTCCCAAAAGCTTTTGATTACTTTTCTGATATGATATTTATCTAGGTGTAAAGAATATTAGAGATTTTAATTTTCTTCCGGAATCCCAGGATGACATAAGGACAATGTTCAAATGATTATTCAGATAAACATTCACAGGGCGTGGTTACTAGTACCATTTCCGTTTATTTGATCTAGAAGAAAATTCTATGTAATCCAAACTTTTAATTTATACTTTGCTATTGAATTCATATATAAGCTCCTGTCTCGCGTTTAGTGGCCCTATCGAACTTTGAAAATCACATTAATTGTCTGAATATGGTAGCAGTAATCGTGTCTGATATATAATGTAGGGAACATAGCATTCTCCAAAGAGTCATTTCTTAAATATGCTATTCTATTTCCAACTTATTAATTCTGTAAGATTTCATTATTTACTAACTTGCTTTAATAAATGAATAAATAAATAAATAAAATCAATCAAATTTTACACAGAAATGGTGAAATCCGTTAAAGGAATAATAGATGGGAGTTCATAGTTGACATGCTGTTAAATTAAGAAAACTGATTTACCAAATGCGTCATGCTTTTTCAGAAGGTAATTTAGTTTCAGTGAACTAAGTCACTTTCCTCAGTTTGCGAATCTTTATGCAAAATCTTTCTCATATCGTGAATTTATGTATCAGTATCTTCATTTCAGTAACAATTAACAATTAATAAACTGTTGAATGTGTAAACAATTCGTGTACCTCAGTTCAAGTTGGTTATGCTGTTTCCTTCTTTTGAATATAGGAACAGTAAATATCATACTTAAATTAAAATATAATTACGGTCAACCTTTAACAAAGTATTATATTGAAAGCACTGCACAAACACAAGAAAACGAATTTTAAGATATTTTCACTTTATGCAGAACAACTATCACATCATATGTCAACGTTGCTAGGTCAATCAATAGATATGCAGATTTTTGGTAAGTTTCTGAAAACGTAATTTGCTTTGCCTGTTGTAAAATTAGTTCTTATGGTGGATGTTATACGTATGTTGAATTTTGTGAATAATTTCTTAAGTATTTCTTTCTTCTTTCTGAAGAAATGAACTTAAATTTTTATGTTAAATTATTGTTATTGGAAAGCCAGTAAGAGATGGTCTCTGACATTTCTTACCACGTGCGTAGGGAAATTGCAGCGGCTAGTTTGAAGCTAGTGTTACCAACTACAGTCAGTCTGTTTTACTCCATTGAAGAAACTGATACTATAGATGAAAAGAAATATTCTTTTATTCCTTTACATATAATGTTTCTTTGTATGTCTTTTGTTTCTGTCTTTTACATTCTCCGATTTTTTTTTTAAATCTTCGAATCGAAACAATGTCCTGACTTCTATGTGCTGCTCATAATGAGTTGAGTTTATATTGAGTTTAACGTCCCTTTCAGCAGCGAGGCTATATGAGACGTGGACCAACTGATTAACGTGGAATCCGAACCACATGAGCTCCCGCCGGGAATCGAACCCGGGTCTCCCACGCCAAAGCGCGTACAAGCATATGTGAGTTTGTCTGATCACATCACACAACAACTACTGAACCAATTAAAATGATACTTGGCATAATTATCAACCTTAGGCCCCTCACAGTTCATATTATGTTAAATTAATTAAACTGTTTGTCGTTAGCGGAGCGGGGATCATAATTTATACGAAAAATCATATCACTCAATAACTACTGAACCAATTAAAATGATATTTATCATGACTATCAACCTTCGGTTCTTATGATATTAAATTGAATAAATTACACATTTTCAGAAGATTGGAGTTCATACTTTATGCGAAAAATCAAATCATGCAATAACTACTGAATCCAAATTATCAACCTTCGGCTCTTGTGATAATTAATTGATTAAAATGGGGACATCTTTTTTTTTTTTTTTTTTTTTTTGAAAATAGTGAGAGATAACATAAAGACAGTTGAAAACGACCAATAGATTATTTTTGTCGAATACACAGTTTTCGGGATCGCTGAGATGAATAGTAACATTCCAAACAGTCCAAATTTATTCCCCGTTGACATGTGAATAAGAAGTGATGGTAAGAAGAGGTGTGACATGTAAAAATCGAAAACAATCAATATTAGTTTCCAATTCACAGTGTTCGGGATAATTAATTGTGAGGTGACTAGTGACACATCCAATTAGTGTTGATCACGAAACGAATAGAGACGAGTTCGTCGTTTACTCTCGTAAATTTTCTAGAAATCTCGCTTCGATTCTCGAAGAATTTTTTCTCGTCTCAATTCTCGAGAAAAACTTATCTCGTTCATTCTCGCTTTGTAAATTTATGTACAATATTTCTCCTGATTTTATTCTTAATTTCATGAGAATCCTTCCGCGTCATAAGAGGCCACGAGGAGAGTGATATAACAATATATAAACTAAATTTGATATTGCAGTGTAATGTGTAATAACTTGCGCATCTTTAAACGTTGATCAATGCTCTTCATTGTGTTCGTACAATCACTTTATGAATTTATAGTTTTTATACTATTATTGTTTTATTAGTGTTTATACTATTATTCATACTATAATAATAGTTTTATACTATTATACTATTATAGTTTTAATACTATTTATACTATAAACCAAAAGCAGTGTTTGGTTTGATTTAATTTGGACGTTAGCGTTCCTTTCAGCAGCAAGGCTGTATGAGACGTGGGCCTACGCTTATTGTGTAATCCGAACCACATGAGCTCCCGCCGGGATCGAATCTGGGTCTACCACGCTAAAGGTGCATACATTGATCGCTTAGTCACGAAGAGCTCTAAAGCAGTGTTTGAGATCTAAAACTTGGGTTAACTAGTCTTACCTACGTGTCTCGAGACATTTCTCGTCTCGAATTAAAAAAAGAAAAAGCAATCTTGTGACCAACTCTCGATCCCGTTTAAGTCCAAATTCATCCCCCATCGGCATGCGAAGTTGATGGGATGAAAATGGGGGACATTATGAATTTATCATTACACTTTCATTGTAATATGTATCCTAAGGAGGAAAGGTTTCAAATACTTTCCATAAACCTGTTCACTCGTTCTAAGAAGTGTAATTTCAGCTAGTAAATAAATACAAAACAGAGAACACCTCCATCTGGCCTATATATAAAGTCTTAATGCTGTGGAGTTCCATTTGCACAATTAAAAAACTCAAGTTCGGTGTTTAGTACTTTCTTATTGCGATTTATGTAAAGCTTTATATCCTACGAGGGAAAACCGTATGGGTGACTATAACCTCAAGAAAATTAGTTTAGCTGTGCTATCATCAATGGCTACTATGGTTCATGGACAGGAAAAGGACGAAAGTGCCACGGCCTTATTATTAGTGAGTTATCATCCCGCCATCGCCTAATGAGACTGAGTGAAACCGTGAAACTAATGATTAGACTGAGTGAAACCTAATCATTAGTCAGCCCCTTTGGCAACGTTGTTGAGTTTTTAAAGTAGAATTAAAAAAGCGCTTTTTTGTTGTTTACTAATGGCGATGAAAAAGAAATTGGTCCTTTTAGTGCATTCATATTTTTAAAATAGTAAAACTTTTTGTTTATGGGTTATCCAGGCTTTTTCAATCGTCCTGCTTCTGTGGCGTTATACGTCCCGTCAATTGGTTATTCTAGCTTGCGGGCAGGGTACCGTTTCTTCATTCATGTGGTGGAACTACGGAAAACATTAGTCAGGATGGCCGAGTTTGAGTATGATTTGAATTATTCAACCCGAACTAGTGTCCTTCCAAATCCACAGCTCCGCCACCCGCTAACAGAGCAAGCGAATTATATCGTTTTTATTTATTTATTTATTTATTTATTTATTTATTTCATATGTACGTCACTACTCGAACTCAATTCCACATCTTCCAAAGATGATCAGTGCACAGCCTGCTCCCTTAGCTGCCACTATCACTTGCTTGGAAACGAACTTTTCTTGTAGTAAACTTTCCTCCAGAAGCGGAGAAGACGAGGAGGGTGGAAAAGACCTAATGCAGCAGGGGGCTTTTGAAACAGTTCCAAGCGGCATGTGCTGACCATCCCTCGATCCCTCAAATTCTGCTGTTTTTGTTCTACTGTCCATTTCGCAGCATTGTTCGTTTCACATCCTCTGTCGTCTTAGCAAGACCTCTCAATGCAGGAAAGAGGGGAAACTTACCAAAATTACTAAACTAGATTTCCTTACATTTCTTTTGGTTATACCTACCTAGGTATATATATTTCCTCACATTTACAGCAGGCTTGGTAGGGAAAGTTGTCTGCAAATTAACTGTTATATCCTTTTAATAAATTCTTTTTATTCCTTTAAGTAATTTAGTGGAATCCTTGAATAACGATTTTTTGTGTTCTATATGTCAAACCTTGCTTACGAGGGAAATATGTCTACTTTTGTTAGTTTTATTGTTATTATTTTGATTGTTTTGAATAACATTGAAAGCCTAGTCTTTTCATTTCTCCAAAGTTGCAGGTTTGCAGCCGTTCTTTATACCTAATTTAAAAACTGTTTTGAATTGGTTTTCGAAATCTTGTTTCTGAGATACCATCCTCTAAGTTCTCAAGAAAAAGTTAATCCAAATATTCGAGTAAAATTGTGACAGAAAGAAGGCAGAACCCTATAAAAATGTAAATTTTCGATTTTGTACTGCGCTGGCTGCTGTGGCGTCAAGGAAATTCCATGTGACGAGTCAGTCGATGTGATTATGAATACTAGAAAACGTTATGCGTTGATTCAATGAGGGGAAATCGAAAAGTCCTTGCGCTTACTGATTTAGTGCCAGATTACAAACCATAAACGGAAAACAAGATATACACAATATTCTATGTACCTTTATTTATTCTTTTACGTAATACCAGATTTGTTGAGGCACATGTCCACTGTATCACAAATTTCTGAATCCCCGTTGGGTAGAAGGCGGCCGGCTGATCACAGAACCAATGACAAATAACGTCGTCATGTCGTTCATGAATCTCGGTCCTACTAAGATCGTCTTCAATGTACCAAAATTATGGGAATCACTGGGAGCAAGGTCTGAAATTTAAGGGGAATTCTCCATAATCGACCACCTTTTAGAGTGAAATTTGGGAATTATTTTGTTCACCACGTGCGGTTTTGCGTTGGCATGGAAGAAAACATCATCAACATCCTGAATTCCCTGACGCTTTCTCCTAAGGGCGGCTCGCAGATGGGAGAGTGTGATAGAATAGCGGACTGCGTTGAGGATTTCACCTCTTGACAAGAAATCTAGTAGGAATGGTCTCCGACTGTCCCAAAACACTGTGAGCATCAGTTTACCGGTCGATGGTGTTGTCCGTAATTTCTTGGTTCTGGCGAGCCGAGATGTTTTCCATATTATGCTCTGTTGTTTTGATTCGGGAGTGTAATGCAGTGTCCACATTTCATCTCAAGTTTCAATGAGGTCCAGAAAATACCACCCTCCTCGACGTAACAGTGCAAGTGACTCAGTGGGATGACCATTCATTGCTCTTCGTGACATCATTAAGAAGGTTAGGGACCCATCGACATGATACCTTGCGGTATTCCAACCAATCGGCCGCTTTCACCATTTCGTTAAGACGCGTAATGTGCATTGCTAGCGAGGAAGATTGGTTGCCCGATCGCTCATTGTTCTGGACATGTTTTGGTCCATTTTCAAACTCCTTGCACCACCACTGCACACTTTATACTACAAACATTTGTCCCCATATACCAGCTCCTTTTCCCTTTCGATTTCTGTGATTTTGTATCCCTTGCACTATAAAAAACGAATTACACTTCGCTGCTCATATTGCGTGCATGCACGTCCTGAACACTTCGGACATCTTTGGCATCTGATAACAGCTCCATGAAGTGTAAGAAATCGGAACTTACACCGGAGCGTTGCAAGAAAAGCCTTCCACATTGCTCATATATATCGATTTTGTATTAAAATGTATTATACGTCCGAAAAAATTAAAAACTCAAAGACTTCGAATTTCCCTCCTATTCTGTTAGTTAATTTTGTTATGACAAATATACATGGGTCAAAATTTACCCGGTTTTGGCGTTTTGTCAGATTTAAATGTAATTTACGTTCCAATAGTTAAGATAGTCTTTAAATAAGTGTTCACATTTAATTAAAGAACGTAAGAAACGTTTGTTTGTATTTTTAATACTTACCTCCATCTTCGTAAGTTTTAAATATTACACGTTCTGACTATAATATTTTTCATTTCAGTTTGATGATGAATTTTATGAGAGCTTTGATCCAGAGGTCGATCAAATTCCACAATTGCACTCGAAAATTGCGTCCATGGCTTCAACTAGCACATTGAATTCCATCTCTTCCCATGGGTCAAGTAACGTCACAAACGACACTGTTCAAGTTGATACAGAAGGTTACGCATCAGATGAATACGAGTCGATTAAGGAAGATGTAAGTTCATGTATCTAGAAGTATGAAAATACTTTGTTGAGTCAAGGAAATTCAATAAAATTTTAAAACAAGTTACAATTATATTTTACACAGATGAAATTTGGAGGCCGCAGTGGCCCAGTTTTAAAGCGCTCACCTTTAGTGTTCGATCCCAGTTTGCTCCAAGTATTTTTTGTAGTGGTTAAACATTGTGTACGTGGGTTTTCTGAGAATTCTCCCGTTTCCTTGCACTTCCTTCATCCCACCCTTTTGTTCATATCATCATAGTCTTCCTTAACCTTGGAGCATAATCGTGGGACGTAAAAAAAGTTTGGTTGTTAATCTTGAAGTTAAAATAGTTACCATTATATTTTATTTCTTTATAATATTTTCCTTTAGTACTGAATATCAACACAACTTCTACATTAATACTTACGTCTATACATATTATCGAACGGTACCAATATGATCTTTATCATTAGTTGTATTATTACGTATTAGGTGCTCAAATTAATATGCAAAAATGCGAGGGAAGGTGTTCTTCATACAGGTGGATCATTTATTTTGATACACTCTTATAATTTTTAAAGTAGTAGATAGAAAATGCTAAAATTTCGTAGCATTCGAAATACATCGGCAGGGGGACTTGTTTGACATATTCTTCAATACAGCCAGGTTAACAGTAATACCAATTCAGCATAAAGTCATGTATATATATATATAATCGATATAACTACTTGATTTTCTTGTTATCATTATTGTGGCAATATTGTAGTAAAACTTTTCATAATACGAAATTTTACAAATATTCTGTGTCCACAATATTTCTAGTCTAAGCTTAACAACACAATAGATAAATCTAGCAAATCCTAAAACTTTTACACTGATGAAAGCAGCAAAACAAAATGAAAAACAAACAAATGGAAAATATTTGAATGAACAGAAAATGGTAACATTAAATAAAAACATAATAAATATATTCTTACAGTAGGAATACTTCTAGTTCTCTGTCTTCGGGTATATTTATTTTCAAGTGGTACTATGTCAGTTATTACATATTTCAAGTCTACATGTTAAGCAGAAACTTACAGTACCATATTTGTTATTCAGTTTTGTACGGTATAGTTCTTAACACCGCAGTATCACAAAGATCGAAAAACGTCCAAATTTTGGAAGGTTCTACAATGATGAAAAGGAGACCGACGGGGCAATACACATCCAAAGTACCTTAGTACTGAATAGTACGGTCATCATATGACGTATTTTAAAGAAGCAGAAACAAAGTTACAAATAATTGAAAAAATGTTTTATTTCAAAGGAATTTATTTCGAAATAGTTTTTAGACAAGTATCATATAGAATTACGTACAAAGTTTTCAATAGACTTAGAAATCACAATGCCGTTTACAGCAATTTGATATTTTAAGGCATTCTGGAGATATAAAAAACAATGGTAAAATTTGATACATATAAAAAAATTTATACATTGCTTGAAATGGCGTATTTGTGGGAACTTTTTAAAATAATTTTTGATTTACTTTGCTTCTATAACATTACAGTTATTGTTTTTGGTAGGTGAAATTACAGTGATAGCAATTTTTTTTAGCATTTATTCATTCAGGCTTTCGGTAGATTTTCGAAATGAGGCAGTATTTTTTCTTCTTTCCTTCATAAATGGGAATTAGTAAATGTTGTCACATCCATAACTAGTGCATACGAATAATACGATATTAGCAAGTGTTACAGGACATGAATGATTTGAATATGTAAAAATAAATTCCATCAGCATGTTCCAGAGCTTCTTCACAACCATCTTAACGTTTTTTTTTTTTTTTTTTTAAGTTATTCTACAGTGCTTCCTAATTTCGTGTTAACATCGTGTGTAGAAATATTCTTTGAAATATTTGGATAATGGATTATTAGGTAGTCAATAACTAGTGCAAAGTTTTTGCTTTCAATTAACTTTCCAAATCTTACTAGTGTTCTTCAATGAACACATCAACCTTTTACTACTCCATCTATATACCTCTGGATACATTAACATACTCCGTTACAGCCACCAAAGTTCAGAGATACTACACTTCAACAACTTTACAAGGCACACAGCCACCTTGGGCTCATATACACTTTGTGAACAAGTTCAGCCACTTATGGCTTCATTCCAATATCAACACACTTACATTGTTTAAATTACATAGTTACGCTTTTCATTTGTTCTTACTATTTTCTAACACCTTGTCCGATTATTTACTAGCAACACTTGCCCGACTAATTAACATAACCCAACACGGACATAACCGAACCCATATGTGGCCTTCATTATCAATCATAAAAAGACAAAAAATTGAGTTCAGTGAAGCAGGTTAAAATTTCATTCTTTCACTCAGGTTTTTTTTTTTTTTTTTTTTAACCTTCTGCTCTTATAATGTAATTATTTTATGTAGGTAGACGAGTTTCGTATTTAATGAAAATCTGAAACCTGTACAGTGGTAAATCTGGCTTTATTCCATATTTTCATAAAAATTAGTACATAATTCATACCTTGCTTGTATATGTCAGGTTGTTTAAAAAATATTGAGTCTTTGGGAAATGTTCTTGAGTGAGGTCATATGGTACTCAAATGTCAATCTTCTTTTTGTAGCCAGCTTTCTCCAAATGATTCTACATGGTTTGGTAATGGATGTTTAAATCATTGGCAGTGTTACGACTTCTTACATGCCAGTCTTGCTCGACTTTTGCCAGAATATCATCCACTTGCTGTGAATGGTCTCCACTGCAAGGATCATCTTGTATATGGAAATTTTCAAATGAAAGCGCCTGAGCCATGATTTGGTTGTTGCTTTTGATACCGTATTTTGCTTCTAAATAGCACAAATTTATTCACGGACCTGCGTAGCACTTGCATCTTTGTCGAAATAAAATTGTAAAATATAGCGCAGTTTTCAGAAATTTCATTCATCTTCACAGCGCAATACTGTACCTTACGTCTGATTCTAAAAACAGTTTTTGCACATCTACTAATTTCTGCTGTCAAGTAACGTTGGGCTTGACCTGCTGCTACTTTATATACTCTGAAACTTCAGACACTAACTCCATCTCATGCGCAAAGGGCTCAATACTTTATAGACTACCTGATATACTAATTATAGTAAGTTTGTGTCAAGGCTTTATGAAAAAAGGAATCTCTTTTGTAGGCATTGACGACATGGGATCTTCATACCGGCTTATCTAAACAGCAGTCCGAAGATCAAGAACCGTATTTAGAGCCCGTCTCTTCGTCAAGATCTTTTCCTGCGAAACCGATCAAACCAAAATGTAAGGATACAAAAATTTTAAGTGATATTTCAAATTTTATAATAAATTGCAGCAATTCATGACAGATCATTACATGCCAAATAGTTCATTAATTTTTACACAAAGAAGATCTCTTTGAAGTCTATTTGAATAATAAAATAGTACTAAAGTAAATTGTCAACGTTTCATTTTTAGAGTTGTTTAGTAAAAGAACTCCTTTTAATCATTGAACATTCTTATAGGAGGGCTTTTAAAATAAAATGAATAGTAAGGGAAGATATTGTCATATTTTCATGTCGATGTTTTCAGTGTTTACTATGACATCGTAGGCGACACTGATTATAATTTCTTCAAGTCTTTTGTTTATATTTCTGTATGCTCTAATGTTTTGAGCGTATGAACAGTTATTTTGACTTAAAATAATCTGTGTATCTTTTCAGGGCAAGTGCCATCGGTTGAACCTCCGCCCCCTCCTTCAAGGGAATCTCCTCTACCAGAGAGAGCTTCAACTCCACCAAAGAAGAGAATAGTGAGTATTCTTAATGATATATTTATGTGTATTTCATTACATAGGGAAGGTGCGCAAAATGGTTCGGAAGCTATAGTTGTAAATCAGATAAATTTATTTAGTAGATCTCTTTGTAATATTCGTATTCAATTTAGTATATGGATTATTGTGTTAATGTTTTTAAGGCCTACTTGAATAGTTATATGGCTCAATGAAATCTAATTCAAGTATCAAACCCGTTTCTCCCGTAGTAGAAATGTGAGCGCATTCCGTAATGTGTGAGAGTTACAGATTTTTGATTTGTTGATTAACAATTTTCGGTGTTGATCTAGTCAATGACTACATTGAAGAGTCATGCTAATGAGAAGATAGTGAACTCAATCCAGTAAGCGGTGATAGTAGTAGGTGTTATATACACTTCATGTTACTGTCGAGTTAGAGCTGTTCTTGGGATTAAGCGTTTCGGAGCTTGCTGTATTTATTTTGTTATTTACATTTAAAATATCAGCCTTTCATAACGGTCTATTGGCTAGTACGCTACTTTTGTGCACGGGGTCGCAGGTTCGATTCCCGGTGGGAAATCCTTGAAATTTGAACTTATTACGTGGTCCAGATTCTAGTTTAAACTGTGTAGATCCACGTTTGATGTGGACTCGATGTTGAAAGGAACGCGAAACGCAAATCTAACCAACCTTTAAGAACACAGAGTAATTAAAATTCATGTCAGTTGTCTATACAATTGAATATATGATGGGAATATATAGTAATCTTTGTTTGATTTAATAATATTATTATTAAAAAACTAAAACGTCACCATTCATGTTTTGGAGATGTTACACCATTTTCATATGGATTAGGATTGTTCTTTTGTTCTGTATTTCATGCTGCATGTTTCAGGGAATAACAACAAACATAAATTTACTTCGTCAAGTAGGAAGGTGCAAGGTAAGCTTCTACAGAAGTTGCGCATTATTTCTTTATTTTGATATGCTTAATATGCACATAGTTAAGACAGGTGTTCTATATCTTTAAAGAGCCTAGAAGATATTACATTCATGATGTTCAGCAGTCGGCAATTTCGGGAATTTATATTAAGTTGTCTGAAAAGTGTTGAGCCTTTGGAGGTCAAAATTGAGACTACATTTATTGATATATAAAAATAACATTACGACACCACATATACACCATTTTGTTCGATAACCTTCCATTTTTACGCTAACACCATATTCCGGTCGGTATAGAACTTCTGTGATTTCTGGTCAAAAAATCGTGACACATGGTTTCCGCAATCCTTTCCTGAAATTAACTTAACAGCATCCAGGGAGTTCTGCAGAGACAAACAAATCATATTTTAATGGTGCCAGATCCAGGCTATACGGTAGTTGCATTAAAACCTTTCAGCAAAGTTATCTGAAATTCTGACGGGACATTAAAGACGTACGCGGTCTGGCGTTGTCAGCGTGTTATACGACACCTTTTCTGTTGGCCAGTTCTGGTCATTTATTTTGAATTGCTAGGTACACTAGCGCTAATTGTCACCAGTGTAGATCCAAGTCTATGGTTCTGCCTGACGGCAGCAGCTTGTGATGCACGATGCCCTTCCAGTCCCACCGAACGCACAGCATAACCTTCCTAGGTGTCAGTTTGGGCTTTGCCATAGACTATGAAGCTTCTCCTCGTTTCAACCACAATTTTGTTCTAGTATAATGTTGTCGTAGGTCATCAACTTGTCATAAACTGCTTCAGAAATCGCTCGAATTCGTTACATTTGAGTAGAGATTCACAGATGGAAATTCGATAGAATAATCAATTTCGAGTCTGATCGTGTGGCACGCAAACATCGCGCTTCTTTTCTTAGCATGGTTTTGCACTATTTGATGATGGATGTCGTTGACGATATCGTGACTACTTACGTGCCAGTCTTGCTTGACTTTTGTCAGCATATCCTTAACTTCTGCTCTAATTGGTCACCTAATGCGAGGAGCATCTTGGACATGAAAATTTTCAGGACGAAAGCGACTGAATTATCTTTTGTCTTTTGCTTTTGATAATATATTATTTCCCTAAACAGCAGAAACTTTTTTACGGACCAGGGCAGCATTTGCTCTGTAATCGAAATAAAATTACGGGGCCGCTGTGGTTTAGTGGTAAAGCGTTCATTTCTGGTGCATGGGGACCTTGGTTCGATCCCAGCTCGCACCAAGTGAACTGTAATGGACAAACACTGTGTGCGTGGGTGTTCTCAGGGTTCTCCCGTTCCCTCCCACTTTCTTCATTCCACCACTTCCTTCCTTTTTTATCATCACTGTCTCCTTTAGCATAGCTGGCATAACCATGGGACGTAAAGTTCAAAGATTTCATTTCATTTTCTTTCGAAATAAAATTGTAGAATGTAGAGCAAGTTTGCGAAAAGTTCTCTCATCTTCACGGCGCAATATTTTACGTCTGATTCTAAGAATTCGAACAGTTTTTGCACATCTAGCTTTAGTTGTCATATAATGTTACCCGCTGCGACTCACCCTGATATTTGGAACTCTAACTCCATCTCGTGCACAGAAGCTTCAATACATTTTTATATGAACTGATAATAAATCCGAGCGCTCAAGAAAACCGGAATTCGTCACTTAGTTTTCAAAAAAGTCTAGAAATTCGAAAGAATAACGTATAGCAAGATGACAGCTATCTTAATTTTGCATGAATAGGTAATATTTTTGCACATATTTACAGGATGGTGTCTGATATGTGTGTAAGTTTTCGGCTGCACTGCTTTTCGATGTTTATTTTAAATCACATTTAAGCTGATTTTTTTTTTTTTTTTTTTTTTTTTTTTTTTAAGTAGTTGCCTCTTAAGTTTTTGATCATTTTTGGCTAACCAACTTTTATAATTAAATGTCCGAAAATTTCCCTTTAAAAAGTATGGGAAAGGTTTTAAGTTTGGTGAAAAATGTTGGTAGACACCCAATGAATTTTGAAGCACATCGTGTAATTCTTTTGTCACATAGAGTAATATGTTTTACAACATTAATTATTATACGTAGTACCATAAGCTCTGTCGTTCATGTAGAAGCGTATAGATAAATGACAATAAAGACAAGCGCATTTATATTAGTTATCCATTACTGATTATACATCTTATTATGTACCATTAATCAAAGTGTCCACTGATTGGCTGGATGCACTTTTTCAAGTGATTAAGCAATTCTTCCATTGTTGCATGAACCGATTCCAACAATAATGAGGTCGCTACCTAGATTAAATTTGTTTTTAACAACTTTATTTTATTTTTAGATGAGGTTTCGTGCACGCCTTCTTTTTTAAAATAGTGTACAAGCGATAAGTCATATGAATTGGGATTAAATGAACAGCGGTAATATTTCCTTAACTTTCCTAGAGTTGTGGGAATAAACTCATTTATCCGTTCTATTACTCGTCCAGAGTAAAAATGCTTTCATCTGAGTTCAATTCGCATAGTGCTGTAGCGTTTTCTGCGCTTGCTCTTATGTGATGTCCAGTGCTTCTTCGATGTTTTCTAAAGCCTATTGTAATAATATGTGACTCGCTTCGTGCTAGAATTTTCATTCCTCGTCTACTATGAGCCTTTGCTGCCGGAACAAACTATGCGAAATTTCTTGTCAGGTCTTTGACGGCTTCTAACTTCCTTGTGTCTCGTGATCTACCGCTTCTAGCCGTGTCATCGACACATAACTTCTCGTTAGTTCATTTAATAATTTGATATACAACCTGTCGTGTTATTTGCAGCGATTTGAAGATATCAAATACTTCGTGATTTTTTTTCTAACTTTATGCAACGGAATCACAGTGGTACATTCTTCTTGATTTACTACGCCAAGTTGATCGCGCAGCAGATATAAACTAGGACTACTTTTATTTCCAGTAGCTTCCGTTCTCATGCCGATATGATGGAAATCACAATGCAATGCAAGCATGTCACTCTGCAATATTTTCGAGATCTTTGCAAAGTAAGAACATAACTTATGGAACAATTAGGTATTCTTAAGTTTCATTGGCCATCGAAAGTAATGGAAAAAAGCAGTAATGGATTACTTTACCTGAACTTCGGTGATCTGTCTTATCGCTCCTTGTTAAGACAATAATAGTTGCCAGAACCGAAATTCTATTAAATTTAGGCATTTGAGTGGGAAAGGCTAGAGAATATATATCATTAGCAGAATTTCATATATACGAGGAGGAATCAGAAAGTAAAAACGAATTCCATGTAACAACGACTTTATTTACATATGGACTGAACAACTGTACATCCCACTTTTATACACTGTCAGCCTTACAGGGTGATGTGCTTGTATCTTTCCACGATGTTTTGTATCACTTCCTGTATCTTCCCGTCCGGATTAAACCTGTAATCGAGTAATGCATTTTCGTGAATTGAAGATATATAATCGAACGGTTCCCGATCTGGGGTATAAGGAGTATCCGAGAGAGGGTAAAATCCCAGTTGCTGTATGATTTTTATTGTTGTCACCGTGCATTGTCATGGAGCATTAAGATCGTTTTGGACAGAATTTATTTTGTGTTGCAAATTACACGTATAATTTTGTCTTTCACGAGTGAGCAAACCACAGCACGTTACTTTCTTCACTTGGAAAGCCATCAAAATAGACCTGTTAACATGGTGTGGCTGGAAGTTAATTGTATTTTTACTCGCGAAATACACCATCCATACTTCTATTTGTCAGTCGATTGGACGGCGCGATGCGGGAGACTTGAATTCCATCCCTGATGGGAGCTCATGTGGTTCAGATCCCACTTAAGCTGTAGATCCACGTCTTATATAGTCTCGCTGCTGAAAGAGACGCTAAACCCCGAATCAAACAATCGATTGGACGGTGGCACTCTGTGTACGGCCGAGCTACTCATCATCTTAAGTGCATGTGTTGCATTGCGCCAACTTCTCCCTTTATCGAATCTCATCTTAGTTTCAAAATTGCGTGTACGTTTTGATAATCCTCGTATTAAGAAACGTTGTTTTGCAGTTGCTGTGCGTACACTGTCAGGATAGAGAACAAACTCTTAAGTTTTACTTTGTGACAAATGGAATATATTGCATGTTTTTTTAAAATTATAAAACATGTTCAGAGTTTCACCATCATACTGTATGTTACCATGTTAAATTACTTATCATTTATTTATAGGATACCTTTTTATTCTGTAGAATGATTGTACAGGTAAAATTGTCTCCATATTTTACGATTTTTTCTATCTTTATAGAAATTCTAAGATAATTAAATTTCATTTTTCAGAGTAAAGAAGAGGATTCTGGGAAACAGTCCGATGGTTCGGGTGATGGTAGAGTAGGTGGAGGAATAGCAAGTTTTCTCTTTAATAAATTTGTCCGTCCCAGTAATTCAAGTACTGAACAAGGTAAGTTCTTTATGAGTATATTGCTATATGAAGGGAAAATGTAGATTGTTTTGTTATTCTTGGAAAAATCTGGATAAAGTCAGCAAAGGTAATCATATTTAAGGTGAATGTAAAGGAGTCACACTCTGGTTATCAAGTGTAAAGAGAGATGTTTAGACTGTTCAAAGATGAATCAATAATCATGAATAAACTCTTGCGTCATTTCGTTACAAACCGTATGTCCATATTTCTTATAGTTTATTCTCTATGTTTGCTTTTTAATATCAAGGAAAGACTTTTTGACCACTCTGTGCATATGGATGGTTTCAAAGATTGTAGTTTACCAAATTCCTTTATATATTTACTCTGCCAGTGTATCTGTCCGTCCAGAACACAAGAAATCTCAGAACAAAGTGATGTATCACCATCAATTTTGAGCAGGATGTACAGAAGGTTTTTCGCTGCATATCCAACCATTTTTGACTCGGTGCTGCCACTTGGCGTATCACGCTGGAACTATGGGTTTGCTGGCGGGAGCATTGTTATGTTTGACCTTGTAGATGCGTGAGTGTTATCAAATAGCGCCGAAAATCAACCAGTATTGGGAGGATTACGTAATGACCTTTTACCATGCCAAGTTTTCATACGTGCGGATTGTGAAACAGTGTTGGAAGAATGAGTTAACACTCGGAGTGACTACTACGAAAGCTATTGTGGCCCATTACACGTAACAGGCTTCCCTTGCGAAACTACCAGGAGAAGGACTGGCAAGCAAAGTGACTCTCGTAGTGCTAAGGAGGATCCATCAATTGGCGTGACAAAAAAATCCCCCGACGCAACGTGATATGGGCCACAGGTTCCACCTCGCACCGTCAACACTGAATACAACAATTCTCAAGCGCCTCAGATTGAAGTGTGTGCGGAAAGCCCATGTACATCACCTGCTACCGTTGTATATTGCCGAACGTAAGACAAACTACAGGAAACTGTATGAAAAGTACGTGGCGGTTCTAAATGGAAGAAAGTTTTCACAATGGATGAATCATATGTCTATCTCACTACTCATGGTTACATTCGGGCGATCATATACCGTGACTGACGACAAGGGGCACAACAACTTTGTTCGTCAGTGCAGGAAAAGTTTCCCTCGTGGCTTTATGGTTGTTATGGGATTCCGATATGAGGTAAGTTGCTGATACGCAAGGTGCACAAAAACGTGAAGGTGAATGCAAGATACTTCCAAGAATCCATTCTGACACCTGTCTATCGGAGAAACATCCCACAGTTGTGTGGAATGGACGCGAATCAGGTGATGATCCATATCTACAAGGCTCCGAGTCATACCACCAAAACATCACTATGTTTTTATCAGGAAATGGCAGAGGAATTAGGAATTCGTGTCATTCCGTTTGAAGGCATTCCTCTGAAAAATCCAGATGCCAGTCCAAGGGAGTTATGCACATGTGGACTGTTGAAACGATGTCTTCGACATCGTCACCCGCACACCTTGGATGGTCTATAAAAAACGTGCAGGGAGGTGGGGGACAGAATTCCCATGTCTAACATGCGCGGGAGCTTGCTGCAATGGAAATTGTGATGCCGTGTCCAGTTTTGGGGTCTGATAGAACATGATGGGTGGTAGCGGCGCGGTATCTCTTAAGGTGAGTCAAAAATGGTCGGATATAAAGCAAATAACCTGTAGAGGGTTAAAAGTTAGGAATTCGAATTCGTTGCTGGAGGTGATATTCAAACCGGAAGTGATAGAAATCAAGCATTTCCTGTTTAAACGTTGATCACTATAGAGCAAAAATGATAATAGATGACGAGAAGCAGTTTCCTGCAATCAATTGAGCATCCCAACAATAGATTTCATCTTTACTCTAATCTCTCTACTAAAATCTGGAAGGCAGAACTCAACTTCTGGTTTTTAACGTTGATTGCTATAGAGTAAAAGCCATAATAGATAGCAAGAAGCGGTTTTCTGCAATCAATTAAGCGTATCAAGATTATATTCCATCTCCACTCTGATATCTCTACTGAAACAGGAAATGTCAGAAATCAACCATTTCTGGGGCGCTTTATAATAAAAACGGTAATAGATAACGAGAAGTGGTTTTCTGGAATCAGTTAAGTATCCCAAGAATGCATTCCTTCTCCACTCACTCTAATCTATTTACTAAAACAGGAGCTGGTAGGCATCTACCCACTTCCAGTTTCAGTATTAATTGAGAAAGTAGCACACCATATAAACCACCCCTTCACGTTCTGTACATGTGACACTGCTACTTGCTATCTTTGTATAGAAAGATGAGCTTTCTGTCTACTTTTTATGGGGCTAATGTTAGGAACACAAACAAGGACTATACGAACAGTTAACTTTGACAAAAACATGAAATCACGAGGCGGGACTAGTAGAAGATTCTCGACGCAGAAGGAAGAATGTTGTCCGTAGTTGCCAACTTTACAAGAACCCTCATAGACATGAAGAAAACTTTCGTATCACGTGTGAGAGGCAGAAGGAAAAGTGTTTACTTCTAAATTAGAGTAGAGAAAACGTGTTAAACATTTTCGATACAGAATATATTGTAAACTACCAATTTTAAATATACAGTGAAACCTCACAATAACGGACACCGATGGAACACGACTATTTGTCTGCAAATGATAGGTGTCCGTTACAGGAAGTTTACACACATTTATGTTACTACAGTTCACACTCTAGTTGTCATTAATCATAGGCTAATGTTGAAACCCTCTTCTTAGTGTTCGAATTTCTATTTGGATGAGCGGGAAATCTCTCTCTCTAAAGAAACAAAAGTGTCGCTGAAGACGTGTTTATGTAGGCGTGTATTGCAAAAATTCTCACGCATGGTATTATCTTCTTAAGTACAGTTCTACCTCTGTTAAAGAGAACCGTTAATTTGCATATTGACTTCACTAGAAGTAAAAATAACGCCATAAGGACTGGCAAGATTATTATTAAATATAGAAAATATAGTTAGAACTTAGCAATCTTGAGAATTTATGAGTGTTTTTCGGAAATATCTTCAATAGTTGTCTGCCGTATACATTTTGTGGACATTAGTTTCTGTTCAAAATTTGCTTGCAACTTCTGAATTAATTGAAGATTTATTTTAAAATTGCTAGAAAGTATTTTCTCTGCTAAGTGCGTCGAAACTGAGAATAATTCTTGTCCGTTATGGAGACGTTACAAAAGTGTTGGGACAAAAGAAAATTATTCGTATCTGTAAAAGGGAGGGTTTCGTCCCGGAATACCTACACTTTTGCCGGAGAAAAAAAAAAAAAAAAAAAAAAAAAGGCGGATTCACTTCCATGCACAGACACTGTTGCAGTTACTTGTCGCGTACCATTTATCGTGGGGTCTTGTCCTATTATTCTGCCCTTCGAATACACTTTGTTTTGCCCAAGTCTTCTACACTTCGTCCCGTCCATACCATTACACATATGTTTTTCGCGGTTATATCATTGGTTTTCCTTTTGCATTTTACCTTACATTGATATATCATACATCCCGCTTCTCATTTCAATACTTTACGCTATATCCAAGATGGCGGCTTTCAAGATGGTCGCCAAGTTAGTGTTATAGCGTATCAAATATCTTGATATCCTGGTGCTGCCCATCCTTTCCGTTTTCCAACATAAACTGGTATCTTGCGATGTTTACCTTATATCATATTGTCGCGTGGTGCGTTATGTTGCGGAGCATATCTCCGGTGTTTCTGGATGGGGGTAGCTCTAATTTGGCATTTTTTCTTCTTTTCTATTATGTGTTCTCTGGGCGAAGTTTGAGTCGGATCTGATCGTGCCTTGTTCTGTACATTGCTTGTCAGCATTTTCCAAAATTGTGATTTTAAAGGAAGAAGGGCAATTTCTATATTTTTTGACACATTGAAATCGACGTTGTCTGTTGTTTGTGATATTATCACGGAAAGGGCTTATTCGTTGGAAATCATTTTTTAAAAATATGGTTAGTACCTACCTCAGGTGTTTTTGCCTTGTCACATTAATTAATGGGCATATACTAAGAAGATAAAGGAATTCAAAATTTATGCAAAAAAAAAAAAAAAAATGTATTGGAGTATATATAATTTCACCTTCATTGAAATACGTATCCTAAAATACGTATCCATTTTTTCTATAAACCTATTCCTCCCGTGCGAAGAACGGGCATTTCAACTAGGATATATACTAGGGTGGAGTGAAAAGAGGCCAAAAAAAATTTTTTTCGAAATTCGATTTTGAATAGGGGGCAAAAGTTGCATCATATTATGGTACTTTACCATGGAAAATTTCAATTCTCTAAAATAATTTTTAGCCGGGGCGCAATGGGCCCAAAGTTTGAAAGATTATGCAAATAAGTGAAAAGAGGCCATTTTTTTTAAAAAAAAAAGAAAAAATTAAATTCAAATTTGGATATGTTGCAAAAGATGCATCATATCGTAGTACTTTACCATGGAAAATTTCAATTTTCTAAAATATTTTTAGCCGGGGCTCCATGGCCTTAAGTTTCGTAAATTTTGTAAACTAATACATGTTTGTTGTGTATTTGTGTAATTATTAGACAGCTCTTCGCTTGAAGTAGACTGTAATTTGAGGGTGTTAAGATTCGTTGTCGCGACTAGATAAATTTCTAAAGCTATCGAAGTTCATATTCTATGTTACAGGCTACATCAACCCAAAATTCACCACTAAGAGGTGGCTGCCGTCGAGTTCAATCCCACCCACCCGCCAGCATTAGATTGAATTTTTCATAACTTGAGTTCACGTCTTCCTGCAAAATACTGCGATTGTCTCAAACGTAGGCATGTATTTTCTCTAGTCAATTTCGGAACGAATAAAGAAATCGCTCTCTCGTGCCCCAGATACTGAAAGAAGTTTCACTAATCTTTCCACTACTTGTGTATGACATTTGAACTCAGGGATATCAACACATGTATTTTCTGAAGCGCGAATTTCTTGCAATTTTTCGTGTGTCTCATGAGTCAGTATTAGTTCTGTTATATTATTCTCATTCCAGTTTATCATTTCTGTGTAATTATTAGTCTCGAAGTTTAATACTGGCACTTCGAAGGAACGAATTTCAGAAGGTTTACACTGCTTTCTGGATTGGAATATTTTATCAGCAGCCAGGATTCGTGTAGTTGATCTGTCGAACCAATCATGGCAATGAGAATGTTTTAAGGATTCGCATAGAATGCATTTCTGGAAATTACTTTATTGACTGGAGTCTTGTATGGTTCTTGCAAACATCGCGAAAGTTTTATGGTCAGGAACATATGTTTAGTTCCGTATTTGACAAGAGGTTTCAGTTTGGTGTTGAACCACACTCTTACCACGAACTTTGATAGAGTTTTGAGCTCCTCTGAAGGATTTGGCATTGATATATACACCTATAGACGCAAAAGTCTGTAAGCCACTGTTAACCAGCGAACATGCCCAAGTTTCCCAGGTTTCTTAATCTGTTAGGCTTTTATCAGTCTAATCTTATGACAGATTGGAGTATTTCACACAAGTACCTTTGATCATAACTGAGATCACGCACATTTAGGAGTGTAGGAGGTTCTGAAGAAATCTTTTCGAAGCCGTTCACTGAATTTGTTTCACAATTCACTAATGATCTACCAATAGAGCCAGAGAAAGTGTAAGGACCAGTACTTATACCGTCCGTTTCTTTTAATAAATGATGAAGTGGTAGTTCAATGAAATGCAGTAAGCATATGCACCACTGCAAGGGCCTCCCTAAATGGTTTTTGAGCACTTTAATCACTCCTCCTTTTGATCTAACATTAATATTAGTGCCATCGCAGCCGATAGCTACCACATCTGATAAGTCCACATTTTCTTGTAATTCGCGGCAGATGAAACTAGCAATATTCTTTGCTGATGCTGACCCTGTCAAAGCATTTCCGGCATAGCCGAGAAATTTGTTACCCGTTTCTACACGGATATAATAATGTTCTTCCATCTTCATCTTCCGGACATCGTTAGCGTTTCATCTTTCTTCCAATCAAAATAGATGGCACGAGGTTTCACTTTATTAACAGTCTCTTAGTTCTTACACTTATACCATTTTTCACAACCTCTCTTTGAATTTTACTTCTGTCAATTATGTTTTGCGACTGCTCTACACTCACATATTTAAAATCTTCCAAAACCGCAGTAGCAATTGCTGCAATTTTTCTTCTAGTCACGCCGGTTTTCTCCTTCACTTTTGCCAATGTTGGAACGAATTTTCTCATTCGCGTGCATCCAATCTGTGCTTGCTCTCTTGTCTTCTTCAAAGGATATTTTCAACTAAAATATGATCTTCTCCAGCTTCAGTGTGTTCTTTATTGCCTTCCTATCTTGTTTCCGAAGATGACAAATAGTCTGAAGATTTGATGTAACTAGTAGAGTATAATACTCTTTGGCTGAAAGCTTCACCGTAAGATCGCTTTTTGGCTTTCCTTCTTTATCTTTTCTTAAATTTCTTTGTCCAAGTAGTATCAATAATACCGAATATCATTTTTTACTCACCACCTAGCGACACAACTAGGCTAGTTATCGTCCGGGGCAAGAACTCGCCTTAGCGCCCCCCACCGACCAACTAAACCAAAAGGCTCCGCAACTATATCTGATATTGGCATCAGACAGTAGTTCTCCTATTCCATTCTTTCTTCAAGTGATAAAGCTTGATTTCAAAATTGCACTACATAATTTAATTTTTAGTACCAGATAAAACACCAAACTAATCAATATTTGATTACCATGTAATCTGAGAGTAGTATGTTTAACATATATTATAGTCTTATCATAATAACTGCAAATCACGATGTTTTTTGTAATTATGTCGGGATGTACATATGTGTAAACTGAATCAACAGTGTGTTGCTTTAAAATAGATTATTTAATTATGACAAACAGTCAAGTTGTTGTCTCGAGTAATATGCTCGGACATTTTACAAATCTCTTAAGTCGATGTAAGTTAAATGAAAACACAAAAAGCTGGAACTAAAATTTAACCTTACGGCTTCTTTTGGATGCAAAGGTTTTACAATGTCCTCAAAAGATAGCTTTGAAGCTAACATAAGCTCTATGGATATGATCCTAAGGTTGGTGAATCGTTGTTATCCTGTTAAGTTTCTGAGGTATTTTTTTTTTTTTTTTTTTTTTTTTTTATATATTTAGTTTGCTAAAACTCCTTTCCTTCCTTTATAGTGAAAATAATTATATGCCCAGTTTTGCGGCCCCAATTGGACGCCCGGGGCACAAGCCCCGTTCCCCCTAGTTACGTCACTGTCACCACCAATCAAACTATTGTACTATTAACAATACTGCCAAAAGTTCATTGTAGGATATCAGAAGTCTTATTAAATAGCAAAAAGCTTCTTTATGACAGACCCGCAAGATGCTTATAGTTGATCACTTTTCGTCTTATTATTCCCAAATTTCAGGACCATTGCGCACTGGCTAAAAATAATTTTAGAGAATTAAAGATTTATGTTGTTATCTATTGACAAAGGATGCACCTTTTGCCCTCTATCCACAATATAAATTAAAGTCTACTTTCAGCGAACATTTGCTAAATGGATACATAGTAAACGGAAATTGATTTGCAAAATTTCAAATTTAAAGCCCCTTGCGCCCCGGCTAAAAATTATTTTAGAGAATTGAAATTTTCTATGGTAAAGTACTACGATATGATGCAACTTTTGCCCCCTATCCAAATTCGAATTTCGAAAAAAAAAAAAAATTTCGCTCCACCCTAATATATACATCAACTAGGATGTATATATATCGAGATCGAGGGGTTAGCGATCTCGACTTTATGAAATTAACTACCCATACTGAGTCCAATCATAAATTTACGATTAAAATTTCCGAAAGTATATAGAATCAATTTGAAAACTAAGGGGTAGTTTTAAATAAAATTTTAAATCTCCAGTATAATCAGTGATAATTTCGGGAGGTGGCCGTGGAGAAAATTCCCTCTTCCTCGGCAACAACATTCTCCCGTAAGCACTAGATCTCCGTTCATACTCAATGTGGATTATCAGAGTTTTCGTAGTATACCTATATTCACCCACCCTGTATTGAATGTCCGCACGAGGGAAATCTGTTGAACACAACATTTATTACCAATTATGTGGAACACATTGCCAAAGAAGAGAAGTTTTGTCGTGTGTTTAGTGTTTGAATTAGGGATGGCCAAAATTTTGCGGAATCTGAATTCTGGAAAATTTATTTAGAATCCGGAGTTAGATCGGGGGATCTAGGTGGTCAATGGATAAAACCAAATCTGGAAGTGAATTGTTCCGGGAAGTGTCGTCGTGGGGTTATCATTGATACTATTGTAGTATGACTGGTGGCACCATCCTGTTGCATCCACGTGTCATTTAGGCCAAACCGTCTCATTTCGGGAATAAAAATGTTCGTAACATTGTGCTGTACTGCTCAGCAGTGACTGTGATAATGTCAAAAAAAAAAAAAAAAAAAAAAAAAAAAAAAAACGAACGTATAATACAAGTATGACTAACTGCACACCACACAGTAACCTTGACACTGTGCAATGGCGTTTCACACAACATTTGCGGATTTTGTGTAGCCTAGAATTGACAGTTTTGTTTGTCGAACCTTATCTTACTGGAACAAACTATGCACCACTTGTAGCTTGATATAGTTCGAAGTCTTTTTAAAGATTCGCCGCACACTGGTATATGAAATATGCGCTTGACGACACATTTGCCGATTTAACTTCTCTGGGCTTTGGTCCATGGTATTGGATACACATTCGCAATGTTTATTGCACTACGGGACGATCGAGACATCTTTGGGACCATTTTGTGTTCGCGTTTGCGGTCTCACAAAAGTTGTGAGCAACACGCAGAATGGTATTTCACATTCAGGATGTGCTACCCGTTTCTTAAAATGTTATTTGAAATGCCGTTGTGCTGTAATGATGGAGCTTTCTTTACTGAAGAGCGACTCGAGGAGGTACGAAATTTCAACGGCGATCCACATCAGGATGAAAAAAAAAAAAAAAAAACGCTAAAATTAAAATTTTGTACCATGAATATATCAGTGGGACATTGTTTGGCATACTCTATGATATCACAAAGTTAACGGTGTTGTCATTCCAACCTAAAATTTCATTTTTTCAAATAGCAGAAGGTTCAGTTATTAAGTATTTCAAATCTATATGTTACATGAAAACTTACAATGTTACATTTATTAAGCAGTGTTGCAAACTAACAACGCTACAGTATCACAAACATCCAAAACAGTTCTGGAGGATTCTGCAGACGAGATGAGCAAGTGAGACTAAATGCTTAACGCACATCGAATGTATTTTAATGTCGAATACTACTGACATTATATGACGTATTTCGAACAAGTAGAAATAAATTTACAAGAAATTCAAAAGTTTTTAGATAAATATCCAAATAGTATGTGCCGTAAATATCCAAATATCCAAGTTTCAGAATCCTGCGGTACTTCTGCAACAATTTTTATTGAGGTAGTTTGTGAGTACTTCAAGTTATATGCCCGTAGCCAAACACCCTCTATAAAAAATGTTGCGTGTTGATCGCACAATTCTGAAACATGTATTTTTGGATAGCGCACATCTTAGTTCCTAAGTGAAGCCTTGACCCGACTACGGTAGGTCTCATAATTTTGGAGCTATGGGCCTTTAAAGTCCATTTGTCATGTTTTCAGCAAAGGAAGCATTTATGCATCCAGGTTGGTCTATACTTTTTGTCTTATCTTCGTGTCAGGAATCACCTCCCAAACGTTGTCGGCGTTGTTTTGAAACACCCTTGGCATATGCAAGGAGCATCGGAGTATTAATTCTGTGACACTTGTGATTAATCTGACGCTGTCATTTCCAAAATAAATTTTGGAGTTTTCATGAAGCCTCATCATCATATGCCGTGAGGCGCTGCCTTACCAAAATAGCATTCCAGATTTCAAAAACGCATCTTTTTTATACAAGAACGACAACTCATATGGTTCAGATTCCACGTTAATCAGTAGGTCCACGTCTCATATAGCCTCGCTGCTGAACGGGACGTTTAACTCAAAATCAACTCAACTCAAGAACGCCAATTTTCACAATTAACAAAAAAGTTTATTCCCGTATGTCCCTGCTAAGAATATTTATACCGAATTTTTATGTGAATTTTGGTTGGGAGCTGTAACCCCACATTAGTTACTGACACATGAAAGAAGCATCAGAATATGAATTCTAATTAATCTGACTCTCCCTGGCATTTCCAGATTAACATTTGGGCTTCATATAAAGATTCACCATATGTTTCGCCCCCTGTGCTGCCGTAAGGTGGTACTTTACCAAAATAACATTTTATATTCAAATACACACACCTTTCTACTACAATACCAGCAAATTTCACATTAATTGATTCAAAAAAAAAATATTTTCTTCTGGTAGTCCCTGCTAAGGATATTTATGATGATTTTTTAATGTGATTTTTAGAAGGGTGCTGTAGCCCTATATCAGTCACTTGCACATGCAAGGAACAACGGATCATTAATTTGTGACATTTGTGATTAAGCTGACGCTTACTGGAGTTTCGAAAATACAATTTGGGATTTCGATAACACTCCACCCACAATCCTTTTACGCCCCTTGCCCCTCAAAAGAGAAATCTTACCCAAAATAATATTCCAAACGACTATACTAGCATTGCGGATGAGTGTTATTGTATTTTGTAACAAATAATACTAATGTGCCCCAAATTCCTTTTCAAAAATTTAACATTGAATCTCCCATAAGGAAAATAAACTTTTGTGCTTATGCCTCCAAAACCGGAGCTAAACAATGACTTTTTCTTATTTACTGTTAAAATTGGAAAATTTCGGACATTTTTCAGCAATAATGCCGAATTTCAAATTAATAGTGTTAAAACTTTATCTTCTTCCAGTACTGTAGAAACTTACACAAATTATGAAACAGGCTGTGTATTCCCTGTTCGTGCGTATGTATATATATAGCCTGTTCCATAATTCGTGTAATTTTCTACAGCACTGGAAGAAGATGAAGTTTTAACACTGTTAATATATATAGGCGGAAATAGGGGACTATAGTGGCTACAGGGGGCTATAGGGGCTTTCTTTCAAAATTTGTACTACATAATAACAGTTGATTTCACAAGACAATAGAAACATTAAGTATAGTCTAGCCACTAGATGTGTTCCAAAACCCGGTTAACTGGTTTGGGTTCGGTTTTAAGGTTGAATCAGAATGTGTCAGTTTATTTCAGAAGCCGAACCGTAATTTGGTTCAGTTTAGGGATGGCCAAAATTTTTCGATTTTACTTTCCAGATTCAGGAAAGTAAAAATTCGAGAATTAGCCATACCTACTTCAGTTTTGTTTGAAAACAGACACTATATTGCCACTTTTAAGAATTTACATACATATTTTGGAAAAGAGCCGAAAGGTATGTAATGCTTTCGTTTTAGGTTAACGTATTATGAAGATACTGTTTCACTTTTGAATGGAAATACAATGCTCCAATGGTTTTTCTCTATATATTTTTGTGAAAATACCTTAATGAGCAATAGAAAATAGAACTTTTTCGGTTCGTTTTGGGTTAACCATTGGAAAATGAAATAAAATCTTTGCGTTTAATGTCCCACGATTATGCTGTTAGGTTAAGGGTGACCATGGGGTTAAGGGTGACCACTGAGTTGTGATGGACGAATTGGTAAAATGAGAAAGCGGGAGGAAATGAGAGTGTCCCGAGAAAACCCACGAGCACGATGTCCTCCTCAAGCTTACTTGCCTTGGGAACGAACCAGGTACCCCACCCGTCAGATAGTTCAGTGGTCGGGATCCCGAGTTGAATTCCCGGTGGGAGAGCCTCTGAACTTTAAACATCATCGATGTATCTGTGTTCGTGTCCCTATCATTCAAAGTTACTGGAAATAACTAACACGAGTATAACCGAGTAGAAAATAGAGAAAAGTTACGGAGATACTTTCGGTCAATCAAAAAAAAAAAAAAAAAAAAAGTGGTCTGAGACACCAGGTTCTACACGGGTTCGAATTACTCTTAAGACTACTTTCTCATTTATGTCCTTGTGTGTTTGTATGTCTTGTTTTCTAATTTAAATTTGAAATTTTCTGGACTATAGTATTTTATCATGACAGAAATCAGTGTTTCGTCGATATTAAAAAGTAAACATGTGCAATTTGCTACGTACACGAGTGTTTTTTCCTCTTACTTAACAGAGCAGTCTTAGGGTAGTGGCGTGAGTATTCGTTTCGTAATTTGGAGATCCTGGGTTCGATTCCCGCTGAGGTAATTAAGGAAATTTTTGTCACAATATTGATACTTCTGATGTATAATATGAAAAATATTCTATTTCTCTCGGCCTGATAGTTGAAACGACTTTCTTCCCAGGGGAAATACTAACAATATGACGCCACATGTCTACAACCTTGATTCATACTGTCTGAGAAGGTAACGTGTTTAGCAAACAATTCATGAAAACATAATGGTCATCCGTAGGGCCTAGTATGAGTCAAAAATGTATCTGAAACGTTATTGTTTCCTAGCAATTGTAGAATTGTTCTTAACGTCTTCCACTTACTACTACTGCTAGAAATAATATTTACGTTCGCCATTTCCAACACGTTCCATATATCCGTTCAACCAAAATTTGTAAATAGGAACTATTCTTTTTTAGATGTGTATGCATATTTTGTTAAAATATAAATATAACGCATATATAATTCAAAGTCTCTTACCCAAAGAAAGGGCGTTACTATGTATCGTGATTAAGACAAATCCTACTTAGTTTCTGTTAAGGCATTCGAAGTTTCGATCTTCATATTGTCGCGGAGGTGACAACTTCTTTCTTACAGATACTAATCCTTCCAAAGTATCTCTTACAAGGGAATTCATCCTTAGACAGTGTACAAAACAATTTCTTTTGCTTTTTCCTATCAACTTCAGTATGCTTATTTGCATTTATTTCAGTCCAATTTCACCCATCCAAGTGCCAGTGATTCATCCATCCAAGTGCCACGGGTTATTCTGGAGATTTAAACCGAGAAGTTTTAAAAGTATTTGTTTTGAACTAAAAGTAAACAAACATGCAATATAGGCAGTAAACACCAATTTTAATATCAAATCATTTCATTTGCAATTTACATACGTAAAAGGTATTACACCTAATTATTTAATCGTATCTTCATGTTAAAAAATAAAACACCTGAGACCGAGTTTCGAACTCGCGATCTTCAAGTTTCAAAAGCTCTTTACGAACACTGAGCGCCTTAACATGCGTGGTTATTGGTGGCACATATACGGCTTGCAGCTAGTCTGTATGAAGCACGGTAGGAAAATGCAGTTCCCTCGTATAGTTCTGCGGGAATTGTGTCGGATCTAGGTTTACTTTTTGGACTTTACTTTTGGTCTCTGAATAAGTTCCGAAGTTTATGTAAACAGGAGTGTACCACTAAAACAGCCCGAAAATGACCTTAATCTTGTTCTAATAGGACGTAATATTGAGGTCTTAAATCTTCAGTAATAATAATAATAATAATAATAATAATAATAATAATAATAATAATAATAATAATAATAATAATAATATAGAAGACACAGTGCGTATGAGGACAGATTGTATTAAAATCTGTAAAATCGCCCCTAACTTTATGCAAAAGTTACAAAATAGTCGGGGTTGGGTAAAAGTTTTCGGATCACCAGGACACCCCGTGCGTACGTCCCTACAACTAGCTAAATGTTAAACAAAAGGTTTCCAGTCAACTTTCATGTAGAAAGTAGGGCTACTAAACTCACAAGAGCCCTAAAAAAATTGCGTTTTTAAGTTTAACGTTCCATGGTTATGCCGGCTAAACTAAAGGAGAGGTCGATGAAGAGAATGAAAGAAATAGTGGAATGAAGAAAGTGGGGGAAACAGAACCCCAAGAAAACCTACTCACATGGCGTTTGTCCAGCATAATGCCCACTGGGTGGAAGCTGGGATAGATCCAGGGATACAAGCTCCAGAGCTGAGCGGGCTGACTAAAACAACCATAATGAAAGCGAATAACCTTTTTTGTAGGGATGGTACCGAGACCGAGACGGACTTTTATATACCGAGACGAGACCGAGACGGACTTTTAAATACCGAGACGAGACCGAGACAGACCTCTATAAATCGAGACTAGACCGAGACGAGACTTAGGTCAGTCTCGAAAGTCTCGGTCTGGTCTCGAATATTGATATTGATAAATACTAAAATTGCCTTCACTCAAAATTTGTTTCGTTTCTGTGTTAGATAATATGAGAACGGTTGACTGATGTACAATGGCGTATTTGGGGGTGGTTATCGGGCTCAAAACCCTCCCGAAATAAATTTGTGATAATTTTTTTGCATTGCACGTACAACGTAAATGTTTCTCACTCGTTCCTCAAGCCTCTCCAGAAACAAAATCCACTGCTGATGCGAATAGAATTCTCTCTCTCTCTCTCTCTCTCTCTCTCTCTCTCTCTCTCTCTCTATATATATATATATATATATATATATATATATATATATATATATATATATATATATATATATACAGGGTGGGCCATTTTAATTAATCCACGGAAATATCTGAAAAATGATAAAACATAGAAGAAATTTTTGAAGTACACGTTATATATTGCTAAGGGGGAAAACCAATTCCGCCAAAAGTACCCCTCTCCGCCCCCCGTAAATGGGGGTAACGGGGGGTAACTTCGAAATATCAAATGGGAACATGGGTCGAGTAATACCTCGTTCGAAAGGTCTTGGAAAACTAAGTAACGCTGTACCAAAACATGTTTCATATTGTGCACCAGTTTCAAAATGGCCGCCATGATATGGTTCGGAAACTCCAGTACCCGTAGTATGAAAACCATGGAAGGTAAATGAATGGAACAAAATTGAAATACCTAAATATCATAGGGCATATCGAATGATGTAATCCCTGTGATCCCAGTGGCCTCCCTGAAGGGGTCTTGTGGGCTAACTTCAAAATTTCAATGTCCGACCGGACAACAGTTCGGGCGTACGGTTGACCTACCCAATGATGTTTGGAAGGCAGACTTCATGCATAGAGAATTGGTGCACTAAATTAACGCGGATGGCCACAGTTACATTTTGATTAACTATTATTAGCATTCATGTCATACTGTGAGCTTGAGGGACGAAACGGTGTGTACGTATAACCCCGAAATGCTTTCTGAATAACCAGCACGCATTGCATAAAAGTTTCTCTTTTTTTTAGTCACTACAGCGTCATCCTTACAAACAAATGTTTCAACCACACCATATCTATTTCTAAGGTTAGCCTTAATTTACGAATTAAAGTAGAGTTCTCGTTTGAAGTTCCACTTTACTTTCCACCCCACTCACATACAGAGCGCAGAGAGAGATTATTTTGCAGGACTTGGATTTCTCTCTATACATTATGGCAATTTTACTCTAATATTTTTATCTCTGTTGTATTATTCTCGAGCCTTGGAACGCCTCCGTGGTTTTCCTATTTAATTTTCGTTATTTTCATTTATCTCTAACCGTATTCATATTATGGGCACTAGACGTTTTCTTAGACACAGTCACCACGTCTTTGCGATCATTTTGAAAACGGTGTCTCATGTCGAAAATTTTCTTACAGAAGCTGTTTGATATTTATTTGTCTATGTAACGTGATGTTACTTGCTTCAAGCTGCTATTTGAAATTTTCAAGTTGGCCCGGATACCTTTCAGTTGGCCGTTGGAGTCACCCCGACAACACCTCTCGATGTGCCTTACGTCAGTTAGGTACTCGAGTTTTTCTTTTGTTGATTTATCTCCAATCGCTTTCATACTACGGGTACTAAACCTTTTCTCTGACACGGATACTATGTTTCGGCGGCCTTTTGAGAACACTGCCATTTCACATCAATCGTTTTCTCCTGCAATATGTTAGATTTTGCAAGATTTATCGAACGAGGTACCACTCGACTCATGTTACTATTTGAAATTTAGAAGTTAGCCCCCAGTACCCCTTTAGGGAGGCCACTGGGATCACAGGGACCACACCGTTCGATATGCCCTATGATATTTATGTATTTCAATTTTGTTCCATTCATTTACCTTCCATGGTTTTCACACTACGGGTACTGGAGTTTCCGAACCATATTATGGCGGCCATTTTGAAACCGGTGCACAATATGGAACATCTTTTGGTACAGCGTTACTTAGTTTTCCAAGACCTTTCGAACGAGGTATTACTCGACCCATGTTCCCATTTGACATTTCAAAGTTACCCCCCGTTACCCCCATTTACGGGGGGCGAGGAGGGGTACTTTTGGCGGAATTGGGTTTCCCCCTTAGCAATATATAACGTGTACTTGAAACATTTCTTCTATGTTTTATCATTTTTCAGATATTTCCGTGGATTAATTAAAATGGCCCACCCTGTATATATATATATATATATAGATATATATATATATATATAGATATGGTCACGGTGCCACCCAGGTCCGCCCTGCATGGGTTCCCGGGACCCAACTTTAATTTTAAATGGAAGCAAGGGGTGAGTGGTACCTCGTTCGATAGAACTTGAAAAACTAAAAAGCGTTGTGGCAAAAGATCTTTCATATCGGGCATTGTATTCAAAATGGCCGCCAAGACATGTTGCCTCTATCAGATACAGTAAAACGTGCAGTACTACTAATATGAAAACGGTTGAACATAAATGAACAGAACAGAAACTCAAATAGAAAATGTAATGTGGCACATCGATTGATATTGTCGCGGAGGCTCCCAGGGCGACACTTCATGGGGGCCCAGGGCGCAACTTCAAAATTGTAAATGGAAACATGGGGTGAATGATACCTCGTTCGACATATCTTTAAAAACTAAAGAGTGCTGTTGCAAAAGATTGTTCATATGGGTCATCGTTTTCAAAATGACCACCAAGACATGGTACTGCATCAGGTAAAACGTCCAGTATCACTAATATGAAAACACCAGAACAAATATTCGAATAGGAAACCACAGAGGGTATTTATCATTCTATAGCTCGGGAATGTTGCAACAGTCGAAAAGATGATTAGAGTGAAAGTGCCATAATGGAAAGAAAGAAATCTAACTCCCAGAAAACAATCGCTCCAACCTCACTCCGTAAGTGAGCGAAGCGCGAAGGATCGGTGAAATTGCAAATGAGAGTCTTAGTTTTTGCAAATTGTATCTACGAAACAAAGTTATTTGAAATGTGTTTTTATAAGAGATAAATGTCTCTGTAATGGGATAAAGTATGTAAAATTCTTGTTAAATGGTACCTTCCATTTTGATTGCAGGCAATAATTTGATGCAAAAATGAATCAACTGAAATGCGAAACCAATTTGTCGAGCAATGCAATTTTAGAACAATGTTTACAAATGTTGGTTTTGTTCAACAGTCGTCTGCATGATATTTGCTCGCTTCTTTTCCTTCTATGTCTTCTTGCATGTGATAGAATATGAGTTTCACTGAGATGTCCACAGTTACATTCCGAATAACTTTCAACGGTAATTTCAGTTGTGATTCTTAGTAACGAAACGGTACACATACTGATGCAGATATGTCCCAAAAATCTTGTACGCAATGCGTTAAATTATCAGAGGCGAAGGGGCGGGTAAAATGTTGTTAAACTTGAATTTCACCTTATTTTTATTCACCTTATTTCACTTTATTTTTATTCATTATAGTACCAGTCATTTGTATACACAAGTGGTTCAGACAAACCATATCTATTGCAAATAAAAAGTGAGGTTCTCATTTAAGATTTTACCATTCATTCCCGCTTCGCCTACTTACGGACAGAGATCGGAAAGCTCATTTTCTGTCATTTCCTCTTTTGCATCATGTCAATTATACTTTAATAATCTTTTTCTCCGTTGCATTATACTCGAGCCGTGGAATGATAAATACTCTCTGTGCTTTCCTATACGAGATTTATTCTGTTCATTTATCTCCAAATATTTTCATATTAGGGGTCTAGTGGTACTGGACGTTTTATCTGATACAGGCACCATGTCTTGGCGGCCATTTTGAAAACGGTGACCGATGTGAAAAATCTTTTGGCACAAAACTTTTTACTTTTTAAAGATCTATGGAACGAGGTATTACTCGCCCCATGTTTCCATTTAAAATTTTAAAGTTTGGTCCTGGTACCCCATGAAAGGTGGCCCCGGGAGGCGCCGCGACACCACCATTCGGTGTGCCCCATGGCATTTCCTATTTGAGCTTTTGTTAGGTTCATTATGTTCAACCGTTTTCGAGATATCCCCGTGGAAAGATGAAATGGGCCATCCTATATATATATATATATATATATATATATATATATATATATATATATATATATATATATATAGAGCCGCGGACACAGTATATTATCAAGGGAGGGGCTAAACCATGGTTTGCCGCCTTATCCAGTGTAAAGAAAGTAGGATTGAAGCCCATTTTATCCAGTGCATACATGAGCCTTAAGGGGGGCTATAGTCCCTGTAGCCCTCCCCTAGGATCTGCTATATATATATATTAAAAATGCTGAAATTTTGTACCAAGTTGGGAAATTCTTCTTGATACTCTGCAATATCACTAGATAAACAAGCAATGTTGCTAAAGCAAACTAAAGTTGTATTTTCTCAAATTGCGCTACGGAAAGTATTACATATTTAGTTATTTAACAAAACCACAATAGCCCATACATTATTCATGTAGCTTGGAAATCTCTAATAACTCAAATGGCATGGACGGTGCAATGCGCATCAACTGTACCTTAGCGTCAAATACTGTGATCATGGTATAATATATTTCGAATTAATGAAGGAACAAAGTTACAAGAAACGGAAAATTTAAATGTTTCTAAAGACTTTCGAAAACGTGCTGACATATCACGTCTCATCATGCAGATGCTTCCAAAAGACTTAACTGCTTATAACGCCATTTACAACAATTGTTATTTCAAATCGTTTCAGAGATACCAAACACATTGGTAGTGATTGTTATACTACTTAAAATGACGCATTTTTATTAAATTTTTATAATGATTATTGCTTTCCTTTGCTTCTATAACATTACAACAGTTTTTGGTGATTTTTAATAACAAGTTGCAGTTACATTATTTTAAGCAGCGTTGCCCACTTAAATAGATTGCTAAATATTATTCTAAATATGTGCAAATAACGTAAACTGCAAAATATTTTAAAATTACTCATAATTTGTTTTATGGTGCAAGAATGCTTTCAAGAAACGATGTTTTTCATAGTCTTTGGGCTACTTATAATGTTAATGTTTAAATCTTCGTTCCAGCAATACATGTAAATGCAAATTGTAACTGAGATTAAATGTAACTGATACATTTTCAGTAATACTAGTTGTTCCCCTTAAGCCGTAGGCCTGGTGTACACTTTAGATTAAGATCGTGCTTAATTAAAAGTTCTAATTGCACCCTAATTACATTTCACTTGCTTTAGTTTGACCACCGACCACCTCAAACTCGATCCATACCATATAGCTATATGCAATTATTCAAGAACTTACAGTTAGTAATACACAGTGTTCACTTTTGTTTTGTTTTGTTTTAGATTAACGTCCCACAGTTATGCTGGGGCGGCTAAAGGAGACGTGGAGCTAATGGAGCCACTTCGGTCGCTCAACTTTACCCCTACCGGAAATCGAACTCGGGACCACGCGAACCGAAATGAAGAGTTCTAGCCGCTAGACCAAATGGGGGTCCTTACATTGTGTTGATTTAAATCATTCAGTCAGTGTTGTCAGATCCGATGATTAAAAAGTAGCGTGTCTGTACTCCGAAAGTAGCGAATTCGAACTATTTGTAGCCCAAATATATAGAAATGAATACTGATGGTGCTAATGAAATAATTTAATATGAGCTGGATGTATTGCAAGAAGAAATTATGATCAACGGACGAAAACAATTCTAGATTGGATACCACGAGACAAAAACAGCCTAGGGAACCTCCGCATACAAGAAGGTGTGACGAAATCAAGAGCCACTGAAGGAGTAACCTAGAAAAGAATTGCCCGTTAGATAGTTGTGGAGAAGACTTGGAAAGACCTTCATCCAGCAATTGATTGATAATGGTTGATTATGATGATGGTGATGATTTTATTATATCTGGACCTCGGAGGTAAACTAAACCAAGTCATAATTTCGTAATTTTTACAGAAGCGAAAAACTGGTTCCTCAACTAAGACTAAATATATAACTTTTACTAGGTAAGGTAGGGTAAAAATGGATCCAAAATTTAATGAAAATCATAGAGCGAAAAAAGTATTTTTGACTATTCAATCCATCATGTTGCAGCAAAACTACGAAAATTAATACAAAAGAAAATTAGAAAGTTAAGAATCATTTGTTTTGGCGAATGAGAAAAAATAGATACAGATAACTCGAATTACCTATATACTTATATAATATGTATGTCCATGTTTTGCAACTAATTTTCAATCAATATAAAATTTCAATGTAATAAACGCAAGATTAGGTTTCTCGAATAAAGATTGCATGCACCGTTGAGAGCTCAAGAATAAGATTAATCTATGTTACGGTACTGGATATATGCTTACGTAATGCATTACGACCTTATGAACTAGTATAAGAACAGAATGCACTTAAAATGAGACGCGAACTATGCGAAACATCGGACTTTGAATCTAACTTGTTTTGTGATCCAACTCGAGATCTCACATAGCAAAGATGAGTGTAGTACCTCCCACCACAAGGTTCAGGACTTTCTTGTTATAAAGTGTCAATAAAACACGGAAATGTGAAACGGTAATAAAGCATTTCATCAATTTCAAACAAAATACGTATATTGTAGTAATACTGTACTTTATCCTATTTGTTAAGATAATGAACGTTATATTCTGTTTTTAAAATTACAGTCAAAGCAGAATGTATTGAATAATGAGAAATTGTAAAGTTTCAATTTCGGTACGATTAAATACATTCGTGCTGCTATGTATTTGGTTATCCGTTAGGAGGTATTGAACAATTCTGATTCAAAGGAAGGAAATAAACTACTGTATAGTACTGGAGTTAATTTAATAGAGTTTAATTGTATAGGCAGTTCTGAGGCTATCTGAGACAAAGTCTATTGCTGAAAGTGAAAAATGGATTCTGTTAGGGTTTTAGGGTGATATACCCACTGATCATTGAACCTGGAATACGCGCATGGAAAGCATTAGCACTAGCAAATTAGCTATGAAGAGGTACACCATACCATAATTCTAAGTCAAAATGAAAGGAAAAAATAACCGGAAACGACAGACTGTAAGAGAATAATACTTTCACTATTTTAATTTCACACTATTTATTTCCAGACTTTCGAGACGAGACCGAGATCGAGATCGAGACAAGCATCTGTTGACCGAGACGAGACCGAGACTGTGTTTTTTTACTCGAGACGAGACCGAGACCGTTATTTATCAACCGAGACGAGACCGAGACTGTACAAAGTCTCGTCTCGTCTCGGTACCATCCCTACTTTTTTGGAACAGGGTGAACCACTAAATTCACAAAACTTCAGTAATAATAATAATAATAATGGTATTAAAATTTGTATAGTTACCCTAAAATTAGGCAAAACTTACAGAAAAGTCGGATTTTGGGGAGGGTGTTCAGACGAAAGCGTTCCACTAAAGTTCTATGTACGTATTAAGGAAAATAACTAATAAAAATACGAGGGTGGGTTGATAAGTTCACAGCCTCACCAAGAAAAGATGTAGGTAGGAGGCGAAGCTTGGTGTTTTTATTCAACATATTCTCCTTGTAGTGCAATGCACTTTTCACATCGCTGCTGCAGTGCTTGCAGGCCAGACAAATAAAAATCGAATGAATGCTCTGCAAACCAGGCCTCTGTTTGAGAAATGACGTCATTGGCGCCATTGAAATGCGATCCCTTTAAAAACATTTTCAATTTAGGAAAGAGAAAAATCTGATGGAGGCAAATCAGGCGAATAAGGTGGATGTTCCTGTATTTGAAACCGTAGGTCCTTCAATTTTTGCAATGTCAGACGTATCTTGTGTGAGGATACATTGTCCTGGAGAAAAATTACCCCTTTTGACAAATTTCCACGTCTCTTCTCCTTTAGTGCTGTTTTCAGTTTGTCCAGAAGAGATGTATAATAAGTTGCATTGCTGGTTTCACCTGATTTCAGATAATCCAGCAATAGAATTCCTTCACAATCCCAGAAGACGGTAGCAAGGACCTTAGCAGAGGAGCGCTGTGTCCTAACCTTCTTCGGACGTGGAGAACCGCTGTGGCGCCATTCCGCCGATTGCTGTTTCGTCGTGGAATCGTAGAAATATAACCAGATTTCGTCCACTGTTACCAGCCGTTGAAAAAAAATGACCTTATCCGCTGAAATTGGGACAGAACTGCCTTACTTGAATTTACCCGTTGACGCTTTTGATCTGCGTTCAAGTTTCGGAATCCATTTTGCGGGGACCTTCCTCATACCCAAGTCTTCATGGATAACTTTCCACACCCATTCATGACTAATGCCCAATGTGTCCTCTATCTGTTTGGTTAGGATTCGGCGATTGTCGAGAATCATCCGGTGAATAGCGTCAATCATCTCAGGAGAAGTCACTGAAATTGGTCTGCCACATCTTGGATCATCGTTTAGAACAAACTGCCCACGTTTGAAGTTCGCTGCACATTTCTTGATAGTGGCACACGATGGTGCCTTGTCCCCCAATGTCGTGACAAGGTCGTTGTGGATCTCCTTCGGCGAGAGTCTTTTTAGGAAGAGGTACTTGATGAATGCACGGTGTTCAAATTTATTAATTTCTGGGACGTGGACTGACATCCTCACTTTAGACCTGAAAGAAAAAAAAAATTGGTTTAGTCAAACCAAATTTTGCATAGTAGCTTCACAAATTATAAGCCTCATAAACGTATATAACTTTTATATCTAGCTTTGTTTGAACCTGGGTAGGTTGAGAACTTACCAACCTACCCTCGTAACTGAATATCACTGAAAAGTAAGGTATATAATAAACTAACTTTTAGGATATGCAGAAGTAATTATAAAAGCTTTGCTACAAAAATACCTACGCAGACCATAATTTGGTGAGCTCCGAAATACAAAGTAACATAATAACGTAAGAGATTCAGTCTACAGAGCAGTTGTTACTTAAAGAATGGTCATACAGTATTTGGAGAATCGAGATAAATCGAGAAATGTTTACGACACTTTTCCTCTCGTCTCGATTCTCATCTCCAAAGCGAGATGATAATTTGAGTTAGCCTTATCCCGTATCGAATGTAAAATGTTAATTCTCGTCTCCATTTTATTTTAGAAACGAGATGAGAAATTCCTCTTATCATGGGCAACACAAAACAAAACCGCAATATTCTTGCCAAATGGCACGTTTTTGCTTGTAGTGGTATGACCTGAGCGATAATAAGCTCCTAAATTTTAATCTTCTACGAGATAATTATATAGGAAAGTTGTCGAATATCGGATACTGTTTGAAAAAAAGGAATACAAACTTTACCAACAAATATGTCATTGATATAGCCTCTTCTAAATGTTATCTTTGTAGATTTCAATTTGGAAGTTTAAAAGTAATAAGGAAATATTAAAAGAACAATACATACACTTTAGTTGAAAGTGGCATTTTTCTCAGTTCGAAAAAAAGGTTGCCTAATATCGGATAGTAAGGGGTCTTAATATCGGACGGAAATTAAATGAGATGGATTTAAGGAAAACCACAATTGAAGAAGACTGTGCATTATTTTGAGTATATTACATGGTCATATACAAAACGTAAAGTTGCAAAACATGTAGATTTAACTAAACTTGTTCTACAAAATAGACTACTTTCTAAATATGTACATATGTAAATCTATAAAAACAGACAACTTTGTAAATATGCATATTTTCTGGTACGTACTTAAACATTGTTCAACAAAAGAGGCTACTTTCTAATAATGTAGATTTATTTGTAACTAAACGTTGTTCGACTCATCTGTAGTAGGATCTAAAAAGAAGTTAAATTACTGGCAAAAATTACAAACAAAGGATTTCCACGTTTTTAAATCAATGCTTGCACATAGCTTGTGTCCAGTTTAAGATATTGGATACATCGTATCCATCGTTCACCACCTTTGTCAAGTTTAAAGGGCTGTGAACAAAACATTGAAAATATTGGATGCCTAGAGGAGCCCCATGTTCTTTCCCTTGACGGCAGCAATAGCCTGGAACATAGCCTCAGGATCCCGCTTCTTCCTTCGAGCGATTTCTGTCATCTATAATAATCGAAGAATGACATCAACAATACCGTTAGCTAATATCTGATATCCGATATTTGGAACCTCTCTACTATCCGATATTTGGCAACGTAGATCGTATCGCAACTATCAACTATAAGCATCAAGTAAACATAAACGAACTTCCAAAACAACATATAATTTAAAGCTACTCTTCTCAGCTTATATTATAATTATAGTTTGAATATGACTAGGTTACCTTTATGGACGACATAATGCAGTACAGTATTAGTAACTCAACTACAGTATTAGAAATATTTCACAAGGTTAAAATCACAAAACACTTCACCACACAAATAAATATGTTGCGAAAGATATCGTAACTCAGGTGCCAAACGGTCTACCGATTGATGTGCAGTTACGATAACGGCCGCTATGCTGCAGCACCTTACACGGAAGATTTCTTAGTATCCGATATTGGGAAACCATCCGATATTCGGTATCTTGACCCTATTATTATTATTATTCCTGAAGATTTGATTGTTCAAGTATTGAAACATCTGAGTATTCAAACAACTGAATATAATAAAACATGCGTCATCGTCGATCAATCGGCACCAAAACTTCTAAAGGAGAAGTAAATTTACCCGCCGTGGATCCGATCCGAGGACCTCCAGATTACTGGTAGAGCGCCTTGATTACTGAACCACGATCACTACGCGGTAAATGATTCGTCTTTAAACCCTATTCGGCGTAAGTTCTAAACTGCGATAAACAAAGCCACGTGAAACCTAAATCTTGCTGATTTGCTGTTGGTCTATCGATAGAGGTCTGCGCGGATGCGGATATGTATCTCTTTTTTGTGCGGATTGCGGATATTTCCTGCATTTTTTCTACCTAAAAAAATGCTGTGAATTTTCTGGTAATGGTGGAAAGAGCACTAGAAGCGTTCGTTTTGAATTAAAAGTTTTAAAACCAGTTGAAAAATACTAAAATCAAAATACAAGTGTGTTTGAAGCTTGTGACTCAGTGACAGCAAAAGGACAAAAAATGACATGACATAGTCCTTTTATTGCTGTTTTCAATATTTTTAGCAGCCGTTTTATAGGTGACATCTCTGACCTAAACAGAAAGAAACGACAGGCCCCATCGCTACTCCTCAAGTACCGCTATTTGCTGTAAAAATGAAAAATTATTGCCGCCAAAGCCCCGCTGATAAAGCTGAAAATTTTCAGACCATTAGCCTTGAACAGGAAGAAATGTCTTCAAATAAAGTTTTTCTAGCCTGAGAGGTCAGGAACCAAAACCCTAATTTAAAACATCGCATCCCCTTGCATAAACTGAAAACAGGTCAGCAGAATTATCTTTGCCTTTTGTGACAAACTGGGGAAGTGCGTAGGTCACCGAAATAGTAAACAAATCACATCATACACTCATCTTTCTCTCTTCCTCTCTTAAAAAAAAAAAAAAAAAAAAAAAACTTTTTCAGTGTTTCCTTTGAAGTACAGCAGATACTGAATGCACATTTGCGATCCCACAGATTTCTGCCTTCGGAGAGGTGCCATGGACCTCAATGAATATTCCGAGGGATTGTAGTTTTACAACAGCAATTTTGTCTCTTTCTTTCTTCTTGTGTGTATGTGTATATGTATGTATGTTCTAGGCCTCTGGTAAAGAAAGAAAGAACAACCAATGCGTTGTTTCTCCTACCCTAAATGTGTCCAACAATGAGTTTGGTCTGCAAAGAAAACCAGTAAATTCTAAACTTCCTCTATTGCCTCTTCCCGAAATTAACGATATAGACTTCCTATTTGTATTCGAAGTTATTTTCACTTCTAGTTTCAGTAAAAGCGTGGTCGTGAAAGCTTGAGTTGATTTTGAGTTTAACGTTCAGCAGCGAGGCTATATGAGACGTGAACCTACTGATTAACGTGGAATCCGAACCACATAAGCTCCTGCCGGGAATTGAACCCGGGTCTCCCACGCCAAAGGCGCGTACGCTAATTGCTTAGCCACGAAGGAACTTGGTCGTGAAAGCATGTATTGTATTGCGTTGTTAGTTTCGTCACTTATTTTTTAAATTTAGTGCAATTACTGGTGCTAGTGTCAGTTAGGGATATGTGGATGTGTTTGCGGTCCTGTGATTAATTTTTATTTCTTAATAACGATTATTTCTATTTCGCCTTTGTGTTTCAAACAAATGCCCCTTTTCTATGAGTAATCATGAAGTTTTAAAACTTAGTGACGTGCTCTAAAATTAGTCGATTGAGGGGATGTTACCTACGTGGCATTATTTTGGTCCGATATCTGCATTTGAAGATCTTGGGTAAGTACATAAATCGTTCATTAATTTCTAATTTGTATCTGCACAGTTTATATTGCATTTTATTTATCGTAGTAGGTATTTGATCACGAGGAAACTGATATGATATATTGTTTCGTTTGATTCAGAAAACTACGTTTATTATAGAATATGTAAGTTGTATATATTTGCTACCTCATTGTCTGCGGATGCGGATAGAGATGTTGCGGATGCGGGTGCGGATAGGGGTGCTGCGTATGCGGTACGGATGCGGATGCGATATTTTGTATCCGCGAAGACCTCTATCTATCGACGCTAGTACTCCTCCGCAGAATAGTTCATATGATTTGATTGTTGCTTTTACTATGAAGCTCCATATAAAACTGCTACATTATTATAAATGACAAAAATATAATACGGATTATCTAATAATACTGCAATCGAGTGTGGTTAATGAAACAATAGAAATAACATTAAGCATGCGCAGTAATTATGGCGCCAATTCAACTGTGAAGGCGTGTTCTGCTTTTAAGTCTGAAAGATGGCTGACTTGAATCCCGGTTGAGCGAGTGTTGTGGTGAAACATCAACAAGGTAAACCTTTACTCACTAAGCAACAATTATTTACCAGCGAAATTCAAATATATATTTTTTATCTTTCGAGTTTTTAAAAAAACTTTTCTGCTGCTGCCGTAAGTATCTGGACAATACAAGACACTATTGTCAAAATGCACGTGTATAATTTGCTCCTCCTCGTGAGGAGTGGAAGTGATACATCACTAGCCGATCGTATTTGTGACAAGCGGAACGATACAAATATTTTGTTTATCGAAATTTAGAGCTTACGCTGAACAGGGAATAGTGTGTTTACGTTAGTTTTTTTTTTTTTTTTTTTTTTGCCTCCACTTACAAAGTTCTACGTTATTTTCGTTCGTTTCAAAACGTCTTTCGTATTTCTTTTATGATGACTTAAGTCAATAATCTTTGGCATAGTTTATATTAATAACTTAAATTGTTTTAAACTTTTGATTCACAATTTTATTTCTTCTCCACGCCAAACTACAGATATGACAGATTTAATTCGTATACTCTGCATTTGCTTCCAAAGCAGTTGCCATTTTGCCATTACTTGGTCAAGGACTTAGACTTATGTCCGCCACGATACAAGTTTCCACACTCTTGTGGTGCGGTATAACAATGAAAGAGACGCAGTCCATCCACTCATATACTCTTGTCTCTCAAATGTAGGTATCATCCCAGTTTGGCAATAGCTTTTATGAAGTTCGTGACCTTTTGACAACAGAAATCTGATGTTTACCGATGATATCATATGTTAGCAAGTGTCAGTACCTTCTCAAAGTTTGTATCTTCCCTTCGCATGAGTTTAAGTGCCTAGCGTGTACTAGGACTTGCCTTTTTTTTTTTTTTTTTTGAAAGACACAGTAGTATTTATTCTATTCCAATGTTCTCGTCTGTTAGCTTCCAATAACTTGGGTACCTCAAACTCCCTCATGGCTATATGATTAATGTACACGACTTCAGTGCGGGAGACCCGGCTTCGATTTCCGGTGGGATCTTATGTGGTACGTATTCCATTTTAAGCTGTAGGCCCATGCCTCATATAGCCTCGGTGCTGAACGGGACACTAAACTCCAAATCAACCAACCAAGATAAGCGTATCTAACTGGATATGCATGGTCCTAAGTTCGATTCTTGTTTTCAAAATCTGCTATTATATATGTTAAAGTTTGAATTTACTTATCTAATATCGGCCGAATTTGAAACTCGTCCTCCAATTTTTGTTATATAACACTGGCAGTGAAATTACTTGTAGAGAGAATAGCCAAATTTGGTAGTCACATACCTTATAATAATAGTACGTGGATGTGTGCGACATGCGAGACGCCTTGAGAGCCTTGCAGAACATACAGAGGTCAGTGTCATGCATAGTCACCACGGATATTAATAAATGCTGTGACATAGCGAAGCATAGAGAGAAATGGACATTGAATCTCCTCCTAGAATGTTTCACGTGCACAATGGCAAAGCGTACTATGAGACTCTGAGGCTGCTCCTACCCTATTTTCTACCGTATATTTTCTTTATCTTTGGTTTCTTATAAAATAAAGTCAATACATAACATTTCGGATATTTGGGTAACAAAATAATAGGTTGGAAACACTCGGAGTCCCTTCCGTCTGAGCCTCATCAGCTCGCTAGACAGGTTTACTGGCTATGCTGCTCAGGGAGCGAAGCTATTATCACTGGGGATTGCACGCATTCTTGGGAAGGTGCGAAGGCTCGTCCCTGGGAGTTTAGTTTTTAGCGTTGAAGGCATCTTTCAAAGTTAATATGTTATTAAATGAATTCCTTAACAGAGTAAGAAGTTTCTGTGTAGAATTATGTATTTCTGCTAGTGATAACTTATTTAATTTAGGTATATACTCTCAGCAGTTATTCAGAGTAGCTCTTTTTTACCCTACATGGGGCCTGGTCCATAACAGCTTGTAGAATGTAGTCCGATACATTAAAATATGTATAAATTTAACAAACGATACCCTACAGGATAAAATAATTATATTTGTGTGTAATTTTAGTTGAGTTTTCCATTTCATGCAATTAGTGGGTATGTACGATTTTGTTTAGGGGGGCTTTGCTTATTCCGGCAGGGGCTGTCTGTACTAACTTTATTCCTGGAAATGTTAAAAATCTGTAATATATATATATATATATATATATATATATATATATATATATATATATATATATATATATATATATATATATATATATATATATATATAACAATAAAAAGTTGCGATAAAATTTCGGTGAGTGCTTAAGCCCGGAAGCCACCCCATTAAATATGCCACTCCATAGAATACAATATTAAATATCTTGCGTTGATTCAAATAAAGTTCCTTCTGAGCATTAACATTTCTAGTGAAGTCATTATCACGTGATGCATTAATTGCAGTATTGTACTTACTTTAAAGTGAGGGATGCAGGTAACAAACGTTTATCCAAGAAATTTGACAGCTAATTGTAAGAATGTACTTTCTCTCCCTCCATTTCCAAATATGCAGCAAATGAAAACAGCAAGTGAGGAGGAAATTCCCCTCAACCCCTCTGCAGATCCCAGACATAAGAAAGTATGAACTGCACTTCAAATATTTGTAGTGGAACTAAATAGGAATATTCCACTAATACATATTGCGTGTTTTCCTCATGTAAATATTTGAATAATAATAATAATAATAATAATAATAATAATAATAATAATAATAATAGACTACTTTCTACCTACTTTTGCTTACATATTCATTCTTTTTTGATAAATTGAACAGCAGCAGCAGCAGCAGAAACATATGTATACATGGACATAAATTCAACTCTGAGCATCCTTTGTTCGATTCCCGGTGGGGGCACTCAGTCGAAAAAGTGTATTTAAAAAAAAGCTTTTTCAGGCCAGCCACTCTGAATGAGGTTTTCCTCATTCATCCCAGGCAAATGCCGTGGTGGTACCTTACTTATAGGTCCCAGGCCGCTTCCTTCCTTCCCCAGTCCTTTCTTCCTTCCCTTTCCCTGGATATTGTGCTCGCCGAGGGACGTCATCCCTCAAACGTGACCGGCTAAAGGGCCTTAGATGCCGAACGCCGAGAAATATAAATCATAAATTAACTCGAAACAGTTAGAAATACAACATAGATTTGGTAGTTATTTTTTTAAAACTTAATAAGGAAAATAGAAGACTGTAATTTTGACTGTAATTTTGAACATTTTATGATACATTAAATTAGTTTGTCGGGCCTACCGTACTTGTGGGATTACGCTTCGCCACTGCTCGTGCAAGCCACATGGTTTTAGCGTGTTCCCGAAGTACATCTGCTGTTGGCGAAGATATCTCTAGTGTTCGAATCGTTGTACGATCATTGATCAGATGTGTTCAATAGATCAGTGAACGCTGGGGACAAGGAAGCACTTCAACATACTGTCCTTCCGGGAATTGTTGACTTTTGCATATTTATCGCGTTGGGAAATGATTCTATTCAGGAACTGTAGAAGCAGGGGCGCATCCACGGAGGGGGGTCCACCGGATCCTGACTCCCCCCTAAAAAAATTTCCTAATTCAACATCCATTGTACACTATCTCAATAACTGGGAAATTATTGATGTAGCATGAAAATTTCATCTCACACATCTCTCTGTACTCTTTGAAGTACACCCTGTTTCAAAAAGAATAGTGTTGCCACGAGACGAGACATTTCTCGTGTCCCGTCTCGTCTCGTCTCGTAAACGAGACGAGACGGGACGTCTCGTGAAATGTCTCGTCCCGTCTCGTGTCTCGAAAATGCAAACGCTGGCGGGAATGGCCAAGATTGAAATTGCCAGTGGTCATACAGATTGCAAAAGGAAAATCCCCTTTGTGAGAAAACATGTTGAAAAGCCTTCATAGAAAAGTGTCCTCTGTCTATTGAATGAATCAATCGTGATACATGAGCTTCCAGGAATATCATCCTTAATGTCTTGTCCCCAATTCCCCTTGCTGTAAACTGAGGAATTCTCATTTTTTTTTTTCATTTCTGGCTGGAATGATGAAAAACAAAATCAAAGACAGGGAAGATTTTTGCAAGGTCAAGAAACCGAACTACCACCCCATCTATTCAATTTGAAAACTGGATAAGGTCTACACTCATTACAGGTTGTAGTTTAAAGTTCTGGTTGAGATGGCGGATTCTCTGGTGGCGGTATTCTTTTTGCTATATGAACCGAAATTAACCGAAAACGGCAATTGAAGTATGTCATCTTGCAACTAATATTCTGTCTTCTCTCTCGTTCTCTCTCTCTCTCTCTCTCTCTCTCACACACACACACACATACACATAAAAATACACTTTTACCATTTTACCAATCGCTCGCTTATTATACAGCAGTCATGTTGTAAAATTCACCTCTTCGTTTGGAAGGCGGGCGCAGGACAAAAAAAGCAGATATTATCGACGAACCCTTCAAATTGTTTGCTTTCAGCAAATTTATGATACTAACAATAACACTTTAAATGAAGAGGTTTTACAGGGGGACCTTCGTTTTGTTACGCGGAAATGTTTGATCTGACCAGTGTGCGAAATTGCCCTCTGCTTCCAAGGTTCGCCGACCCTACTGTTCCTTTCCTCTTTTAAGGTCGCGTCATAACTACCCTTCTTTGAAAACCGAAGATGCAGTAAAATTGTGACGTCACGGCGGGAGCAGAAACAGCTTTCGCCCAAGGTCCTTGTCATTCACCCTTGTTTGTTTCTTTGATTTTTGCAGGAAAGTGAGTGATTCTTGCTTTCCTGTATTAAGAAAACATTAATTACTGTAGTGCTCGTGTTAGCCTATAAGCATGTCGAATTCTACACTAAGTATTTGTCGCAATTATAGTAGAAATACTACGGGTTCCAAAGTTATTTATCATATATTTCCCTCGGTTCCTTTGCGGAAAGTTTGGCGAAAGAAATGCTGTCGGAAAGATATATTTAAAGTTGAAAACGCCAGCGTCTATTCCGATCATTTTATTCCCGAAGCTTATGGACATAATTTAAAATGTGAGCTTCTAAATATTCTACCCAAGAAAAAGTTTAAACAAGACGTGCCTTCACTAAACTTACCTTTACTATACGGAACCGTGTTGATGTAAATAATGAAAGAATTAAATGTACGGAAGTTAGGTGTTTAAAGAAAAAACAAATCAGACATTGGGGTGCAGCCAGATGAAATAACTATTGTGACTGAAATAAAAAATAACTCTTTGTTTATGTTATTTTTCGTTTGTTTTGTGGAGAGTGTAAAGTGGAAGGGCCGTAGCGTGAAAATTAAATTAATTATTATGCAAATTAAATCAAAATTTAAATAAATTTGAATATACTAATCTTGAAATGCTAATGTTCTGATTATGTAAATAACTAGCTAAGTCGGTAGAGCTTTTAAGTTTAAAATGTCGGTAGAGCAAAATATGTAATATGAAAAGATAAAGTAATTTAATGAACAAAATGAAAGTAATTTAGGATAGCATTTCAAATCAAAAAGTAATTTAGGATAGCATTTCAAATCAAAAGAGAGACTCTACTTTACTGGTCTACGTGTTTCCCCAGGTGGTTAGAGACAATACTAATTCTCACTCCCACAACAACACTTGGTTGTTGGGAGACCGCATTTTACCGGACATTGACAACTCCAGGGCAGCTGAAAGAAAGACATGAGAATATTACACTGAGCACATACCTTGTCAGACTTCCTGTGGAGAATGAAGTGCACACGAGATTCATGAGATAGACTTTTAATGAGATGTAACAACACACGCATAAACACTATACACTGTGATAAAATAATTAAAAAAAAATTAAATTTTGAACTTTCGCCGAAATGTTTAATTTCAAAAGTAAGGCCTTATTTGTTTAGATTAAATGTTCGTGCACGATTTAGCGCATCTTCAATGGTTCTCCTCTTCTCCTGGATGTCCTCCTGGTCCTCTTCTTGCTGCTTCCGATGGCTCTGCTGTCTTCCCTTTTTAGCAGAACGTAGGTCCCGCGGAGGTCACGTTTTCTTCCACATTGAACATGACAATACTCTGCTTTCCTCCTGGTTTGTCTCCGGTCGGATATTCAGAGAATAATTAACATATCTCTGGATCTTGTGCCTGCAGTGGATCAGGATCTCAGCACAGGTAGCTTCGCCTATCCTAACGCGATCCAGCCTGTTAGGTGGCTATTGCTCGACTATCTAACTTCATCACCCCCAATAGAAAAGGGGAAGATGACACTATAAGGTTCGTTTAACAGATTATATTATATCCTGCTCATACGTTATTAAATGTTCGTACACCACTGTCCTGTACTTGACGCACACAGTTGCGAAGTTCGTCGCGCAGGATTAACAACGAGATATAATATATATACACATTTTACGAAGAGCTGACGGGCTTAAATGTTTGTCGCTAACACTGTCTCTTAGTATCACAGAGACACCAATTTCTCTATCCGTCAAAACCGAGTTTCTCTATGCGAGCGCGATACCTCTCTTCCGACCACCAGACACGAATTGCCTTTCTTCCCCCTACCTCCTTGGTTTTGTCAAAACCACCTTCCACACAAAAAACTGGGCTCGCCTCATAGCTTTTGCGAGTCTTATGACGGGGTGAAGTGGGGAAGAAAAGGGGTTGCCTACAGAGGTCATTGTCCCCTCTGACCTGAATTTACACTTTCACTGTTTCTAATGTACATCATTTAAAATTGTTAATAGATCCTCGCAAACTGATGTATCCACAGTATAGCTGAAATGTCTAGCTTTAAAATGATGTATAGCACTTCACTAATCATGTTCTTATTAACCATGTATTTTATGTTTTTCTCACAAAAATTGCTTAATTTTCGGCTGAGAGGACACGCTGCTCTCATGCAGACCTGACGGTCCTGACACCTAGCGGGATTTCTCCGCGACCACTCACCTCTGTGAGGGGTTGCTATGTGAAGTTGTCATATTTTCATTGTTTTTGTTAAGTTAAAATGTTTGTCAACATACCACACACGAGAATTAACACCTATATACAATAAGACAGCTTATTTGTAAGTGTGACATGCTGTCATATCTTAAAACATAGAAATTTTACATTTTCTCCCATGTTGGTGCAGTTTTTCCCCTCAGGACGTCGCCTGCTAAGATACCGGATGTTTATGCTCTTACATCCATCATGCATTCCTTCCATGAAGTACTGCCGGACTTGCCGTCCTGTACTGAAATAAGCCTTTTTTGATACGACACTAAAATAACACAATACAGCGACTAACCTAAGCTATATTCTACAATAGCGAAATACCAAGAAAATCTTTACAATATTGAAAGAATTACTTGTGGAAGTAAAATTATCTACAGGGGTGAAGGATTCTACATGGAATGCTCCGTTCCTCGGTTTTTCTCTGGTGAGGTGAGGGGAGCTGCAAAATCCTAGGTTTGGTTCTGGCTGGCGGAATTTCCGTTGGAAGTGACGCTTGCTGCTCAAAAAGTGTTACTTCTGGCCAACTTCTAAAATTATCACACCTCTTTGTAATCGAAGTTTCGCATGTACTTACGAACTCCAGCAAGCAAACTTAAACAATGGCTGCTTGCGACTTGGAGTCTACATGTACACATCGTCTCTGACCATAGTAATTTTCCCATATGTATCTATCGCAGGTTTATGCTCACTGAAGATTCATACATATTCTCTTCTTTCTGAAATTTATAGATAGCAACCCTGGACCAGCTGCACTTAAGTCTTGGGTGTTCTTTTCCTCGAGACAAAGAATCTCCCAACTTTGTTTTTTTTTTCTTGTGTGCTGGGTTCATGCGATGTACTTCCTAAGATTTCCAAAGCATTGCTTTCTGCACATATTATTCTCAATCGAGATGTTTAATTCACCTTCTATCTTGATTTTAATCCTTACCCTTACATTTATATAACACACATAATAATAATAATAATAATAATAATAATAATAATAATAATAATAATAATAATAATAATAATAATAAACACAAAAATGAAATAAACTATACACAATTACTTCCACAACTAATCCTTTACTTATTCTATCTTAAATGCAAATTAATATACGGAAAGTATATGTGAATATGTAAATTTTAGGCAAAAAATAATTATATGCATATCACGATTTTAATATATTTACATAAGCTAATGTATGTCCGTTACATTTATCCCCCTCTGAAGGGTTATACAAGGTTATTCCGATAATCCTTGTATATTCCTACATTGGTGTTGGAAATAGTTACATAATAATCAAAATACAATATCAAAACAAATAAACAAACACTAACATGATACGCAAAACTAATTGACAATAAGAATAAATATTCGAAGCTAATGAGGATCCAGAAATGAAAACATGTATGCATAAATGAAAACAAAAACATTACACTCCTAACCTAGAAACTAGCTATACTACTTAATTGTAAAAAGAAAAAATTCAGGTATGTATTGTTACCTCCGCTGCTTGCAGTGAGGTACAGCGATGAAAACAGGTTTTCTACCTCAACGCTGTTTTCTTCTTTTCCTCTTCTCTTCTTCAAGCAGACAGGTTAGCACCCTGCTGAGGGTTGTTTTCGCGTTCAATGAACCGCTTGAGGTGAAAGCCGTTACGCTTCATTATGTGTTCCTTGGTGTCAGGGTCACCCAAAGTATACACATTTTTCTCTGTTTTAGACAGGATACGGTAGGGCCCAGAATATAACAGTAATATCTTCTTAGTAATTCCCTTAAATGCGTCAGATTTTGGAAAGTTTCTGACCAGTACTAATTCTCCAACTTCGAATTGCACAGTGTGGTGTCGTTTATCGAAGCTTTTCTTCCTCTCTTGTGCATTCTTGTTCAAGTTCTTGGCCGCTATCTCCGAGTAGTATTGTATGCTCTTGTGCTTTTCCACTTCCGGGATTTCAAAGAGTCTAGCCACTTCTTTTGACATAGACTGTCCAAAGTGCACTTCATACGGGCTTAGGTTTGTCGACAGATGTACCACCGAATTCAGACACTTTTCAATTTTTTCTATATGTTTTGGCCATTCTCTCTGCTTGTCATGGCACAATTTTCTCAACATTCTCACTGTCGAACGTACCCCTACTTCCGCCATATTTCCTTGCGGATAATACGGTGTACTGTAGATGGGTTTTATTCCTAGCTCGTTTAGTTCTTTCCTCCATTTGGCACTGGAGAACTGTGACCCATTGTCTGTCAGAACAACCTCTACTGACGGGCACAGTTTGAGAAATTCCTTCAACTTTTTGAGAGCGGTACTCGTCGTCGCTCTTCTACATGGAAACAAACCTATCAATTTAGAAAATGCATCAACACACACCAAAATGTAGCTTACATTGCCTATCCCTACAGGCAGTTGCCCTAGCCAATCGACACACACCATGTAGCTATGTCTGTTTACTAACACAGGGTTCAGTGGTCCCGGTTGGTATGTGTGTGGGGGGTTTGCTTTCTGACACAGTCCACAAGACGCTGTGAATTTCCTGATAACATTTCTCATTCTAGGCCAAACGAAGTACTCGGATAGCATTGGCACTAATTTGCTAGCAGAGACGTGTCCACGCTCGTCATGATAATACTGGAGCAGTGGTTGCACAAGTACTTCCGGTATGCAAATGCGCAAACCATCACGGTCACGCTTGCATAACCGTCCATTTGAAAGAAGGTACTGGTGATTACTGCTTGCTACCTTTCCTGTATGGTCGTCATTCATAATTTTCTTCTTTATTTCCCCATACACTGGATCCGACGATTGCATCTCGGGTAATATTGCTACCAGTTCCCTGAGTTTCCCTGGTAACGCTGTTAGTATGGTCATTAGGGACTCGTTTATTACTAAATTCTTGTTCTCGTCGAATTTCTTTCCGGTGTTGGGCGGATATCTCGACATATAGTCACTTAAGTTTTCTTTCGACGGGACATACTCGAACTCGAAAGAAAGTACGCTGAGTGCGAGTACCCATCTCACTAGCCTCTGCGACGTCAATCTACACAGTAACAAGAAGCGAAGTGATTGGTGATCTGAGCGAATTTTGAACCGGTTGCCTACCAAATAATGTTTGAATTTATTGACGCCATCTATCACCGCTGCGCATTCCTTCTCTGTGATCGAGTAATGACGTTCCGCAGAATTGAATATCCGTGACGTCATTCCAATAATACGGATGTTTCCATCATCGTCTACTTGATAGAGATGCGATGAACAACTGACATCGGATGCATCGCATTCCAAGATCAGTTGCTTGTCAGGGAGAGGCTTTTTCAGTACAACTTTCTCCTGAAATACTTCCCTGATCCGGTTGAAAGCATCTTCATGACAAGGAAGCCACTGAAACTTTGCTCCCTTTTTCAGTAGCTGGAATAACGGGAAAAGTATTTCTGAAAACTGCGTACTGAATATTCTGTAAAATTGACAGTACCCTATAAAGCTTCTCAACTCTCGCACATTTCTGGGTCTTCTGAAAGTCATCACTTTCTCTACTTTCTCTTGACACTTCCCTATGCCCTCAGGCGAAAGTTCATAGCCCAGAATGTTAATGCGCTGTCTCGCAAACTGACATTTCTTTAATCTAAGTGTCAGACCACCTGCGTGTAATTTCCCAAGTACTACATCAAGATGACGCATGTGCTCATCAAAAGAAAAACTCGCAATCGCGACGTCATCAACATAGTGGCCGCTAAAGCTCCTGCATTCATCTCCTAAAATTGAGTCAATTGCTCTTACACAAGACGCTAGACTTTGCTTTGTACCAAAAGGAAGTTTTACAAAAACATATGTTATGCCCTCATGTATGAAACCTAAATATTTTTGACTTTCTTTTTCCACTTGAATTTGGAGAAAACTTTCCACTGAATCTATTACTGAGAAGAAGCGTCTATCACACAGGTCCTGAAGTGTACTTAGCGCTGGAATGGGCTGGTCGAATTCGCTTCTAGTGATCTCAGACAATTTACGTGCATCCAAACATACGCGTGCGCGTCCATCTTTCTTTGGAACAACCACTAGTGGGCTCGTGTATGATGTGGGAAACTTCTTCACAATTCCCCACGCTAACCATCGATTTATGGTGTTGGTTACCTGATTCTTAAATCTTAGCGCATAGGGATACATTCTTGCTTTTAGAGGTCGGTCGTCTGTGACCTCGATAGTGTGTTGGTAATTCTTTATACACCCGGGCTTCTCGTCAAAAATCTCACGGTGTTTATAGAGAACGTTATACAATTGTTGTTTCTCATCCCTACTTAAATCGGTGTACTTTTCGACATGTTCCTTGATCTCTGCTGGTGTAGCCTGGGTTCGAACTTTAGTCCAATCATGTGGCGAGTACACGACATTCGCCAGTTCAGACGTGGTTGGGAATTTACCATCATCCAACCGTGTACGCAGTGTTGCCAATTCCTTACCACGGCATCCTCCTGCATCTAACAACTGAGGCTGAACATTCGTATGGGGTCCTCTATTTGACACGCACATACTACTAACATCGGGACTGTCACCAATCAACTTTCTAACATCGTCGTCGAACTCCCAGGATAATTTTCTTATGATCAGATCGTCTTCCTCGATCTCTATGTTGCGAAAAGAAACCTTTATTGAATGGGGATGGTTAAGCTGCAACACGCCCTGATCATAATTCAGGACGGCTCTACTCTCTACGAAAAACTGAGATCCCAAAATCAGTTCTCTATTAAGCCCCTTAACAATGATTCCTACGGTGTAATACATTTTCCCTTCTACTTCAATTTCCAACATGGCTTGTCCAATGAGTGACGCAATTGACCTACCAAAAGCAGAAGTGACCCTAATGTTAGTGGATTTTATAAATGCTGGAGAAGGTTCTCGCTTACTAACGCGTTCCCACAGCTGTTCTGACAATGCACTCACTGTAGCCCCGGTATCAAGAAGTGCTAAAATTTTCTCTCCAAAAAGAACTACCTCCACTTCCGGTAGTGTAATAACATTATTGGTCGGGAGTTTTCCTGCACTAGAATCTAATAAGTTACGAAAAATCGCATTCGTCTCATCGAAATTTTCCTTATCTAATTTAATTTCCTTCCCATTTCTCAAAATCAAACAGATTTCTTGACGAACAACTTTCGCAGCACTGGAAAAGTGTTGCTTCTCAATGATTTCCACACATTGACTACATTTACTTTCTATATTTTCAATTTCTTTAACTAGCGTCTCGCAGTCTACTTCATGAGATGAGCATTTCTCGTTTTCATTATTACGTACGTGTCCAGGTGTAATAATCGCAGGCGTTTCCAGAATATTCAGTATGCATCTTGCATCTCCGCCTCCCTGTTCACGCACGAGATGTCCTCAGTTTCGCACGCTGGTAGGGCTATTCGGACGTGAGCGATTTCGAGACTGAGGCTGTCTCGATGGCCCTGCCCTCTGCTCTTGCACACTGACTTCATTAATCTCCTGAATGTACTCGTTTCCACTCTCGTGTCCAGAGTTCCTACCTCTGCCACGACCACGCCTATTTCTATTCATGCCTCGTGGTGCCGCGCTGTCTCTAACTCTCCAGCCACGATCGCCCTGTTGCCAATTCTCATCATTATTGTGGCTCCTATTCTGGTGGTTCTGATTGCCTCTCCTACCCCTCTGCTCATAAGGGCCCCTATTTTGGTGCGTCCTTCTGCGTATCCTGGAGGGGTTACTCGGCCTATTGTTCCTTTGTGAGGGGGGTGACTTTTCACTAGCTACTTCCTGAACTTCTAACATGTTTATCCCCCTCCTACCACCATTGTTGCTACTCTGGGGTTGGTACGTGCTTTGCAGCTCTCCAACAATTCCCAGTAGCTCTTCGATGGTGCGTGGCTTCGACGAGACGATACATCGATAAATCGAGAACGGTAGTTGTCTCGGAAGCACACGCAATAAGACTGATTGGGGCAGTGGTGGGTCGAGAATACTATTATTGTGTAACAGTTCTAGTAAGTATTCCGTCGGTTTCTTGTTGCCCCTCGGCTCGAATCTCGACGTCAAAATCGATGCTCGTAGGTTCGCCAGTTTTTCTTCATTTAGATAAGTAGCCCGGAAGTGACTCAGTAATTCTGCATAACTCTGGCACTTAATTGAGGTTACTTGGAACCAACGCCTGGATATTCCCTTGAATGCTCGTCCACAGAAGGCCAACCTTCTGTCTTCAGGCACGCCAGTAAGCTCGAAGTAGCTCTCCAACTCCTGAAGGAAGTTGTGAGCCTGTATTTCACTTTCACCACCAGAAAAAATGGGCAGTGTAAGGTCGCGATGTAAGAAACCTAGTGCGGACGCCAATTGACACGTTTGAGGTCCATTTTGCAGTTGGAGAGACGACTGCTCTGCATTATTGTCTCGTCTCGAATGCTCAGGGGTCTGTCTCGACGGGCCTGGAACCGGAGATTCCGCTCTGTTATTCGAGACGGATGCAGACGTGTTCACCTCGCTTGTCCGGTCTCGAACAGTTTCTCTCAGCGATTCGAGCTCTCGTTCCAGCTTGGAACATACGTGACTCACATTTTCTTGAATTTCCTGAATGCCATCCCGACATTCACTTCGAACTTCTTCGAGCTGCTGTTCTTGCCCGAATTCTCGTCGTGCTCGAATCAATTGCTCTCTCCAACTGATCTCGACTTGTCTCAGGTTGTTTTGTAGTTGTCCTACAGTTCCCTCAACATTGTCAATACGCCCAACTAAATCTCCTACACTTTCGCGGACACCTTCCACTTGAGTATTTACATCTGTCACGTGGTCCCCTACTCTTTCAATCTCACCACGCAGGTGACCCACTTCTCGGTCTACTTTGGCTAAATCTGCGCCTAGAGCCTCGGTGACCTCTTCAATCCTATTTCCTGAGCTAATCTCAAGTTGTCGAACTCGCTCATCTGTTTCCCGGATCGAATTTTTGAGCTCATCGCACGTCGCTGCTAACCTCTCCTTTAGAGACTCTGCCGTCGCGTCTAAACGAGCGTTTAACTCCAGAACACTGTTGTTAAGTTCCTGTCGAACACTGACAGTGATTTCGCGACCTGCAGTCTCTAATCGCTCTAGTAATCTCTGACTTGCTTCTTCCTGTTTTTGTTCCTGTTCCCCTATTTTTCCTGAAATTTCCTGTAATGCTATCTCTTGTTTGCGGGAAATTTCCTGAAGGGATTTTTCCTGCCTGTCCGACATTTCCCTCAACATAGAAAACAACGAGGAGAGGGCGGGGTCTGTCATGTTGCTCACGAGCCGAGCCGAGGTTCCCGGAACTGGTTCTTCGTTGCGCTCTCTCTCAGCTTCGCCAGCTGCAGCGTTGCCAGCGTTTACATCTGATACCTGCTCTTCCCCCACAGGTGTGTCCTGTCTAACTGTTTCTCCGTCGTCATTATTTCCTAACTCTTGTGTGTAGTTCTCTAGGTCTACACCAAACTCGCCTAGCTGGTTCAAATTTTCCTCAAAGTTAGCCATCTTCCTCGTCTGACTACGCGTTCTCACCATGAATACACGAAAATATATAGTAAACAAAGATTTCTAGCACACGAGTTTCAAAATTGATCCCCCTCCTAGACTCTAAATATGGGGAAAATTCTCTAAATTTACATATATATCTCTAAATATCACACAAGAAATAATCATAAATACACAAGCAAAACACACACTGAAATTTTCTTGTTCTGCGCGAGAAACAAACTAAAAAAAAAAAAAAAAAACATGACACGCGTAAGGCTTATTTCAGTCAATACGGTTGTGTGAGAAATAGTATCGCTCAGCTGAGGTTTTCAATCGACACAAAATTATTACCATTGCAACAAGATTACAGTACTTAACTTTACTTTAACTTGCCTCAGCTTTTAGTGTTCAGTTGTATTAAAACAACAAATTTTAAAAATTGCAAAAATTTTGAAAGGTTTACCAAATATAGTCTGAACAGTTTTCTCCTATCCTTATGCAGTTACTGATTTTCTACCTGGAGAAATTCATGCCCCATGCTTGGGTAAGCCAGATTTGTAAAGTGGAAGGGCCGTAGCGTGAAAATTAAATTAATTATTATGCAAATTAAATCAAAATTTAAATAAATTTGAATATACTAATCTTGAAATGCTAATGTTCTGATTATGTAAATAACTAGCTAAGTCGGTAGAGCTTTTAAGTTTAAAATGTCGGTAGAGCAAAATATGTAATATGAAAAGATAAAGTAATTTAATGAACAAAATGAAAGTAATTTAGGATAGCATTTCAAATCAAAAAGTAATTTAGGATAGCATTTCAAATCAAAAGAGAGACTCTACTTTACTGGTCTACGTGTTTCCCCAGGTGGTTAGAGACAATACTAATTCTCACTCCCACAACAACACTTGGTTGTTGGGAGACCGCATTTTACCGGACATTGACAACTCCAGGGCAGCTGAAAGAAAGACATGAGAATATTACACTGAGCACATACCTTGTCAGACTTCCTGTGGAGAATGAAGTGCACACGAGATTCATGAGATAGACTTTTAATGAGATGTAACAACACACGCATAAACACTATACACTGTGATAAAATAATTAAAAAAAAAATTAAATTTTGAACTTTCGCCGAAATGTTTAATTTCAAAAGTAAGGCCTTATTTGTTTAGATTAAATGTTCGTGCACGATTTAGCGCATCTTCAATGGTTCTCCTCTTCTCCTGGATGTCCTCCTGGTCCTCTTCTTGCTGCTTCCGATGGCTCTGCTGTCTTCCCTTTTTAGCAGAACGTAGGTCCCGCGGAGGTCACGTTTTCTTCCACGTTGAACATGACAATACTCTGCTTTCCTCCTGGTTTGTCTCCGGTCGGATATTCAGAGAATAATTAACATATCTCTGGATCTTGTGCCTGCAGTGGATCAGGATCTCAGCACAGGTAGCTTCGCCTATCCTAACGCGATCCAGCCTGTTAGGTGGCTATTGCTCGACTATCTAACTTCATCACCCCCAATAGAAAAGGGGAAGATGACACTATAAGGTTCGTTTAACAGATTATATTATATCCTGCTCATACGTTATTAAATGTTCGTACACCACTGTCCTGTACTTGACGCACACAGTTGCGAAGTTCGTCGCGCAGGATTAACAACGAGATATAATATATATACACATTTTACGAAGAGCTGACGGGCTTAAATGTTTGTCGCTAACACTGTCTCTTAGTATCACAGAGACACCAATTTCTCTATCCGTCAAAACCGAGTTTCTCTATGCGAGCGCGATACCTCTCTTCCGACCACCAGACACGAATTGCCTTTCTTCCCCCTACCTCCTTGGTTTTGTCAAAACCACCTTCCACACAAAAAACTGGGCTCGCCTCATAGCTTTTGCGAGTCTTATGACGGGGTGAAGTGGGGAAGAAAAGGGGTTGCCTACAGAGGTCATTGTCCCCTCTGACCTGAATTTACACTTTCACTGTTTCTAATGTACATCATTTAAAATTGTTAATAGATCCTCGCAAACTGATGTATCCACAGTATAGCTGAAATGTCTAGCTTTAAAATGATGTATAGCACTTCACTAATCATGTTCTTATTAACCATGTATTTTATGTTTTTCTCACAAAAATTGCTTAATTTTCGGCTGAGAGGACACGCTGCTCTCATGCAGACCTGACGGTCCTGACACCTAGCGGGATTTCTCCGCGACCACTCACCTCTGTGAGGGGTTGCTATGTGAAGTTGTCATATTTTCATTGTTTTTGTTAAGTTAAAATGTTTGTCAACATACCACACACGCGAATTAACACCTATATACAATAAGACAGCTTATTTGTAAGTGTGACATGCTGTCATATCTTAAAACATAGAAATTTTACATTTTCTCCCATGTTGGTGCAGTTTTTCCCCTCAGGACGTCGCCTGCTAAGATACCGGATGTTTATGCTCTTACATCCATCATGCATTCCTTCCATGAAGTACTGCCGGACTTGCCGTCCTGTACTGAAATAAGCCTTTTTTGATACGACACTAAAATAACACAATACAGCGACTAACCTAAGCTATATTCTACAATAGCGAAATACCAAGAAAATCTTTACAATATTGAAAGAATTACTTGTGGAAGTAAAATTATCTACAGGGGTGAAGGATTCTACATGGAATGCTCCGTTCCTCGGTTTTTCTCTGGTGAGGTGAGGGGAGCTGCAAAATCCTAGGTTTGGTTCTGGCTGGCGGAATTTCCGTTGGAAGTGACGCTTGCTGCTCAAAAAGTGTTACTTCTGGCCAACTTCTAAAATTATCACACCTCTTTGTAATCGAAGTTTCGCATGTACTTACGAACTCCAGCAAGCAAACTTAAACAATGGCTGCTTGCGACTTGGAGTCTACATGTACACATCGTCTCTGACCATAGTAATTTTCCCATATGTATCTATCGCAGGTTTATGCTCACTGAAGATTCATACATATTCTCTTCTTTCTGAAATTTATAGATAGCAACCCTGGACCAGCTGCACTTAAGTCTTGGGTGTTCTTTTCCTCGAGACAAAGAATCTCCCAACTTTGTTTTTTTTTTTTTTTTTTTCTTGTGTGCTGGGTTCATGCGATGTACTTCCTAAGATTTCCAAAGCATTGCTTTCTGCACATATTATTCTCAATCGAGATGTTTAATTCACCTTCTATCTTGATTTTAATCCTTACCCTTACATTTATATAACACACATAATAATAATAATAATAATAATAATAATAATAATAATAATAATAATAATAATAAACACAAAAATGAAATAAACTATACACAATTACTTCCACAACTAATCCTTTACTTATTCTATCTTAAATGCAAATTAATATACGGAAAGTATATGTGAATATGTAAATTTTAGGCAAAAAATAATTATATGCATATCACGATTTTAATATATTTACATAAGCTAATGTATGTCCGTTACAAGAGTGAGGGGCATAAACCAAAGGAAGAGCTCTCCTTTTTGCGTAAAGAGAACGAAAAACTGAAGTCTAACAGTATGTACAAAGCCAAAATAATATGTTTATAAACGAAGTTTAAAGAATTGGAAAGCAAATATAATAAAGAATTAATTTCAAAGGCCAGTTCTAAAATATAATATTGTGATCGTTTCAATAAAGTGGTTAATAACCGGTGGTGGATATATTACGAAAAAGTTTTATACAGGGCCAAGTAAATATGCTAATGAATGGCAAGAAAAAACTAAGATGGATTGATTAAGATATCATTCGTGCATTAACACAACATGCCTCATTGATAAATTATACAATCATCTGCGGTTACAAGTTCGAATCCCCGTACCCAATGTGTCAACATTTCGACGTTGTATGATTGCGAATAGATCACGACAATATAAGAAACTTTAATCCAAAATGGCCACCCAAAAATCAACTTTTTTTAGACCACTAGCTAATCTGGGTGTACTGTCATGAGTTTGTTACACAAACGGGGCAACCACCATATAGTGGCACACACCCTGCGGTTATGGGAACAGATTTGTACCATGGAGGTGAAGACTGGCCCCAAGCATTCTTTGGTCCGATGTGTCGTTCAGCTCCCATTACTATGACACTTTAAGTAGAGCTTACTGTGCAGTAACATATAAAATTTCAATCAAATACTTTCCATTACTCAATAAAATTATTTGGTTCCGAGCTTTTTTTTAAAAAAAATAATTGCAACAAATCTAAACATGCTAAAATGAAAAGTAGTTTTTTGGATTGGTATGGAAACCTAAAGGTTGGAATATATGAAATCAAAGTGTACACACATATCTATCTTTCTATCTCTCTATTCATCTATATATCTTTCCATCTCTCTGTCTGTCTGTCTGTCTGTCTGTCTCTCTCTCTCTCTCTCTCTCTCTCTCTCTATATATATATATATATATATATATGTATACAGACACTATAAAGGAAGTGGGCTGATAGTACACGATAGTGTCGGGGATGGTGACACCTTTACATCGAACTTTGCTTGTCGTGTAAACATTATTTGACATTAGTGTCTTCATCTTCAACGTACCTATGAGCAATTTACTGTATATTCGTGTATTGAAACTGGTGAAACAAATTTCAATGTTTCAGAATGTAAAAAAAAAAAAAAAAAAAAAAAGCCAGGGTCGAGAAACCTCAGAGAACTAATAGCAGAGATATATTATCTTGTAAACTATTTGCCCTTGCCTTGTGAGCTTATTTGAATTTATTTTTAAGACCTTTAGGCAACTTTGGCCCACCCCGAATGGATGATGATGGGAAAATTAGTGGAATGAAGAAAGTGGTAGGATACTAGACAACTTCGAGAAAATACACACATTCGAAAAATGAAATGAAATGAAATGAAATATTTGAGTTTTATGTCCCACGGTAATGCCGGTTAGGCTAAAGGAGACGGTGATGATGAGTAATGAATGAAATAGTGGAATGAAGAAAGTGGGATGAAACGGGAGAACCCCGAGAAAACCCACGCACACGGTGTTTGTCCACCACAAAGTTCACTTGGCAGGGGCTGGGATCGAACCCGAGACCCCAAGCGCCAGAGGTGAACGCTCTACCACTGAGCTACCGCGGCCCCCACACACATTCGATGTTTGTCCACCACAAAGCTTACATGGCACTAACCGAGATCGAACCGACTACCACATACACCAGAGGTGAAGGCTTCACGGTGTAGTTACCGTGACATTTCTTGTCTTTGTGTTCTGGTTAATACTTGTAACTTAGTTGTATCTTGATTAGCATGGGGCAGCCTGCTACATTTAACTTTCGTTCCCATGGTATGCTGCCATATTTTTTACGAGACAAGACGAGACAAAACGAGACAAACGAGACGAGACGAGACGGGACAGAACCTCTCGAGACGAGACACGAGACGGGACGAGCGCATTTTTTCGAGACGAGACACGCTTTACACGAGACGGGACGAGACAGCCTGAAGTCTCGTCTCGTCTCGTCTCGTGGCAACACTAAAAAAGAATATACGTATTACGAAGAATTATTTTGTCCAAACTATCGATCGCTGCGCCTCGGCTCGGTCGGCTATTGGAGAAACGAATACATAGTCTAGTTTATATTAATAGCCGCTAGATGTCAGTTGTCTTCTGTTTTGCTTGGTAACCGTCATATGTTTAAAATGGCTACTCCGCAGAAGAAATCATTTTGTGTTCACGAATTTGCGAAGTGCAATTCCGTGATTACAGTGCAAAGACATTTCAGGTTGAGGTACCAAATTGATCCTCCGAATGGGTGGAACATTCGCAGATGGTATCGACAGTTTGTAGATACAGGATGTGTATGTAAAGGAAAGAGTCCTGGCCGCCCTCGTGTTCCTGAAGAAAATGTTGCAGGAATTCAAATTGCTTTCGAACGTAGTCCTTCAAAATCAACTCGTCGTGCCAGTCAGAAGTTACAAGTGCCGACAACAACAATTTGGCATGTTTTAAGACGTCGGTTAGTTATGAAGCCGTACAAGTTACAGCTGTTACAAGTTCTGCGTCCTGATGACAAACGCAAACGTGTGGCATTTTGTAACGAAATGCTGGATGCTATTGACAATGATAACTTTTGCACAACGCATCGTGTTCAGTGATGAAGCGACTTTCCGTGTTAGTGGTCAGTTAAACAAACAAAATGTTCGAATTTGGGGCCTACAGAACCCACATGCAGTCATTGAACATTTACGAGATTCGCCCAAAGTCAATGTGTTTTGTGCAATATCCCGATCATCTGTTTACGGCCCATTCTTCTTTAATGGAAACACGGTTAACAGTCAGCAATATCTCGCTATGTTACAAAGCTGATTGTTTCCGAGGCTGCACGAAGACTTCATTTTTCAACAAGACGGGGCACCCCCTCACTGGAGTCGCCAAGTTCGTGAATATCTTAATGAAGCTCTACCGAACCGTTGGATTGGTCGTCAAGAAGCTGGCCGCTTAGCATGTGTCAGCTGGCCTCCACGGTCACCGGATTTGACAACCTGTGACTTCTTCCTGTGGGGTTTCGTTAAAGACAACGCTTATTCCCACAGAACCTGGAAGAGTTGAAGAACCGGATCCGTACTGCCATAACGTCAGTGACGTAGGACATGCTTGCCTGAGTATGGGAGGAGTTTGGGTATCAATGTGATATTGTTCGTGTCGCTGATGAAGGACATATTGAACATCTGTAATTTGAACTTTGAACTGTAATTTGAACTTGAAAGGTTCAAGATTTTGTGTAAAATTTGCGTAAATATTTGTGTAAAATTTCATATTTGTATGTCTTAAAGTTTAATTAATATATGCATTCGAAATACGTATATTCTTTTTGAAACATGGTGTACTTCACAAATACTTATCGTCTTTTCACTCTTTCAATACTACATAGACGTAGTGGCTTGTAGTATTGGACTCCCCCCCTTCCCCAAAGCTTAGATTTCTCCCAACAAAAATTCCTAGGAAGTTTTTTTCGTGGCTAAAGGCTTTACGTACGGGACGTTAAACTCAAAATAACTCAACTCAAAATTTTCTGGGTGTGCGCTTGTATAGAAGTGAAATTCACAGTAAACTAAGTACTCAGCAATGTAACGATTGTTGGTCAGTGTCCTCGTAATGCGTACTAGACCTGAGCGAAACCAATCCCAATGGCTCTCTACATACGTAGTAATGTCTGTGTCGAACCGGTGTGATAATGTAGAATGCATGTGTTCCCGTGGTACTATTGGAGAACACGGAGGCTTAGTGCTAAAGTGCTAAAGTGCTTATCTCTAGTGCGAGAGGTCCCTAGTTCGCACCCAGAACATGTGAGTTTGTGATGGACAGCATCGTGTCCGTGGGTTTCTCAGTTTCTCCATTTCCTCCCACATTATAATTCCACCAATTATTTCATAATATTTCACTTTCATTGTCTTCTCCGTTAGCCGAAACGACAGAATCGTGAGACTTTTTTTCTTTCAGACTTCATATTGAGTTATAATATTTTGATATGACTGATGAACTAATACTTCGCAATAAAAAAAAAAAGTGTATAAAAGTGTAAAAGAAGTATTTTAATTATGAAAAGGATCTTATATCTCGACCAGGAATTATCATGAATCTAAACCAAAATAATGTTATCGCTGTTATCAAAAAATAGTAAAAATTAGGATTACGAAAAAAATGATCGAGTGCAAGGTGTTGAAAAACGGGAAAGCTTATTGTCTTATTTGAGATTATGAAATTGTCTTAATGTTACGCTTTACGTGTGAACGGGAAGTGAAAGTGTTGGCTGTCTATGAAACTATTTTGGTACCACAATAATATGTTATTACTGTTCCAAGAACAGTTCACTAGTAAAATTATTTACTTTTTGTGTGGAATTTTTTATGTTGTGCGTGTGATGATTTTGAACTTAGATTAATTGTTGAGAGATGTGCGATATGTTTGATTTGATGTAAGGTGTGAAAATAACAAGTGTCGTGCATTGTACAAATGTTGTTTTTAACACGTGGTAGCGTGAGTAACTTGTAGAGCAGAGAATAACAATGAAATCCTGTGGTATGCGGTTCGCTTGGTGTGGTCTGTGAGATTTTGAAAGAGTGCAAACACTTTTCTTATTGTGTGATAAATTAATAGATAAGAGATAAATTAATGTTTTATTATCTATTTTACTCATATTAAGTGTGAATCTTATGCCCAGGAGCGACATAAGCAGCTTAAGTTTCTAGTTCTATTATATTATCACAGAATTAGTTTAAAGTTACTTATTTGAAGAACGGAAATCAAGGAGAAGAAACAAAATTACATTTAAAAAATCAATATTTGAGGTACAGTAGCTAGTTCATTGAATAAATTCGACATGCTGTATTGTTGGATAAATGTTGTCATTGGATTTATGACATTCGTATGTAAAATTTTCGATTGTGGTAGTAGTTTTGTCTTGGGCATAATTGTTGAGTGCCACCACTTAAACAGCTTCCATGTAGTCGAGAAGACAAAGATTAAGATCATCAACAGCTGCTAGTTTTGTTTTTCCAAGTAGGATGGGTGAAAATGTAAAATGATCCTGTAGTCCCCTAAAGGCTGTGCTTATGTTTCAACTACTGGACAAGTGCAGCACAGATGCATTTAAAAGAATTATTATTATTATTTTTTTAATTCTTCTTCTAGTCCCTAAAAGAAAGAAGTCAACACTTGTAACTTTTCATGCAACTGCAAGCATCATTTTATATCAGGCCAAAAGCTTTTTTTTTTTCTTTATTTATTTATGTAGATGTCTTTCTGTATCGTACCCCTCGCTGTTTTTACTTTCTTTTCTTTTTTAATTTGTGTGTGTTGTATTCAGTGATTCCGAACATGAATAAAGAGATCAGTGCTTACATGAGGAGAGAGGATGCAGTAAAAATGTTTTCTGAAGGTTAAACATAAAAGAATTTTTACTGCTCGCTATATTGACGAAATATATTCCGGAATTTGCGTGTGAAGATTGATGGAATTAAGATGAGTGAATTGAAGACATTGATATGGATTGTTGGTCAAAATTTTTCTGCACACGAACATTTTAGAACTTCCGAGTTTTTTTTTTTTTTTTTTAATGTTAATGATGTGAATATTACGTTATCTTAAGATGAAAATGTTAACAATACTAAACTTCGTGAACATGTGTATAATATGAGTGTCTGTACGAGAGTGATGGTTGGAGACAGAATTTGTCTGTCTGCAAATAGCGTGTTTCCGCCCACATCCTAAAAGAAAATTGACTTTGTTAAGCCTGTTAAGAGCTTTGTTAAATGGGGTGGCACGATGACGGCATGCTTCTATATTCGGTTGGCTTTACCCGTGATCAGCAACTTGTTGCATCGGTTAGGCACGGAAATGATGGACTTCATGGTGACCATGAAAGAGCGAATCCTTTTCCCAGTGAGGAGATTATTTTCTCGATATGATGATGTTTTTCCACCTGATATAGGTAAGTGTAATTGTAAAAAAATCTTTTTATTGAGAAAATAAGCATATTTCTTTTTATGTCAGTTGCATGTGGGAACGCATACATTGTAGGCTATATAGCCGTGGATCAAAGCAGACTTAGGAGCTATGTTCCTACTTAATTACTAATTTACTAATTAACTTAATTACTAATTATAAATACTAATTTATACTGGATCAGACGGCACTTATGTCGCGTGATCGTATATTAGAAGGAATAAAATGACTCATTTGTGCATATAGAGACGTTAGAAACGGAAATGATTAATTTTTAACACTTCCGGTTTGAATAGAGAGTCAATGCAGAATATTAAATATTTTCTTAGAGTGCTAAATCGATTTAAATGCTTCTCGCGATCTCTTACAAATTTTTCTTTAATAATTATCGTGACAAACAGCCGGACGGACGTACAGACAGATAGCATTTCTATAACACAAGTAGTCGCTAAACTTATAAAGCTTCTGAGCTACCGAAACGTTTTTAAACCCTACTGTGAGCTAAAAAACCAGAGGAACTACTGTCTTTTTTTTTATCTTGCCTTTGTGTATTGCTTATAAACTTAGGAATCAAGGTTAGCCCCAACCGGAGCATTAATGCGATCTACCGGAAATGTCCCCACGACCTGCTAGTAGCTCGTGATCGACAGTTTGGCGATCACTGCTATAAGACTTCCTATACGTATGCACAGCATAGTTTGAAAGTCTAATTATACAATCCGAGGTGTTTGTGTGTGACTAGTAGCACATGTGCTCTGGGTTGGGCATGTGTGTTTTATAATATCTATATGTAATAGAGAAAAAAAAAAAACGTTTGTTTCGAAATGCTGTACTTTCTTTCACTGCCTAAGTTGGTCTAGGACTCATTTGGCTGCTGTATTCTGGAATATTGTGTTTACATGTAATTCTATATGTTTATCTACTACGGTACGTTGTAAATTGAAATATTCGTGGGAAAAAGTACTCGTTATTTATAGCATAGCCAGAATATCTAGTTCTCTGGTGGTGATCATTAAATGTTTGTGGAAGTTGTTCTAAAACCAATATTCCGTATGCATAGTTTTAAAAAATATATATTAAGAGCCTACGCAGGAAGAGAATTTTTGGAATTTTTTTTATCTGATTGTAGATTGTGATCTTTAATCACTATATCTGTAATCCATAATATTTGAAATTCATGAGTAAGAAACTGGTTATTGAAGCAGACTATTTATAAACCATTCACGAGTTCGGTTAAAGCCTTTTAACTTCGTATTATAACTCCCTCTCATTATAAGCAACCGAATACTTTTATTTGAAACCGACTATTTTTTTAAAAAAAAAATTATGTAACAATAATTCGCACAAACCACTTCTTCCTACATTGATTATTTGCTATATAATTTTTATTTCTGCATTATTTTCAGTAACCAGAAAAAAATAATCAGGAATGGTTTTCGGAGTTAAAATGTCAATAGTCTGCACGTGCTTTAAAAAGCATCTTCTTGTTATCTGAATTTAAAATTTTTAAGTTTTTCGCCATGACGTCAAAGATGGGAAACAACCTAGAATATTGGTACGATATATTTCAACAGCCTGGATGAATTGACATTTTTTTTTTTCTGTTTTCGTTAATATACAATAAAGGACGTTTGGTCATCAAGTATCACGAACGAGTAATTGGTCAGGTTTATACTACTCGTTTCTGAGCTGAAACTTGTTTCCAAGCTACTTTTTGTGAGGCATAGAATGATACTTCATGATATTTCATCATGATAGTTAACTTCATGATACTTTTATATGCTCTGCATCTTTCTCGATAGCACAATGGCAAATACGTGTCTTTTGTGGAGGAGCCGCGAGGTCCCATGTTCGATTCTCGTAAGTCAGTAGTAGAGCTCTTACCTTTGGTGCGTCAGGTCCCTGATTCAATCCCCGGCCAAGTAAGTTTGTGGTGGACAACATCGTGTCTGTGGGTTTTCTCGGGGTACTTCCGATTCTTCCCACTTTTCATTCCATTAATTCTTCCATCATTATTCGCTTGCTTTAATAATTGTCTCCCTTAGCCTAAGGGCATAATTGTGGGACGTTGAACTCAAAGATTTCATTTAATTTCATTTCGATTCTCTGTAAGTCATCGAGCGCGTTACAGCAGCCCACAGCTATGGGAAAGGTAGAGGGGCTTAACGTCTTCTGTGATTACCTTCACCCACTGAAAGTTTCAGATGTATGCTCAGGTAAATATATATTCAAAAGAATGAACAGTCAAGAAAGATATCCTCCTCCTCTTCCTAGTATACCTACAGTAGGTCAGATCCCACTTTAGATATTGGACCTTCTCCTATAGCCTCGTTGCTGACAGAGAATGTAAATAGAAATCAGGCAATCAATCATATCCTTTACAAGTGCTACCAATGTTTGTTATAGCTTCTAAACAAGTAGGAGTGTCGCAGTGTACACCACATTTCATGTAAATCAAATTCTTTAACATTTTACCAAACCTAGGTTTACCTTAAATTAAACGCAGTATACCTTAAGATAAGTAAATATTTAGAAATAGAAAATATTCAAGTCTTTAGATTTGTCAAGTGAAGTAACTTAGTTTCATTTCAGCATTATATTCCACGAAAAAAAAAAATAGTATCCTGAGCGTTAAAGTAACCCGCAAATCTGAACAGCACTGAAGGAAGTCTATCGAGCAAGGATGATATCCGTAATTACTTCCCTTGAAATACATGAGGAAACAATTTTTGAATGGGCATATCTTGGGATCAAATGAGTAGATCACGTCTACTAACGAACAGAGATGGAGTGGGTCGGTGGGTCAGTGGGTCAAGATTTCTGAGTGGGTCAGTGGATCGTGGGTCAACAGCATGTGACCCAACACCCACCGTGACCCACTGCGACCCACCACCCACCGTGACCCACTGCGACCCACCGACTCAGTATGATCTACCGACCCTCTCTGCTCACTGCATTGTCACGGTGGGTGATGGGTCAGTGGGTCGTGGGTCAAGTTTTCATTGACCCACGCCAACTCTGCTAACGAACTCTGTTCGTAACTTTTGACCCTCTAAATGGTGGCCAAAATTGATGGTGATCCATCAGGTAGTTCCTGAGGTTTTGTGTTTCCCAGACACACAGACTGACAAGAGTAAATATATGAATGTGTGTTCGGTAAACCAAACTTCTTAAAAATAAAGCGTGAAAAGAAAGATTCACAAATGAACAAACAGCGTAAAAGATGTTTCCTGAGATATTTAAAATAGAAGAAAGGAACAAAACAAAGAAAGGTATAGTGAAACCTCTGAATGACGGACACCAATGGGACATGAATTTTTGTTCGTTACTGAGATGTGTCCGTTACAGAGAGGTTACAGAAATTTAATTTCTCACAGCGGTAATTGTATGCAGTAATACACAGAAAAATTTTGTATAAGCGTAAATACGTAAAATTCAATATGAAAATACTCTATTTAGTACGTATTTGAGTTACTGGGAGGGATGAAGGAGAAATTCATTTCTGTTAAATAATATTATTCCTGGGGATGTATTAATATATCCGTATATTGCAAAAGATAATGCGTGTATGGTAATATTCTTACGTAGCCTACATGTCATCACACTGTAAGCATTTTTCATTTATTTCAAATTCTCAGAACCTTCTCAAAAGATGTGTTAGGAATCAACTAATGGGCTAAACTTTTGTTGAGTGAAAAATGCATGCTTTTTCTTCTACAAGGGTAATAAAACTCTTTAGCAAGTGTCCACTGAGAATCCTCAGTACGGTTACAGAAGAAACATGTGTGTGTATGGGTTTGTGTATCTCAGAACCGAGAATAATTTCTGTCCGTTATGAAGAGGTTATTGAAATGTTTGGGGGGAAAGGGACTGTCCGCGTTCGTATCTAAGAGTGTCCGTAAAAGGGAGGGTTTTGTTCCGTAAGAGAACATATGTTTTTGAGGGGACAAAAAAATCTGTCCGTATTATAGAGGTGTCCGTTAATGGAGATTTTACTGTATTAGTTTTGGTTTCCCATAAAGTAAGTGATTCGGAGTCACAACCATGGTCATATTAGCGGAACTGATTAGTTTTGTTCGTTATACCAGAAAAAAAGAATAGACGCAATAGCGAAACTTTATTTGAACTTCTCCCGGTAACATTCATGTTATGACTCCTAAAATTTCCTTTCTGTTTCTTGAAAAATTTTCCAAAGACTTCCAATGATTGTTCTCGTCGTCTACCTTTATACCATAAATAGCAGAAAGTAATCTGAAGTAAATACTTTTTAGGGCATAAATTGTGTGCATAAATTTGCAAAACGGAAGACGAAAGAAAGCTTCCCGAGAATCGAGACGAGACAAGACTTCTATAAAGGTTACGAGATGAGACGAGAAGGTCATTCCTTGTCTTTTCTTGTGGTCAACACTCCTTAGGAAGGAGGCTGAAGTTAGCTCTTTTCAGTTGGAAGTTCAACTCCAGCGGGAATCGAACCCGGGATCCTTGGCACGTGAGTCAGAGCTACTACTGCCTCTGCCACGCCGTCACTTGATAACTTTGTGCATCGTACGATATACATGCCGCGAGTCGAAACCTTTAAGACGCTTTTTCTCTGCTATATTAGGCCATTGCGCTCTCCCAGTTTGTAATATGAACACTTTAAATGTGCACTATCACCTTGAAAAATATGGTCCCAAAGTTCATTTACCAAAGTCTGCTTTCTCCTTATTAGTGATAAAGTGTTCACCTCTGGTGCATGGGGTTCCCGGTTCAATCCCAGCTCGCGCCAAGTGAACTTTCTGGTGGACAAACACCGTGTGCGTTGTTTTCCTCGGAGTTCTCCCGTTTCCTCCAACTTTCTTCGTTCCACCATTACATTCCTCATCATCACCGTCTCCTTTAGCCTAGTTGACATAACCGTGGGACATAAAACTCAAAGATTTCATTTCATTTCTAGCCTATCTGCCTAGTAGAGATAGGGAGTACTAGAACAGTAGAGTGGGGTAGAGTAATTAGCTTCTTTCCCTTATGATTTAAGAGGAGGGATAGTTAGAGATGTATGATCAAGGATTCCATTTATAGGGTTGCCCGAACCACTACTTTTTCGCAGGATTGTCCAAACTCATTGGGAGAAATTAAGGTAAGAGTTAACTTGATTTCTCTAATGTGCTTGGACGGCCCTGCAGAAACGTCGTGGTTGGCCTTTTTCGGTATAAATCGTGCTAAAAAGTTAGCATCATACGTTGGTCAAACTTACTACGACGCTGATAAACGACTCTGACTAGGGCCTTATGCAGAGTCGTTTTACCGTATTATTAGCATTACACTAAAGGCCTGACTACTGTAAGAAACACATGCTAGTCGAATTCTTTAGTATGGCACTAATCACGCGTTAGAACGACTCTGCATAAGGCCCTTAATGTTTAAAAAGCGAAGTAATCTAGTGAGCTGTGATAAAATGCGATACCAAGTGTAGATTTTGAAAAATGTGAAAGATGGGGCGGACGCAATGGGGATTTCTTTTAGAACTTCATTTGTATTCAGGTTAACTTAATAGCTACTTAGTCTCAAAATGTAAAAGAAGATATGGCTAATCAACAGGATTCTCGTTATCTAATCACTGTCTTGCTTTACGCTCCTATCCTCTACTCTCAAAATTTGGCAAGAGCCACTTTGTTACTCCGTATACAGGTTGACATTAAAAAAAAAAAAAAAAAAAAAAGTACGGCCATCGATAATTCTGTTCTTTCAGATTTCTGGCATGAATTTCGGAGCTCATTTTGAAATCTAGCCCGTTGGCGCGTCACTGTTTTCTGGAGGCACCATTTATGTTCTGATGGAATTTTCAGGCAGTCCTGCTCATTCGTTCTAATTTTATCATTTATTTTGCTGCTGTATAAAATCATTAGTTGGATCAAAATTCTGTACAACTGTTCTATTTAGTTGGTTAACCCGTTTTTCCTTTGCTTTTCTGTTTAGTGTTTATTTTTCTGCCTTTAAGAAATTGTAACGGTAGTCGTTTTTCATGTTAAGTATATACAGTACACTATCCAAAATTTTGTATTTTCTAAAATCCGGTACTCCCCAGGTGCGGAGGCTGCAGGATTATTGAATGTCAATCCGTATTTATTCATAGCACTCATATTAGTGGCGGCTAATGTTAGCGTTCCGCAACGATCAAAGTATTTCAAGAAAAAATATTATTATCAATAGTAGTAAAGAACAGAAAAAATACTTTTTAATACTCGCATATATACACTTTAAATAACATATTTTTTTACTTCTGTAACTGTTCCTTCCGTTAATCCGTTTTAAAAAGCGAAAATTAATCCGTCATAGAGTCTAATTTATATTGTGTTGCAGCGAGCATACAACGACCAGATTCCTTCAGCGCGGCAATTGGAGCGAATGTTAAGTCTCCTTTCCCCTATCTCAGAAGTTAAAGGGACTGGTCGTTGCAGTGCTTCTGCAACACAGCACGGTTTCCAGTGAACGAGAAGGTTTTTCGCGCTAAATAAGATTTCTGAAATTTCTTTCACTAGCAATTAAATGGAATATGTTTTAATGCATTCATATTTTTAAATTACGGGACCATACTGAAACAAATCAATATAATGACAATTAAAAAAAAGTGATTGCAGAATTACAAAATAAGAAAGAAAATATCTAGTAGAGGAGAAAACAAATGAAAGTAGACCCGTATTTACAAGTTAATTCTTAGCTTATATTGATAATGAAGGCTTCTTCTACAGTAATTTCTGAATCAAATATTAATAAGTCAGTATGTAGAATCGCCCCCCCCCTGTGGATAGTATTTTAGTATAAACATATTTCTTTTATAAAATAAGTATATTTTATACTCTTGATAATTTCCACATAAAACTGTATGATGGGGAACGCCACATTGAATTTGGGACTAGTTAGCAATGCTCAGGGGCGTATCCACGAGGGGGGGGGGCCACCGGGTTTGGACCTCCCAAAAGTTTCGAAATTTGACTAACATTTGTAGACTTTCTTAACGAACTATACTTGTTTAACAGAGAACGATTGATGTAGGCTAAATATTTTATTTTACACCTCATGATGTATTCTTACTTTTCTTATAGATATAATCGTTCTATCATTTTTTCTAAAAATATAGGTGACAGTAAGTAAGAATTACTTGTCGTCTTTTCGGGTGCAGAATAAGACAGGTTCCATATTATGTAGACATATTGGACCTCCCTCAAATACTTTGGACCCCTCCCAGTTAACATTTCTGGGTGTAAACTGGCAGAGCTGTTTGTTTTGATGTTCTTTGATTTTTGGCTTCTGTTACATGCTGATCCTTCATCTGGCGGGTTTCGAGGTTTCCTTTCCAAAACATATCACATTGGTAATCGTTGTTTCGCCTCATGTGGAAGTATATTGTGTTCATCGTGCATTGCGTAACAACGAAGACGGATGATTTGGAATGTAGTTTTTCTTTTACGCACATGTGTGTGTGTGTTGATATATGTGACATTCGGAATTCATATACCAGTACCTCTTTTGTATCAGCTGTTTTGGTTTTTAATTATTAGGTTTAATTTTTTGCATTTGCTTTAATTCTGTAAATAACCTACAAATTCTGAATGAATTGTATACCATGACTTCTGTAAATAACTTACAAAAAACATTGACCAGCTTTGAACTGAGGAAAAATTTGCAATTAAGGCTTAGACAAAACAAGCAAAGGGCAATTCAGGAGAGTGTTCGAAAAAAAATCCAGTTTGAATTTACTTGCACCAGATACATTTCCTCAATTTATTTTAAATTTTCCTGGATAAACTGTGAATAAAGTGTGTTCAATGTACATTTTTTTATAACACTAATCTCTGCTACGAACTCTCTTCAGTCAACGCTGAAGAGGAATTCTTATCACTGTCAGGGACTGAGTTTGCTAGAATGAATCGTTCGCAATAATCTAGAAAAAATATTTAGTGAATCTACAAAGCTTCTGAAATTGATATTAACTGTACCTATGGCGTCAGCAAAAGACGAAAAGTTTTTATCCACATGAGAAAGAGTTGACACTTTCAAGAAATTGAATGTCCCAAGAAAGGTTATCACCATTGGCTAAGCTTGCCACCGAAAAATACCTGACAATAAGAATACCAGAGTTCAACCGGCATGTATTAGACAGATTTGCTTCAATCAAAGATAGGATAATGAAAACTTACTAATTAATTAAGGTGATTAATCGGATAAAATGTTCTGCATTTTTTATTTTACTAACAATTTTATTTAATTTATCATGTCACATAGCATTTGCATCTAAAGTTATGCTGATTAGTCAATGAATCAACTTTATATCTTCTGTCTCTTATCGTTTGTACTGCAACACCCGAAACCACAGTCCACCGACCGCCACTGACTCATATTCCAACCAGTCCACACATGGTAATATTGTACACAATACATAACTTTTGCTTCATAGTGCAATACATGTCTATCCCTTTAGGAGCTTCCTCATGGCTATGCGGATAGCGTACGCGCCTTTGGCTTGGGAGACCCGGGTTCAATTCCCGGCTGGAGCTCATGTGGTTCGGATTCCACGTTAGCTGTAGCCTCAGTAGTCGAACATGCCGCGATCTGCGATGTGATTGCAGAAAATTTGCTGCGCCTGTGCAGGAAAATTGCCAGAGGCGAAAAAAAAAAAAAAGCCAACAGAAAAGTATAAAAACATGGCTGCTATGTGTAGATTTCTTAAACGCACGGACGATTCGAATAAGTTTGAACTGTTTTTTACGTCGCGTAAAGCGTATTTTTAGCAATCACAAATGTTTCTTCTGCAGAAAATTTTTGCAGAATTCCTGCAGAAAATTTTTGACTTACAAAAGCTCATCGCAGAAAGACAAAGAAAGCTCTGCCATCGGGACTGTAGCACTTTAGTATGCTGTATGTAGATCCATGTTTCACATAGCCTTGCTACTGAAAAAGTCGTTAACTGAAATGTAATTAACTAATCTATCCCTTTAGGCTTGAATTCCTTATATTAGAAGAATACAGTGGGAGTGAAACGGAAGTACTCCGTCAATACATACACTATTTTTCCTACAAAAAAAAAAAAAAAAAAACTATTATTGATGAAAAGTAAATAATTCGAGATTCTTTTCTTTTACTTTTCTACGTTTTATGTTTTAGCTTAATGACCACATATAATTTATTATATATACTTGTCCACGATATTGGAATGTTAACATTTGAGAGTGAGATACTGTTGTTTTTAATAAATTATATTTAATTACCGTGCTTAGTTTCTTTTTCCTTCGGTCCACTCCTAAAAAGATTGCCTATCATTAACATAACTTGTTAGAATACAGATGAGAAATTATATGAAAATATTTAAACAATGATTATCAGTATGTCAGTATTCACTTGGAACTACAGAACATATTAATTTCTAATTACCAGATCATTTTAAGATAATCTTAAAATGATCAGATAATTAGAAATTAATCTTTCAACTTACTCCATTTTACGTGATGACAGATATATTTAAAAGGGATTGAAGTTGTTTTATACAATGTATACCGGTACTTGATGACTGATAAGAACTGTCTTGTGAGTTATTATTCTACCAAATAACAGAATGAATTTAATTAAAGCAGTTTATTTCCGCGTGATATTTGGTTGCTGAGGGAGATAATCATTGAAGGTACGTGATTGAGATCATAGAACTAGCTAATTATTAAATAAACAAGTGGGTGTAATGTAATGTTGAACGCCGTTAATTAACAATCAAAAATGGCTGTAGAATTGTTAAACGTCACAGGAACGTTATTCTTAAATGATATGGCGTGAAAGAAAATAAAAGTACGCGCCTTCGGCTCGGAAGACCAGAGTTTAATTCCCTGTGAGAACTCGTGTTTTTTTTCTGATCCCACGTTAATCTGTAGGTTCTAGTCTTGGCACTAGAAAGGTGTTAATATAGTCTTGGTTAAAATCAATCAGCCATCAACGTAAACATAGATGTAAGATCAAACAGATCCTATAGGAATGAGGCTAAATGATTACAAAGAACCTCAAAGAAGACAAATGAAATTGAAAGAAAATAAATCTTTTATCTGTCAATTCTAGTTCAGGTTTTTCAGGTTTTTGCTTACCAAATGTAAACACCATAATCAATTTTTGATTAGACTATGTTACTACGTTTCCCGGCCATATTAAAGGGCACTATCCCACAGATTAGTATATACTGGTTTAGGGCGTAGACTAAACAAAAATTTGATTTAAATAAAACTATTTGATGTTGTGTACATAATAGTAGTCCTTTTTTTTTTTTTTTTCTAAATTGCTGTTCCACTACCTCCTACTCTTGCAGTATATTCAGCTTTAGACAGAAGTTGCAACTCTCCCAGAGAGAGAGTTTATTTTAACACGACCCCATACAGACAGCTTTCAGATTCACCATTATTAATCCAGTGTTGTGATTTTCTGTGTTGTTAAACGTATACTACTGTACTAGAGTTAACTGGTTTACAAAAGTGACACCATCTTTAATTCAATCCATTGATTTACTGAGTGGCACCACGTCTTCTTTTCGTCAGTCGTGATGTTTGCAGGATTCAAAAGTATGTAGTTTATTTATTTGTTTAATAGCTAACAATATATTTTATATAAAAGAATTTAAAAAGGCTTGTAGGGACCACGGTTTCGTACTGGGAGAGTCTGCTATGAAGGATCGGTTTCATCTCAGATTTTGTGACGGTGTTTTCTCAGAATACTTCTGTATCTTAACTTCAACGTAGATTATTTCATCATTATTCAACTAAATTATTTTTCTTCTTCTTTGGCTTACAGTACATTATTGTGGGATCAGTGGCAGTTCGTGAGGGAAGTCACATCATTAAAAATTACAATTTTATCGCTGGAAGCTAAGGAAAGAAAGCTTACTTATCTAATACTCTAATTGTTGTAAGTTTCCTTTCCTTAGCTTCAGCAATAAAATTGTAATTTTTAATGATGTGACTTCCCTCATGAGCTGCCACTGTATGAGACGTTAAATTCAAGGTTACATTTTATTTCAGTGAATGGTTTGTAGTGTCGTTAAAATTATTCGATTATTTAATTGAATTATTCGTGGATATTTATTGGAGACGTCAGTAGCAGGGATATTTGCAGTGGTGGATGCAGAAGGTAAAAACTGGGGGCAGCGAGAACCCAGATTATAATAGGTATATCGTGAAATTAAGCAAATCATTTTAATTTGAAATCCGTTTAGGCACTTTTAACAGCAACTGTGAATAAGAAAAAAAATGGCTTATTCCTTCCACCAGTTAGTTAGACATGAAGTTCGAATTAACAATTAATAAATTATGAGTATTTACAGGTACGGTAGCTAAACACATCAGTCACAACATTGCTCTTTTCCTCTTTATATAGTAAAAAGAATTGTTATTAACATTCAAGTTAGAAATTGTCGGAGAAAATATATATTGAATATAAATATACAACTCATCACTTAATGTTATCCTAGCAATGTCCAGTTAAGAATAAAATGCAACGTTTACTATAAACTTTTAAAAATATTAAACCATAGCTTCAGTTATTTTTATTACTCAAAAAACTGGGGAGTGCGCCCCTCCGGCCCGGGCTAGATCCACCACTGGCTATTTGTCGCCGTCACGTAAAATTATTCGAATTCGTTGTTCGATTCAATCTTTATTTATTCATTAATTTTGTTTTCACATTTCTAACTTATTTTTGTGAGTAAAATCAACCTGATCAAATTTCCATTTATTGTTTTTCTTACGAACTTTTAATTCGAAAACAAGTTATGTTGTGATTTTCATTAATTCTGTGCCTACTGTGTTGTGCTTCCAAGTTCTTTTTAGTACTTTAATGCCCTATGTTTGTTCTCCGAGTCTAAGGAAGACTAGGATAATGAAAGTAGCATAATGAAGAAAGTGGAGGGAAACGGGATAACCCCGAGTAAACCACGAAAACCTACTTTGCGCGAGTTGGGATCGAACCAGAAACGCACGTACCAGAAGTAGCGCTCTACCACTGAACCATCGCCCCCACATGTTCTAATCAGTAATAATCAGTCTAGTATCTAGTCGTCATACATCAGCGTGTAAATTTAAGTTTCTTCTTAAGCTTCGAACATCAGTTTACAAACCGAAGAACAACCAAAATGAACGTAAAGATAATTCAGATTTATATGCAGTGGCTGTAACTCCAAATATTTCATGTGAAAATTAACTAGAAAAAACTAGGAGTGAGTGACAAGGACAACTGAGAACTGCATGGTAGATATTAAGAAAGGAGCAAAAAATATAGTGGAATTTGAGGAGGACTGCAAGATTCGAGTCTAGGAAAGGAGGCAGCAGTATGTGAATCTTGTCTGAAATCGCTGTAAGTCTCATGAGCTCAGTCGTGGCACATAACATATTGAATCAATTCACTCATATGCTGTGAGTTAGAATAAAGTTACTGCATAATGTACAGTTAGCGACAAAATTTCTTTCTGTTTGGTAAAGTTTATTTTGGGAATAACGGTCGAACGTACACCGTTTCACTGAGTTTCAAGGCTGGAACGTACAGAAAATTACATTCTTTTTATTTTACCAAAAACTATACTCAAATTGGCTTTCTATCCGGAAGTTGTTTACGAAACTAATTTCATGAAACGAAAAGAACTTTTGTCGCTGACTGTACATGTTTCATTCTTTTGTTTGTTTGTTGAGGTTTGGCGTCTCTTTTCAGCAATAAGGTTGTATGATAGTGGACCTATAGTTAAAGGACTAATTCGAACCACCATAATGCGTTCAAATTTCAGTCCTCTTCCGCTGTAAATCGAACCCGGAACCCCGTGCAACTAACGCGCGCGCGCGCTAGCCATTAGACCAGTCGGGAGACGGTTTTCATATTTCTGTGAAAGATAGCGGAAACCATTGATTTTTCCACTCCACCTTAAACCAACAATGAAAACAGCATAACTAATAACATCGTGCTAAGAAAAATACATTAATGCTAGTAATAATCACAAAATTAAAAAATAAACATGCTACCAGGTAAAGTATTTCCATGTTAAGTGTTTTTAATGTGCATCATAGTCACTAAAAATTTATTTATGACGTACACATAATAGATGTATTGTGATAGTTTGACATTTTTATGTATACTATTCATTTTTATTTCAAGACGAGTAACGCTAACGTTTCATGATAGGATTGTCGGTCGGATATTATATCAGTCGCAAATTTATACTGTAGTTTTTAATGTTGGTCATTCTTAGGTTAATTTTCTTCTATTTTATAGGTAAAAGAGTAATATAAAAGTAGAGTAAAGTATCTTCTTAATAGATTATTATTAAGTGTTCAGCACATACATTTTGCACAGTGCTTGATTCCTTGTTTATATCTCACTTAAAAAGGTTCTTCTCCGTATGTTGTATATATTTTTACAAGATACGAGAGTAACATCCGAGTTTTTCTGCACACAGCTGCGTCGACGTTGATGTGCGTCATGCCTTAAGACCTGCCGGAACTTCCAAGTCTACGTCGTATCTTAACGAGACAGACACGAAAAACCATTATAAGTATACTACAACAAACTGTGTGTGTGTTATGTACTTGCGGGTAATCGTGTGTGCAGAATTAAGTGAACTTAATGTGTTCATTTATTAACGAATCTGTTGCTGGGAAACGAGACAACGCGAAGCAACGTTATATACGATGCATTTGGTTCAGTGAGTCTTCTTGATTTATTAGCTTCTGGCTTTGAAGCTTGGTATGCGTGTCCTAGAATCTTTCAGAAAATATCCTCGGAATTTTTCAAGTTTTTTGCTTTAAGAAGAGGAATGATATCACTCACTGCATGCAAGTGACTTCCTTAACTTCTTCTCCACAGTTGGCTGCATGCACTTGCAATTGCACATGCTGTTATAATGCGGCCGTTGCAACTTGATCGTTTGACATAATTATTATTAAGAGCAGATTCTTTAAGTTAAAGTAGTGACTTCAAATTTGGTATCACAAGATGCAGTTAGTACTGTTATGGCGGTGGTTCTGTGGGGTCCTTTTTTACGAAAAGTGTTTCAGTGGAGAATGTCAGATGGTGATAATGGTAATAGTTTGTTCACTTTGTAGGTGTATTAGTAACTTTTATAAGCCGGCATATTCTTTATATACAATGTTTCATACAGTTTTTTTGTCAAAGGTGAGTTTAGAACATTGCCAGGCTTCTAGCATATATTTTTCGGAACTGTAAAACCTGACAGACTTGTTAGAAAGGTTAGTTTGCACTCATCAAGGTAGTTTGGAAGAAACTTGATTTTAGAGAAGTTTAAATTATATCTGAAGTTCCCTTTGTGTAATTAGTGTATACAACGTTATATTATTTGATTATTTTAGTCGTGCAATATAAATATCTGCTCAGAAAATTGAGTCGCCAATGGATCAGAAGCTTGGACTGGGTCGGCACAACTAAAACATGTAGCTACAATGGTCGTATTATTGCAGGGAAAAGATAGAGAGATCAGATAGATTATCCTCATACTTTCTAGGTAGTATATGTGGATAGTGTTTTTTATTTTAATAAAAATAAAATATCAAAATAGAGTGATTATAAATATAGGAGTGAGCGATGCAAGTTGATACACTTTTTCGTTTAAAATTGTTTACATATTCTAATATTGTGCCACGAAATCAAGTCTAAGGTTTGCGGTATGCACAAGACAAAAGTTAAGACTATCTCATCTCGAAAATGTGTCATGATAATAATATCTCTTCCTGAAAAATGTATGTTTCTAGTGGAAGGGCTATGTATTGTCACGAAAATTCTACTTCGTGTCGTCTTGTGCACAGTCCCATCTAAAATTAATAGGCGTCTAGTGATTGGCTGTTTCTTGGTGGAAATTTGACTAATCATCAATTAGAGTAATTTATTATGATGCAATGCAAAGTGTGTCAATTAGGTTACTTATGAGACGAGACAAAATCTTCGTGACGAGATACTAGTCAAGACATATTAACTTTCTGATGCGAAGTACCGTAGTATCAACCCTTGTCTCGTGGGTAACCTTAGTATCAATGTATCCCCCTATGAAGTGAGTTGATACGGATATGGAATATACTGAATTGCTGATAGCACTTGTAACTGTAGATGTGTAGAAATAAACACATCGTGAGAAACAATAATTATAATAAAACTTATTACGGTACATAATTAACAAACTTCAGATAACTTCTGAACTGGAAACCACGTTTTAGCGCAAAATATAACTAGCACTGATTCCTAACAGTAATCTTAGCATACAAAATTAAATCGAAAAATTGATGTGAAACAATGTACAGTGCTTTTTTTCTGGATTACATACTAAACCATAGAAAAAAGCTAAACATCTTAGAAATATATTAGGTGATTTGGGAATCTGTGTCACCATGCACCTTTCGATTTGTAGCAACCTGCCCCATGAGCGTCATTATCTTTATTTCAAAATTAACAGTAGATAAATTAATGCTATATGCATTGGAAACTTTAGCTAGGAGGAAACACGAAACTTTCGATTGCCAAGTACTTCTCTAATTATTATTATTATAAAATTAGTCTCCGGCTAGCTGGGGACTTTCTCCCAGCTGCATGCATTTGTTCGGCCTATGGTTTTGCACCTCTTATTTCAACCTTTGAAGTGTAACCTTAAGAGATGTGGTCTCTACCCTTAAGGGATTTCGAGATATGGCTCTCTTATTTTTGCAGTTGCAATTCCCACCTTTTTTTTATATCATCTTTCTTCTTCCCTTGTACAAAGGTATCAAAAAATCCTGAAAGACCTGTTTGATTATTTTAAATGAAAAGCCGAATTACCAGATTTCATGTCTCTAACCTAAAAGGATTTCGAGATCTGTTCATCCTGTTATAACACTTGTAAGCCCACCCTTTTTTTCTTCCTTTCTAGGAGAAATATTTAAAAACAAAAAAACTGTGAAACACGTGTCTTATTTTAAATGAGAAATCCATATATCAAATTTCATGTCTATCCTACAGATATTCGGAGAAATGGACATTTTATTATAATAATTACCACTCGTTTCCTTGGTACCTTCGTCAAAAATCCTATACAGTGTAACAATTTCAAGTTTCTAACTCAGGCAGTTTGGCCTAGACGTTGATCAGTCAGCCATTCAGGACCTCTTTCTTTCATATAGAGATATTAACACGAATTTTTTTACCCCCAAAACTTTATTAATTCATTTAAATAGAATTTATTATATTTCTTGTATACTAAATCAAATCTCCAGAGTTTGGAGACAGAAATATCAATGACATCACAATTTGCAGGACCGCGGTGGCTCACTGGTATATCAATCACCTCCGGTGTGTTGGATCCCTAGTTCGACCAGATTCACGCCAACGATTTGTGTTGTATAAACACCGTGTGAGTTTCTGTTGGTTCTCTCGTTATTTCCTCCTTTCTTCATTCCACCATTTCATTCATTATGATCATCACGTCGAAGCATAATCATTGTGGGATGTGAAAAAAAAGGAAATGTGAAAAAGTGATTTTGCAGTGTTTTGACAGTAGAAAAGATTAAAGTGTATTTTTCGTAAGAATTCTGCAGATAGTTTTTAATTATCGTTAAAGTTCAGAAAAAGCCTTTTTTCTGGCACGTACTGTAAAAAAAATCGTTGTGTTATTTTAACGACACGCATATGTATCAACACAATTGTGTGAAAATATAACACCAAGAGATGGTTAGAACAACTCACACTCCATTCGGAGTTGTGTGTCAAATGCCGGTAGTTGAAATGACACACAGCCTGTGTGTTAAATTAACACACGTGTAGAATCTTCGGTGTTGTTTTTCTGCGTGATTGCCAAATATGCTGGCCATCTAATTATAAAAGCTTATGTCTGAAGCTACAGTCAAATACATTAGAAAACAATACTTAAACAAATCCAGATATTCGCAAAATTTCAACGTGCAAACCGCACGATGTGTTCTCAATTGTTTTATATAATGTTTCTGAAGAAATATGTCAACAGCGAGAAACAACACAGTATTACTGTGTCACTTCTACACTGCACTAGAGCTCACCATTCAACACCGGAGTCTGTTTCAAAAATGGCGGAAAAGCAGTTGAAACACGATTAAGAGGCCAACATACTATAAGGATATAGGTAAGAGTTTCCTATCATTCTTAAAAAAGTTGTTGGTGAAGGTTGTGTTTCGAACCATCAAGTAATACTTCACAATAAGTGTTGGGGAAGACGTCAAAAAAGTTTATGGATATTTTCTAAATGAAATGTTCTGTAGTTTACTATTCCTATTTTAAAAGTAGGATCTTCGGTAATCGTAAGCATGCACACCACAAGCTTTTCCAACACAGAAAAATGGTTCCATCAACACCGCACACGGAGTTATTTCAACACCGAAATAGGTGTCGTAGTAACACAGAATTGGAGTCGAACTAACACCAAAAACGGTGTTACTTATTCGCCTTTGACCTTGAATTATGACACAGATTGTGTGTTGAAATAACAAGAAAATGATGTTGAAATAATACAGTGACTATGTTATATTAATACTTGACATCGTGTAATATTAACACAAAATAATTAACACATTATACACTGTGTTACTTTTTTCGTGTTGGTGCAACACCGCCACAAGTAACACTCAACACTTTTCCCCACACTATCGACCCTGACATGGTGTCGAATCAACACCGAAAATACTAACACTGATCCGAATTTAACACCCCTCAACACTGGTTGTGTTAAAAACGTAACACACCGCGTGTGTTAAACGCTAACACCGCCGGGTCTGTGTTGAATTAACTCCGCATAGTGGTAGTCACGCTGGAATCACTGCCCTGTGTTAAAATTGAGTTGAATTAACACAAACATTTTTCACTGTGTACTCATGGGAGTAATCGGTGTTAAGACATACTGTTTGTAAGTTTATGGGAAAACCCTTGCTAGTTCTCATGTTGTTATATTCTGGTACTATATTTCAAACAAGTAAACCCCACGTTAAGCGGGTTTGCATTATGAAACATTTACAATCGCTCCAATCCCAATTATTTCACGGATTCAACCGGTTTTATATAATTTATTATGACGTAAAATCGAATGTGTTTTATTCAAAAATACTTTTATATATTGCAAGAGCTGTAACTTCCAAATATTCACCATAAACTCCTAATCGTATCGGAAAATTACTTAGCTCGAGGGGGAGATGACAGATTCCCCTAGGTCACCCCCTTGAAATCATCACTGTTTATAAGGTTTTCTCAAGAAATAGAATATTACATTTGTATTCATACTTCATTTTGAAATGGCAAAATAATAACTCATAGAGAATTATAATAGATATAAAGAATTATAATGCTGATTACATAAATATCATGTAAGTTACCAATTTCTGTTCGGATTAACTCTCGAATATTTTTTTCTTTCGGATTGCATTTTAAAGTAAGTACTCTCTATATAAACCTGACTGGAAAGGCATGTTTAACTCCAATTAATTAATCAATATTGATACTAATATACAGCATGTCCACAAAACACACTGTGATTTTAATTGGTTATAAAATGGAAACCTTTGGAATTCTGTGTTCATTTTCTGCCTAAAAGTATATCAACACATAAAGTTTCATGTGATATATGTACACCTTGTCTCAAAAAGGTTGAGCGCATTCTTTATTGCTGTTTCGAGGCAAAAATTTTCTAAGTCCAGCTTCGGGTATCTTCGGGAAAAAGTAAACCAGGTTCGAACCTCGAAGCCAACCTTTGCAATCGGGAAAAAACTTGCAGATGTGTTTTTCTTCTTTTAAATATAATAAGACTTGTTACCAATTATATATAAAAAAGCAACATTGATTGAAATACTTAATGATACAATATTTCGAAACTGTATTAATGCCAGCACATGCTTGTTTGTCATTTTGCTCTCCATACTTAATGGAATATTTAGATACGTAAACGAATCTTTCCATATGTAAAAGAATGGTGAAAGTTAAGACATAGAACATTATTCTCTCCTGAGTACTAAAATAAAAGTCAAAGTAGAACAAAAACAGCGTTTGCAGTGGATATGAATGTAATTATTATCTTAAATACTGTTATATATAGCTAGAAGTATTATTCGTGGAGCGCTTGTGTTAGCTCAGTGGTACGCCGTTGGATTTCTAATCGTAAGGTCGAGGGTTCGATTCCTATCTGAGTCAATGTTTTTTATGAAATTCTATTTTCCTTAATGCATGAAAAATTATATAAAATAATTACATTAAAATACGTCAGTTGTATATATATAACATACAATCATTGCAAAACATAGTGATTATTATGTTTAAAATATAACAGGTGTTCACAGTACGTTGGTATTCTATGATATATGTGAATGTTAAATACAAATTAAGAAAATAATATCATAAATAAATTATGTAGTGTATTTATTTGGAGCTATTTGTCATCGGAAGTTACTTCTGATTTTACTCATTACAGCAAGTGATTTACGCTTTCTGAAAGGTAAAGAGACTATTCGGGTATAAACAGAAATTATTATACAAACTCCAATCTTCGTTACAGACACAAAACTCCCGATCCCCAAAACTATGTAAACAGGAAATTTACGAACACGAAGTCATGTCTAAGAGACTTATTTATACTCGAGAAAGAAGGCAGAATAGGATTTCTTTCCAAAGGATTTCAGTTCAATAATCTGCAAGGCTTTTGTATATGGATGTGGTCCCTTTCTCTCCGCCAATATATATAAAGTAAAAGCGATCGATATTAGTGTCGAATCCATAGTTCTCGTTGTTGCAGAAATTAATAATTATAACTCCGAAAGCGTTAAAGTCCAAATTTAACTCTCATCGTAAAGCTCCTTTGTGGTTAAGCGTATAGCGTATATGCTTTCGGTGTGGGAGACCCAGATTCGGCCCCCAGCGAGAGCTCATGTTGTTTGCGTTAATTAGTAGGTCTACGTGTCATATAGCCTCACTGCTGACGGGACGTTAAACTCAAAATCAATTCAATTGATTCAAAACCCATTATTATGGCGGGCGATAAAGGATGAAAAATAAAATGTCTCAAGTGACTGAGATTAGTGTCAAATCCATAGTTTGAGTTCGTGACACTGTTACAAACACAATGTCATTTAATGCCACGTTTTGGTATGAGCGACTATGCCTCCTGGATTTTGAATTTACAGGAGCAACATCAAAAGCATTGCTCACACAGCTGTAAATGTTTTGATGTATGTATACATGTATATTCCAGCGAAACTCCGGAATGTCTGGAGCAACTTTTACCTAACATGGGAGACATATTACTTTCAATCTAAGGAAAAAAAAATATTGTGGAATTCAGATACCTCAAGGGATTGAAGTTGGGAAGAGTGGCATGTAAAAATAGTGTAAAATGACTGATTGTAAAGTGTTATCCATTGTTTTCTCGGTCGTTGAGATGAGTAGTGAGTAGAGATGCAAAAAAGCTGGCTTTTTTGAATCGATGGTTTTTTTCACATAAAAAGCCGGCTTTTTTTGGGAAAAAACGAGAATTTTGGAAATTTTGGCTTTTTTCATTTTCATGATTTTTCTATCCAAATAGCTTTCTTAAAATAAATTCTATAGTTAGATAAGAATTCCATGACCTAAATGCCATATTTAGCTCTGTAATTTACCATCAAGATGGATGGAGCACATGTTTTACGAATTAAAGCTAACATGAAGAATGTAGTATATGAGGACAATTTTACAGGCTATTTAACTTTATTTTAACTTTTGAGTTATAGACATTTTTTTTCTTCTCTAGATCATTTTAGTTTGTCATCCATGTTTCATTTCTAAGAGCTTAGTACTCTAGCTTCTAGCACAAAAGTTAAACATACGTTTTTCTATATATCTGTCAAAGCATACGTTTTTCAATATATCCGTCAAACCGTAGTTCCACATTTCTGTTATATTGTAGTTGTGCAATGATTTAGCAATAATTTTCCGGATACAACCTTGAATACCAATTTATACAAATAATGAGTAGCGGATTTAAAAAAGTACTTTGGCAGGGGTTTCTCTGATTGTTTCGTTTTCTAAAAAGTCCTAATTTTATTTGGGAGGTGCTTGAAGTTTATGAGCACAGGCGTAACTAATATTTCGTTTCGTTTATATGTTTAGCAATAATCTTCCGGATACAACCTAGAGAATCAATGGCGAATTTAGAAAAGTATTTTGGGAGGGGTTTTCTTACTACTAATGTTTAGTTTTTCTAAACATTCGTAATTTTTATTTGACGGGAGCTTAAAGTTTATGAGTAAAGGCATAACTAATAGATATTTCGTTCGTTTTAGACATTCCGCAACTTTGGGGAACAGGCTTCAGTCTGAAAGACCGACCCCCTAACCTTCGCAAAACCGTCACTGCTGGTAATTAGTAATAATAACGATTTAAAAACAATAAGAAACGAAGTCGGCCAACTTCTACACTCCTAGTCGGCCAGTACACGCACTATTTTTACATTCACAGATGGAATGAAGGAAAGCTTTGTCAGAATGGTCGAATGCTGGGTTGAATCTCGGACTTCCCGATAGAAGCGCAAAAGCCAACCACTCATTCATGTTTGTTGTGCAGTTGTATTTAGCTTAACTTAAATGTATTCCGTAGTCCTTTTTTTTGGGGGGGGGGGGAATTTCCGTAATGATACGTTGAATCCCTCTTGTTAAAAATTCAGAAAACTTGAGGACTGGGTAAACCGTGATGGTGGTCAAGGGCGCCCATGTTTCCAGGGGGGGCAAGTATAAGCGACGTTTCAAAAACAGTTTCAAATTTTGCTCTAACTAATGTAAAAATTCTATTGGATTTTCGATATTCTGAAGTACATTTTCCTCTAGGGGGCGAGCGCCCCCCTTGCTCCCCTAATGGGCGTCCTTGATGGTGGTTATAAAAAACTTAACTGTAGAATTTTAAGAATGTTCACATGTGCAACCTGTAATTGTATCATATAAATCTAAGTATTTCTCTTGTTTTATTTTAATTTTATTTTGTTTCAAAAAGAGGGTATGGAACATTTTAAAGTAAAAATACTACATACAATTTTGCTAGTTATTTGTATATTTTTTTAAAAGAAGTTTTTACTTTTAGTGTTGGCTCGTTTACACCAGCTTTTTTTTAATAACAGGTTTAAACCCAAAAAATAAATAAATAAATAAAAAGAACAAAAATGCGAATCGTGTGAACTTCATGGTGACGTTTCCACATGTCAAACCATCTGCATTAGTCTTATTTCCTTTTCACCTTTTAATCAAAGTGTCCCATGATCAATTCTCGGTTGAACCACAACCCTTCTTTTATGTGTAAACCAAGTAGCGGTTCGGATGTCACTATAAGTGAAAGCCTCCTTGATAACCTCGGTATTACGTAAGGATGTTAAGCCTAAACATACGAAACGAAACCAAATTATATATTTCTGCATGCCTGTTTTATAAAGAAGCCAAGGTTGCTTAAGTATATTCATTGAAATTGGTAAAATTTATCGATTGCCTACGTAGCTTCCAACATTAGCTTGGATTGGACTTTCAATGATATTTACATACTAAATTTGTAATTTAATACGTCAATTTAGCGTACTGATTATAATACGTTGACCTTTAAATTTTACATGGAAAGCAATAACAGGATTTTCCCGTTATTGTTTTACATTTAAAATAATGACGGGATTTTATCGATGGCTAGGGCGGGAGTTTCTCAATTTAAGAAATTTACTGACCGGACTTCTTGCTTATGGGACCTCTTCCAGCATAACCCTGTTGTTGCATAATAACACCAAGGCGAAACAAACTTATTTCTGTGAATATGTAATATAAATACATAAAGCAGAATATCTAAATCAAAGAACCTGGTTTAAACCCCAAAAAAGCCTGGTTTAAACTTCCCCCCAAAAACAGGTTTTTGGCATTTTTAGAAACAACCATGGTTCTTGCCAACTCTGCTTACTTTTGTATTTAGGAGGTTAATTTTTTTATTATTATTATATACATTGGTTAATCCTTTGGAATTCATAATGTAAAAATGTTGGAGTAAAATTGTTTAAAATATATTTTCGAAATTCATGGTTTATTTTCGAGGTTGTATATTATTATCGGCATCAACAACTAATTAAATGACTTTTTGTGTTATGGAGAAGCGAAACAAAGTCTGCTTTATCAATTTAAAGCAGAATTTTGAAAAAAGCCCAAAATTTCCCAAGCAAAAAAGCGAAGCAGAAAAAACGTTTTTTTTTTTTCAAAAAAGCCGTTTTTTTCCCAGCCCTTGCATCTCAAGTAGTGAGGCACTCAATGGCGTTATATCCAAATTCATCCCCATCTTTACAGGATGAGGGGCTTGGAGATATTATTAATAAAATGTAAAAACTTACTTAAATATTTGTTGAAGTAATAGTTTTCTGGGGTCGCGAAAGCGTTTCTAATAACTTTGGAATGTAGTTTGTAACCACTTCAAGATGGGCTCTTTAATCATATCAATTTCTCACCTTAAGAAGAAATTACCATCTCAACTAGTATATGTATCAAGCTAGCCTTCGCAATCGAGAAAAAATTGTGTAGATGTATGTTTCGTCTTTTAAACGATATACTAAATGTAAAATCAGAGATTGAGTTGGTCGGTGGGTCAAATGGGTCAATATTTATGAGTGGGTCAGTGGATCGTAGGTCAGCAAGGCGTGATCCACTGCGGAACACCATCACTGTGACTCACACTGACCCATTGACCCACCAACCCATTCTGCTCAGTGCCTTCTAGATAGCATTTTCTGAACACTGGCAACTTTGTCTACGTTTTACTTTCAAGACCTCCATTTTTCTTCTTTTTTTCATTTGGTTGTAATGAAGAAAGAAGTGCAGGCTCTTTTGGATTTTGATATTTCCAGTTATAACAATGGCAATAGGACTTACTGCTTGGCTTTTGAGATGCAGGCTGTGAGTTTTTAGAGGAGCTAACTACTGAAAAAAAATTGGTTTATTACAAATATAACCTCTTAAGTCAGTAGAGAGAATGGCGTGGATAATGGATCAAACTTAATGACGATGTATTTTAGTGGGTCGGAGTTGGTCACAATGGTTCAGAGTTGTTTATAGTTGGTGGTGGGTCAGAGTGGGTCATGGTGGGTGAATGGGTCACGTTGGGTGTTGAGTCATTGTGGGTCACGATGTGTAGTGGGTCAGTATTTTGTGGATCAAGGTTTCATTGACCTACACCATCTCTTGTCAACATTGCACTAAAGAGGAGAGTTTCCGAAGGTGCGCGTCGGCGATTTTCTCAAATTTTGCACATAGATAGTACCCCACCAGAAAGCAATAAATCTCGAAACGGTTCACAGCACCATCTCACAGAACTCGAGATAGAGGGATTTGTTTGATTGGCTAAATTAAGACCTCAATAATTTATCCTTCTACAAGCGAGTTTTCTTCATCGTTTCCGTGGCGAAGTCAGAAGAATATGCGGCAAGTAAACTTAAGGTTGAAGGTTCGCGCTCACCTTGGGATACTTGCTTTTTTCCCCTAGTGTTTTTTACACCCACCTGAATATAAACAAATCAAGCATATGGGCGATTTAACATATTTTGGGGGAGAAATTTTGTGGTTCGTTGGCGTTTCGTTGAGTCTCTGCCGCTGGTGGTATAATTTTCAAAACCGAAGTGGGGACACCACGGATCGTAGCTGCGGGATCAGCAACTTTTGGCGAAATGTCGCCAGTTGCGCATCGGTGGTCCACTGACTCTTACGACATGGGGGCTTGTATCTGAAAACTAAGAGAATAAAGAAGCATGGTATCCATGAAGCCCGTTGACACTAATAAAAGTCTGAAACGATGAAACAGATGTCAACACCGGAAAACATGTATTTTATAATTTCAATGGTACCCCGTATCGAGGAAAAAGATTTGCCCCAAGGTTCCCCGGTGGATCTCAGAAGGGGTGCAACTCAAAATTTGAAAATTGTAAGGGGAATCAAGTAGTATGTCATTTAAAAGTATTACTAAAATTTGAAAAAAAAATGGTAAGAGTCCCGAGTCTTTATGCTAACTTGTGCAAAATAGCGAGCGTTGTATAATGCACCAAGGTAAAACAAGAAGCGACCCATTATGGGTTTATTACATCACTAATATTAAATTCAACGTTCCACGATTGTGTCTTTAAGCTAAAGGACAGGGTGATTGCGAATTATGAAATTAATGGTAGAATACAGAATTGACCCACAACCAACTATGAACCACTCTGATCCATTGTGACCAACTCCGACCCACCAACGTAATCAACTCTGACCCATGATCCACGTCCTTCTCTCCATTGACTAAAGAGGTTACACTTGAAATAAAACAAGACTGTGAAATTTTCACTTATCGGAGTTTGAATTCCTACCGTCAATCGCTCAAGAACCGCTCTGTTACAATACCGGTGGATCTGACCTTTACGACATACAATGGTAAAGTGTTTCTCATCTTCCAAATTAAGACGAATTTAAATTTATCATATATAATTATTTCTTTCTTGGCTTACATATACATTTCAGTAGTAAACAGGATGAAATTTGAAAGTATCAAATCAAGATAAAGTAGACCAACGTAAGAAGAAAAGAAAGAAAAACTAGTTTTCCATATAATTAAGCATGCCGTACTAATTTATAATGCTCATGAAATTAAGCTTGGATTACAAATGTTATGTCTATTTTTCTCCAACTTTATGGTTTGATTGTCTTATGCTCTGAACGATCCATATATTAAACACCAGCTTCAGCAATTATTATATTAGAAAGCAGTGGGTATAAAATGCAAAGGACTGTAGTTTTCATTCCTCAATTAGTTTCTCAACTAATATCAATCGTTTTCGATAATTTTTACAAATCAACCCACTACCAATTTCCAATATATAGAACCCCCCCCCCCCGCTCATAAAACACATTTATAAAAATGTCAGGACACGTTCTGTTTATTTTTAGTAAAGAGTTATATACTGAATTTAAGCTCTCTAAGTTGAACGGCTTGTAAGATACTCAGTTTTTCGCAAAAATTCGGACACCTACTCCCCACTAAGGATGTGTTATAATGAAAGTGGTATACGTATGATAACTTCCCAGTTATATACCAAATGTCATTTCATTTGACTTTGCAATTTGACCGTGATAATCACGCAGACATAGTTACTTTCAGTTTTTTATACTAGGTATAATAATTCATATATTACAGGTGATTCAAAATTTTTTTCCAGCAGTTAGCTCCTCTAAAATCTCACAAGCTGTATCTCAAAATTGAACTCATATTGCTATTGCCACTCTTACAATTGCAAATATCAAAATCCAAAAATGCCTGAGCTTTTTTCATTAGAAATGGAGATTCAGAAGAAAAATGAAGATATTGAAAGTAAAACGTAGACAAGCTCATCAATGTTCAGAAGATGCTGTCTACAATGCGCAGAACAGAATGGGACGGTGGGTAGTTGGGGGTCGTTTCGTCCAAAAGATTTTCGTCCAGAGACATTTAGCCCAAACACATTTGGTCCAAAGGGCAATTTCTCCAAAGAACATTTTGTCTAAAAGACAATTGGTCCAAAGGACATTTCGTCCAAAAGACATTTGGTCCAAAGGACATTTCGTCCAAAAGCCAATTGGTCCAAAGAACAATTCGTCCAAAGGATTTTCGTCCAGAGACATTTAGTCCAAACACATTTGTTCCAGGGACATTTCGTCCAAAACACAATTGGTGCAAAAGACAATTGGTCCAAAGGACATTTTGTCCAAAACACAATTGGTCCAAAAGATATTTGGTCCAAAGGGCATTTCGTCCAAAAGACAATTGGTCCAAGGGACATTTCGTCCAGGGATGTTTAGTTCAAAACACATTTCGTCCAAAGAACATTTGGTCCGGTAACGCTTGGGAGTCAAGGGTTTGCTTCTATTAGAAGAGTAAAAGTGATGCATATAACATTATGACTCACAAGTAATACCTCCCAAGTGTAACACTCCGATTTTGAAAAAATAGGCAGGTAGATACTACACAGAAAATAAACGAATACGTGTTTTTCTGCGGAAAAGTGGTTTTAGGGGGCAAAAGCCCCTACTCAAAATTTTGAAAGTTGACGCCCGAAAGGCAAGAAGAGGTGGACCGAAGTGAACGAAATTGTGCACAGATATTGCAGACGTAAAATGAGGGAATACGTGTTTCGTATTTTCCTGGAAAAAATGGTTACGTGGGGCACAGACCCCTCCAAACCTTTGATCACGAAATATCAAAAGTACTAATAACAGTATGTCAGATGTGTGTAAAGAACATGAAGAATTGCAACGAAACTTTGAGTAGGGACAATACGCAAAAAATAAATAAATACTTTTTTTTTATTTTCTGCGAAAGAACGGTTTTAGGGGCAAAAGCCCCCATCCAAAAGTTTGAAACTTGAGTCCCGAAAGGTCACAAGAAATGAACCAAAGTGAATGAAATTGTGCAGAGATATTGTAGACATAAAATGAGGGATTACTGGTTTCGTATTTTCCTGAAAAAAAGAAAAAGGTTTGGGTGGGACACAGACCCCTACAAAACTTTGATCGTGAAACATCAAAAGTGCGAATAACAGTATGTCAGAAGTGCTTAAAGGACATGAAGAATTGGAACGACATATTGTGTAGGGACAATACGCAAAAAATAAACGAATGCGAGTTTATTTTCTGTGGAAAAACGGTTTTAAGGGACAAAATCCCCCACCAAAAATTTTGAAATTTGAGGCCTAAAAGGCAAGAAGAAGTGTACAGAATTGAATGAAACTGTGCACAGATATTGTAGACGTAAATTGAGGTAATTGGGTTTCGTATTTTCCTTAAAACAAAAAAACGGTTGCGTATATCACGGACCTTTTAAACTGTTGATTACGAAATGTCAAAAGTACAAATAATTATACGTCAGAGGTTCTTAAAGAGTATGGAGAATTGCAAGGAAACCTCGTATAGGGACAATTCGCAAAACAATAAACGAAACGTGTTTTAATTTGTGCGGAAAACAGTGTTGGGGCCTAGGCCTTCTCCGAAAAAAAAAAATATTACCGTAATAGCGCAGGAAGTAGTGGACCAAAGCAAATGAAATTGTGGGTAGACATTTTAGAGATCCTATGTAAAATAAGGTCTTTCGTGTTTTTGAAGTATCCCTACCCGTTTTGCTTCAAATTTGGCACATCAACAGCAAACAGGAAATTAATCGACACATGTTTTTGTTTATGCGGAAAAACATTGTAAGGGTTAAAGGTGCCTCCTGAAATGCTATAAAATACACTATACTGTTTGTGCTTGTTGTTGATCTGCCAAATTTGAAGAAATCAGATGGAGACACTTGTGAAACACGAAAGGCCTTATTTTACGTATCCAATATCTACATACAATTTCATTCACTTCGGTCCACTTCTTCTTGGCTTTCGGGCTTCAACTTTCAAAATTTTGGGTGGGAGTTTTTGCACCCTATAACCCTTTTTTTCAGAAAATAAAAAACCCGTGTTCATTTATTTTTTGCATATTGTCCATACACAAAGTTTCGTTGCAATTCTTCATGTAAATTTAGGCACTTCTGACATACTGTTGCTAGCACTTTTGATATTTCATGAGCAAAGGTTTGGAGGGGTCCGCGCCCCACCCAACCATTCTTTCTAGAAAAACACGAAACCCGTATTCCCTCATTTTTTGTCTACAATATTTGTGCACGATTTCATTCATTTCGGTCCACTTCTTCTTGCCTTTCGGGCGACAACTTTCAAAATTTTGGGTGGGGGCTTTTGCCCCCTAAAACCGTTTTTCCGCAAAAATAAAAACAAACCACGTATTTACTTATTTTATGTGTAGTATCTGCCTGCCAAATTTTTATCAAAATTGGAGTGTTACACTTGGGAAGTGTTACTTGTGTAGCTTCTTATTCTAAAGGAAATTTTGAAATAGAGATTTATTCCGCAATTTTCGTTTCGATAAAACAAATATATGTTGAGATATTCAGAAAACACGTAAACGCCTGAAAACTAAATGGCCACCTCTCTTTGCTTTCATTAATAATTTTACAAAAATACAGTTTTAGCTTCGCAGAAATACAGTTGTAGCTTCGTTGGTTAAGGAATTCACCTCCCAAAATGATAAACAACCCTGTGAAGAGCATACTCCCTCTTCATTTGCGGACAACATTGCCTCCGCATGGTCATGTGAATCTTGTATTTGGTTTGAGACTTTGCAATGGATATCTTAAATGTACTGTGCTGTACCGAGAAAATTAACATGAAAGCAAAAGTATATACTATATTTGCATAAGGAGTAACACTGAAATAAAAATACAAGACAAGTTAACAATTCTGGTTTGTCATACAACTCTCTAATTATGTAGAAACGTCTGCCGAAGTTACACACTATCAATAGTCTACAAATAGAAACCAGACTTGTGGTTAACCTGAAAAGATACGTATATTCTACACGAAATGTTCCAACTTTCATCTTATATTTGTCAATCACTTTTCACAATGTTGCAGCCAAGAATGTGACTGTTTAAGAGTATTATCTTTGGACACTAAGAATATATTTCACACATGTGTATTTTTCTATTCTCAGTATTTCTTCAAAGATACTTGACACATAATTTTTCACTTTTCTAACACAAGGGTTTGAATACCTAATATTTAACTTACTCAAATTTAAACCCCATTAATTTTAGTTACCGGTACTTATTTTAGAACTATTTCATTCACAACATGAAAATTTTAGATGTCATGTTAGCAGTTATTACAGCAACATACTTCACACTACAACCTTTCCCTCACTCCTGTTCTTCGGCCATGTTGTTTTCAGGCGTTTACGTTTTTCTGAATATATCAGCATTATTTGTTCTATCAAAATGAAAATTGCGGAATAAATCTCTATTTCAAATTTCCTTTAGGAATAAGAAGCTACTGAGTCATAATGTTATATGCATCACTTTTACTCTTCTAATAGAAACAAACCCTTGACCCCCAAGCGTTACCGGACCAAATGTTCTTTAAACGAAATGTGCTTTGAACTAAACATCCATGGACGAAATGTCTTTTGGACCAATTCTCCTTTGGACGAATTGTCCTTTGGACCAAATGTCTTTGGATTAAATGTCTCTGGACTAAATTATCTTTGGACGAAATATCTTTGGACTAAAAGGGTGGCCACCGGGTGGGCCGGTGTGAGTCACGGTGAGTGGTGTTTCGCAGTAGGTCACGTCCTTTTGACCCACGATCCACTGATCCACTCACAAATCTTGACCCATTTCACCCACTTACCAACCGACCAACTGACCCACTCCATCTTTGATTTTAACATGTCTTGTTTCATTTAAAAGACAAAACATGCATCCACATAATTTTTTCATCGATTGCGAAGGTTGGCTTAATATCATAATTGTAATGGTAATTTCTTCTTAAGGTGAGAAATTGATATGATTAAAAAGCCCATCTTGACGTGGGTACAAATTACCTTCCAAAGTTATTAGAAACGCTTTCTCACCTCGAAAACAAATGAATTCGACAAATATTTAAGTAATTTTTGAGATTTTATTTTTAGCTCTCCCAGGCCATCATCCTGTGAAGATGGGGATGAATTTGGATGTAACCTCCATTGGGAGCATCACTATCCATCTCAACGACCGAGAAAATTATGGATAAAACACTAAGATCAGTCGTTTTACATTATTTTTACATGTCACACCTCCCAACTTCCATAACTTCATACTACTACAATATTTTCTTCTTAGATTGAAAATAATATGTCCCCCAAGTTTGGTAAAGGTTGTCCCAGACAATCGAGAACTACGCTCTCCTTATTAGATGTGCTGGGGGATCTTACTCTTACTGGAAATTAAACTTAAACGTCATCAGAACTGCTCCCAATGAACTTGGCGACCACGAAAGATATGGGTTGTATACTAACATTGGTTATTTTAAATTATTTCTACATGTCACAAATTTCACAAACTCCTTCATTGTGTTAATGAGGGCTTAACTTACATGGCATCTGAAGTTCCAATCTTTACCTAAGAGACCCCCAAAATTATAGATTCGACACTAATGTAGGTCTTTTTTTATAATTTTGATGTCAGTCCCTTTCATTCCTCCTAGGACAGCAAACGGATACTGCCACTGCTAGGACTAAATTTGGTCTTAAATGGCATTAAAATTTCTACCAATTAATTAAGCGAACAGTGCTGCATTTAGAAGCTCGGCGTCCCTACGCACTTTTGCTCTCGGCGCCCCCAATAACTACACATTTCTCCGTCCCTTGATCCCTAACTTACAAATAAAATTTAATTCGAATATGCTTAATTAGTGAATTTATTGCAGTTAAATACCACTCACTAGATGCTACAGCTACAATTACGTAACAAAAAATAAATGGGAAACATGTTCTGAATTATTTTCAGATTTCTTACGCTATCATTAAATATATTAGAATAGTAAAAGAGGACTGCTCATGAAATAGTATATTTGCTCTCGATTTTTTTTAACTTTTCATACGAAAAAAATTAAAATTTTAAACTTTGCGCTCTTCAAATATGTTGCCCTCTAGGCACGGGCCTAGTTGGACTAATAGGAAATGCGGCACTGAAAACTTACGCTTCGACTCTAATATTGGTTGATTTCGATATGTTTTTGTCGCTAGGTAACCACCCTGGGTGCTAATAGGAGCTTAATTGGACGTGAATTGAAAGTAGAACTGTTTACCTAAGCGACCACGAAACTATGGATTCGATACTAATATCGATCCTTTTCTAGCATTTTAGATATATATCTGGACAGTACTTATTTCCAGATTGTGAGAAATATGGTTAAAATTGCTCTAGACATATCAGAATTATGTCGAAACACACACATACATCCACTTTCATATATATAAATACAGAGTGAGCGAGCGAGAAAGTGAGAGAGAGCGACCAAAGGCATCACCAGTTCCACATTGCATCAGGTATTGAATTGAAAATCTGTGTAAAGACCTTCTGCTGTGGCATGCTTCATAAGGACAATTCCAGTCTGCTCACGTGACCTTTACGGTTCATGAATTTCTTGCGAGCGTTCCGACTTTGGATTCTCTGTTTATATCCTCTTTTTATGCCTCGGATAATTTTTCAAGAATATCAATGACATGCTGTAATACGAATGTTCATAAGTAACCCCTATATGCCAAATAGCTGCAAATAAATACACTACATAATTTATTTATGATATTATTTCTTAATTTGTATTTAACATTCACATATATCATAGAATACCAACGTACTGTGAACACCTGTTATATTTTAAACATAATAATCACTATGTTTTGCAATGATTATATGTTATATATATACAACTGACGTATTTTAATGTAATTATTTTATATAATTTTTCATGCATTAAGGAAAATAGAATTTCATAAAAAACATTGACTCAGATAGGAATCGAACCCTCGACCTTACGATTAGAAATCCAACGGCGTACCACTGAGCTAACACAAGCGCTCCACGAATAATACTTCTAGCTATATATAACAGTATTTAAGATAATAATTACATTCATATCCACTGCAAACGCTGTTTTTGTTCTACTTTGACTTTTATTTTAGTACTCAGGAGAGAATAATGTTCTATGTCTTAACTTTCACCATTCTTTTACATATGGAAAGATTCGTTTACGTATCTAAATATTCCATCAAGTATGGAGAGCAAAATGACAAACAAGCATGTGCTGGCATTAATACAGTTTCGAAATATTGTATCGTTAAGTATTTCAATCAATGTTGCTTTTTTATATATAATTGGTAACAAGTCTTATTATATTTAAAAGAAGAAAAACACATCTGCAAGATTTTTCCCGATTGCAAAGGTTGGCTTCGAGGTTCGAACCTGGTTTACTTTTTCCCGAAGATACACGAAGTTGGACTTAGAAAATGTTTGCCTCGAAACAGCAATAAAGAATGCGCTCAACCTTTTTGAGACAAGGTGTACATTACAGGCACTGGATGTGGGCCTCACGTGTTACGTGCCAAATATCTATTCAATAATCAAATTCTCGCCACACTCTTCGAAGCGTATCCGACGTGATTGGGTGATAGCTTCTGTGTGATTCGTTTCTTCAGAATTTCCACAGTTGGGGGTAGTAGAGGTATGTATACTACTGTCTTTGACATACCCCACAGGAAGAAATCTCATACAGTAAGATCCGATGACCTAAGAGGCCACTGAAGAAACACTTGATCATTGCATCCATCACGACCATTCCATCTGTTTGGCAGGAGCTTATTGAGAAACTTACGGACATTGCGATGCCAGTGCGGTGATGCTCCATCTTGTTGAAAAATATAGTCACCTATCTTAGTAAGTTGTGGCATCAACCAGTTCCATAACATATTTTGGTAGCTTTCACCAGACACAATTAAACTTTTTTTTTTTTTTTTTAAAAAAAAAGTTCATAAACTCTCCGTTCTGATATGGCACAAAAACATTACACTTGGGTGAATCACGTTCCACCTCCAGTGTGATGTGGGGATTCTCTGATCCCCGAGTCCATATTCCTACATTGTGTCTGTTGACCTTTCCATGCAGGTGGAAGCTTGCTTCATCACTGAAAATGATGTTCGCATCAGGTTATCACCAAGGGCGCCGATTTCTCTAAAAACTTTCTCTCATGCTATCAACAACTTGCTGCGGCACTGGTCGGCCTAAATACTCGTTTCGCTTATCACAGGTGACCAGTGGCGTCGCCTTGTGCAGTTCGCAAGAGCACTTGAACCACCAAGTATCGTAAGCTATTTGTTGCTCCTTAAGATATTTAATAATATTTAGAATATTATTATATTATCGTTTTGTTTCTATTCTTCGCTTGCTTTGCTATGCTTCGCTTGCGTATATGCATTCCATCACACCACGTTCACAACAGAACAGCGAGCGTGATAGGCTGCTCTGTTTGTAGTACGGAAAGGAAACGCGTATAGCTGAGGGGAGCAACTGCAGTCTCCTGACGTTCAAATCAAGATTTGCAAGAGCAGCATTGGCAGCACTGTTGTTGACTTATTTCCAGTAATGTGGCGCTTTAACAGAATCAAAGAATAAACTTCTGCGTTGACAGCTGTTGACTAATTTTCAGTAACGTGGCGCTTTAAACAGAATCAAACAATGAACTATAATTTAAAATATATAGAAGAATATAGAAGTACTATATAACTCATTCTTTCAATCAGTTATCTACATTTTTTATCTCAATTTCTCGTAATGAAAATACACTAATCGAGCAAACGAAATTACGGCTTTCCGAGATCATACCAAGGGGAATGGGAGGTTTAAAACCCTTCCCCAGAGATTTTTAACTTAATGCAGAATGAAATTAAATTTTAATTTATTTTCAAGGCTTTTTAAATAGGTGTAATCTCTGATTTTTCTTTAGGCTGCGGTTTTTCTTACCTGAATGAACTAAATGTTTGTAAGAAAAGCGAATAGCTTATCAAAACATGCTGTACTTGGTAATATTGCTACAATGGTAAAATCTTACCTTCTGTATCGTGGAAACCTGGAAATTGTGAGAAGGAAATTTTGGAATTGATTTTTTTTCCACGTTCATCTTTAACCCTTAACAGTTCACTACCTTTGAAAATTATCAAAAAATTATGATATTTGCAGTATGTCGTCTATTTGGTTTGTATATCATTTGAAAGTAGTTTTCTAAATTTTCCCGCCAATAGTTTTTGAGAACTGAGTTGTGTCCAAATGGTTACTTTGCACAGTTTCTGGTAAAGTGATTTTTGAGTATTTGTAGCCATGTAGTAATGAAGAAAAGTAGTCTCGTAAGAAAGGAGAAATAAATGAAACGTGGAAAGAGTTGTTTACTTTATAGAATTTGATATCTAAATCTGGAATATTAATTTATAAGAAAATGTAAGGTACTATCTATGAGTCCACATAGAAAAAATAATAATATTTATATTTCGCTGAAAATACAGATTGAATAAATATGATATTCAAATATATGCGTAGTTTTATGGAATATTATTATTTTTTTTCATTTTTTATATTTTTAAATCTGAATATATCAACGTAGTGTAAAAGTGACGTAGGGGTCTAGAAAGGATATCAATTACCAAGTGACAAAATCATTCCTTATCGTGATACATATAATTACAGATGGAACTGCATAAAGGAATTCTTTAGTGAGCTTGTTACTTCCGACTTACAAAAACGACATCTTCTCTTAGATGTGTGGGCTGGCCAGTGAGCAACAGACTCTTTCCTTGTGTTATCACATGGTCACGTAGCAACAGGTCGACACATCTTCACTTGAGGTTCGCCCAAGTTTTCTAAAGATGGTCTCTCTTGTTTAGGCTTTCTGCGTGATACTAGTGCAGATGCAGTATCAGCCTGAAACGCTAAGATGTCTGGATGATTTCCCAAGTACGTCACACTCTCTTTTGTAAGGTATCCAGCTGTTTACAACTAAATCTAGCATATACCCAAAAATTCTAAGACACCATCGTTTTGATTTCATTTGTGTACGGCAGAGTTCTATGAACATGTTTGACTTGTCTACACTTCTCATGTGTTTGCCTCAAAAGATAAGAAAAAAAAATCTTGTCTTCTGCCTCCTAAAAGATTTTGTCTCATTGTTGGAAGAGTTGAGATTTTCATTACATCCTTCAAATATTGCATTAATTTCACACTTGTAAAAAGTTATCAATATACACTACCAAAAACTCAGACTCCTCTATCTTGAATGAGGACAGTGATTTCCCATAATTTTTCAGCAAGACGGAGCTCCACTTCACTATGCCTTATGTTCACGCCAATGGCTCGATAAACAATTTCCGGGACATTGGAATGGGCGACGGAGATGGATAGAATAGCCCAGATTTTACGCCACTAGAGCTCTTCCTCTGCTATCATCTGATGAACCTTACTTATCAAGAACCCATCCATGATATCCACCATCTGACACAGAGAATTTTGCAATGTTGTGTAACCGTTGACATGCTGTTGCGAATCCATGCGGATTGGCAGAGGCGCTTTGCAGTTTGTCTTGCTCAAGAAGGATAGCACATAGAGCAAATAATGCTGTAATGCTAAATTTTCACACTTTGTGACAAAGTAACTTCTGAACCAATAACTGTAGGTGAAGTAGTCTGTATCACTGTTTCCCTGAAATTAAGGTCGTGTCAAATGATACCCCACATATCCCCTTCCATTTTAAAAATCCAAAGTTGGATCCAAGATTACGGCTTCCAAGATGGCCGCCAGGGCAAGCATTTCAAACAATATGGTCCATTACCCACCCGAAAAACATATACTATGAACTAAATGTGAATGCCAAGATGTTCCTGTGCTACTGGAGTCTTAACTGACTGATGCCTCACTCTGTACTATATCTCAGGTATATAATCTGGATCTGAATCACTGAAAGTAAGATCAGGTTCTGAATCCGAGGTTCCGAAATCCGATAGATTAGAAGAGAAAGAGATCACTACTGTTGGCCTTATGCTTAATTTCCTTCCATAGGATATATCAATGGAGGTAAGTTCTTCATCCATTTTTGACGAGAGACAGTCACCTGCAAAAATGTAAATAGCCTATCACAATTTTTCTCCTTTGCATCTGACATGAGATTTTACAGTAAAACTTATTTATACACACATATAGATTTACATATATATATATATATATATATATATATATATATATATATATATATATATATATATATATATATATATATATATATATATATATATATTCCATACTGAGCCTCTGTATGAAATTTAAAATTTGACTAATAAACTGAGTACTATGTTTATTTTTCACGTTAGATTTTCTATAAAAATATCAAAAGATACATCAATATAAGCTAGTCCAATATTTTGTATTTTTTCCTGTACAAAGTATCCGTTTGATCCGTTACCGAACAATGTAACCGAATGGTTACGTAGTATATTTTTATCGTAAATAGTAATCAATTTTTGACATTATGCCGTTTTCATACTTGCACATTGTTGGGCAATGATTTACAAACAAGAACATATGGAGAAAAATAAAAAACATAAACTGCTTACCTTCAGTATTTAATATTTTCTGTTTGCTTCCAGCACTGCTTACAAAACAGCAACATATCCACACGCTACTTCCCGCATAAAATTCACCAGAGTTGTCACAAGGGGGCAATAGCTGCTCTCCCATCGCAGAAAGTATGTACACAAATAACTACAACGAACAATACGGAAATATAACAGTCTTCAACCCAATAGGCAAAATCAAAAAATGTGTAACCAAATGGTTACGAAAACTCGTTAAGGGTTAACAATGCAAAATAGAAAAAGACGAGTATTGAGATTTGCAGGAAAGTACGTTCAGCTGCGACCGTAAAGGTTATTTCTTTGGAGGGGGGTGGAACAGTAATGAAGTGTCGTGACATAATGCAAAAGTACATGGACAAAGCGTTTCTAATTAAAGGAGCCTTTGCAACTACTGTATCATAATACATTACATTGCATGTTTCGTGTATACTGTTAATAGTTCACTAAAGAGCATACATGACAATTCAAATATACGAGTTGAGTTGATCTTGAGTTTAACGTCCCTTTCAGCAACGAGGCTATATGAGACAGGACATACTGATTAACGTGGAATCCGAACCACATGATCATCGAATCCGGGTCTCCTACGCCAAAGGCACTTACCCTAACCGCTTAGCCACGAAGGAGCTCTTCAAATATACGACATAGCAGACGTTTGCAGTCTTCATACTAATGGAGATTACATTTAGTATATTGTGAAATTGATGGTGGGTCTAAAAGAAGAGAATGGCATACAACAAAATTCGTAAAAATCATAGCAAATAATCCGAAGTTGACTACAGAAACTGAAAGTTGTGTTACGGTATGAAAGCATTTAAAGGAGTACCGTAGCTCAAAATAGTTCAGTGTATTAGCTATAGTATTAACAGAGAAAAAATTGGGGGGAAAAAACTAGACTTTAGAAGAAGAACATGAGAAGTAATTTCATATACGAATGAAACGGAGCATTTGTTTATAAATTCGTAATTTTTATTATATATATATATATATTGTTACACAGTTGTGCCTCGAAGTCCTAGGCCGGACTCCAAATTATAGGGCGAGACGCCCGCGCGTTTCAAATTGTGTGTGCAGTAAGGGAAAAGAGAAATAGGGAGAACGGAGTCAGGTGAGGTCCAGATTGAATTATCAACCTGATGCCTCATTGACACCAATCCACACGCATGTATTAGTGGTATGACCCTAGCTTTGATTTTACTCAGATCACAGAGCTGGGTCCTAGAGGCAATAGTTAGGGAACACCACGAGAGCAATAAAGATATGAAATCTATTATGTAGTTAGAACCAGGTATAAAAAAAAAAAAAACTGTAAAAAGAAATGTACAATAGGAATTTCAATCCCGGCGTGATAGAGAAGAAATCATAGAAATACTAGAAGTCTTAACCACTATTGAGCATGCGCGTGAAGAAGTCTCTCCCATGCTCGATGAGGCTCGTGACGTCGCCTTCGAGCTACGTCAGAAAAGGCAGAAATGCGTGGGACGAAGCGCCTTTATAAGCGAGGCTTGTCTGCCGCACCGGTTGATTCTACGGACGGACGGCTAACAGTGAACTTCGCTCTGGTTAGGGCCGGTCTTCAGAAAAATCAGGTATGTGCTAATTTTTTCTAAGTTCCCCCTCCACACGGGAAGAGCACTTTGAGATTGTTTAGTGATCAATATGAGTTTTATTTTCAAGTCCCATCAATCTGAGACCACATTCCCTCTTCGAGACTTAACATGTTTCCCTTTCGGGCCAATGCAAGTTGCGATGTACAAAGTTCACACTTTACTATTTTCAATAACTCGCGGTGTAGCGTAAAAACCTTCTAGCACCCATTGAGTATAATAGGGTTGTGCTCCCACTTGAATAATGTAGAAAAACTTCCAAGTTGTAACTCCAAGTAACCGATTTTGTTAAATTCATCTGTATTCTTATTTTTATTTTTTTTTTAATAAAAAGTAAAGTGAAATGGTCTCTTTGATTCAGTCAAGCTATCCCACCTAGTTAGATTCAACTCACAGTCTTCAAGTGTTACCTGGGTTTCGATTTCCAGTACCAAGCTCTACCACTGTTAGTGCACTTTCTCATCATCTTCGAACCAGTAGGCTAAAGACGTTTTCGAAACCGAGGCTAATAGGGAGTTGGACTCCGAACCAACTTCGTCATACTGGGTGGAGAGTGAAGAAGTGATCTCAATTACGATTTCACAAAGGAAAGTGTACAAAATTGCTACGCCAATCTCAGAACAACAAAACATCATATATAACATTTTATGGTGTTCGGTGTTCGCCGGGTAACCAACTGTGTGTTCTTGAATCTCTAAACAGATCTCTGGTGCTCATTCACTTTATAGGGGAACCAAATATCTCAATTGCCTGAAACGCGATTTTTGCAAATCGGGAGTGATTTTTTTTTATCGAAAGAGTTTTCAATAGATAAAAGTGAAACGTATACGCGAAGTTTTCTTTTGACTAGTCAAGTGGTGAATCGATACTATGTAAAGGCAGTATAGTTCAGTGGCGTACTTAGCCTGGGCGGTGTTCAGCCTATGACTCTGATATACAAATATAATTTTTTCTGCTCTAAATAGTGCGTTTCACAAGTAGTGAAGTGGCGACGAAAAAGTTTTTATTCTCAACTTCTCTCGCTTTAAGTTGTCATAAGTCAGCGGAATAGTTGCTAGGTTCCGCAGAACAAGACTCAGTTCACCTCACGACGTTTTTTGTGTAGTAAGGGAAATGGAAAATCGGGGCGCGAGTGTTAATACAGAATTCAGCTCTTGTCTCATGTACTTGCAAAACCCTAAGTCTGCTTATGCTTCCGCTCGCTTTGGGGAGGATCACAGGCAGTTTTATCACTAGACAGCAGAACCTCCCGTTTTACGGGATGAAAGTTCGACTAGTCTGTCCGGCGATAAGTGTCTAAAATCCTTTCCCATGCAAAGCTTGGGGGTCACAGGTATCTTATTCTCTTGGTCCAGCAGGGCCCCCCTGTACTAGGGGTGCAAGCCCGACGGCTGCCTGGGAATAACTGCCTAAAACTCACCTTTATGCAAATGCTATACCTAAAATTAAAATGCAGGTACATGAACCAATGGTTGGATGATCGAAGTCCCCCTTGTGAATTTAAAAGCAAAATAGTTGAAAAAAAAACAAATGAAGTTAAAAAAAAAGTTAAAGAATAGAAGTAAAAAGTAAAACTCCTCATAAGTTAACAAATAAGCATTAATGGTATCAACAGCTGTCTAGTCACTTTCCGTTTCCCGTTCTAAAAAGTAAAGCAAAATTTATAAAGAAAGGGAAGTTGAGTATTTCAAGTTCAAAGGAAGTTAAATAAAGATATTGAAATAATAATAAGTCTCATAATACGTAGCAATTTGACGTAGTATTTCCGAGGGAAGTAGCTATCAGTGATTAAATTCTTACCATATCAGAGGAAATAGGTTGATTACCCACTGCCCTGGTTTGAGAGGCCACTGACTTGCGAAAAACAGATTTATTGTCAAAAATGAGTTTCGCGCAGAAAATAAAAGAAAAGCTATTAGATTTAGGGCAATCTCACTGTCCTAAGACGCCCACGGGCAAGCACCGTTATATTTTAGATCGGTGGAATAATTACTATTGTATTGAGTGCAATAAAATAAAAGTACACGGGCATTCTCCTCCTGAATTTGGTCGTTGGAAAAAGAATCCATTACCGAGATACTTGGATACGTGGAGTCAGCCAAGGTATCGTGAACCAACGACCGCGAGCCCGCAAACCCCAGACGCACCAGCGAGTGGTTGCGATCTAACGCCGCTGGCCGCGTCTAGCCCTATCCCGACTAGAAATGATATAGAAATACAAAGTGCTGGTTCAAGTGAAAAACCAATGCCAGCTCCTAGGACGATATATGTAAATTCAGATACGGACGAGACCCCACCGGGGGTAGATCCGAAAACTCTAGTGAATGATGTAAATTTAAAAGATGAACTAGAGATAGCCGAACTAATAACTGCAGGTCAGGAATGGCCTCAGGCAACAATTGAGATAGAAACAACAGCAGGTGTACTACCTGATGTCCCCTCGAACCAAAGTCCTTTAGATAATAATAAGTTAGCTGATAAGGAAAATAGAATAAGTGACTTAGTGTTAAGTTTAGAAAATAAAGATATTGGTGTATCGAAGGGACCAGATAGCCCAGTAGCGCTATATTTTCCTATAAAATACGAACCGTCAGAACCTAGAACGCCGTTAGAAATGCAAAGACCGACCTTTCAATCTTTTTATGCTGGTAGTAGTGATGAAACGGTTTATGCCGAGATCGGTCCTAGAACTATGTATGCTAACTTAGATACTGAATCACAAACATCAATGAATAAAGAGCCAATTTACGAAAATATTGGTCTCGAACCCAAGGCTTTCACGAATAAAGAGCCAATTTATGCAAATATAGGAACCGAACTAAGGGAAACGAAAATTGAGAACCCTGACGAGAATAATGAAAATGAATCGCGCTCTTTGTCACAATTTAACGATGAAGCGTTAATAGACCAGATTAAGCATTCATTACAAACAGAACTGTCCCCAGCAGTAGGAAACTTAATTCGACCTCTAACTAAACAACTACGAAACAAGAAAGTACAGGTCACAGTTGTTCGTCGCCAGGGTGACGATGAAGAGAAATTAGGTATTTTATTTCAAGCTGACCCCTCAGCCCCCTTTGAAGATTTATTACCTGAGGAAAATGTAGTTGGAAATTTTGATATGGAAATACAGACCAACGATTTTCAAAAGAAAGATGTTAGCGTCCAGACCGAATATAAGTTTCCTAAAATGATCCGGATTGATACAGACCGTGAACTTAAGGTTATTCGGACAACCGCTACTCAAACCAACCCTGTCATGTTTGAAGATAGCCTTACCCTCCAAGAGAAACTGCAATATTTGGACAGTATAGATAACATCCTCAGTGTAGTTAGTAAAGTTAGGTGGTCAAACGGAGATATTAGTAGTGCCGATTCAGATGGGGGTGAATCGTTGAAAGACGATTGGTTAGGTTACGAACTACAGAAATTACAAAGCGAAGAAATAGCGAAATCACAAGACGACAAACCGGAGTCTCCTTCTGCGTCCTCCCTGGAGGATGAGTCAAAACCTTCATGGAACTCCGAAGAAGAACTCCGATATGACCATTGGGATCCTCCCACGGTCTCTACTCCCCGAGCAACGAACCAAGACCCTCCCAAAGAGGACGCTGACCAGAGAAATGACCTCGTCGCCCCTGCTCCAATTGAGAGGAGGTTAGGCGAAGAGAAGAAAAGTGATGTTGCTTTTCCCTCAGTTTGCTCCGACCACCAGAAGCAAATTGAGAAAGAAGAAAAAGAAAATAGCGATTCCTGGTCTGAGAGTAGAATAAACGAAAACGTTGGTAAAATCTTTGATTACGCGGAATTTGGTGCGTCTGTAATTTGTTTAGATGAAGTAGAAAATAGAGACGATCCCTCAACCTCTCCAACCCAAAGTGAATCTAACAAACAAACCGATAGTGTTAAGAATATTGGTTTACAACCTTCAGCTAGTACTAGTTCTAAATTTAGTTCCTATAATGAAACTGGTGAATCACCTGCGAAGGAAAGTGTACAAAATTGCTACGCCAATCTCAGAACAACAAACCATCATATATAACAATATATATATATATATATATATATATATATATATATATATATATATATATATATATATATATATATATATATATATATATAAATATATGGTTACTTTCATTAATTATATATACACACAGTAAATAATGTTTGTGTTAATTCAACTCAATTTTAACACAGGGCAGTGGTTCCAGCGTGACTACCACTATGCGGTGTTAATTCAACACAGACCCGGCGGTGTTAACGTTTAACACAGGCGGTGTGTTACGTCTTTAACACACAACCAGTGTTGAGGGGTGTTAAATTCGGATCAGTGTTAGTATTTTCGGTGTTGATTCGACACCATGTCAGGGTCGATAGTGTGGGGAAAAGTGTTGAGTGTTACTTGTGGCGGTGTTGCACCAACACGAAAAAAGTAACACTGTGTAATGTGCTAATTATTTTGTGTTAATATTACACCATGACAAGTATTAATATAACACAGTCCCTGTGTCATTTCAACATTATTTTCTTGTTATTTCAACACAATCTGTGTCATAATTCAAGGTCAAAGGCGTATAAGTAACACCGTTTTTGGTGTTAGTTCGACTCCAATTCTGTGTTACTACGACACCTATTTCGGTGTTGAAATAACTCCGTGTGAGGTGTTGATGGAACCATTTTTCTGTGTTGGAAAAGTTTGTGGTGTGCATGCTTACAATAACCGAATACCCTACTTTTAAAATAGGAATAGTACACTACAGAACATTCCATTTAGAAAATATTCATAAACATTTTTGTCGTCTTCCCCAACACTTATTGTGAAGTATTACTTGATTGTTCGAAACACAACCTTCACCAACAACCTTTTCAAGAATGATAGGAAACTCTTACCTATATCCTTATAGTATGTTGGCTAGTATGTTGGCCTCTTAATCGTGTTTCAACTGCTTTTCGGCCATTTTTGAAACAGTCTCCGGTGTTGAATGGTGAGCTCTAGTGCAGTGTAGAAGTGACACAATAATACTGTGTTGTTTCTCGCTGTTGACATATTTCTTCAGAAACATTATGTAAAACAATTGAGAACACATCGTGCGGTTTGCACGTTGAAATTTTGCGAATACCTGGATTTGTTTAAGTATTGCTTTCTAATGTGTTTGACTGTAGCTTCAGACATAAGCCTTTATAATTAGATGACCAGCATATTTGGCAATCACGCAGAAAAACAACACCGAAGATTCTACACGTGTGTTAATTTAACACACAGGCTGTGTGTCATTTCAACTACCGGCATTTGACACACAACTCCGAATGGAGAGTGAGTTGTTCTAACCATTAACACAATTGTGTTAACACATATGCATGTCGTTTAAAATAACACAATTTTTTTTTACAGTGAAGATTTTCTTATTTAGAATACTGAAAGAGTTCTAGAATAGAATTTTCTAACGATTGTGAACTACCGTAAAATTATGTCACGGGACGCCACTGCAGATGACTCTTCTACGAAATCGTTGCCACTTCAATATTGGCTTGTCCGAATCAAATTTCCACCTGAACGTACGTAACACAGACACAACACTCTTTCTTGGTAAAATTCCGAAACACCTGCTACGTTGCTGTTTGGTGAACGCCATCGTGAATTAACTGCCCTTTAGCGAAACAAGGAGTGAATATTTAGAACCTATAGGGAGGAAACAAAAATGTTTTGTGTTAGCGCGCATTTCCTGACAACTTATTTGCAAAGATATTGGAAAAAGTTTTCATTTAGAGTTGAGTTGAGTTGATTTTGAGTTTAACGTCCATAACGAATCAAAGCCACGGAGTGTTTTGTGTACACGATGTATTTTTATTGTGATATTTATAGTCAACGTTGTACACACTTCATTTCCAAAATCAAAATCTCGCAAATGGATGTTGGACGAGTGCGTATTCCCAAATAAATTGTCATTTAGTTTATATAAATGCAGGATCGGTTCGTCTTGAGTTCATAGTTTAACAAATAATAATAATAATAATAATAATAATAATAATAATAATAATAATAATAATAATAATAATAATAATAATAAAATCATAGTCATACCTTTACCTTTATCACAAAATTTCGGGCATAGTCAGTGAGTGAGTTAAACAAAGTCAAATGCAACTTATGCTTTATATATCCTTTCTATTCCAAATTCTGCTTAATCGAATCCGTCAGGAACACAAACAGAAACTTCGAGAACAGGTAAAAAAATCATTGAACTAACCTTTAACAGCGCCTCGCGATCTACAGCCGAATGCCTTAGACCAGTGATTCTCAAAGTAGGGTACGCGGACCCCTGAGAGTCCGTGGGAAGTAGCCAGGAGGTCCGCTACGCCTAAAAATTGAAATGTGTTATAATAAAATGGAACTCACAGCTGTTATGCAAGAATTTTTTTTTCAGTTACTAAAAAGAAAGCAAATAGAAATTATACTTACGTTTGTAAACTTAAATGTTTTCGTATTTTACAAAATTTCTGCCCTGTGAGTATGAGGAGTTGTCTGAAAAGACATTGCAACATTTATGCCCTTCCCACACTTACTTAAGTGAACAGACCTTTTCTGCTCTTTGCAGTATTGAAGCCTGAAAATGAAATCGTCTTAATGTGGAAGGAAGATTAATGGTGCAAAACGTATTCCGGATTTTAGTGCAATTATGGAAAAACAGAATGAATTTCATTCCTCATATTAGTGACCCCACATTTGAGAACATTGTTTATCAAGTGAATTTCCTTTTTTTAAAAAAGTACATTGATTTTCAATCTTAAAAGTTACTGTATTTTCACATGTATGTTTAGAATAAATTACTTATTGCAATATTTTAATCAGTGTAGTTTTTAATACCATGTGAAATTTCAGATAGCATTGCAAGGGGGTCCGCGGATCACTTTCCGAATGCACAGGGGGTCCGCGTTATCAGAAAGTTTGAGAACCACTGCCTTGGTCTGTTCGGCTAGGGACACAGCTTCCAGTTGCATCAAACGTGTTTCGAGTAGCACCTCTTGTATTGTTTGAAATTTAAACCTACTTCGCCTGATGGAATATGTCTATTAAAATGTTTTACGTTTACGGTATTCGTTTCTTTGACGAATTATATATGTTATTGATATAGATTCTATTACATATTCGTTCATAAATATTATATAAAGTATCATGATTATTTATAATCTTTCATGGAAATTCACTGGTGCATGCGCAGTGGAAACAAAGATCCAAGTTACTGACGTTTCTGATAAAAGTCATTACGCAAATGACTAACGGGTTGTAAAAATGCCTTGCTGTAAGGGTTGTGGAGAACTGTCTGTTGCTCTGCAAGGAGAAATCAAAGGCTGAGCAACAATGGGAAAAACTGTCCCTCAGATTGCTAGGGATCTGGGCTGCGAAGAAAACAATCGAGAAATGGATTCAGTGACATGAAGAAGGTGGTGAATGTTTCACGTTTCGGCTAAGAAGTGGGAAATCTAAAGAGACAACCGCCGCTCAAGATCAAGCGTTAGTTACAGAACTAATGAACAAACCTCTACACCACACGTCTATCCTCTTGGGCAAAGCCAGGGAATATAGTTGTTCTCATGAAACAATAAGGAAAATATTATTGGAGGCTGGTCTACACTGTTCAAGACTCTCTATGAAGTCTCTTCTTACTAAAACATAAACACAGACGAATGGAGTGTGCACAGAAGAACATAACCCAACCTCAGTTATATTAGGCTTAGTCATCTGGACCGACGAGAAGAATTTCAAGTCTAACCAGTAAGGCAGAGTTATATTGTATAGACCACGTAGAACCAGGTATGCTGAACAAAATATCACCAGAACTTCTTGTTCAGGATGAAATCAGCACACTTCTGGGGATATATGACGGCTGCTAGTCTTGGCGATTTGGTTGCAGTGCCTGGAAGAATGAACAGCAGTGTTTACGTTAATATCCTCGAAAATATGTTGTTGCCGTCCTTAGAAAGAAACGTCCTCTGAATAGGAAGAATATGTATTTATGCATAACAAAGTATTGTTCTCACTTCTCGGCAAACATGAGAGTGGCTAAGTGAATATCCTAGCTAATTTGTATAGAGTTCCCCTTTCTATCTTCAGCTTTGAACGCAATTAAACATATGTGGGCCTATATGGTCCAAGAATTGGAAGAGAGGCGTCAGGACAGAGACCAAACATTTCTTCAAAACCATATTGTGGAAGTGTGGCAACACTTTTGGAACACCGTCTTATTGTTCGAGACTTGTATCTAGCATTCCGTCTACACTCCAAAAATTATTGACTCTGGAGGTGACTACACGAAGTACTAGTGTGTTACTTTTGCATTAACATTTGTTTGCTTAGTAATTAGTTACGTTAAAACGTAAGGAAAGATTAGTATATTTTCAAAAAGTATTTGTGAATTTACTCTGAACGTTTTTAAGAATATATTTGTTCATTTTTCTTACTCATCTCTCTTCCAATATTACGTTCATTTCAGTTCATTAATGACTTTATTTCGCATCACCTATAAAGCATTTATATTTATTTAACGATTTTTTCCTTTCGGTTGTGTAATTTCTGGTTTTAAGTATTATCTCAATTCGAATGAATAAAACACATTTTGTTTATTGTCACTTCTTTAACTGAATTCGAATTCGAGAAACATGTGACATTGTTTAATGTCTTAATTCTTCATATAGCGTAGTAATAACATAATATTAATCAAGTTTTACTTCCCATTAGTGAGAACTTAAATCCTACTGAGCATTAACCTGATGATTCTTTACACAATGACAAGCGCAATATACAAGCATTGGTTCATTATCATCCACAATAACAAGCCAATGCTTTGTATTGGTAGAAAAATTAAACAACGATGAGTTTGCTAAGAAAACTTCTCGTTCCGTACAGTACATGAAATAAAGTAAGGCAATACACATGCTCAAATATACGTAATATTTCGAATCCTTAATCTCGTATTATTACATTTTTCAGGCTTAGTTCAGTTTCACTTGATAAAAATGGTGAAAGGCAAATAAGAATATTAAAAGGTAGTTAATGGTTTTGCAGGCTTACTACTCGTGGATCTATGATTACATGCACACCATCAACACTTCCTTTCCTACGTCATAGCCTCTCCTTTCCTCATCATGTTTTTCTCTGCTTTCCTCAGGTTATAAAATCTCGCTTCTACGTCGGCCAGTCGGAAATGACTGGGTTAATGCATGCTAGTCTTTGATTGTATCCATAGGACATTCGTATCATTATCATTGCCATAATAATTCATGTATTTCTCTTCCCCATGTTCCATAAATCATTACGCATAATTCGTCTGATACCTCCTTCTCCGTCCTTCTGATATAGCTTCGGTAAAAGGTGTTAATACAAACTGTTAAATTATTTGCTGTAGAGAGAGGATTTTCATGCACTGCTATCCACCGTTAACCTCGTAATCGTAGCGTACGAATATTCATCGTAGTCCATCAATTGTAGTCTTTTCCTTTACTTAACCAGATACATTCTGTCACAGAATAAATTATGTAATTTATTCTTTATTCCGATTTTGATAAGGTTAGCGGTAAGAGTGTAACACACATTTGGATAATAACACATAACTATGGATTATTAACACATATATTAAAATAAGTATTATATTGTTCTTTTTTATATATGGCTAGCGTTGATTGCCAGTTTTTAAGCGTAACTATACCCTTAATTACAATTACACAACGTGGTCGTTGTACATTTTATTGATTGTTGAATGATATCTATAAGGTTAAATCATATAATTAAATCCTAATTTTATGAAGAAAAGTAGTGTATGCTACATAGCTTGAACCATTCATATTTATCTTTAAAATTATATGTAAAAAATCATATTTCATTGCAGTTTTTAAATACATTTGTATTTTGTTATCTTACAGAGAAGACTCCAACGCCTGAGCTTAAGAAAGCTAATCCTCCTCCAGTGCCGTCAACGTTCAAACCGCCAGTTCCTCCTCCTATTGATCAGCGGCCTCCAGTAAACCAAAGACCTTTGCCTCCACCGCCAGAGAAAGCAGTGCTCAACTCTCAGAATAGTATAAGAAGTAATAATAATAATGGTAAGGATAACATCTTCTTAAATAATTTAAGTAATTATAATAATATGATAGACGAGTAACAGTAAATACATTCATTTCGTCATTTTATAGTGATTTATAAATTTGACACCTCCCAGATCTTCATAAAATTTGGTGCCTTCCTAGTGTGGTATAGGAGAAATGGCTTGTGCTAAATTGTAAATTCTATGTGCTTAATTTTGTCTACGCTAATGCTCGCGAATCAAGCACGACCTAGTGGGTGGTAGGGAATACACAAGTAAGCTAACAAATATTTGTTATTAAAAGTTTCCTCCATATTACGTAATTTTGGTATTTAGAGATTATTTCTTTTTTTTTTTTTTTTAAATCGTTTTATATTGTGTAGTGATCCAGACTGTGTCCCATCTGAGAATCGAATCACGACCACACACATTTAAAAGTTACTTCGTAACATTGAGTGTAATCACTCTAATAACTCTCTGATAATTTTATTTCTCACTTGCAGAAATTCTTCTAAATTTGATAACTTCTCATTCGAAACAATTCAATATCTTAGAACCACAAGTGCTTGAGTTATAAAAGTATTACACTGGTCTACATATAAAAACTTTTTTTCTGCTGACAGATATTTGACTCGTTTTCAAAAAAAAAAAAAAAAAAAAAAAAATCGAGGTCGCTGATTTCAGTGGTGTAGTTAGTTTTTGTCTATCACGTCAGAATTTTACACAATCGGATCATACTTACACGGACAGAAGTTTCTTATATGTTCCATACATCTTAGTAAGAAACTTACATTAAATATTATACTATTGCCTTAATATTAATATAAATACGCAACAAGTTACGATAAAGTTACTGACACCCACCCACACATATTATACTATATATATAGGGGAAGGTAGTACACAGTGGATCAATTTTTAAAACTTTCAGCATAAATCCGTTTAATGTAAGTATTACTGAAAATTGTTTGGTGTAGAACATGGGTAAATGTCTCCACTACATTCGTAAGTAATTTATTAATTTGTAACGCTGCTCTGTACCTTACAGTTACAGTTAACGCTAATGCTTGTAAAGTGATTCACTGTGTACCACCATCGTACACAGTGGATCCTATATGCGTGCACAGTGGATCAAAGGAAAAATGTATTGAAAGTAAGGAATAGAAACCTATGATAAAGGGGCCCATCATTTGAAAATCTCCAATCTACATAAAATTGTAAGCATTATTGTCAAAATCTGTACTATTACTCACAATACAAAATAAATTTTAAAATTCTAAATAAAAGTTAGAATTGAAGTATTACAAGATCTTAATACCATACTATTAATTTCAGGAATTGATTACCAAAATAAATAATACAAACGACTGTTATGAAACAAACGTTTTAGACAATTAAATTGATATCTTGTACAGAGGATCATTGGGTCCGGATTAGTAAATTTAGTAGTTTAAGTAATTATGCACAATAAGCAATTTGTTATAAGAATGGAGAATTTAACTTTCTGTACTGGATTCAATTTGTCTGATTATGCAAATTATTAGTCAAGAGATTTTGGAAGCCCTCTTACTATTCAAATATTGAGTATGGGTGAAATATCTGGATTATATGGTTGGATGAAACTTTCAGGTATCTTCTCGCTTCTTAGAAACAGTCTAAAGTCATGTTCATTGTTTTTCCTAGTCGTGATTTGACCAATGTAATGTAACGTGAGAGAAATCTTACGAGAACGTAATCACCAGGTTGAACTTCTCTTTGACTCTGTTTCAAATCATCATAAGCAGTAGTTTCTGTCTCTAATGTAACATCGACCGTCTTTCTTAGCCTGAGGGGCATAATAATGTGACAAACTAAAATATTTCGTTTTCTAAAGTGATCATCATCTGAAGAATCTTATAATACAATTGGCTGAAAATCGTCATTCTCCGTTGAACTACCATTTACTTTCACTTTCTTCGGGACGGAACGTCTTTCTTTTATCCTTTCTGTTTCAGATTGCTGCTGAATTTGGACTCCCTTTATTTACTGGCTTTGCCTTCAAAACCTTTGGCTCTTTCCGGAGTGCCTGTGAAGAAATGGCTTCTGTCTTTCTTTCTGCGATGTTTCTTGAGATGACACAAAAACACTGTTTAAGTTCTTCTTTCTGGAAAGTATTTTCTTTCGAATCTGCATCTACATTCTCTACTTTTAGAATTAAAGGATTGTTGCTTGAGGAAGGTACATTGATTTGGTCTTCTATCTGTTTTTGCGTACATACAGCGTAGAAAAGAACCATTGTCTGTAAATATATTTTGATCGTAAGGAAACATTCCTGTCTTTCTAAAACCTGCTTTGATGTTGATTGAAATCACTGCTTGTGCAAATACTATTCCCAAGATTGAGCTGCTTCGTATATTGGCATGGGTACTCTTTGGTTTTGTAACAATCAAGTATCCACATCTGCATTTTAATGTGCTTTCAATGGTACGAAAACAGGATCCAACCGGTTGTATTTTATTGCTAGAATGTGGTAACAATTTTTCATTCATCCATCCTGATGGAGTTTTCAAACTAAGTGAGTTAGGCGATGCCTCATTGATCATATGCTGATCAAAATATTTCCTAGGATAAACCATAGCTGGTGGCAAAAATATACCCGATGGTCACAGTCACACACGTCACAACGAGGACCCCACTTTCGCCACTCGTGCATAGATTTAATTGCTTGGCTTCTTTCTCTGCTATTACCTTCTTGGATGTCCGAACTGTTCTAGTTCATGTCTAAGTTGGAAATATATGAAAGGCTACAGAATTTGGGATATCTCGTAGATAAGTTACGTAAATTACTAAAGAATGCCTAAACATTGTGTTTGTTGAATGACAACAATCTTGAGAGTACAAGATTGAGGCTTTCCAACACATCTTCGGGATTTCTAATATTAAGATCTTTATAATGATTCACTCTTGACCTGAAATTTTGCTTTTTTCCCACGAAGTAGGTATCGATATATTGTTGTTCTTGGCAATTTCATACGCTAAAATGCCTCACAGCCACGGTAGACTAACATATTTTGTTGCACATTTTTATATATTTCGGAAATAAATGCTCCAACTCTGAAGGGAAATTTGTCGTACAGAATAATTTGGCTTCGTTTTAGCATTGTGACCTGGTACTTTCTTATTTTTTGACATGCCTGTTCAAATCTCTGTAATCAGTGTTCTTCAAATTACCAACACGTCTAATAGAATATCACTGCTCTACCACTAATTGCACTGCTTCTCTCATTGAAATGTCTTTCATGTTGCCTTGCATGTATTTCTCGTGGTCAAACCATTCATCTGTAACATGTAACATCCAGGGATCCCAATCGGATCCAGGGGGGACGATCGCAAATAAAACCCATCCCAGAGTTTCAAGCTCCTAAAAGTAGCTCTAAGTAGCAGTATGATAACCCCTCCGCCCCAGAAGTCGGTCCTGGATCCACCCCTGCAACATGATAGTAAAAGTTCCGTAAGATCCCAATAATATGATGTGTTTCTAAATGAGTATGCTAAATACTTGAACTTCTATAAACACAATGAGGTACAGAGTGGATCAGTCCACTGTGTACCACACCGATGTGATCCACTGTGTACTTGTTGCTGTCAACCCAAACAATTCCCCACGACAAGGAACAATTAAAGTAGAAGAACAAAATAAACAATGCTATATTACAAATACATTCTTATCTACTTCCCACGTTCATGATATTCGAAATTACAAGATAAATCACAAAGTCAGAGCATTCACTTCTATTACTTAATTTTTTACTTTAGCACGAGCCAAACAGATTTTTCACTTCACCACAAGTGAGAAGCATCCATTGTTGTGGACATTTCGTTAATAAGAGTGTAATGTGAAAACAGAATAACTGACGTGCACTAGTTGAATTTGTGCTATAAATAAATGAATAACGCCTCCTGATCCACTGTGTACTACTTTCCCCTATATATATATATATATATATATATATATATACAATTTGATGTGCAATATGATGTTTATGGTTTCAGAATATTACGTATGGAGTAGTTTTACGAACTTATTTGTCATAATTAATTTAGACTTGATAGAAAGTTAAGCAAATCTAATATATTTTTTAATTTCATTTACGACCTCAAGCTGATAAATGCACACAACAAAATAACACAGCGTGCTTACCTACTTAGGCAAAAATCTTCGTTTTTTGATTTTCTGGAGTAAGTGGTCTCCGGAACGTCACGCTGCAAGCACCAGCAATAGTCCGCCATCATGTTTTCGTTCCACCTTCCCTGGTGCCGGTTCTCCATGGTTTTGATATCCTGGTGAAATCGTTCACCCTGTTCTTCACTAAGGGGACCAAGATTGGAAGGAAAATAGTCTAGATAGCTGTGTAGGAAATGAAGCTTCACACTCATATTTACTCCTACCTTCTGAAATGTGGCCAACAAATTGTCAACAAGTTCCTCGTAGTCGTCCGCTTTAAAATATCCAAATAAGCTTGTAACAACGACACACTTTTTGTGGGTTCATGGTTTGTAAGAACACTTTATTTTTCATTAGCAACCTTATCTGGGGGCCGTAAAAAATACCAGCTATCACTTTCTCCTGTGTCAATGCAGGAAATTTCGAGCAAATGTATTTGAAGCAAGGACCATTCTGATTCAAGCTTTTACATTCTGTTTCATTAATCCCATCTTTATGTGTAGTGAAGGTAGTAACATTTTCTTAGGATCAACAAGCTGTTCGTTCTGGATGTTTTTCACTCCCACTTCAAAATCTACTCTGGCAGGCCACAATATTCGTATCCAGTGTTCATTTCTTGCACAGCTGTCCCATAAACAAATAAAGCAAGGATATTTCGTAAAACCTGCTTTTCGGCCCAGTAATATTCAAATTATCTTGAAGTCCCCACACATAAGCCATCTATCATTCTCATAATTTATCTTTTCAAGGAGCATTTTCAATGTTTGGTAGCTTTCCTTCAAATGTGTGGAGTGACCAACAGGAATGGATGCCAACTTATTGCCATTATGCAGCAATACACACTTTAAACTCCTCTTCGAAGAGTCAATAAAGAGCCTCCATTCTTTCGCATCATAATCACACCCCATAGCTTCAATTAGTCTTTTTACATCTGTACAATACACAAGTTCTTCATCTTTTTGAAAATATTGTAAAAATGCTTCTCTCTGTCCCGATATACGATAGTTGTTCCTGGTGCAACATATTCTTTTCTTTCAGTCTTGAACCCAGCAATTCTGCTGATGCTTTTGGTAGAGCAAGGTCGCGAATTAAATCATTTAATTCTGATTGAGTGAAGGGTTTGCATGAATTGCATTCATCAGACACCACAAAATCCTCGTCACTACGTTCTGTATTTGTGTTGACAGAACAATCATCATCACTGGAACTTGCAAACGTGCTGCATGTAGGGATAGGAATTTCATTACTGTGAGGAACAGGTCTTCTAGCAGAGTAAAGATCGGGATACTGAATAGTATGTTTAGATTTTCTGCTCATACCAGATACATTTACCATACAGAAATAGCAGTCATTTACATGATTTTGCTGCTCTCGCCACACCATTGGGATTCCAAAACTAAGGCTTGTTCTTCGACCCTTGCTCCATTGTCTGTGATTTTCTACACAGGTCCTGCATACTTTATGTGGTGCCCATGGCTTATCTTGGTCGCCCAATTTAATTCCGAAATATGCATGATACACTTTTCATATAAATTCCGAAATATTTGTTCGTTGTTTCGGGGTTGTGAAAGAACCACAAATATAGCAAAATATATCCGGATCGTTCTTACACTTTCTACGAATAGATGCCATGTTATTTAAACTCGGTACAGCTTCCAACTTGATCAGAATGTGTGTAGTCTACACTATAGTAGTTGTAATCCTGTAGATATCACTACACCAATACAGTGCACCAATACTAGAAATAACCAGATCAGTAACTGTTCGCGAAACTTCCACAGAATTCTAGCACACCTTTCGCAATCTATTAACTCGCCGTGTTTTCCATAAACAAAGAGTGCAGCGTACAGTAATTCGTCACCCTGCATAAAAATTCAGCTGTGACTACTCCCTTATTTCAACCCTTTACATACGTAATATCGTCTTCAATTTTAATTGAACATGATTTTGAATTACCTATACTTTATTTAATATATTTTTTTAATTCTTACGTAATTACTCGTAAAAATAAAATTAAACGTAACAGCGTATGTGCTGCCATCTTGTGACATCTTGTAGAACTACTTTACGATTAATGGCTCTAAGGCATACATGAAATATTAGATAAAATTTCATTTTGTGAAAATACCTGACGAGATAGAGAAAAACGGATTTCATTTTTGGATTTAGCATACTCGAATTATTAGAGAACAGCTGGTAGCCTCCAGTCAGCAAAATTGATGTAGACCAGTGTTATCTTATAGGGGAGAGAGATAGACAAAAAGAAAAAAAAAAAAAAGCACGTACCCATTGAATAACGTGCTACAAATTAACATTGTGTAATTCAGAAGCGAATGTTTTCATGCAAAATTCGTAACATGTTTGGAAGTTAACATCAATGTCTCACGCACATTTTGGACAAACGTTTCTACATATATACTACTGCATTTGAATATTAATATCCCCAGGATTGAAAATATCCTCTTCTAAACCGGTTGACTAGTTTCAACCATATTTTACATTGCCATCAGACCGTCAGTGCTCAAGAGTAGAAATACCAAAACCTCGAGCACGTTCCACCGAGGGGCAATAACTGAAAAGCCATTTCTCCCATAGATGTCAGTCGAGCGAAGCGACGTCCAATTATGTGCAACTATTTGTGTATATGCTTCGGTTAGTAGAGGAACTGAGAGACTGTGGAATGGGGAAGGTTTATAATGATCAGTATATCTGCTCTGCTCTATTTTGTGTTCCAATCTTACGGTGATTGTCGGAAATCTTTCTGTAAAGACAGCGCATGTCGTGTGATAATTTTGTACAGAACAAGAACATCAAAGTGTTTCTTCATTGACCTTACGCACCTAATTATTTTTAATTACTTACACTATTTTCAAATCTGAAAGATTAATTGTACGGTAGATGTTTTGAGTCCAAGAGTGTCATTCTCCAGTATCTAAAATAGATTCCTTCCCACAAAAATACTCAAGATGCCTTTGGTTGTTGAGAGAAAATATATTGCAACGATGTATAGAAGAAGACGAGGATTATTTTGAAGAAAGACAAAAGATATCACTCGGAAAAATAAAATCAACGATATTTTTGAATTTCGTTTGCTATGATTGGAAGGGATTCTGCACATGAAAAGGAACAAAAAAATATAATAAAAAGGTCGAAAACGGCTTCTTTCCCGCGTTACGGACGTCCAGGGTGGGGGTGGTGAAGAACTTTCAAGGTAAATGGTGGAAAACTACAATTCATAGAAGTATAGCGATAGGAGCCCAGAAATCAACCATTCCGTGTACTATGAGTGTGCAAAAGATTCTCCAAAAGACGCGAAGGGTTGCACGGAGGTCATGAGGGAAGTGAGTTCTAGAGAAATGTTGTGAAATGACCACTTAGATGTAAACCAATATCTGTAATAACGATGGAAGATTACAAGTGCTGTATATGCAAGATGGCGGGGGATCTATGTTTGGTTTCATAACACGACTGGAGGAAAGAAGGGAACATTACGTAGGTAGGCCGTATTCGTAGCTGTACGTAACGAATGACAGGTTATATATGATAATGTACTTTGCACATACACAAGGAACAAAACATTGTATTAAAATTAAGTCACTCTTCCTTTGTAGATTTTAGTCATACTAAGTAATATTTAAATTTGAAGGAACATAATTGTTCTTTATATACGAGGGCTGCTGGAAACGTTTCTGTAATCGATACGAAAATTCTGGAAATGGTTTTATTGTTTTTCAAAGTATTCACCTCTAAGATTGATACACTTTTGCATATTTTCATCCAATTTTGAAAGCATTTTTTCCCCTCTGAGGCTGCTACCTTAGAAGTGACTGTTCGGAATGAGTCAACAGCTGTTTCAGGCGACGGAAATTGCACGCTGCGTACCTCATTTTTCATGTGTGGGAACAAAAAGTGGTCATTAAGTAGTAAATTAGGTGAGTATGGAAAATGAGTCATTAATTTGACTTTCTTACTGGACAAAAAATCAACAGTTTGGTGTGCTGAATGGAAACTGCCGTTCTCATGGTGAAAAATAATGCCACGATTTGAGTTTGTTTTACACAGTTCATTGATGACTTCTAATAAACAAATTGTTTTATACTACTCAGCATTTAGTTCTTCGGTCTTCTAAGGCTTTGGTTGCCATATATCCGATATAACCGAAGAAACAAGCAATTTGCTTAGTAAATGCGCAAACAAGTTTTGTTGGTTTCGGGTCATCTTGAAACACCCAAACATTTAATGCTGTTTAGTTTTGTGTTCGTATAAATAATAGATCCAAGTTGCGTCCCCTGTAGCGATGTAGTGTACTAAATTTGTTTAACTTCGTTAAATTTTTTGATAATTTCTTTACTCCAACTTTCACGAGCCTGTTTTTGAGCTTCCGTCAAGTTATGAGGGGTTCAGTGGTTCGGAAGTTACCGTACGTTCACATAACCATGCAGAATCGTATATATTGCATTCATGTCAATGTTCAAGAAATCCTGAAACTTACGCATGTCACATGCCGATCTCTCTCTCAACCATTTCACCCGCAGTGTTAATATTAGTGGCAACAACAGATGGGGACGGACGATTCTCACAAAATTCATCATTGAAAAATGTGCGACCACGCTAGAATTCTGAAAACTAATTGTACATAGTTCCTGTTGGGTGGTGCTTAATCCCTAAAACCCAAGTGAAATCGCTTGATGCTTTGTTTTGGTGTTAAACTACATTCGAAATATTTTTTTTTTTTAAAAAAAGAAAAAGAAAAGAAGGAAACGGGAAAAAAAAGGAAATTATTACCCGAAAATGTTCACGAGAAATTTCTATTTCTCACACAAAACCACTTCTTCAGACTGCTGTGAAAAATAAACGAATATTCTTAAACAAACAATCAAAAGTAATTTAAACACAGAAACGTCTAACCTTTTTAATTTTATAAAAGCGGAACACTAGCGCCACTGTTAATAATAGCTTGCAGAAACTTTTTTTAGTAGTCCTCGTATCAGATAATAAATTAAACTCTGCTGTTTGTAATGGAATGCCCTGTCTTGCATTGATAAGTAATTTGTTTTGTGTTTTGGAATGATCAGCGTGCGTTTCTTCGATGCACTTTAGTCTCAATTTCGACTGCTAATAGAAGCACAGTTTATATATATATATATATAAAATGTTAACCTAATATTCTGAGGTAATCACAGAGTTACTAGAATTGTATGTATCAATTTTCGCTATCGAGAACTAAAAATAATAGCATCAGAAGATGATACTTTGACTACGCATCACCTGATTGATATTTTCATTCTGGTCTGCCAGTCTTATGAAGTTCCAGCGTTAAATATATATATATATATATATTTTTTTTTAAAGAAAGTTCTTTAAAGTATGGAATTATTAATCCTCTTATTTTCTTTGTATCGCAGGTGTTGGCGTGTCAAGAAAGACCTCGAAGCCATCAACAACAGGTTACTTACATATGCCTTGGTATCATAGTGTTGACAGAAAGCGAGCGGAAGAGATGGTTAAAAACGGTAAATGTCTTGTATTCTTTATAAGTATTTGTTTATTTTCATCATCAACGAACATTCACTATACATGAAAGGAGAAAGTACTTTTGTTGATGAATCAAATACTGATGCCACCAAGAGAGGAAGTACAACTGGCTATGAAAGTTTCATTATTATTGTAATAGAATGTTTTCTGTTTGTTTACTATTGCAAGTACCATCTTTCGCAATAATTACTGAGGATATATCGCCACGCCCAAAATTGAGCAGACTTAGCTGTCATTTGTAAATTCATTCCTCTTAATTTGCAATACGAAACTTGCAGGTCCAAAGTATAGTTGTCTAAACTATTAATGCCAGATACTTAGAAGCATATTTTTGATCATAGTTTGTTGATAGATTAAGAGCTTAACGCGCCTTTCCAGCACTAAAACTGTATGATGTTCGTTTTGAACGTGTTCTGAGTTTTGTTGTTCGAGCAAGGAAGTCTTTTTATTTTAAAAATAATTTCATGTACTGATATTCATATAAAGTCAGTAAATAATACTATTAAAATATTTCGAATGTGTTTATATGTATGTTTGGTATATGTTCATACTTCCCAATTTTATATTATTTATTTAATGGGAAATCTTCATGGCACTGCCACGGCAGTTTGCGGCAAACTAGTATATCGCGGAACATCCTTTTAGAATGCCCGTATTAGTAAGTTCCATCAGACACACACACACACACACACACACACACACACACACAATTGAATCTTGCAACTATGTCCGGAGCAGAATGTTGAATTTTTTTCTTTAACACTATTACAGAAAATATTCAAAATTACTGACTTTTTTTTCATTCGCTTCATTTATTTTTTTTAATGGTGTATTAAATTTTTTCGACTGTCTTTACTTAAAAAAAATAATTCAGGCTGAAACTTCTACAAAAGCACTTAAATAAATAAACATTTTATATACACTATATGTTTTCAAAGGAACTTGAATGATAATCAATTTTTGTCTGATATTGATTCTGCTCACTGATATGAAATTGGTTTTAACCGAGATCACCTTTACCTCTTGCACAGTTAGGAAATATATCGTGTACATTAACTGTTCTGGTGGAAAACTAAATTCGTAATAAACATTTATTTTTATTCCAGTTTTGAAAAAAAAAAATGGTTAATGATTGAGTTCTGATAACTACCTTCACGTTTGTTTTCTATGTTTGCACTTTGTGACTTTTAATTTCTTGTTAATATTTTGTTTGTAATTGAAAACAAATCTTTACCATTAGTATATATGGAGTGTACAGAGCACAAGGGAATCAAGTCCAGTCTCCAAATTTGTGAGAAAAAGAGAGAATGCTTAATTACGTGGAAAAATTAACTTTTTTTTAACATTATAAGAGTTATTTACAATGTCTGGGCATGAATCTGTTATGTTCTGAAGGAGCTTAAGGTAGAAATTTTAAAGATAAAATGAGTCTAAAGTGACCAAAAGTAAACTTGATTCCATTTGTGTGTTGAACGCGTCACTTGTGAAAGACGTAACTGTTTTATATTCCATACTGTATAATAAAATGTATCAATGTTCTATACATTTAGCGATTTTTTAAAAAATAATTTTCATTTACTTCCAGGGGAAAATGGCTTATTTGTCGTTCGTCCATCATCGCAATCACAAAATCCTCTTACGCTGACTTTATGGTTTAACAACAGAGTTTATAATATTGGCATAAGACATCGCTCAGATGGAAGATTTGCGCTGGGAACACAAAAGGCTAATGAACAGGTCTGTTAAAGTGCTTATAATATGTTCTTTGTCTAGTTCTTAAGGATATAAGTGTAACACATCTAATTTTTTAAGGAGATTATCTTGTTGATTGCGTCCATCCTGTGTGTTATATAACATGGTCAAAAAGGCCATAGAGTAACTTGTTTGAAACTGTTCGGGAAAACTATAGACTCTGTCAATCAGGTAAGTGTTACAGTTATCTCCTTAAAAAGTAGATTTAAAACGTTCAATTACTTGTCTTGAAATAAATATTTCATCTAAGTTTGACATATTGTTCATATTTACTTGATATAGACTGTTAACAAGCATACTGAAGTACGTGTATAAGAACGTTTATTAGCATTGACTAGTACTTTTGTACGTATATGCATTTTATCTTTCTCGCTATGCTTTCTCTCCTTTCCCTGCTCTCTTTCTCTCTCTCTCTCTCTCTCTGTCTCTCTCGTTTTGCACGTTATAATGAAGAATTAAGATAGTTAAAAACGTTATTTATTATTCTATCCTTATTATTTACTTTACTGCCACGTTACGAGTCTAAAAATCAAAACAAAATACAAATAATATTGATCAGTTTTGTGGAGAAGGGAGAGTACCATAAAGAGAATTGTGACTCATTTGAAACAGAGTTCTCAAGCTTCAGCTTCAGAAGTGAAATTTTCTGTTTCCCAAAGTGAGTGGAATTTAAAGAGGTGAAAATGGAGACGGAAATAAGCAGAAAAATGATTCTTACATGAGTTAAGTACTTGCAATGCAAAGTTCGAAATTTACATAGAATTGTTAAATATTGCCACAACCACAGCACCGCTTACTGCATCTTATACATCTGTTCACGCTCAAAGAAATGTTTAAGGCCTCAAGAAAGCATTACCAGAAACACTGAAACAAGATTTACAATTGCTGTCTTCTTCTTGATAAACCACCACTTTGATTGTAATGGATATACACCTTATATAGCATTCACTATGCAGGTTTGCAAGACGAGATAGCATTACAAATAAAAAATGTTTTATGTTCTTCAAATCATTATTCCTTCTACGAAATGCCTAGCAACGGGAGGCGAAATCCTTAGTTTCCAAAGGATCTTAGTTGAGAGCAGCTAGCTTATGTCCATGATAGAATAAGATATAGCGATCTGGATACGCGAAGATATCAGCAAAGCGTAAAAATGTGACATTGTGTAATAATAAATTTTTAATAAGGTCCTTGCTGAAGTAAGTTTTGACGAAGATTTACCTAATCGATTCCTCAAAGATCAGTAGTTCACAACAGAATTGGAGATACTACTGTAGATTGTTCACCAGATATTACCAAGAAGTAGATATAATTTATATTATTTTATGTACAGTACACACACACATACACACAGAGAGAGAGAGAGAGAGAGAGAGAGAGAGAGAGAGAGAGAGAGAGAGAAAGAAAGAAAGAAAGAAAGAAAGAAAGAGAGCATACATATAAAAATATGCCAATATGACAGTCATACATATAAATAGTGATGCCGTGCATTTTTAAACCGAGCGATTCTTCCTCTCACTAATTTCAACACCAAACTATAAGAATAATCCTCTAATCTCTAACAACACACATGCAGTGCTATTTTAAAACCTGAGTGTTTCTAATAAATATTCAGGAAGATCTGTTTATATGATTGCAGAGAACGCACTCCTTTATTATTAGCCCATTCCACCTGCAGTCAAAATAGTCGATTGGAAGTTGTCAAAATAAACGACAAAATTATATTTCATATGAAAGTTTATCATAGAATTGTTATGAATAGCTTCGGGGGAGGGAGAATGTGAGTCCTGGTGTTTGATTGACTTCAACTGTAAGTGTGGGAATTACATAAACACCTGAATAAACACATATGTTGTGTTGAAAATAAATAACATTTACGACAGTTACCATAGATTTTTTTTTTTTTTTTTTTTAACGCGGAGAGGGGGAATGGACGTTCACTCTCTTGTTCTCTGTTGATTTACATTCCAAAGTGTAGAAATGATTATGAAGCTTCAAAAGTATATGCCATATTCCACGAAAATCTAACATTTTTACGAAAATTACCTTGGATCATATTATAATATCCGAACCATGTGATACTAGTAAAGAAATAAGCAGACTACACTCCGCCAGCTGTCACATGATTCCGAAGAAGGAGACTTCATCTACAACAATGCCACTACCGAGATTCAACAAGGGACCCCGAAGATCTACCTTTAAAAGAGGAGCAGCGAACACCTCGGCGTCAGTCTGCTTTTAGATTGACCGTACCTATTCTCGAGTTAACGAAAGCTGGCTTCTGACAGTACGAGAAAGCATGTGGTGTGTTGAAGGCATTGTTGGTAAAAACTCTGGAACTACAGAAGTAGCAGCTTCAACGACAAACTTAGGACGGTTAATAATTCATTCTATAATCGTAACAGTATGCCGGGAAGAATGATTTCTAAATAAAAACAATAATAGTACTTGGAACAATGACGTATACTAGGGGTAAGGTTCGGGATTTAAACCTCTTGAGGAAGGCACTATGAAAAAATAAACATTCTATATTAGTATCCACAATATATAATATACAAAAATCATGCCTGTCCTGAAAGGATAGGAAATTGATTGCTTCCTTCCCTTCCTTCGTTCATGAATCTACAGGAAAAATTAATAATAGATTACTAAACTTAGTTTTACATTTGTACACAAAATCCGGAATTTCTGCCGTACCATCTGTTCTCCATTATCAGTGTTGCTTCTCCTTGTCTGCTTGTTCGATTAGGACGTTCTTTCTTTTTCTTCATGCTTTCAATCCTTTCTCTTCCTTCTTAAGTGTTCCTTTTCTTCTGCCTATGTTCTATTTCACTATTGCCACTGCCTTTCTCCTTGTTCTTTTTCTCTTATTTCCATAATGGCCTGTTCTACTGAAAACATTACCTCCTCCTTTTATCTTTTCCTCCTTCACTGTATATTTATAGCGTAGTTCTAGACACTTCTGGTTGTTCTGTTAATTGTATCTTCCCTATTACTACTATACTCTGTTTGTACTTCTTGTTCCTCGTTCCATCGTAACCTCTTTTGCTTGTCTTTCAGTCTCTGTCTCTCTTTTTCCTCAAATTTCTGTTTCCAATCATCCAAGCTTCTTACTACTTCTCCTCTCACAAATATAAGTAGTTTATCTTCAATGTGCATTCTCGCTTTCTTCGTCACTTTTTCACTGCTTTCTGCTTCTTTGGTTCTTCTTCGTATTGTGTCGTAAAGGAGCTATTTCTCTGCTTTTTGAATCAAGTTCTTGTATCTCAGATTGATACACTACTCCCTATCTACAGTCCTTTTGACGCAGTATTCTCTTCCAAACACTTTCTTAAAAATATTATCTCCTGTCTTTTAGATGTCTCCTTCCTTCTTTTGTTCTTCCACTTATCCACTGTCCTTTTCAGGAGCAGAGGCATTTCAACTCGTATCGTGTTCATTATAGTTTTGGAAATATTCCACAGTATTAATAAAACAAAACTATCCAAACCACAAATATACGAGGGTGATTCAGATACCTCCAAGGTGATATCTTTATTTATGTATGACAGATAGCACCGATACATGTATCAGTGGAAAGCTTGCAATGTCAGCTACAAATAGTGGCATAATTTTTTAACATAGTCCCCATTACGGGCAACACGCTTGCGCCAATGCGAAACAAGGTTTTTTTATGCCGTGGCAAAGAATTATCGTGCCTGCTAGCGACACCATTGCCGAATTGCTGCATCCACCTCCGTGTCACAACTGTAGCGTTGGCCCTTAAGGTGATCTTTAAGTTTGGGGAAAGAGCCAAAAGTCACAGGGCGCAAAATCCGGACTATAGGCAGAATGAGACAGAATGACAACAATACTTTGTCAGCAGATGGGACAATTTTGAACTTTTTGGCGGAGGAGAGGGCGTGTGGAGGTACTCTATCGACTGACGCTTCGTTTCCGTGTCGTAATGGTGTATCCACGAGTCGTCGCCAGCGATGAATGTTCTTTGCGCACAACCTTCCACAGTTAGGAATTCAATGATAGTCCACTGTTTCAACTGAACGTCACCACTGGATGCCGTGGGTTGCTCCATTAGTTAGGAATGAGAAGAGATAGGAAGGTGAAACAAGTGACATTCTATAGCTTAAACATCAGTGCATTAATGATAAACAGTTCAGAATGTTTTCAGTACTATTAGCCAAGTAGTGGGCTTGAATACATACTTTCTGAATCGTCCTCGTATATTAATAACATTCGTGTAATAGTTTCGTCAGGGTAACATCCTCTTCATCAAACACGCTATGAAAGACCAATCTAAGAGTAACAAATATACACAGAAAATGAAAGGAGTGCATGCCCACACTTCCCAGAGCCAATCAAGTTTTCCTTCCACTTTTTACATCCATCTGTACAAAACGTACAATTTTTAATTAGATGCAAAATGTAAATTTTTGATTAGGTGCTTGTCACATACTTTTCCAAATAATTCGCATACCTCTTCTGAATTTGGATTGTTGTTCATGATACATGCTCGTGAAATACATTTGAAAATGTTTCTAATGCTTACCATTTCTATTGAATGGAAGATTCACTGCTTCTCAGTTGTGAGGTGTTTCTAAAGTAGCGGTACAAACTTTCGAAGGTAGTTTTATAAAGTAAATAGAAAAGGAAAGGAAATTTTAAAAAATACAGATAGAAAAGAGTTTGTTTACCGAAGAGTACAAAAGTCATTCAGGAGAATGATGACATCTGAATGCGATAGTAAATCATAAGTAGCGATATTAAATCTATGGGTAAACGAAAATTTCTTTACAAATCTGTAAATAAATAAATTGCAGATTAAACTTTTATTCTTTAACTGTCAAAAAAACATTTTGTGTATCGAATATCGATTGTTATTTGTCTTTTTGTGATATATGTGTATATACAGACTGCGGAAAAACACCACATTCAAACTCCAGGAGGCGACTATTTATATCAAATGAAAGAAAAAAAAAACTTCTAATAAACACGAACCGCAAAACGCCTTCTTTCATAACTATAAACCATCGAAAATACGAAAAAAACGCTTTTTTAAAATGCCCTAGCTTGAAAACTGTGGGTCGAATTGCAAGAGGGTCAAAAAAATTACACTGAAACTAATATGTGTTCTATCTACATATCCATGTTTCGAAATCCTGCCATATTAGCGCAGCGAATTGTATAGTGGAACTTAGGATACGTGAATATTTTTAAGCACTAATTGATTATTCATTTCACCGTTACCAAACGATCGTAAAACATAGATATTAAGGTAGAGCGTATTTATGTAAGTCTTTGACTCGCTTGCGATAGGCCCCATAGTTTCAGGCTAGGGCGTTTAAAAAAAATGACTTTTCGCATTTTCAGCAGTTTATAACTGAAAGGACTATTTTTCGGTCAACTTTATTAGATTTTTTTTTTTCTCGTTCGTTAAACAAGAAATCACATCCCGTAGTTTGATTATGTCGTTTTAACGCAACCTGTGTATTTGAAAAGCTTAACTTCAGTATTTTTGCTAATAAAATTATATTTATTTTACAGAGTTTCACTTCAGTGGAGGAAATGATAGCCACTTACCACAAAGAACAGTTAGTGTTATACAGTTGTGGTGAGAAAACAGGTAGAACTGTACTAACTAATACACCACGAAAAGAAGCAGTGCCGTAAAACCTTTGTTTAATGACTGATTATTGGTGTCGCTTGATAAAGCATATACCAGAACTGTGAACAAATAATAGCTTTTGATCAAACAGTCATCCATATTCCACTGTTTATGGATTTCAAAATGGTATTCTGTGCTATGAATTGTACGTTAATAAATCATATAAAGCTGTGATATTGTATAGTAGCTATTTTAGATATATATGTAATAGCGAAGTATCAAATTTCCAAATCCATCTTTTATTACATTATTATTTGTAGTACTTACGTGGTTATTGATTTTAATGGTGTTGCCTATCTTAATTCATACACAAGTCCTTACATTTGTTATTTTACAAGTTAGTAGTCATTTATTCTGTTTAGGCATTTACGATATATAGAAGTGATGTTGGTAAGTTAATAAAACTGTATTTTATTTTAGTTCTCATTGTATTAGCTCACACTTACTACAAATCGAAGACTAAAATTCTGCAAATCGACGAAACCTACTTAAGCTTATCGTTCAAAATATATAAATACAAGTATATGTTTTGGTCTTTTCAAGATTTATTTAAACTATTTTGAAGAACTGCCACTGCCCTAAAAGCTTTATCAATTAGCTGATTTGTTGATATTCTAAGGAAGCTGGTGGGTGGTTAAAACAGGTTGAAGAACGTACGTTATCATATATAACTTCAAAATCTTCTAACTGCTTCTGTCTACACCCAGAATAATGTGACTAATTTGTGTCTAATGTATTGTAATCTCAGATAGTGTTTGACTTTCCTGTGTTTACAAATGGACTCCTTCATGCCCACAAGGCTAGAATTTTCGCTATCAGTGTGGATATTCTTAGGTTCAGATCCAGTAATAGGTTCCATTCTTTATAACTGCAGTGTTTTGTTAGGATATAAAGTAAAATCATAAATCATACGTGCTCAAGAAGGAGAAGGGTGTAGTGTACTTCGTATTAAGAACATGCACATGTAGTGAAGCTGCTTTTGATTAAGTTAATAAACTGTAGTGAAGCTGCTTTTGATTAAGTTAATAAACTGCTTTTCTCTATCACTGGGCAAATTGTGCAAAACAATATTCCCAAGACAACTGGTAGAAGTGAAAAGGATTTCTGCTTAAGCAACTGATTGTTGAGAAAGATTTTGCTGTTATTTAAAATCTATACCTAGAAAGTTGGAACAATTCATTATGTATAACAAAATTGAGTGAGACCAAAATGGCATATTTGGTGTGGATATACAAATAGCCTTTCTTGTCTTTTTTTACCGAACCTTTATCAATTAGTTTTAGCAGTAGTTTTCAACGTTGTTGAAGCTGCTACTAGGTATTTAAACACAGAACAAACAAAGGTCATACGTTCGTAGGGAAAAACTTGGCCATATGAACCTTGAAGGAACTGTATATAACGTCAAATTTATTGTTATTTGTGAATATGTTGTTTACGATTATTCATTAGAACAAAATGGCAGTTAATATTTGGTGTTGATGTAAGATTAAAGTTATAATACTTGTTGATTTTGGATTATTGTTATTTTCTAACATCGATAATAAATAGGAAACAAGCCAGTTCACTATAATGAAGTAGGACAGTGACATTACATCTGTTGGTGATATGAAATTACTTACCAAAAGAGCGTTTAACATTTCCCGCAAGCGCAGAACGTGTTTACTTTGAGCAGCTAGTAAACAAAAAATAAAGATAAAAAAATCACCGCGACCTGACGGTTCGAAAGGTATTACACGTGTTGAGATTTTTATTAAGAAAATCTAATGAAACAAATTGGCATCACTTGTATTCACTCTTTGAAATTCATTGTCGTCTGGTTCGTGAATAATAATCTAATATAGTTTAATGGTTAAACTTCGCTGATATGTATCCTATTTTTTTAAAAATTATGTTTCAGCTAGATCCACGTTCTTAACATCATTCGTAACCTGTAATCGAATTCGCGGAGATGTTATTCACATTGACGCTCGCCTTGCTTGTTCATGAAGGTATAATATTACGTTTAATCTTTTAGAGATGCAGTACATTCTATCATAAGCCGTTGGAAAGGTGAGAAAATAAAGAGTAGAATTTGAATTAATAAGGAATTATTTCACCAATGAGATGAAACTGAATGGCTGTTCAGCAACCGGACTGGATAGTGTAGTTGTTAACGCACCGATACGGTAACCCGGAGACAAGGGTTCAAATCTCGGCCCACTAGAGCGTTTTTCACTTTTGTGAAAATTTTGCATAATTTATATTTTTCATGATTAGAACTACGTAGGTTGATCACTTAATATTATATCTAGAATGCACTATATTATTCTGAAACAGTTTGAGAGGTTATTTGGGTATTTCGTGTTAAAGAATCAGCAGAAATAAGAATTGTTTTTCTTTTGTTAATGGATCAGTAATTCTTGTAGACACTCACTTTCCCAGTGATATTTATTAACATATTATTTCTTTTCAATCAATAATACTTAAACACATAGGCATATAAGTAATACATTTAGAGAAAAAGTATTACCGTGTTTTACAGACTGTAAGACGCACCTTAATTTTTAAGCAATTTCTTTTTAAATCGTAACATTTTTACCATTTTTATTGTTAGATTACAAAGCCAGACTTAAAAAAAAAAAAAAATAGTTTATAAAACCGAACTAATCTTTAAAATCCTTGTTTCCAGTTTTTCGCAGAGATTACGATCTGTATATTCTAGACTGTGGTTCTGGGTTTGTGATTGCGGTGCGGGAGGGAGACAGTGTTAGCAAGCTTGTGAATCCCCGCAACTCATGTTCGTCGCATTGGTGCACTGCTACTGTCAGTTGAATCCAAAGTTGCCAGGTAGAGAGAAGTTTCCCGCGACATCGAATATATGGCCATTTTTAAGACAGGCGGGTATTTCAAATCAAACACTGGACATTTTAAATTTAATTTCGAGTATAACACGGACCTGAATTTTGGAGGCAATTTTTCGAAGAAAAAAGGGCGTATTATAGTCCGTAAAACACGGTATACATTTAGTTTGTGTGGTCAGAACTACTCAAAGAATGTAATCGTTAATGTGTTGTAAATTGTGTTGTGTGGACGCATTTTTTCATTTTCATTCCAAATATGTGTTATTATCGTGTTCGTAGATGTATACATTTCTGGAATTATTATTTTTTTCCTAGTAAGAAACATATACACACACCCAAATCAATTTCCTGAAGAGAGTTTATGGGACCATTTTATATTTATTTCAGCAGGAAGTATCACTCATTGTAAAATTAAAATATAAATTGAAAGAAAACTTAAACGTAATATTTCGAACACTATTTAAAAAAAAAAATGGTTGCATTGGGTTAATTATATGTCTTTAAATACATATTTATAAACTTGGGATACTAAAGTAAACTTTAGTTTTTAAATGTCATTTCTAGTTTCCTTTCTATAGTGATTTATTGATTGTAGAATAATGGTTGACATGATTTGAAAGGTTTAATTACTGTTGTACTATTAAAATATGTGCGGTAATGCATTGAATGATATTTTTTTTTTTTTTTTTTTTTTGAGTGGAATTAACAATTTCTTGCAAATTCTTTTTTATTTTAATAAGCTTTCGAAATTATTCATAGGTAACAATATCACGTTTGAAAAAATAATTTGCGTGTATTTTTATAAATAAATTTTTCATTGTGGTTAGCTTTAGTGTTATGTAGACGTTGATGTAACTTTTGAAATATATCATTTTTTTAGATTCGCTATTATAGTGTTTAATATTGTTGCGAATTGAATTGAAATTCGTATCAAACTCGTAAATGGTGCTTAATATTGAGTATTATCAGCAACGCAAATCTGTCTTCAACCTTGGGGAGGGGGGTGTAAGACTGTTTTTATATATATATATATATATATATATATATATATATATATATATATATATATATATATATATATATATATATATATATATATATATATATATATATATATATGAAGACGTAGGGGGAAAATGATAACCCTCAAAATCGTGAAAAACGAGTGAAACAGCCTATGCTGCTTGACGCCGGTGGATCTGTTATCCCTCGAAGAGTTACCGAGTTTTGGCAACAGATGACAGAGATATGGCCAATTGCTTACAGGTTTCTCAATAGTATCACTATACGTACCCAAACATTTAAAGTCTTGTATCTCAAAATCATGTCTGTGTGGGAAATCATTATTTTCCTCCGAGGTCTTCATATATCTCGCGATGTAAAAAATATTTATGAAGTTGAAAAACAATACTGTGGAGGATTTGGGGAGCAGAGTTGTCTTCAGCATTGGGAGGTGGGCAGATTTGAGGCTTATTCTGGGGGAGGGGGGAGATGAAATTCATATTGCGGTAGATGAATCTGATTTCTGGGGTGAACCTCTTGTATATTATATATAAGGCGATGTAAATGAAGTGGCAGTCGGACACAAATCATCATATTTCTCCCCCTCACGCCCAAAAAAATCAAATCGAATTATTGGGGGGACAGTTCCTCCCAGTTCCAAGATTGAGGAAGACATGTCGCCCTCATCCCCCGGGATTTGCGCCAGTGAGTATTATTTAAATCATATGTCACTGAAGAAATAAGAATTGTAGAAAGGTGTGTTATTTATGGATTTGTATATGCGCTGACAACCGATGTTTTGTTTAGCGTAAATTTTAAAGTTGAAACAGAACCAGTAAAACATTCTCTTACTGCATCTGGAAGTGGAGATTTCGTAAAATTGGTAAGGTATTAACAAGGGATCAAAATAACAGTTTAATAATATATTCTTGTACAATGAGGAGAAAGATTCTTAGTCCATTAACTTCAGTGAGAGTATAAATTTCCATGTCCAGTCGATTTATTGATAAAAAACATTCTATGTATCATAAGTTTATGTGCCTCAATAACCATTGTTCGTACGACTGTAAAACAAGATTGAATGTTTATGAAAAAGGTGAAATCCGACATTACTATATCTGGGAAACTTATCCTCCACAACTTCAAATGATAACTAAGAGGTTTTAAAGTGTGTTCCTGATATGGTGTCTTCCATTTCTAATATTTTCTCTGAATACAGTGATTGTACTGTTAAATATACTTACATTTAAAATATTGTGTTCGTAATTTGAAATTGAGTGGAAAAGTAGGTTAAGTTCAAAACTGACGTTTTTGCGTATTTACGAATATTGTTTCAGTTTAATTTTGAAGGATGTATAGATGAGAAGTCTGAAGGTGGCAATTATAATTCATATGAAAGGAATGTAGTTCTAAATATTTGTTTTCCTGTTCAGTTTTGGTAACAGTAGAAAGTTTTTTTTTTTTTTTTTTTTTTCCTTTCTTTGAGAAATAACTAGATTTTTCTGTGTCGGAATCTTTGTTACTATTGTAGTTGGACTAAACGTGTAGTTTGCCTTTTTTGCGATGTTCGATATTTCACCGTGCTTATTCATGTTTGTTTCTACGAAACAATAAAAACAATTCCCTGTTGGCTACTTGCTCAATCTGTGGAACAATGTAGATATTATGTAACCTTGTTTTCTACTCTTGAGTTTGCTATTTGTGTAAGTTTAACATTTTTTGTGGAACCGAAAGTGGCCTATGAGTTTCACTTATTAAGCTTTAATGTAAATTATACATGATTTCCATGTGTTGGATATTAGTCCTTGAAAAGAACATTAAGTAAATACTTTGTGGAATTCTGAATAAACTTGGGAGTAATTCAGAACTCCCGTAGATATGTGTAATGAGTTTTAGGTTTCTGTAGCTACTTCTGGGCATCAATTCCTTTTTATCTCGGTTTCCTAGATAATCCTTAATTTTTGTAAACACACAGGCAAAATTACTTTCGATTTTTTCGACTTATGTGTATTTGATGGATAACGTTATATAACATAGTTACATGAGTGTTTTAAAGACGTGGTAATTAAGTAGTGAATATGAATATATTGCCCAGTGAACATTGCGTTGGCGTTTTATAATAGAGAGTTGGGTAGTCTCACAATACTTTGAATAATGGATTAAATGAAATATCAGTCGTAATCGCTTATAACGAAATGTGTCAATTTTGCACAACTATATAACGGAAATTGACTAGAAATAGTTACTTTCTCGTACGAAGATTAATCAACTTCGTATTTCTTGTCATCGACGTAGATATTCCAAAGACAAATGTTTTAAGAGTATTTTTTTTAAACTTTAATACATAAAAAAGTAAAAATGGTTATTGAAGAAATATAGTTGATCTCTGAAGTATTTTTTAAAAAAATATGCATTTTCTGTTGCATTTCGTTCTGTGTATTTGTAATGATTGTTTATATAATATTGGAAATGTATAAGCATTAATTAGATATAAAGCTCAATAGGTTCTCATATGTGTAAGTATTTTTCATTTACGCTATGTTATAAATATGTACATATATTTGTGTATATTTAAAGATTTGAACTATAAAAATATTATAAATTCTGAGAGATTATTATTATTTTATTTTTATTTACTCTTTTTTTTATTTATGATGTCTAGTTTCCATAAAGTATGATGGTGTGCGCAAATCAAACAACATAAAAACATTAGGGAATCAGAACAGGGCTAGGAAGGAATGCTAAAGAAGATGAGGAAAGGGAGAGTATCCAAAAAGGAAAGTACCGAGGAAAGAATATATACGTATATAGGAAGTTTATAACGAATTACAAATGAGAACCGACAAAGCCAGAGGAATATGAAGCAGATAATCCTATAATCTTGGAATAGGAGAGATATAACATTTCTCTAAACATTATGCATATGTAGGTGTATCGTCACAAATTACATACATCACACACATTATGTAAGAACAGAATATTATTAGTATGATATAATTATTGCTTCTATTATTTATTATCGCTGGATTAAATCAAGACTATAAATGATCTCATGTGCTTTAAATATTATAAGTTCGATTGTAGAAGTGGAAGTTCAGCCCTAATACAACAGCAGAGAAAACACTTGCTGTTGCATTAGAATGAGAAATGAAATGAAATCTTTCAGTTTAACGTCTCATAATTATGTCCGTTAGGCTAAAGGAGAAGGATGATCAAGGCAAGTCAATAATGATGGAAAAATGGTGGGATGAGAATGTGGAAGGAAACGGAAGTACCCTGCGCACCGTGTAGAAAACTCACGGACCACACGGTGCGATGTTGTCCACCACAAACTTACTTGGCCTTGGATCGAACCTGGTACCCCACGCACCAGAGTTAAGCACTCTACTGCTGACCCACCTTGTTGTTCCCTGTATTGACATGAGATACGAAGGAATTCTATATAACATGTTTAATGTTATAGTTTTTCGTACAACTGATATTGATGATTATTGACAGATAGTAACAGCAGCACAAATTACCACCAAATTGGAAATTGGAAGGTATTAAATACGTGGTGCATGCAGTACATTAAATATGTATATTATGACAGGGTTCATACTGACTTGAAAGTCAGGGAAATTGCTATATTTCACAGAAGAATTTAGAAATTTAGGACTTAGATTTCTGGGCTTTCGGCATCTAAGGCCATTTAACCCGTTACATTTTGAGAGATGACGTCCCTCGGCGAGTACACTGTCCAGGGAAAGGGAAGGAAGCGGCCTGGGACCTATAAGTTAGGTACCACCCCGGCATTTGCCTGGTGTGGACGAGGAAAACCCAGGAAAACTTCATTCAGGGTGGCTGGCCTGAAAAAGAGTTTTACACGTTTTCAACCGAGTGTCCCCACCGGGAATCTAATCCGAAACTGCTCGCACCGATGGCAAGAGCGTTAGCGACTACGCTACGCGGGGCCACATATTTCACAGGAGTCATAGAAGGTTCAATCAGAGTTCACGAAAGTATTCATAGTTTCTATTACTCAAGCGATATTAATAATTAGTCATAGTTACTAGACTTTGCTTTTGGGTACATAGTTCAGAACTCAAAAGCTTACCTTAAACTACCAACTATCGCTCGTGTTTAGGACATCATTCTTCACGATATTTCAGTTGGAACCATTAGTAAAATGTGGTGCAAGCCGGAATCTATTTAAGATCACGGTATCCTGTAAATATACAAAACTTGTAAATAGAAAAAATCAGCACCAAGTTTTCTATGGTTCACTTCTGTCAATTTAATTTATCACTTGTGAGGTTTTATGCAAATAAACCTATTGCCTTAATTTCTTCAACTACTTCCTTATGGCCAACCGCTGTTAGTTGCTTAAATCTGTTTTAGGGCTTGCAAAATTGTAAAATAAATATAATTTACCCCTTGTGCACTCAGAGCTCTAACAGTGTCAATTGAGTCAGTCTTTATGTTTAAAAACTCCTATGTACAATATCCACATTTGCAAAAAATAAATAAATAAGACAAAAATGTATTGTTAACTATTTATTACGTGTTCCACCGATGATTCAGGTTCCCACTGTCCAACTGCAGTGTTGGTCTTTTTCTTCTGATGAAGAACCAAAAACATTTCTATCAATGTTGTTTGAGTACAAATATAAGACTTCGACTCTGTCTAGTTCATGACCCGTTACTTGTAGATGTTTTGACAATACTGGTGTAGAAAGCTCTTTACATCTTATATCCCTTATATGGTTCCTAATCCTCGTTTTGATCCTTTTGTCATGTCTATGTACTGTTTGTCGTAAGTGCAATAGACTGCGGATGGGCAGGTATTTTACGCAGGCCATTGCGCTTACGACAAACGCCACATAGGCTGTGATAAACTTATTTGTGCATTATTTTTGTGTGCCCAGCTCAGATAATTTTATAATCATTTTATATTAAATGCTGCTATTTCTTCGCGCATAGCGTAACTATTCGTTGTATGTTCTCATAACATGTATATCAGCAGTAAAGCAGACGATAGCAGTCGACGGCCTTGGCCACCGCCAGCAGCCAATCAGTCCTACCTGTACTTATATCAACCTGGTAGGTGGGACTCACGTGAGCAGCAGGGACAAAGGAGATGCATGACGTAATCAGCACTTGGGCGCCGGAAGCGAAACTGAAGGAAGCAGCTTATCCAACGCTGCTCATAATAGTTCAGAACACTTTTTTTTTTAATGAATATCTCAGTGCTAGTTTGATCAGGTATCGTTGCTTCATGCAGCTTCGATGTGTCATGCATGGTGTAATTGTTTTATGTTCTCTTTCAGTTCAATTGATGCTGAAGCTTTATTCTATTTACAAGTTTAAAGTTGTTGTTTGAATCTTTGCCTGTGTGTTGTAAGCGGTGAAAGAAGCTATTACTTTAGTGATAACTTGTTTCTTCGTTAACGCTCGGGCGAAATATTCGATCAACGACTATCTAAAGTAATGCTTACTCTATCTGGATTTCTATCCTATGGAGTAAACATCACAAGGCATGACCAAAAGAATCAAAACGAGGATTAGGAACCATATAGCGGATACGAGATGTGAACAACTCCCCACATCAGGACTGTCGAGACATCTACAAGTAACAGAGTCGAAGTCTTATACTTGTGTTAAAACAACGTTGATAGAAATGTTTTTGAATGTTTCTTCACCAGAACAAAAATACCTAGACTGAAATTGGACAGCAGTAGCCTGGATCATCGGTAGGATACGTTTTTGTCGTATTTATTTTTTCAAGTGAATATTGTACCTAGGAGTTTTGAACAGACAAAGAACATAGTTTTTACACAGGCAATAAACATCAGTATTGATACGGTAATATTGATCTTCATGTGTGTGTAAGTCATAACTCGAAAAGACGTATGGAAGAAAAGGAAATTACAATGACGGAAAACGTTGTTGCCCACATAACTGAACACCTCAAAGGATCAATAGAGATGCAAAAAGAAGATAAAAGAGATGTAAAAAGTTAATTATCTTTAGGCCAAATTATGATATATATATGTTTACTTGGTTATGTTTGAATGTATTCAGAATTCCAAGATATTATGCTAATCTATAATTATTAGTTGGTACCAATGTTCTATTGTAATCTAAATACAGGAAGTATGACTCATAGTAAGTATGTACAGTAAGAAAGTAAGCTTATACTGTAAAATTATGTAAGCGCATGAGAGGATGGTTCTACTTAACAAAACATCGGTTACTTATAGGAAATTCCAAAACATGAGAGCCTTCTCTCACACCACTACCAAAAGGGGAACCCAACCCTTGTTGGGACGGTGATTGGTGCCAGATATCCGATGTCATTAAGTACAAGAAGAAACAAGAAAGAAAAAAGAAGGAAAACAACTGAAAAATAAAAACATAATGCTATTACTTTTTGTGATAGTTTGAACATAGCATTATTGTTGTAATTATTATTATTATTCAGGAGTGTCCCCAGGCGGGTTTTAGGTGCTGGTTGCACCCATAAGTTTATTATTTTATTTTTGAAAGACAAAATATTTCATTGAAAATAGCACAATCGAGTTTTAATTATACATTAATGATGCCTTTAAGAACGTTACCTATAAAGGAGAACTTAGCATGAATAACCTTTTTAAACTAATTTATTGTCATAGCCAACACTGCATTCTCTTTTATTTGAAAGAGCAAAATTGTAGAGGGAGGCATAAGCAAATCTAGATTGATTTTGTACAGAAAGAAATTGGCACTGGCTGCCAAGTTAAATAGCCTCCTATTATTTGGGATGCAAATCAGTATGGGTACGCTTATCCTTATTTTTCCTTTTTCTGGGGGTGGAATCCTCTACTACTTATTTTGGGAGTAATGATAAATTTAGGGAATGATTGCGCCCAAGCACTTGGGGGATGGGTATCACCACACCTATTATTAGTATTAGTGGCTAGAAGCTACTATTAGTATTACTAATCTCCCTGGAGATATAGCCTATGAATGTATGGCCAGCCAGCCAACTTTTAGTGGGTAATGTCAGTACATGACTTCCATAGCCTTTCTTTCTTTATCTCTAAACCAGTTTTTTTGTAATTAAAGGCCTTCCACTTGTCTCAAAATGTGAAGTCAATAACTAAAATTGTGGCTTGAAATCAAAGTCAGAACCACGAATATGATAAACATGTGCAATAACCATTGTATTATTACTACTATTGTCTTACTACTTTTACTACTACTTACAATAACAATAATTATTATTTCAACACTAATATATGTGTGATCAAAATATAGTAAACTCTTACCTTTCTTGTTTATGAGCTATCATTATCACTCTCATCTTCTGAAGAATCTGTTACTTGTACACATATTTCAATCTTTTCATCAAAAATAGATTGAAAGTTTTCGTAGCTTCGTTCAATGCTTTCTACATGTTTGATATAAGTTATCCCCTTTACGGGCGTAACTTGGATACAGAACTCCTTAAGAAGCTGTATTATTTCCCCTCACTGGTCTTTTCCTTAAATTTTGAGACGTAACCCTACCCTTCAGCTCTTGACCACACCATTTCGATGGGGTTGAGGACGCAATGATAGGGTGGTAAATGTAGCACAATATGCCCATATTTTGCAGCTAATTCGTCCACCGCATATTTCCTTTTTCTGTCGGTAACAGAAGTGTTCTCTTCTATAACTTCAAGGAGAACGAAAATTATAGGAACAGGATTAGGAATTAGGATATTATGCAAAATCATATAGTTAAGAATTTGACTTTTCTTCCAGGAAGAGATTGATTTTGGATTGAGAACACGACTGTGATACGGGGCATTGTCCATAACAATTACAGATAGTGTTTCAGGGCGTTTCAATAGTTTCTTCTCAAACCAATTCTGAGAGATACCTGCATTCATGTTATTATGGTAATCTTCTGGAGTATCAGCCATTGCTTTATGAGTTACTAGAAGCGCATCGTCAATAAAACCTGAACGCCCCCTGCAATGTAGAATAACAATTCTATCACCTTTATTCCCAGGACTCGTTACAGCGCAATTGTCCGAATCGTCTGTGCAGTTCTTCATCCGACAGGAGTTACTATCAAACCACGTTTCATCGAGGTACACACCTGCATAACCCTGAGCACGATGATTATTGATACTATGCAGGTATCTGTATCGCCATGCAATTATATGTGGTGATTCACTACGAATACATTTTTCACCGAGGATTTATACTTAAAACCCATACTTCGTAGCAGACGATAAACAGTGCGCTGGTGCGGAAATCTATTCAGTGTCAGCTGCCTTAAGTCTCATTGCTTCAATTAGCGCTTCCGTTGTAGGAGATTTGCCTTATAAAATTCAAAAAGTGTTCGTCGCAACAAATCACGAGTGAAATCATCAATTTTGTTGAATTGAAGTTTCTGTTTTACAATTTTCTTTTTAGTTGGTGTCGAATAGCTTTTCACATAAATTTTCCCAGAAATTCTTTTTATAGTACTTATACTAACACCAGTTGCCTGCGTTAATAACAGTTTTTTGAACTTACGACACCACCATTATCGATGACACTTCGTAAAAAAAATATTCACATTTTTCACTAATATCATCGTTTGCTTACGCAACTTAGCTCCCCTCCCAACTACAACATTATCTTCTTTCGTCGGAGTTTTTGGCGAAGAAGGCCCGGCCTCCGGTACGAGTGTTATTGTTTAACCATGGTCGGAAAAATACTGACATTGTAGCGAATTATAACCGAACACACTAACTCAAAAGTGATTAAAGACAAAGAAATCAAGGGAAAAGAGGACATTTGGCAATTTCTTTTTCTGTTTCTAACCGAGGGTGCCTCTTGTTTTCTTGAGATTTATGGCCTGTTGACAAGGATCAGACCCATGTGGGTAATCTGTGAATTCCAGGAACCAGGGTTCTCCTGATCTGAAACCATCTGTACCAATATATCCTCCCGTGGGAAAACTAAATATTCTCCGAACGTATTTGAAAAACAAGCTAGTTCCGTCAGGTATTTATCTGGCTCAGTGTGAATATGACTCTTCATATATAGGTCAAACCAAATGTAATATTAATACCCGAATTAAAGAACACATTAGACAGTCAAAAAAGTCACGAGAAGAAGGTATATCGGAATTGTCAGTTCACCTAAAACAACACATATACAATATAAAACGGGTTAATGTGATAGATTCAGGAAAACGAAAAGAGAAATAACGGGAGATAAAAGGATCGTTCTTTATTCATAAATATAAACCAGCTTTAAATTTGGATTCCGGCAACATTGATAAATCTGACTACCTACCTTTGATGTATATTTTGGAACTGGCAATAGTGACGTAGCATAGACGCCGCGCTTCTTTCAACTCAGCTCGTTCTTTCTTTCGTCCATTGTGCTCTGCTTGTTTTTAGTATCCATCTCTCATATTATATTTATGTGGTGGTATGTATTCCTTTTTCCATACCATAATTATGTCATCCTTTTTTATTCTTGTTACCTTACCAGTGAAGACGGAACTAACTTGTTGTGCAAACTCAGATACTTTTGAAGAATATTTAGGTTTCCCACGGTAAGTAACCAGTTATTTTTGTTAATAAGCTTACACTATTTAAAAATAAAATAAAATAAAATAAAATGGAGAGCGTTGAATGGCTATTGGTAAGGGTGGAGGAAAAGCTAGGGAAATAAATATCAGAATTTCAGATAAGAAACAGGAGCCATAGATAAGAAACAGGAGGCTAACCTACGTATATCTTTATAAGTGCTCGGGTAAAACTTCGGGACTTCTCACGAACAGTTAGTTGTAGATTATTATTAATTATTATATCTCATACTTATCTGATTCATACTAGCTTTGCTATATTCAATAACTTACACTAAAATACAAATGCTGAGCAATGCAATGTTTTATTATAATTATTTTCAGGTACTTATATTCACATACACGACTCTCACAGGAACATTTTTAAAATATAGACGAACGTAGTAGCAAAAAATGAATATTTAGGATCTATAGCTCATTGGAAATGCGTCGAAGTCGACGCAAAGAGGATCATAATTCGAATCGGGGAAAAGAACTTAGAGTAATTACTGATTTGTACTTAGTATTTTGAAACATTGGTACCAACGCACTGATGAATGTGATCCTGTTTACAGCTTCTAATTCATCGTTGTTCATTGTAGAATGTCTCGAGAATTTCCTCCTTTGCTTCAATGCTAATCCTTTCGTCACAACTACTTCACACTTACTGGTAAATTAATGGAATATAAGGATCAAAGTTTCACTTGGTGTTTCAAAACAACACCGACAACATTTGGGAGTAGATTTCTGACATTAAGATAAGACAAAAAGTATAGACAACCTGAGTGTACAGAAGTTTCCTTTCGGAGTTACAGGCTGCCGAAAACATAAAAAAAAATGAACTTTAAAGATCCATAGCTCAAATACTATTGGACCTACCGTAGTCGGGTCAAGACTTCACAAAAGAAATAATATGTGCGCTTTCCAAAAATACATATTTCAGAATCCGGCGATACTTCCACAACAATGTTTATGGAGGGGGTTTGGCTACGAGCATATAATCTGAAGTATATATGTAAAGGTAACCAAGAAAGTTCTGTCACTTTTTCACCCACCACCTTCGAACATCGATATGTCACCTAAGATGTACCTGGAAGATCAAAAATAGTCCCTATCAGCATCGACGACCTTCTGCCAACGTTCTGGAAGGCCATGGATTCCATCGCGATAGAACTTGGTAAGCCGTGAAGCGAAGAAGATATCAAGTGCAATTTGCACACCTACTAGGGATTTGAACTGACGTCCTCTCAGGTGATTGTCCAAGGAATGGAACAGATGATAATAGTACGGTGCAATGTCCGGGGAGTATAGCGGATGCAATAGTGTTTCCCATCCAAGCGTAGAATGTTTTTCCAGGTCATCTTAGCCATGTAGGACTTAGCATTGTCCTGTAACAGGAGGACACCTTTGCGATTCAGAAGTGCTGGCTCCAGAGTTTTGAGTTTCTCTTGAACACGGCTCAACTGCTGACAGTACACAGTTATATTGATGCTCTGATAGCGATAGCGGTTCCCGATGCACGATGCCGCGAACAGTCCACCAAACACACCTTCTGTTGCAGTGCTGATTTCGGTTGTTTTGAAACCGGTTCGTGGGATGCTAACCAATGATGACGCCGCCGTGGAGCTTCGTTCAGGACACACTTCTCATCACATGTCAACACCTGTCCAGAAATGGCTCCTTCCTCAGAGTGGAGTTCCCATGTTCACTTTGTCCTTACGCAAGTTCACGGTGTAACTGAACTGTCACAACCAGGTAGTATGTTGGATATACCCACCTCCATTCGCATTTAACTCACGGTGTGAGGTCCAATTAAACAAAGACCTCCACAAAAAGTGACAGAGCTTTCTTGGTGTATATATACAAATACACTGTACCTTGATTTGCAATTTCGTTCTCAAAATATATGTCGCTTCTACAAATCAACAGCGGACTATTGTCCCGAAATGACATATTTGTACGTCAAGTTGATCTATATTTTTTCCACGTTTAATTATTATTATTTCTGAATACATATACACATACAGGGTGCAACCTTCATCTTGATCCTTTATAAATTTTAAAATACTAGATGAAATTCAACGAAATTTTGAACATGCAAATAGCGACAGGGAGACATTTTTTGACGTATTCTGTCATACCTCCCGATTAAAAGTGTTGCCAACTCAAAGTTTATTTTTTTCAAATACCACTACGTCATGTTATTAACTATCTAATTAACTCTATGCCCTATGAAACCCGGAGGTTCATTGCCGTGTTTACAAAAGCTCTCCATTGACTTCCCTATGCCATAAGCGTCGGTGGATCACCGATGGGCAATACCGACATCTCGCCGAAAATTAGCCCCTCAGCGACGATCCGCGGCGACCCCACTTCTGTTTCGAAAATTATACCACCAGCGTTAGATACGCGACGAAACGCCAATGAACCACAAAATTGTTTTCTAAAAATATGTTAAATCGCATTATGCGTGATTTGTTTACATGAAGATGAGTGTAAAAAACACTAGAAAAAGATTTTAAAAATGTACTGGAAGGTGGGCGCGAACCAGCAATCTTGACTTTTAATTCGATTGATTTTAAATCCCAGTAGTGGAGATGATTACGAAGGCTCAAGAAATATGCGCCAAGTTTTTTTTTTTTTTTTTTTTTTTTTTTAAATCCCAAGTACTGAGGATCGTGCGAAAGCCTCAAAGAAATGTACATATATTATAACGAAATTGAATATTTTTTTCGAAACTTTTTGCGAACTTTTTCTTTTTAAAAAATGTGGGGATGGATAATTCAAGCATCTTTTTTTTTTTTTTTTTAATAAAATTTTCGTGGAACATATTTCCTAAATTTGGAGAGGGATCAACTCTTTCATTATTGTTGGGTTTTAATACCAAGCTGTTGAGATAATCGGAAGCCTCTTGAAAAACTGTACAATATGTGTTGTTGGAATCGATTATTTTTGCTACATTGTTCTCTAAAATTGTTTATATGCAAATATTCAAACTTGCAACATGGGATTGGTTTTACCTTCTTGACCTCTTTATTCTTCCTGGATTGTTACTCAAACAACAGAGTTATTTCTGCATGCTGAAGGAAAGCACATACCAAGCTTTGTTGAAAATCGGATTAAGTTTTACCAGAGGTATCGTGCAACTGACTGATGGACAGAAAAAAAAATACCAATCGAGTAGAATGGTAAAGGTTTGTTCACGCTTGGTTCAATTGGAATGGTGTGTAGTTAAAAGCTAATCTTCCATACCTTGAGACATCAAACCACTAAGACAAAAAAGGGAATCCTTTGTCACCCTGCTTGTATGCGCATTGGCATTGTCAATGTCTCCTGGTAGATCATGACTAACAAACACAGACTATAGTGCGTCCAGTAAGAGAACGTCTCTGACAGCTCGCAGTGACATTGCTACTACTCGCGTGTCAAGGTTTTTTCGGTGCAACTGTAGTTGCAATTTAATTAATGGTATAAGACATCGTGATCGTGGTTGGTAACACTGGTATCAAAGTAGGGGCTGCAATGTCCCACCGCATGTGGTAAGAAACGTCAGAGACCATCTCTTGTTGGCCGTGCTATAACCACATCCAACACATGTTTAATGGGCGATATGCCAGTCGATCGTTTAGACCAAGAAAGCAGCAGTGCTCTTCGTTCCATGAAGAAGGTTTACACTTTTTAGGATATGTGCGACCGCGCATTGTTCTGTTGAAATGTAGCGTTTGGAGTTATCTGAAGGAAGGATATGTCCTCGAAAGCTAGAACTTTCCTAATATGTCTGTCATTAATGAGATTGTTTTTAATGAGTAGCAGTTGAGATCGCATATTATGCTCAATGGCGCACGATACAGTCACTCTGCCGTTCCGCCGGTTTGATTCTCGACAATGTCCACTGACAAATTGCGCTGACCACTGTAGAATCTAATGCACGTGCGGCTATCACTGTAGAATAGGTTAAAGAGAACTCACACGAAAACACCACTGTCCGTCTTCCGCACACGAGCAACGGTTTTCACGTGCCCATTGTAACCTGCGGAGATTGTAGTTTTGGGTCAATGAAAGCCGATGTAAGGGCATGGATGCCACCAATCGTCGCTCAGAAGATGTTGCATCATCGACACAGATAAGTCCATACCCATTAGAGTTCTCCACCGTCGAGCTAATGCTATGGACGATGTTATAGTACAGTCCGTTGTGGACATGCAAACAATAAGATGCCTGTCATTCTGTTGTATGGTCACATTATGCAGTCCACTTCTCACTCGTTGCTCCATACGATTCTTTTCTGTCCACTACCTCTACACATTCATCACTGTCGTAACGACATGTCTTATATACTCAACAGTTTCGTGGTATGAGAAGTCTCCTTTCTGTAGGCTGTCCATGCAGTGGCGTACGCAAGAAAAGGATTTTCGGGTTTTAGCCCCACTTGAATAAGATTTATGCAAAAATAATAATTTACCTTATTAAGATGTATATTCAAACACTAGAAATGATATAAAATTGAGATCTTGAACTCTTTGAAAACTTTCTGTGTGTGCCGCCGTCCGTGTGTCCTCGTCCGAAGGTAGTTCTGTGTTTATACTGCGCCATGTAATGTCAAAAAGACAAAGTAGCGCTCTCCCATCGTTTCCTGGTCGCTTGTCCACCCTTCATTACCTAAAGTTCTACCTAAATATTCATCTCGCTCTAATGCTCTGTGCATCGAACTGAGGGCGCTGGTGGTCCCACACATGCATCATCTGCCTTACAAATCATTTGAGTTTTCGCACAATCTATATAAAATGCTTTATTTCCTTACATAATTTTTATTCACATAGATCAGATAGTAACTTTATTTAAACCCTAACTTTTGTAATAATATTTCTCTTGGAAAGTAATGCAATGTATTTTTCGGTTAGTTCAGAATTGACCGTAGTGGAATGTGAAGTGTATATCCTAGCAATAAACAGTCATGTTAATAAATATTGCTAATGCGATATTAGGTGTTAACTGTGCAGGTAATTTACCGGAGTACACTATCGTAATTATTTAATTGTAACTTATAAACTGGGTTGTTTTAATTTAATTATTTCAAAATAGGACAGAGCCTTTCTATCATCAGTATTTGTTTTATACATAACGAAGTCCTTGAATAAATTTATAAATAGGGTTTGGGGTTTGAGGTGGTGCTTGAAATGGTCGCAAAGTGTGGGATTCATTAAAACCTTAAGAAAATTAACATAGTGAATAGTACCGAAGAACTTCTCAATAATATCACTACAGTAAGAGATCTCGTGTCCAGTTAAAGAGCAATACCAAAACAACGGCATTTTGTATTCTTTATCGATTCGCTTCGGCAGGAACGTCCAGAAGGAACGCTTCACGCAATAGCTTACTCTGAACGGCCCATTGGCAAAGAGAGATAACATGATTTCTCTAGTACACTACGTGGCCGAAATTCGCACCAACAAACTTCATTCGCAAGTAGTTCAACGTATGCCACAGTACTGAGTTTACACAAAGACATTTTAAAAATCCTCGTTTATATGATGCTGCTATGGTTACTCTCGCAAAACGCGAGAGAAATGCCCTCACACTTAAATTAAAACTTGAATTGTTGGAAAAAAAAATGGAGAGAGGAGTCATCAGATCGAAATTGATACAGGAACATAAAATTGAAGGCGATATAGTATATATCCATTAAAATCCAGTATCGTATATAATATATCTAATTATCCGGCAAAATTTTGTGTCCAGAAACGCCAAGTCACGTTGTTGTCAGTTACTAAAGATCTTATTGTAATAATAATAAACAAATCATAAAATTTCCTCCTTGATCCTTTTAAGAAGTATTCTCTTATACTCCAGCCAACTGTTGTATAGAAGAAATTAAATGTAGATCGTTCCTTTAAATATGTACATACATTTCACTTTTGTATGAGCGTATACCGTGTAACAATAGCAGAACAAAGTGTTGAGTGAAATGAACTGTTCAAGAATAACTTAGTCGTCATCAGTGACAGGTCATTTACCGCAAACTTAGAAGATCCCGTGCACTGCAGTCGTCGTTTGAGTTATTCTTTTGTCGTAAGAATTCCTCTTCTTAGTGTAGACTTTTCAGTGCTCTCTTTTTCTTCCTCTTAATTTACTTTTGATCGTGTCTACTAATACATCTCTAATAAGATCCATACTTTTTAAAAGATTATTCTAACCATTTTTTTATTTCTTTCAACTACCTCCAGTTTCGTTCTCTTTTCCACAACTTTGGTTAACATCTGATTGGTTTCTTATTCCATCTGATTTAGTTTCTTCATTCCTTCATGTCTATATTTCGAACGCTTCCAATCGTGTTTCATCATTCTTTCATAACGTTCACGTTTCAGGGCAGTACAATGCAATATTCGATACAAAACATTTTATAAGTATCTCATTAATCTTTTTTTCAGCAATCGATCACATACTTTTTCATCTTTCTTAAAGCTTTTGTGTTGTTTTCTGATCTTCATTAAAACTAGTAAACTACTTCTGTATTCTAGTTTCTCTATTTTAACTTCTAAATTTAACCTCGTTTCACTCGTTTCTATCACGAATTTTTACTCTACATAAAATGTTTTTCATCTCATATTCTTCACAGCTTTTTCTCTGCTTATTTAAAATCCTGTAAATTATCGTTTTAGGTTATGCAAAAAGAGTTATTATCACTTCCAAAAGGAATAAATGTCATCCTTCTACCACGTATGCTAAACAGTCTCTTCTTTTTTACTATTCCTTCTAATCAAATATTGAACAATATTTGTAAAAGGCAACACTTCTGCTGAATTCCTCTTCCAATTTTACTTTCTTCTGTTAACCCATTTCAGCACTTCCATAAAAATATTTCAGTTGTCTCTGTTAAAGATATTTTTTAAAGCAATAAAGAATATTCTTCCTTTCATCTTTATACCTTTCACCATTACCTTAAATAAACAAATGGCGTCTGCTATAACATTTCCCTTCCTAAACCAAAACTGATCATTCTCAGAATCTTAATTGGTTCCAGCATTATATTGTTCAATATTCAGAGTACAATCTTCGCCGTATATGAGGAAATTCAAAGTACGATTGACCTACCTAATATACCAGGTACGTAAACTAAGATAATAAACAAAAATGGTTGTGCAGAATCTCTAAAGTTCTGAATTCGACACTATTGTCCAGTATCAATTCAAGTATGAGAATCTTATCATATTTTCTATTGATTTCTTTAAATCCAACATACAGGGTGGCCACAAAGTCCCTTGATAAATGCTAATGTAAATTTTTCCGTTGCCCCTTTATAAATGCTAATGTAGGGTTTCCCATTGTTTCAGATTGTGTAAACGATGGCTGATACTTCCAGTTACAGTATTGAAGAACGTGTTATTGCAAATTGTTGGATGCATGAGAGAAATCACGAAGCCCAGACCTTACCACCTGTGATAATGTCCTATGGGGTTCATAAAGGGCATCGTTGCACAAAGCCGTTATGATACCACTGCCAAACTGACAGAAGCTGTGAAACAAGCTTTCACTCAAGTTACACCTGCAATGCTCCGCAAAATGTCGCACAGAACCTGACGGGGTATTATCATTTGCCATGAGAATGACGGTCGACAGACTGATCCTTTGGACACTTAATGTTTCCTATCTGAATAAGACTTCTCGAAAGCATTGTTGTTCGCGTCTTTCAGTTCTTTCAGTGTAGTTTTTACGTACGTGTAGTGCTTTATGTTACTTATTTTCAGGGGTAACGGGACTTTGTGGCCACCCTGTATTAGGTAGTTCATTTTCATACACTTTATAGAACAATTCAGAAAGGAAGATGAATTAACACATGGAATTTGCATTCCATACCTGAATACTCTTGTTTTCGTGAGAAAGATCACCTTGAGAAAGACGAGTTAGGAATTTTGATACATCCTGTTGTTGTTCGTGTGTCAAAAAATGCTGTGAACAAATTAAACACATAACTCGCTTTAGTATAAAATGTTTATTCTTCAACATTGTAGTTCATATAAAACTTCATATATTTATAACCCAACTCCCACATCCTATTTGATGAAATGATTCACTTTAAGAGATAAAGTCATTTTTATCTTTTTTTTTAATATATATGAAATCACTCACACAAATACCGGTCTAAGACAAGGATTATGCATGATTGTGTCATGATAGTATGTTTGTTGGTGTGATTTCTTCTACCAGACATCTGCAATCTTCACTGTGAAAAGTTTAAATATGCTTAATAGAATTTTTTTACATCTCATTAACATGAACGAATTTACAACGGTATAGCAAAGAGAAATAATATACCACAATAACCATGGAAGGTTAATTATTATTATTGTCTTATTTCAGTGCAAAACAATTAATATACTACTTCTTCTATACTATTTTAAGCATAATAATAAAGTATGGTCATTAATTGCGAGATAACAACATTGATAAAACATGAACATCTTAAACTATAGTTCAAATATTGTTTAAAATATTATCTTTGATACGTATATAAAAAATTATGTAATTAAAGCTGATATTAATGATAATACTAATAATAATGATAATAGATATTATGTTGCACGCTTTTAAAGTCGCAGTTTCCTCAACTCTAATTCCAACTTAAATCTTATTCAAATTTGGTTTATCAACGAAAGTAAGGATACATAACTTGAGTCATTAAAATATAAATATCAAATATTTTAAAATTTTACTACACTGGAAGTATTTTTTAAAGTTACTTTTTTTAAAAAAACAAATATTTTCTTTTCCGTTTCATATAAATAATTTTAGAAGACGTTAACACTGCCTTCTTCATCTGAAAGAAAGTACTTTTGCTTCCACTTAAATGATAATACTTTGACGATATTGGCATATTCATCCTTCACTATACCGTTGTTAAAAGCACATTTGTGGCCTGCATTTACATTTCCCTCTTGAAGAAAATTGTTCCCTAAATTTTGCAGAAGTACAACGGTCTCCATTACAAAGGCTCACTTATTTTGTCTCCTAAGAGATTTTCAGACAGACATTACATTTGTTGAAACTCTAGTTATGTTAAATGAAATATACATTTGTTAAATGCATATGAATCAAAACAATATACTGTAATTTTAACACATGTCACTCGAGTAATTTCAGAAATAGAATTTATAAAAAATATCATATGATTTAAAGAAATAGAAATAACATATAAATACATATTTTTTAATTCAACATGTTGGAATACTTTTATGTGTAAATAGTAATTAATTGATATTAGAAAATTCGAATTGCAATTAACTTTAGGGAGACTTGGATAAAGGTAAGCTGTCAAGATTGCAGTAAAATAATAAAAAAGTTATTCCGTGCTTATAAAATTATCCTAAAATAACAGAAAAAGAATACTGGTTGTATCAGATGCATTTAATTTAGTAGTTGGAAGGAAAGCAATTTAATCTTCATAGCCTCTAGGGTACATAAGTTTGGAAAAATGTGAACAATATTGTCAAATCTTCTCACTAAAATATAAAAAGAACTGAGCTTCTTATATGTTTCATTTTTAATATTTCAAAATACATTATTATTATTATTATTATTATTATTATTATTATTATTATTATTATTATTATTATTATTATTATTATTATTATTATTATTATTATTATTATTATTATTATTATTGAGGAAAATACTCGGGACTCATTATTGTCAAAATCATATAATACATAATATATTTCTATTAAATTATTAGCTTATTCTTATCAATTTTCAGTTTCATAATTTTTATGTGTACGGTTTGTTTGCAATTTTACAAAATTAGGTGGTTTTGTAACTCCTTGAAAGATCATGTTTCATTATTACATGAAAGCATTACTCAACGCACGCTTTGTTCGGAGAATGTTAATCTATATTCTTGTCAGAATACAGTAATATTATGTGATATTGCATTTGGTAATCTCACATCATTGTAATGTTTAACCTGATTATAATATAATTAACATTTTAATAGCCAAAAATAGATTAACTTCTCTGAACATCCAAAATGTGCATTTCTGATTTTACATATATATAGAAATTGTTCTCATAGCTTTTTTTAAAAAAAAAATATTTGATAGACCAATCTGTGTCAAAATATTCGAATAACTAATTACATTATGAACTTTTGTTTTTTGCGCCAAGGAGAAGATAGAAACATAATGAAACCGAGAAATTTAAGAGATAAGATTTCAAAATTGTATATTCTTAAAAATTTGTTGCCATGTGAAATAGAAGTATGTTGTGGTACTTTTATTTTCCCCTGTTGTATGCATCAATATTTTCCATTCAAAATTTTAATCTGTAATATCATTACATTTATTGTCCAACTTTGAGTTAAGTGAAATCCTTAAACGCAACATTTGCCTATTTTCAAATACATTACTTTGTAAGAAAGTTTTGTCTTTTCTTTTGTGCTAGAAATTAATATCATTCATTACACTAATGAGATATTACTTCTTAAAGTAGCAACACTAATACCTCCATGTTTTTCTTTAGCACAGTCCAGAATGCACAGTCATGCAAAAAATGAACATTTGTCTTACAGTCGTATATCTTTCTTTTAAAACATACACCCACACAACCATACATATTTCTGTAATATATATATATATGTATACATAAACCACATTCATTCGAAATTGCATTCACACATATTTAATTATAGATTTTGGGAATAACTAATTTGTAAAATAAATATTTTAATTTTTGTTTACATACTTATACGCAATTACGTTTCAATATACTTACTTGTATAGAATTTTCTACTGACTGCAAAAACAACACAATTCATTTCCAACTTTTTCTATATAACAAATACATTTAACATGCAAGAATATTAATCTACAACCACATTGTTTGCTATTTTCTTTAAAATAATCGTTATATCTGCCAATATTGTATAATTCATAACCAACGAATGGACACTGTTTGGTACAACAATATTTGCGAGATCTTTGGAGCTCGTTTCTTACATATTTATATAAACACATGCATACGCAAAAACGATTTCACACATACTAATATATACATGCACTTACAAAATTCGCAACTATGCTTTTACATACCAACGCTATTTTAGGTGTTTAAATCATTGGCTCCTGCCGTAGAATGTTGATCAATTAGAAACTCTTTTATAAATTGAGGGAAAGAACTTAGATCATGAGTCATGAACGTATTACAGAAAAAAGTATACAGGAAACAATCTTTTATAAATATCATGAAGACGTGACAACCCTTTCGATATGAAACGAATGATATATATTCATATATATTTGTATATTTAGGCTCAAACACAAAATTGCACATGACATTGATTTTTTTATATGTAACCGTTATATAACTATTATATTATTGATGAGTATCTGAAATTGTTTCAGCTCTACAATTAATTGGATCAAAGAAAATGTTACTTTGATATTAAGACATTAAGAATTCATGAATGTAAATAGTTACGTTTAGCTCTTAAATTATTTAGAAAAGAAGGTTGGACATTGGAGGGAATGAGACAAGGTGTCACATATGTACAATACTATAAAAGCTAATATGATAGGAACAATAGCAACATACTGGAATCACCTAGTCTTGTAGGATCTCTCAAAATATGCATAAACAAGAGTATCTTTTAAATTTTGATTTTGATATGGACAAGCAAAAAGGTATTATATTTTTTAACGAAAATCAACCAAAATAATAAAACGTTACAAGTTACCTTAATGCTCCTAATAATTATTCAAAAAAACTCAAGTTAACAGTAACCAGTTTTGTTATCTGTTTATTCAAACGTATTTAAATCAATCTGAGAGTACTAAATTCAAGTTATACCGCTTAATATAGATATTATTACATTTTCTTCCGTATGCAAAAATACTAAAGAGATTCACAGTTCTAGATTTCTAAAAAATATTTCCTGTACAAACGTCGATAAAAGCAAATAGCATATTTTATATGTAATTGGTATATACCGTATGCTATTGTCCTTTGTCGATCGTTTATAAGTTATTTCCAATTAAATTCCATTTTATTCTTGTACTTTGAACTACTGTGCTCCTGGGATACATTTAACAAAGCATACAGACAATTACTTGAGGAAATAACGATTTCATTAATATTAGTCTAACTTCAGAGATATGTACGTAGTAATTACTTTGATTCTGTAATCAAATGTCTTATCCTATAACCTTTCACGAAAAACCTTCAAACTTTTACCATCTCAAAACAGTATATACATAACAACTTTCAATATCATAATAACGTTAATATATGATTTTATAACATTTGCTTCAAACATATATGTTATTTAGTAAACAGTATTTTCTATATTAAACTCTACTCACTGTTAATTCAATAATTTAAATCCAATTCGATGTGTACCTATAAAATTAATTTATGAGTAATGGTTCATTTTGTTTTCTCTAATAAACAGTTTTACATTGTGACGAAATTTCTGTTTGGTTTTCAACTATTAATAAAAAACAATTTTCCACTTGCAGTTATCTAAAGATGCTACTTAATTTAAAAATTAATTTATGGTTCTTAAATCATATTCGTATATTCAATGTTTCATATAAATTGTTACTTTGAGTAATTTAAAAATTAAAAAGAACTAAAGCTCCAAAGATCTCTAATTATAATCTCTCTCAATCACATTAATAATCTATCAAGGAAATAAAAGTTATACCAATGAAAAAAATATTAATAATTAATTTATGATATAAAATTTAACAATTATTCTTACTTAAGGACTTTTGAACCTTCCAAATAGATATTTTTAAAACACTGTTTCTAACACTGGCACACACTGAAATAGTTACAAATTCGGAAGGTTGTTAAATAAGCTCACTTTCCTCTTCATCATCATCTTCTTACAAAAATTAAATTGACAAAATGTTCGCTTACATGTATATATATATATATGTATGTATGTATAAACCAGATCTTAATTGATTTAATATTATTGTCGCAATTTACTCACTAACATCAAAACTGATAGCAGTGAAAAGCATTATTGTCTAACGTTACGATTTGAAATGGCTGGCTTCTGATTATTGTCACAGTTTTGTTTGGCTGTTCGCCAAAACATGGTTCTCAAATAACTTTTCCTTATTGTATATTTTATATATATATATGTATTTTAAATATATATATGCATATATATACACTCAGATATACTTAAATATTTTCCCACTAGAAATACTTTTTTATGCTATCATGGCCAGTATTTACCTTTGAAAAAAAAATCTTGTATTCGTTTAATACTAAGACAAAGATATTGGGGACAAGTATATTCTCTAATACCACTATTTATGATCTCACAGATACTTATTGTCATTAATTTCAATCCAAAAAGGCACTCAGGACTCCCATAAAATCTATTAGCATTGTGAAAATCTGCAGAAAACAATCATTTTTTATTTTTTTAATAATAATTAAAAAAAGATTTTGCACAACATGCATCTATATATATATATATAGAATTTGAACACTATAGTTTATAAAAAATAATTGAAACCTATCCTAAAATCACACAACCGGATCTAAGTACATGAAGTTTATCAGTACATGTTAACATTTAACAATGCAAAGGAATCAATTCACATGGATACTTATAAAGAAAACAATATAGTATTTTTTAAAAATATTTGTGAGAGTTTTGAACTTAAAATTTGTAATGTCGTTACTTGACTATCGATAAGGAGAAAAAAAGCACTAAGTAATTAAATATCTATTCTCTATATTGTAAAATTTGTGCTATGGCTATACAAGAACACACACTTAGAAATAACGTTCTAGTAATGATCTTCTGCTTAACTTAGCATTACTAAATCTAAGTTTGTTTTTACTCATGAGATATGCTCTTTACTTCCTGTATATCAAATACATTCATCGATATTTTGTTATTGTCATAATTATTGTCATTGGTTCAGTTCTTAGTATAGCTACAGATATGTCCCAAACATCCGTTTTTTTTTAAAAAAAAATCTGATGTTTTATATTTAAAATAAAATATTCTTACTGACCATAATAGGTTGGCATTTTGTCCCTCACAGGCAGCTTTACACAACCTTACAAAAGGCTTAAATTATTGTCATATTTCCCAGAGGTGAGTGACGTTAGTGGCAGATTCAAAACACCCATCTTTAAAAATATCGTATTTCGGACACTTGAGCGTTGATGTACGTTTTTTCCACTTTCGAGAATCCATAGTTACTCAAATGTACATGTTTACGAAGTAATTGTACGCACATCAACACATACAGCAGCGAAAGTGTATGTGTACTTCTATGTACAGTAATTTCACAAAGAAAATGTTCCTTGTACAGTAAACGACGCCCTTGTTTAACTTTTGGTAATGCTTTAGTCCCAATCTGCACCATTTTTTCATTTTTTTTAACAAAACACAAACAGCTCAAACTTACTCCTTCGTGAAGCTATCTGCAAATAGTTCCTAAATTGCATTGTAGTTCACACAACCCCAAGTACTGTAAATTTAGGTCCTTGTCATGGGTTTTGAAATGGATATTGTATATATGGTTGTGATAATGTAAATGTGTTTCTCTTGACGTTAGGTAAATGTATCTGTATCACCTTTCTTTCATAAATGTAGTAAAATAAAAATAAATTCTACATATTTAACAACGTCAACTTACTTCAAATAAAAGCTATATATATATAAGTCACTACAGCTAAACAAATAAGTCAACATACTTACAAATGATATATCCCAAAATCAAAACAATAATAATAAAATTTAAAGAAAAAAACTAGAACAAACATCTTATAAACAATAATTATCAATTCATTAAATTATAAAATTACTTTCAACTAAAACTTATTGTAATACACATTGTTTTACATTTTAAAAAAAGTTTGATATGTCAGCAATTTGATATACGAGAAACTAAAGTTCTATCCAGACATGATACCGTAGCAAATGATTCCAATTCTTATTGCTCCAGATAACAAGGGTTTGAGCTCTTTAACAGCCTGAAAACATTATCATTGTCCTTCTGGAGAAAGAGGCAATTGAATCCGCACATTTCACCTGACCAAAAGTAACTTAATAATGGGGATAAGTAAAATGGCACCCGCTCTAATTACATTTCCATTTGAACTTGGCAGATCTCTACGAAGCTTAAATCCTGGATCTACAACCCGAATCTTCCAGCCTAAGTTGTTATGAACATAACACTGCAAAAGAAAAAGTTAAAACAGTTAAAGTTTGTTTCATTTATTAGTAAATTTTGCATATGTATGCTAATGAAGATACAGTGGTAAAATTATTGCCAGTTCCTTTCCTTCGTCCCCCCTCCCCTCCCTTTCAACTCGGGCAATTTTTGTATTTGTCGGACATACAGCATCTTTTTCGAAATAATCATACATTAAGTGTACAGATTTTTTTTTTTTTTTTTTTACCTATTTCTGTTGATTGTTAATAAAGTATTTTCTATCCTCTTGACTGTAGGTAGTGTGAATTTGTCCTATAATTGCTGTGCCCGAAATTATTGTTATGTCCCATAATTGTCAAAAGAAGAAAAGTAACATAGAAATTAAATTATCACAGGAAGAGTTTATCGGGCACTCAAATTGAATACTTTAGGCTTAAACTTAATGAAACTGTCACCTTAAAATCCATATTTTAACTCCAATACTGCATTACTTTAATTTTCTTTCTATGACGCATGTTCTCGGAACGACAGGTACTATGACGGCGGAAAAAAGAAACATTGTCAAAGTTCATGCACTAAACTAGGGAGGGAGCAAAAATTGTTGCCCAATCTACAACTCCTTTAACACCAACGGTTCTCCATGTCCTGTCAATCTCTAGCCATAACTTCAGCAAATGAACGCAAGAAACAAGAAGGCAAAACAAGCCACGGAACCGTAGCTATTCAATAGCTGAGTTCTTCCGACAGTCTACAAAGGCGCCTTTCTTCCACTTTCAGTACAAGTCGATAATAAGGGCAGACGAAAAATATAAGACAGTTGCTATAGAAAATTTCTGCTGCATTTTTTTTTTTTTTAAATGGAAAACAGCTCTGGAAATTGTGGTAAATGCAGACATCGTTTTTATTTTCTAAATCCTAGGGACAGTGAGAAACTAAAATTTGGTGGACTAAAAATATTGATCAGGTATGTACAATATTAAATATTATTCAATATTTGTCTCAGTTCATCATCACAACAGGTTTTAAAACACGAAGAATCATACAGCAGGCTATCTAATCAGGTGATTCTTTAAGAACAATTCCTTCGAAAATATTTTTTGTATGAATAAAAACGAGTTCTTATTGAACGTAAAATCAAATATAGATTATTATAATTAAAATAACCGTAGTTACTAAGCCGTTATTTTCTACCATTCTTGACTGGAATTCGTAATGATGCTGCTGTTTGTAAATTGACTCAGTGCCGACAATCTTGAATCTCTAACAAGAATCTAACCCGAAACCATGCATACCAAATACGAAAAGCGTGCTAACGTTATCAATTCGGTTCAGAAGAGTCATATGCATTTGAGACACAGAGAGAAAGAATTTATTGTTGCCCCTCACCTCCTTAACAAAATCCTATTGCTAGCTCAATTTTCGCGCCTATAGAAGAGAACCTCAGACAAGGAGGCCCTGATAAGATGTACTTAAGTTACTGAGTATTTGATTATTGATCATAAGAAAGGAAGCATTAAATAATTATATATCTACTTTCTATTTTGTAAAATTTGTGGTATGGCTATATAAGAACACATTTGAAAAGAACGTTCTACTGAACTAAGCTTTACTAAACCTAATGCGTGTTCATATATGCTTTTTATATTCTTTATGTCAAAAACACTCATCGATGTCTTCTTATTGTTATTGGTTCAACTCTACAGCTACAGATATGTACCAAACATTAAAAAAATGTACATACATTTTCATGATTTAATTTTAAGACAAAATATTCTTATTAACCATAATATGTTAGCACATCATATGGATATGAATTTTAAGTTGTCGTCTGAACAGAAAAAAATATCTATATAAGAGAGATATTTTATAACTTTGAATATAATTGAAGCCATCAACAATTAAAAAAAGACGATGAACAACAACAATATTGTTCATGATATTCGATCTTTTCCCTTTGAATAAGAACAGTGAAACTGTCAGTAATATACGGGCGGAAGCACCCCGTGCATATCATCCGATCTACACGAAACTTGCACCACACTAAAGACATATGCTGACCTTGGCTTACAGGACCCAGCACAATGGCCATAATAGAAGGAAGGCTAATAGTTGGGTCTGCAGAGGGCATAGTCCTATTTATAACACAAAACCATGTCAGTCTATGAGTAACACTAATTCCTAATAGTACAGCGTCAATCTAATAGGTGTCGCTACTTGCACTAACTGACTACCTGATGCCAATAGATGCCTCTATTGTACAGGCAATTTGCAGATTTAAAACTATTGTGATGATTTAATTGCAATTTAAGACTGTATTGTTTCAATATTCCGAGAAATGATTTAACTTCAAGAGCAGTGCCAGCGTAATAAGGAATATCTTTCACGGGCATTCGTAATATTTCAGTGGGTTTTTTCTTTTTCTTTTTTCTTTTTTTTTTACAGCCATATTTATCTGGAGGACAAGAAAAAGATAGTGAATAAATTCGACACTCCACAACGGAAAAAGTATATAAGGTTGAAGAGGAAAAATTCTCTAACAATCTCCCATGACTGCGTTTACTAACAGTACAAGAAGGACCTTAGACAGGGTACTCATATATGATAACCAAAGATCTCTTTCTCGCATTAGTTTTCACATTATGGGCGTTCGAGAATGCTGTCAAGATCATGACAGTTGGCAGCGATACTGCTGAGTATGCGATCAATATTGCTACAAGCTTTGGCACTTGTCTCACGAAGGATTGTGTCAAAAATGGTGCCTCCTGAAGATGGTTGAGAAGCATCGTAACAATATGCTATACATTCAGAAGTCTTTATTTCTTTAAAGTGAAATGTAAGTGAAGTGAAATGTGATCATTTTCACTAAATGCACTGAAAAGTGTCTTCAGTGAAACAGACTATATAGTTAATGTTTTTTTAATATCAAATTATTGTGTATCTGCGGAAGTGTTATTTCTAAACGGTTTTGAATAAATATCAAATATTTTGAGTATCCTTTGAATTGTGGACTAGGAAGGCAAAATATCATCTGTGTACTCTCTATAGTAAGTGGTGTGGTGTGTCTGAATTTGATTAAACATGTTTGGAATTTTGAACCATCATTATATATATATATATAAACTGGAGTATCTTCAGTTTATTTACACTGACAGGAGGATGAAGAAATATTTGCTTTCAGAATATTGAATATCTCATTGGAGTTTACCAAGTTTATTTGGCGAAAGTACTTTCTTTACATTTACAGATACTTACTTGGTAATAAACTAGATCGGGTGTTTCTTGAGCAACAGTCCAGTTCAAAGTGGCAGCTTCACCGTCCGCACATTCTAGTCTCAGAGTAGTGAAAAAATCTTCGAATTTATCGAATTCTGCTGAACGATCAATAGTTATGTGTTTCCATTCACAGTAACGCCCAGCTGAAATAAAATAAGAAGAAAGGAAAATAAATACAATTATCAAAAAATATACGATATATTAAAAGTGTATTTTGAAGAGTTTAAAAATAATAAATTACGATTTTCTATCGATTTATAACAACTTTACTGCAAAATTATATCAGAACAATTAGTTTCTCTTATTGAGCATTTAAAAGTCTCACACAAATGGTTAAGAATATATATGAGTGTGTGTATCGTGTGTTCTAAAAATGGCGCCCACGGACTATAGAACACTATTCTACAAGTAAAAATGAAACGAAAAATATATATAATTGTATACCTTTCGGGTCCTCGTCTAGAGACGAGAATTGCACTATGTGGCAACGTCGCAGATAAAGAACCACAGAGAAGATCTACCAATCTATCAAATAGTTACATCGATTCTTTCCAGATGGAAGATAAGAAACTTCTAGAAACGAGAGATTTGAAAGTAAACGAGTGTTATTGTCATTTATTTTATTTTTTTAAAAAATCATTGAAGTTATTCTGACCACATGCATCTCCTTATGACTTATAACGTTTGGGCACAATTTATGTTCGTCAATAGAAGATTGCATTGGCAGTCTTCACTATACCCCCCGTCACTTCTTATTTTTATTTTATTTTATTTATTTATTTTTTTTGTAAATAAATAATAAGAAATGTGATAATTTCGGAAAGTAGGCTATATTAGAGTCATATTTAACGTTTCTTCCAGGGGCGCCCGAAGAAAATTTTCTAGGGGGGGCATCTCCATCATTGCTATATTACGTTTGGTTTCTAGTATTTAATATACGTGGTTTGCTATATTACGTATACATTTTCGTAAGCCAGGGGGGGAAGCTCGGGCCCCATCCTGCCCTCCCCTTTGGGCGCCTATGATGTCTAATCTTTGGACAACTACTTTTTCGTGTTGACTGTTACAGTCTGTCTAGATTTTTAAATTCTACAATTCCGCAACACACCTTAGGGGACTGCGTGACATACCAGTATGTCGCGATACATCGGTGGAGAACCACTGGTTTAGTGAATAAAGACTAGTTCAATAGAAACGAAAAGTGACTAGCGCGAGAGCTTTTGGTGCACGTCTTTCCTGGTACGATTCCTGGTGGTAGAGCATAATTTCACAGTCATTCATTTGTATTAATCATCTGCCTCCTTTAGGCTAAAGGGCATAACGTGGGACGTAAACTAAAAGAGTTTTTGTTTCATTTTTTACCACTTTATATAAATACTAAATAAATTGCAAGACTCCTTTATGGCTGCCTATATGGTCAGCATACGCACTGTTCTCGCAGAAGCTATGGGTTCAATTCCCAGTTGTCCTTCATATGGTTTATATTCCAGAGCTGAAGACTTAAATCTCTGCTGAAAATGGACTTTGCAAACATTTTTAAAGTCATGTTTTTATAAATTAACTTCTACAATAATATGTAGAATGAAATTCATATAAGTTCCACTGAATTCTTGCAACAACAATGCATGGATAATATTGTGCCAATAAAACTCTCCAAGCAACAGATGAGCATAGGGAGTGTTCATAAAGTAAATGTGAAATTTTTTGACCGCGAACTGTAATGACTTCATGCACATCTACTTCATTCACTTCGGTGAATTTGAGACCACCGAAGATCATGTTGGTCTCTTCTACATCAGCCGATATGTGTTTGCTACTAAATCAGCCTCCAACACTCAGTGTGCGAATTAGATAATCTATATTGGGGGGGATAAAATTAGGCCAAAGGACATAGTCTGAAGGTTCAAATTTCAAAATGAGACAATAAATGCCTTACCCCCCTTATATATATATATATATATATATATATATATATATATATATATATATATATATATATATATATGTGTGTGTGTGTGTGTGTGTGTGTGTGTGTGTGTGTGACATCTGTAATAAATAAGAGATTTATTAATTTAATAAATCTACCGACAATAACTATGCACATATATATTGTCTGACATACACACACCCCACTAAACCTTTCTGAACGTGTTTTAATGTTGTACTCACTCTTGTCCCCGTAGCTCTCTAAGGTTCATTTAGTTAATAATTTGGCTCGAGCGATAGCCATGATCACAAGCATATGTTAATTTTTCCACTCATATTGAAAGCTTCCACTTTGCCTTACTACATACAGGTTGCGAAAAGAAACCTACTTCAGTCTTGTGAAAACCACTAAAATTATCAGTTAAACCGGACTTTTTTTTTTTTTTTTTTTTTAAGAAAATCTAGATATTAGCCTATCAAATAAGAAATGGATTGTTGCTGGTCCCGATTTCTCACATCAAGGTCAAATCGAAGGCCAAATATTTAAAATCTCTCAATTCAAATTTCGAGCTTGTGCTTCTACTTCCCGCTAAAGCTGTGCTCATCACGACTTTTTTTCTCCAAATATCCATTCCGTGATGCGCACGGAAAGTCAACACTTAAAAATTACTTTACTGTTAGGTTGAAGATGAGTTGATTCACTATGGGCTACGTTATTCAAATAAAGTAAAACATTACACTGAAGTTTTTCAGACAACATTAATTGCGTGGACAGCAAACTGTACAGCGAAAAGATGGAAAAATGAAGGGTTAACTTAAAAAAAAAAAAAAACGCTCCAGTTGAAATGCTTATACAGACACGGACAATAACACGGAGAACCAGTCGTATTAACAAATGCTGAAACAAATCTTGAATTATTCGCTTATTCACTTAAAAATCACCTTCATTAACATGTCTGCTCACTAGGAGCGTATCCCCCAGCGTGTACGTTAACATATACTTACGAGAGAATACCTATATCTCAGATTTTGAGTACAGTTTCAAATGTTCATTTCCGTAAACTGTAAAAGCAGTGATTACTATGCTAATTATCACAAATTAAATGCAACTTTTGAGTTGCATACACACAAACTACTAGGGAATGAAGACCATGTGCTAACAAAGAGTACACATGGAAAATGAAATAACATGTTATAACAAAAATTAAAATAAGATGATAATCGATACAAATATAGAGGATGAATATGACATATCCGAACTTCGCCAAGTATGGTAGAAGAAGCTATTTGTTTACTTCTTCTTGGCCAACCGCTAAGAACATTTATAAATCTATATGTGGCTTTGTTATACGCAGTTAGTACATTCAAATTCACAAACGATGACGAACTGAAGGGTACGAAGGTACAGTTGCAAGTAACAACCGTAGTCATAATAATATAGTTCTACTAAACAACGTTGAAAATAGTGGGTAATTAGGTGGTAAGTAGAAATGACCAAAACTGAACAGTTTACATCGATCATTTCGAAATACAGCTAGAAGATTAAATTTACAAGAAATAACAAAAATCAGTGAAATTTGGAGTTATACTAAGCATAGTTTGAGGGGGAAAGCGAGCATCCCCGGTGGGGATACTTCAGCTGACTTCTTTGGGGGGGGAACAAAATGTGATTGAGGGGGAAAATCCCCCTCATCCCCCCCGGTAATTCGCACCCTGCCAACACTGTTAAAACATGAAGAAACTATCTCCTCTACTCGCCTGTTGAATACAACATAAAGACGGTTCTTCTCTTGTCGCCGCTGGTTACCAAGGTGCACAGCTTGGATGCGAAGAATGATTTCTCGTCTACGAATGAGAAACACTGCTGAACCTACCACTGCTATGACTACAAGAGCTTACCATGATGTACCTAATATACCACAACGCCATCTTCCAGTCAACAATCATACGAAGAGTAAAAGACGAGCCCTTAAGAAGTTTATCCAGCATTTAAGATATTCATTTATCCATAAATGTCTATCTTCAACCCAATATGTGACGACAATTCGTAGTACAACACTATTGCTTGGAATGGGAAAACTTTCAGTTTTACCCACATTCTCACCGGATCAATTTGATGACCAAGGTCTTCCATATACGTTCTGTGACCAGCTGCACGTTTTCTGACAAACTGGTATTTTGTAACAATTCTTCGCAGTGATTGGCGTGGGACAATGATCCTTTGAAAACTTCAAGGTCACCATTAGATGCTCCATAATCGTCTACGGACCACTTACGCTGTATTCATTCATCGAATGGTCTATAAGCAATCATCTACTAGGAATTAAAATCCACCCAATTACTAGAGAATCTGAAGATATCTGTCACTGAGCTGCTGTTGCTATTATTTTCGATCTGAGATCCAGAAGGCTGCTGAAATGTGGTATTATAAAGAAACCTAAACTATTTAGGAACTGGGTGAGCTTATTGTTGCTCGAGGCATCTGAAGAGATGACATCGGAAACTGAAAAAGACCATTCTATTAGTTAGATGAGTAGATCTGTGAATAGGTGTCGGAGTCGATTGTTTATAAGGGTATTACATTTTTGCTTCAGAAAATGGATAGGTTGATGGAGAAAACGATTTTTGTCATATACTGAAGTTAACATTCAAGAAGATGATGGATCTAATATATCGAAACGCCTGCCCATAGAGAAAAGAAGAAGAAGAATATTCCGTAAGATCATCAATCATATGAAATGGACTTTTACAAAAAGATCTGTTTCCTCGATCTTCACACTTTTCACCATAAGAGGAGAAACGTTGTTGCAAGGTATGGGCCAGCTCTCTGTCTTGCCTTCCTCTTCAGAGGAACAATTCAAGGACTAGGGACCACCTTATGCCTTCTCTGACCAGATCACCATTTTGTTCGAATCATCCAACAATGACGGCATGGTTGTAGGAAGCGATTGTCGTGGAGCAATATGCCTTCAGAGAGCTGTTGATTACAAAGTTATTGTTGGCTGTACGATTATTGATTATGGCCCAGTTGCGTTGTTCTCCTTTGTCCCATGGAATGTACGAAAACATCTACTAGGACTAAAAATTCATCCGATAACAAGAGAATCACACGGCATTTGTCACCGGGCTGCTGCGCTCGTTTTGTTCGACTTGAGAACAAGCAGATTGCTAAAGTATGGCTTAGCAAAGAAGCCGAAGTTATTTAGAAATTGGATAACTATGCTGTTTGAGAATTAATCGTTGGGAACATCTGAACATAAGATGATTCCAGCTGGAGAACAAGAAGGCAGTGTTGAGTATTCGACAGACTACTCTGATTTATGACGTGAGCCAGGGGAGGGGGCTCGGGTCCCACTCTGCCCTCCCCTTCGGGCGCCCATGATTTCTTCCGTCACAGACTATTAAAAATACTGCATCCTCATTATCAATGTCTCTCGTCAAATTTCTGTAATTTCCCGAACTGGAGTATGAAAAACCTTGGCCCGAAAAAATCTCCTGCCCCGAACATGAAAGATGTTGGCCCATGCATAAATATGGCCTGATCTATAGCGTTTTCTATCTAGCTACTTTTATTTTGTTTATTTATTTTTATCAATGATGTGATTGCGAATATAATAAGATCCTTAACGCAATAATATAGTCGAGTCATCATTTAGATTAAGAAGCTAGTCGAAATTACACGAACTAAATTGCTTTGAAGCAATTTAGAAAGGAAGGGAAGTAACAAGAAGATCGTATTTAACTTCTTTTCTTTCATATCATTTGAAGCACCGTGCACACATTTTCTTTAAAATTTAAAATTGTGGCTGAACTGTGTGATAGAGAATACAAGGTGTCCGAGAAGTTCCCGTAACTCCAGGTTTGAATATCCTAAGAGTCAATGTAACCTTAGTTGTGGTATTGGTAACACTGCGTTCATGGTCGCAGACAGCACTGTTCGGTATCCCTGCATTCAAGTGGTTGCAGCCCACAGTTGAGGACGATTAGTGGCAACTAGTAAGCCCGAGTCTTACAATACCAAACATCTCATTGTCGGGAATAATCAAGTCACGTTTTTCATCGTTGGTACAGGACATATGAAGAATAGTGTGAAAGTGTGGAGGGAGCCTTTCGAATGATAATTCCTCAGATGACTTGCAACATGTCAAGGAGGATATGGAGACGTACATACAGAAGAAGCACATACATATCCATTGGATATACAGTTTGTATATGTAAGTACTGAACTGTAGTATGTACTAAATGTATAAATAAAATAAAATTACCCAGACATTGCTCTATGATACTCAAACCTAAGTATACAAAGAATTCTCGGACACTCTGTAAAACCCAGTATCAAAAATTAGAAGTAATGTACTGACCTGCTGTAGGGTATGGGTAACCTTCAGCGTCATAACCTACACCTGCAAAAACTCGTTGTTTTCTTCGTTCAGCTTCAGACTTCTGTTCAAATCCACCTTCCGGGCTGTCTGTTATGTAAAATGGATGATACATAGCTGGATTTGTTTTATCGTCACCTGTCAAAGAAAGAAACACATTTATCAGACTTCCAAACTATGTTAGTCCAATGAGATGTTTTATACTACGACTGTGCCTGCCTGTCAATTTGTCGACGGGTATCACAGCAAAAACAATGAGATAAAACGATACGTGTATATATGAATTAAACATCCAATCTGTATCATTATTCCTCTGCATCATTATCCCTCTATTGAATACCCCTTCCGGTTTCAATATTGGTCCCCATAAATCGAAAACAGTAAAAGATAGCGAGAAAAGGGCATTTTGATATGCGCTCAACATCCCAAGAATGAGTTTCATATCCGGCTTATCTCTCTATTGAGACGGGAAGTAAAAGATCTGTAACTTTAATTTCAACTTTGGTTCCTTATATATGATAAATGGAGAAAATAACCAATTCTATATCATACCAATTTCTCTATAGGAGCGAATTCAATGATATACAAAGAGTAAATAATGCACGACTGGATCAAGATTCGAACTAGGGTTTTCGGCTTACCCTGCCAATGGGTTACCTACTACATTATCCAATCCGCTCCCTAAACAGCCGTACATATATTACTCGAGTGATAGAATCGCACTGTTAACTGAAGACCTTCGTTCGAATCTCAGTCCAATCGTGCATTTTTCACTCTTTGTATACGATTGGTTCACTACAGTTTGGAAATCTACCGTTACTTTCACACTATGATACGAACTTATTATAGTTTACTGGTATATTTCTAAAATATTAGCTGTAAACATATTTTTTACTAAACCTACAATGATGTTAAAGAAATAAAACTCATTGTTGCATGAAGACAATTTCTATTTGAATTTTGTTTACGTTGTCTAGCATTTAGATACTATCAACGAATTTTGACTTTCTACAAATTAATGGAATCGCACTATAAAACAAATAAAATACATAAAGTGAGAAGACAAAATAAAATAAAGTATTATGAATAACAATTGGAACACAAAGCCACCATCTGAGAAGAAAAAATCAACAAGATTATAAAACACACACAAAACATAATAGCAAAATAAAAGTGCATTCCCTCAGAAGTAGGAGAGAAAAATATTAAAACAAAGAAAACTGAACTATATAAAAATACTAAACGAACTTCAACACAGATAAAGGTATAATGGAGTTAGTTTGTGTCCGATGAAGCACTCTTTAAAAGAAGTAAGGAAATAACATTGTAGTCTTGGAAGTCCATCTAAAAATTTAACTTCTAGAACTCCTGTCAAAATTATGAATGCAGTGTAAAACGTACAATATCTGGATATCTGGGTAGTGTAATCTTTATTTTCTAAGTCTTAAAACGATCTTATGATTGTATGCCGTGATTTTAATAAAGTTCCAACTAAGGTAAAACAATATTCACACATTTAAATGCCAGAGTATAACTCACTCACAACACGATTTGATAATTATCACACTCTGTTTTCAAATGATAGTTCTCGTAATGAAGACATGGACAGTTAATATACGTAATTAGTACATCAAATGAGTATGTAACACAAATATCACACGCATGTACAAATCTGTGGCATGTTTTGTTTTTTCTACAATATGAAGTCTTGTTTTCAATGATAAATAGAATTGCACCTTTGTCAATGTGACGTAGCTATGGATTTGAAATAATTAATATTGTTTTCAAAACCTTTAACAATGATAAAAGCTTAATGGAATTCTTCAAAAATAAACAAAGACAAGTATCTATGTGATCAGTATTCAGAAAAAAAATGTTCTTTTCGTTCATGGAGTTTCTTGGATTTTGTTCATTGCACAGAAATGAAAACATGCAACAGTTCCTTTCTTCTCTGCTAGAACGAAGTAGAAACTTTGTTTATATATAATGAAAGTTGAGTGATTTTTTTCCATAATATAATACATGGTAAAATCTTCATAAGCGCGTTCGGTTCCCTTTTGTCTCTCGGACAATTCAACTTGATATTAATATTTGATTAATACCATTATGTATATTACTTTCATTAAAAGTTATTGAGCATGGCCTAGAAGTTCAGATACCCTACTTACTGTTATGAGCAGAATGTATTTAAAAGAAGGTACATGGTCACAGTTTTCTGAATATCAGTCAACAGTTCCTTTTTAATTACATATTGAAATATACACATTTACGGCTGAATTTATATACGTATATATTAATATCATGGATGATTGGATAATCCCTCCGTGAAATAAAACACTTCCTAATGCTTAGGATCTTTATTTATTTATTTATTTGTATGAACCAATTGCTAGTTTAGATTTAGTGACACAAACTTATTGAACATCGTATTGCCTTAAAAAGGATTATTTTAAATAATTAAATATTGAAAGGACGATAATGGAAAGGGACACTGAAACGCGTTCTTTTACGGTGTAAAGTTCAGAGAAAGCAGAATATAAATTATGAGAATATTTATTTAACACTTCTAAACGTTAACGGGTGTCCTTACAAACTGGACTAGATATTTAAATTCAGTTTTGCATACATTTTCTTGTATGGAAAGCTATATTGACTACCACGAAAATTTATTAAGTGTTACTCCAAGTTTGAACGAAACTATAAATTAAACATAATAATCTATTAACAATAAATATAGAAAAAAGAAAGAAAAAAAGTACAATTAAGTTTTTCGACACTAACACATGAAACTGTCAAAACATTCATGTAGAGCATTTGGAGAACTGATTGAGTCATGAGACAAAGACAATATACTACTAAATTCTTGAAATACCACATCAGAACATCTTTCACATATAATTTTTGAATCCGTGTATTACCTATACAACATTAATTTTGAATTATTATACATATTCAACACGGCACACAATATTAATGTAATAAATTTATAGAGATACCATTCAACTCATTTTGCATTTTAAAACAATCCAACTCTATACCTGAAACTTACAATTCCCCAAACTTCTGAAACACTTTAGTGGAAATCTTTCACGTCAATTCCAAAGTTTAAACCCGAAGCGTTCATTTCTGAAGATAATGTCAAAAGTATCAGCTTAGCCAGGAGTGCCATGTGCTGTCACAATTCATTCTTAGACTGTGCCTTTCAAGCAGGATACATTCAGTGGTAGTTTTTGTCACATGGAGGTCAGGGTTGTTAATCCATATCTTTATATTAAGGAATAGTAATGAGTCTTTCGTTTAGTTATCGGTGTACAGACGCGTGCGAGAGAGAGGGATTGCGTAGATGACTGGTTGGTTTAATCCTCTAGAGAACCGTTGAGAAATATTGGGAATAAAAGATATTTTTGTATATTTCGAAGAGCAAAAGAAGTTGTTACGAGAAATAAAAGTTGAGTTGATGAACGTACATAGATACAGTTTTATTTTAAGTTATAGTGATTACAAGATCGCCGAGATTAATTCCCATCATAAGCAACAAAGTAGCCACGAGAAAGTTAAGAATTTCCCAGAAGAAAGAAACAGTCAATTTTTAAAATAACATTTCGACTAAAAGAAGAAGAAAGATGAATTAAGTTTTTAGTTAGATAATAATTATTCAGGATATACACAATAAAGCCTGTGAAATCATACTTATGTGATGGAGAATAATGAATGGAATGAAAAAGTAAACAAAATTCAGATGGTTTGATTGACATAAAAACAATACGCGTTAGATAAAAGATTCATTTCACTCTTTCTTGATTCTTTTTGTACCAAAGATGGTATATAAACAAATAAAGAGTAAATAATGTCAGTGAATTTTGTACTAAATCTGGCAATTTTATAATTGCATCAAGTTGTGAAAATTACGTATCAGTGTTTTGACAGAAAATCTGGAAAACAAATTGGCACTTAAGGTAGTTCTCAACGTGTCCCAAAGTTCTTCGCAGAGGTACTTAAATGAAATAAAACACAGACAAATAAAAGACAGAAAAAGAAAGAAAGTATTTTTCAGGTAGATGCAACCAAAATCTGTAAGTATGTTTTGTAACAGAAACAAACGAAACAAAACAAAATTTTAATCACAGTAAAAACGAATTTCTTATTCGCAGAAGAAAATTAATACTTCAAAAGTACATCTTTATATTACCACCAGGTCATAGATTAGTGCTTAAGTCAATTATGAAAGGACACATGAAAATGTTGTAGTAGGTAGCTGTGTACTAACATCAGTTGGCAAGCCACAGACGCCATTACGGAAACATTCGACCTATTTACGTTTGTTTGTGAGTAGTTAAACTGCCCCCACTGATCAAGAATCCCGCCGACTGTGAAATAAGAGCTGTGATTCGTTTTCTTAGTGCTAAACGCGTGAGAGTGGCTGAAATTCATTGCCAGATTAGCAAGTGCATGAAGAAAACATAATGAGTGATGGAATGGTACCGAAATGGGTTAGAGGTTTTATAGATAGCCGTACAAATGTTTACAATGAGGAGAAGACTTCACTGTTATCACTATCGAGTTTTGTCGTCACTAAAGAATTGGTACAGAAAGTTGATGAAAACGTGAAAAAGAACAGATGTTTTACGATTTCGTCGTTATCTGAGAATTTTTTTTCAAGTTTCAAGAAGTGTTCTCTATGAAATTATGACTCAACGCTTAAATTATTGAAAGTTGCGCATATGACAGTGTTGCAGTGGTTGTCAAATCAGGCGGTAGACTTCTATGAGGGTGATATTCAAAAGCTTGTTGTACGATACGATAAATGTCTTAATATTGGTGGAAAATACGTAGAAAAGTAGATTAAGATACAAGCTTTCATGTAACATTAAAATGTATACTTTTTTCTTTTTTCCTAAATGGTACTTAATCAAAGAAACACATATTGTATGATGTTATCATATAGTTTAACATTGTGGTACTCATGCTCACACCCAATATTCGCTTATTATCTTCAATTTTGCTATATCTAAGCACATAACAACCAACAACCTTAAACGTAAATTGACATAACACATTTTAGCTTCTTGATTACATAGCCTACAAATTATTGATTATACAAAACTTTAACAGTGCTTTAGTAAAGGCAGTCAGTTAAATAATATATTTATGTATATTCTTAGGTTTGATTTAATCATTAGCTTTGTATTTATGGTACACGTACAAAATAAAATGCTACGTCATGTGGAATGTTCGTAGATTGTCAAGTAAAATTCTTAATTGCGGGAATATAAAATACAAAAGATGTCACTTATCGAAGTGCACTTACCTCCTTCGACCTTAAAAGTATATGTTTGGCCTCTCTCCACATAAATTTCTGGGATTAATTTATCATTAATGTACCAGGCTATTCCCCATGAGGGTTGACCTACGGAAAAGAGAATAGGCATAATAATAATAATAATAATAAAAGAAAAAATATTATTGTTATTATTTATTTGTGTCACACATTTCAAACAGGCATTATTTTTATTTATCTTTATAAATGAGTTAACTTATGTCAACTGCTCTGCCTATAAGTATGCGTACATCCAATGTAGTTTACTAAGCTAAATTTCAAAATCGTTTTTCTTACAATATATTAACTTGAAGAAATCAACAATTCCATAGAAAATGTATTCCTTGTAAATAATGATAATAATAATAATAAAATAAAAACTCACTGAAGAAACTTCAGGAAATTATGTGTATTAATTTATCATTATATATATATATATATATATATATATATATCTGATATGTATTAAGAAAAATTTTAAAAACATGAAACGGAATCGATATATCACTTATATAATATACGATCGACTATAAATGTGAAAATAAACTGCACTATATATAGTTGTATTATTGTACACGATGACACTAGGAAAATATTTTTAAGAAATATTACAAAACGTCATTGTATTGTACTAAACTTGAAATATTCTTAATAATCGCAACAAAAATTCATTATGCATTAATAGTAAAATGACAATAACATATAAATACTGTGTAATGTTTTGTTTTCTTTCTTCTATCACTCAACTTCTATCAAACAGAATTAAACAAAGATGTCACATAATGTAGTCTCTTAATACCGGTACATAGAATTGATTATCTTGATACAAAGTATTTTTTTCTTTCTTCAAATAAACATATTAACGTCTAATATAATTTAGTAGCGTCTCTATTGATGATTCAATAGAATTCTTAGCAACACCATATTAATCCAATTACCCCTGACAGTCCTAGTTGATCACCTATAACATTTAATACATAACATATGTCCAAATTTAAGATCACTCAACATCTATATGATTCAGTTCAAAAATATCAGACCATAAGAGAGCAATAAAAATGTAATTTAAAGTATTTTGTAAACGAAATTCTATGAATTTAACGCAAGAAAATTCACATCTTATATTTATACAAAGACTTGGGAGAGTTTGGTCACTTGGAGTTTAACGTCTCTTTTAGCACCAAGACTAATGAGACGTGAGCCTATCGCTGAATGTGAGATTTAATCCATATGAGCTCTAATTGGTAATCAAATCCGAGTCTTCTGCGCCAAAGGTGCGTACAGTAACCCTATACTTACGAGACATGTAGAGTTTGTACATTTTATAATGCAAATTGTTACTCATGTAAGCTATTGCTTTTCAACAACTTAAGCAATCTCCGCAAACAATTTGGGTGAAACATACGTATTGAGTAATTAATTTATAACATAAAACATCATAAAAAAGATTTTTTATTTTATGAAAGAACAACACCGAAGGGAAAATTTACTAAAATTTTCATTTTAATTGATAATTGATTTTATTTCTTAATGTGTGTTATACACAATGATCTCGTCATACTTTAAAATATTATACCTAAAGTATACAAATTCTAAGAAACATCAAAATTTTACATTAGATGACTCTTAATGAAAAAGTTATTTTAAATCTCTATTTGGATATTCATTAACACTGTAAAATGAGTACTTCTGGAGCAGTTTCTTGACACAGTATTTAAAAATATTATTCAATTTCTTATACTAGTGCAGGAGTTTGCTGTACAGTTTTATTACCTCGCATAGCATTTTGATTAGATTTTGTTAGCCGACATGTGTAGATATTCTAGTATCGTACGAGTGAAAATCTCCATTACTTTCAAAAATACTGTGTGAAAGTATATCTCAAACTGTTTTTCAAAGTATAAACAGAAGGGAGGGATAATATATCCAAGCTTTGAAACAAAGGTCTACTAGGCATAGTAGGATGCACAAAAGACATTATTTTTATTTATTTTTTCTGACGAATGAAAATATTTCTCGCTAGAGCACAATTCTCTTAAAATGTAATTTCGTGTGTTAAAAGTGTATGAAGAATTACATGACACATTAGTCTCAATTTTCAATCATCATATTGAATTTTTCTAATTTAATGTAATACTAAGACTTGATTTACATTGATAATGACAATGAGGATAATGAGTATTATATAATAGTACTCTAGGTGATGGAACTAAAAAAATCACAATATTGACTTAGCATATTTTGTTTGTAATTTGTGGTTTAGAATCAATAGAACAACTGTAGAAGCTAAAAAAAATGTAGGACAGGTGACAAGTTTTCGGTACTAGAAAAGTAAATATGGAACTGGAGATGGATACGTAACGCTTCATATTTTCTCGACTTCGATATGGGGGATGTAGTCAGCACCATACTTCAGCATATAAACACTAAATTTTTTGTTATTTTTCTACTTGTTACGCATATAAATCGAAAAGAATTTTGTAATTATAATGTTTCAAAAATTCTACAATATTATTAACTGTATAACGGGAGAGAAAAGTCCAAAGATGAGACATATATCAATCGATAGAACTTATTGAGATGAACAAAATGATGCGCATGAGTGAAAAGACTCATAAAGTCTTCGAGAAAATGGAGGAAAATAAATTTCTTTGTAAATCTAAAGAATTATGTTGTACGAGCACTAAGCCACTTACTGAGGTGAAACTGTTACTGAAATATATTGTCGTTAAGATCTTCATTATGGCACTAGCACGAAAATAATACATAGCACGGTTAATGAGATACCATCTGAAAGTATAATTAACACTTAAATTTTAATTTCTGTTTAACTAAAATAATACCAAAGACAAGCCATATATCACACGTGGTCCGGGGTTTGATTTCCGGCCGGTGCTTCCCCAACTTTCGGCGTCCACCCAGCGTCGTGAGGCAAACTGGTGAGCCACGTGAATGAAAGATGTGACGGCCATTAGATCTAGAAAGCTCTTGATACGCCGGTTAGTGACAGAGCGACGCAGTGTCTGACCACGTGCTCGTTGCTAGGCTCGACTTAGTCCAACCGATCGCTGACAGATGGCGTTGGAGCGGCTCAGGTCCTCAACATGGGCTGTTACGCCGGGTGGTTCTTTTGTTTTAAGATATATATCAATCGATACATACGAGCGCATCGAACTGAACAAAATAAAATGTTTGTGGACACATTCTTATGCATAGTTTTCGAGAAAATAAAAAACATAACTTTCGTGGTGTTAAAAAATATATTGTTCATTGACAAATAATAACTAACTGTTTTTATTTTGCTGCAAGAAATTATATAAGTACTGTATATGTAGCAAATTATACTGTTAACTAACATATTGTTGTTCGTCTTTTCCCAACTGTTTTACACATTGTCCTTTATGCACATATTATTTCTAACACAAAGTATTTAATTCTACTACGTGTACTAACCTGTAATCGCAGTATACCCTCTTTTTCCTCCAGTTGGTCCTATTCGTGCTGAAAATATCGTCTCTCCGGTTATTTCTGCTGGTATCCATGGTTTAAGTGGTGTTTCTTCGATGTAAGATCCCAAAGATGCAACGCAGTTGTGATCATTCCTGCTACTGAAATCTATCCTAATATCATCTGAAAATAATATGTATTTCGCTTAATTATACGGAAGATTTTCACATTTCTTGTGAAAATCAATAATAATTGAATTTCACAAGAACTAACAGTGTATTTGAATACAATTCAATAAAGAAATAGTTTGTTGTTGATAACCACCAGTGTAAACAAAGACTGTGTTAACCATAATCAGTCAGTCCCGATGTTGTAGGATTGCCCAAAATTTGGATAACAGAGCTTCGCTGAAAATCGACTGGTAACTTGTTTTTACATACTTATTAATCTTTAAATTTACACTTACAAGTGATTTGTTGGTATAATCATAACTAAAACCTCAGATTAGATAACTTATTGCTTTCCATTACAAAATCTCTATTTTTATTATTAATGCTAAAACTCTTAACTATTTCTATTTTAAGAGATCACGGAACTCACCTTATCCAAAGAGATTCAAAATCTCGAAATTTGTCCATTCATAATATCAGTGTATTGTTCCATGTGGGATATTTAGGATAAGAAATTTTTGTTTGAGTACTAAATCAATAAATAAAAATAAAATATGAAATTTCTACTTATCATTCAACTGAAAGAACTATAAAACAGATGTCTTCAGCTTTAACAAAAATAAATCTTAGTTCTTTCTGCTTGGTACTCAATTTAATCATAATTCCTTAATCTAAATATCTCAAACACCAGTTTCAAAGGTTATAACTGAAAAACAGGCATTTTGTAAACTCATTAGGTAGTGCTAATGTTCATTTCATAACGAATAGAAACCTTTTTCTAATTAGTTTCTAAGAAATTAGTCTTTAAATTGTTTTCATAAAATGTTGATTTCTCCAGAATTCACGTCGTTTTTCTGCTTACAATTACCTTCATTATCATCAACGATATTAGATCACTTCCAATTGAGATTAAAACTCAGTTAAATGCACGTAAAATTCTTGTTGTGTAAGCAACTATTGACATGTCTGAAAGACGCTTTAATTCGAAGAACAATGAGATCGAAGTATTTGGTGTAATATCAGATAATCCATTTAGTTTTGGAAGTCAATCAAAAATTGTTAGAATGAACCCAAACCAATAATTTCCAAGTTTTGATCCACTAATAATAATAATAATAATAATAATAATAATAATAATAATAATAATAATAATAATAATAATAATAATAATAATAATAATAATAATAATAATACTTTGTTGGATTTTCATTATCAGTGAAACAGATTTCGATGTGAAATTCAGAGGAACCCTAGTTTTCAGATTCTCTGCTGACGTTGTTCCAGGTTTTGCCACTGAAATTTTTGAACATTTATATTGTAAGCAGTAACTGAACATGAAGCAGTCCATTAATTGGCTTCACCAAGGATGCGCAACTACAATTTTGTTTCACATTTTAAGCCCACAAGAAAACTTAAGTTTTGCAACATACAACATCATCGGCTTCATGGAACAGATATTTTATGCAAAAAGGTTTAAATATAACTTTTTACGAAAGCGAATACGAAAAGTATTTTTACTGGTTTGCTGTGATCAAAATTTGCACTAATGAACGGATTAAATGTCTATTTCAATTAGCAACTGGAAGATTAAGTTGTCAAATGAAGTTATACGTCAATATCACGAATGTAAACCTTTTAAACTTTGGATACACTCAGAATGATGTGAATTGTACGACATTTCAATATATTTTTCGTTCGCATTCATTAATAGTGCAGTTTTAAGTATATTTGCTTTGATAGTGTAAAGGTTTCAACTAATATTAAGCTTCTATTACTGGTAAAAATAATATTAATCCGAGCTACGTTATCATGTACATTTTACATACACTTTATGCATGAAAACTTGCACATATTGTTATATTTATATTTCCAGATCCATGCCATTCAGTAGAACTACACGTGAATTTACTGGTATGTTTTATAAACAGTGAATCAACTCAAATTTTCTCTTTTAATATTTTCTTGAAATCTTATAATTTTTTCCAATATTTAATCCTACACTAAAGTCATTATGTTTTAAATCTAAATTTTTAGAATATATCTGTACAATTCATTCTTTATAGTGAATGGAAATAATGGCACCTCAAAGTAATGGCTTATATTCGAATTTGAACATTGCAATCATTTTAATATAATGTGTAAATGTACGTTAACATGATGTAAAAATATGGTAAAAGTAATTTCTGGTCGTTCATTATGTTAAAATTTTCTACATTTCAAAAATATAATTAATATTATAATTTCTTACTAAAATTAATTTGAAGTCTATTGAACTTGCAGCAATAATTTGTTATGCTACACAATAGAACAATGAACTTTTTGCATAAAATGTAACACAGGACACAGACATATTCAACATAACTATTGAATATTATTTAATTAATTACATATTTTACAGTAATTCCTTCTAAGTCACTATTGGCATTAATTGCCAAAAACCTCATCTCGATATCTCTTACCGTTTTTGATCTATGGGAATCAGCATTGAAACAGGATGTAGTATTAAATTTCAACCACTTCTGGTATTGGTAGAGTGTTATAGAACCTACTCTTAGGGAGCTAAATTGACTGCAAGAAAACTGCATCTTGATATATCTTACCATTTTTGCTCTATAGAAAATGTAGGAAACTTACTCTGTTTATTGTTATTAACAAAGTTACGATTTTAGGTGCGCATTTTCTTCTTTTAGAGCAGAAAAGTGTTCTCCGAAAGTACGAATGTGTCAAATGTTGTTGCTACTTGGGAATAGAGATAATTTTTCTTTCTTTTTTTTCTTTTTTCTTTTTTTCTTTTTTTTTTTTTTTGTCATTTTTCGAACCTTCATTTCTTTAATCTACATTCATTCCCTTTTTTCTTCTTATGCTGTTACTTTTTAAAATTTTTGTTTCCTTTATGATTTTTTAAATAATGGGCCAGATGAAATATCTTGTCACTTAAAATTTCCGAGTAGAGAGCCTTGTAGGACAAGCAGAACACTTCATTAAATGTACCCTTTGATATTTTTCTATCTCAGTTTTTGTTTCCTCCTGTTATCTCCAGCCATTTGTGATTTACAAGCATTCGATGTTGTATCTGAAACCCCTTGTGTATATATGAGTATACTCTCTCTCTCTCTCTCTCTCTCTCTCTCTATATATATATATATATATATATATATATATATATATATATATATATATATATATATATTTAATCATGTGTATAATGTATTATGTTAGAGACCTATGATGTATCTATTAAATTTTTAACTAGAGAAAAGAGCAGTTATTAATATACTTGAGGAAAATAGCAACTTTTTAAAACCATTTTTCACCTTATTTCAACACTTTTTCTCCTATAAAATCTTTCCGTGAAACTCTTAATCATAGTTATTGACAAGCGAGTTTTGTTTGACAGTGTGAAACTGTAGTGAACTTTCAAACTATAGGAATTCAATGTTCAATTCAGTAGTACATCTATAACTAATAGATTAATAAGATTATAGATGAATAAGATCAAACATAGAGCTTGTTCCTCGGAAGCTGAATTCATTTCAAAAAACCATTACTCGTTATACCTTACTGTTTTTGTTCTATAGCGATAAAAGTTGAAACCGGAAATCATTAATTTTGAGTCATTTACAGTTTGAATAGGTGGTTAAGAGAGAAGATGGAACCTATTCTTGAGAAGCTGAATCGATTGAAACAAACTTAATCTCGATATCTCTTACCGTTTTTGCCCTACGGAAATCTGTATTGAAACCGAAAGTAATGATAAATTTCAACCGCTTCCGGTTTTGCTGGTGTTCCAGATTATGAAGATATGCTGCCTTGATAAACTGAATCCTTTTCAAAAAACCGTTCGTCGCCATCTAATACCATTTTCGTTCTTTGGCAATAAGTATTGAAACACGAAATGGTTAATATGAACTGAAACCCATTCTTGGGACGCTGAATCAATTAGAAAAACTGTGTCTCATATTTCTGAACATTTTTGTTCTATGAAATTCAGAATTAAGCCGGAAGTAGCAATATATTTCAACCACTTTCTGTTTTGGTACAGTGTTGTAGGTTGTGACGATATGCTATATTTAGACATCGATTTGACTGCAGAAGACCGCTTGCAGCTATCTATTACCATTTTTGTTCTATGGAGATAAACGCTGAAACCGGAAATGGTTAATTTGAATAGAGGGTTAATGGAGAAGGCAGAACCTATTCTTGAGAAGGTGAATCAATTGCCAAAAACCCCATCTCGATATCTCTTATGTTTTCGATCTATGGGAATCAGCATTGAAACAGGATGTAGTATTAAATTTCAACCACTTCTGGTATTGGTAGAATGTTATAGAACCTACTCTTAGGGAACTGAATTGACTGCAAGAAAACTGCATCTTGATATATCTTACCGTTTTTGCTCTATAGAAATCAGTACTGAAACCGGAAGTAGTAGTAAATTTCAACAATTTCGGTTTGCTAAAGTAGTGATGGTATGTTCCCTTGACCCTGAATCGTTTGGAGAAAACTGTTTGCCGATTTCTATTAGCATTTTTGCTCTATGGCGATAAGTGCTGAAATCGGAAATGGCTAATTTGAACCACTTCCAATTTGAATAGAGAGTTAATGAAATAGTTGGAACCTAATTTTGGGATAATAAATTAATTGCAGAAAACCACATCTCGATATCTATTACCGTTCTCCCTCTGTGCAAATCAGTATTGAAACTGGGAGTAATATTACATTCGAATTACTTCCAGTTTTGATAGAGTGTTTGGGATAGTCATAATACGTTGCGTTGAGACACTGAATCGTTTGCACAAAACCACTTCTCGCCATTTGTTACCGTTTCCGCTCTATGTCGATAAACGTTGAAACTGGAAATGACTAATTTGAACCTCTTCCGCTTTGAATAAGGAGTTAATGGAGGAAATGGAACATATTCTTGGAACGCTGAATCGATTGCAAAAGAACATGTCTCGATATCTCTTATCGTTTTTGCTCTGACAGTTGTCGACAGACGGGGACAAAGCTGTTCTATAGGACTTCCGGTATTAATGTATAGCATAATTTGAAAGTCTAATAATTGAGCAAGTCGAGGGAAGACAATGATAAGCGCCACTTTCGTTGAAATATAGTTATTAGGTGGAAAAGGTTGGCATCGAATCACAGAATAGTATGTAGGTAGTTTAATTTCGAAAGTGTATCTGTAAATGGCAGGGGAAGCTTGTTTGTTATGTGTCATTACATCGCATGCAAATGTTGAACTTCCTTTTCCAGTTTACTCAAAAGCTAGTCACTTACCATTGTCTTTCTCCAAGCCGCTCAATTAGAAATTAGTGGAATCTCGTATTATAAGTTAGTCCTTTCAAGTACAATTTTCTGGAAGTATCATTGACTTCTACTTTTTGAAATTTGTTAAATTTGAATTGAAAAAGATTTTAGTGAAATCCCTTTTCTTATCTGTTAACATCACCATAAACTTACCAGAAGTTTTATCTTGTGCGTTGTGAGCATTAGCTTCTTTCCTGTTATTCAGAGGACCAATAGCAGCAATAACATTCACTTCACCATCCTCTGGGATAGCTTTGTCGTTAATGCCTTCATTGGTTTGTAGAGGTCGTTTGTAGACAATAGTTCTGATTCCATTAATTTCATAACCCTTCACTAGTACAGCATCATTTCTTCCACCAAGACGGTGATCTGGACATACGCCACTTTTACCGTTACACTGAAAAGAAAACAAGATATTTGCTTTTCTACTAATAATTTTTAGTTAAGTTCAGGGTTGTTAATAGTAAAGGAACAGATTTGTGTGTGAGTGTGTTTCGGGAAGTTAAATGAAATATATTTCAACTAGGTTGTGTTCACAGAACCGAAAACCATAATTCGGTGTGTTTCCAGAAAAGAACTGAAATACATGTTGACATAATAACACAGCCATACGCACAAAATAAATAAATAAATAAATAAATAAATAAATAAATAAATAAATAAATAAATAAATAAATAATAAATCAATAAATAAAACAATAAAATAAAAGTTCCGTGCACCGGACCCCAGGATATGGATTCGATGTATTTTGTTATACAAAATCCAACTTTCGAAACCCCAGGACGATTGATATTGTCAATTTTTTATGGGCGAAAAATTTGAGCGATTTTGGATAGGAAGGAGACACGATTTCGCCCATAAAACAAAATCAACATATTCAATCGTCCTAGGGTTTCGAAATTTGCATTCTGTGTAACAAAATACATCGAATCCATTCCCTGGGTCCGCTGCACAGAACTTTTTTTTTTTTTTTTTTTGTATGGCTGTGTTACATGTATCTTCCCTATCCAAAATTGCTCAAGTGTTTCGCCCATAAAAGAAATTAGTACGGTCAATCGTCCAGGGGTTCGAAATTTATATTCAGTGTAACAAAATACATTCAATCCGTACGTTTGGGTCCGTTAAGTAGAACTTTTTCTTTGGGTGGCTGTGAATTAAAAAAAAAAAAAAACATCTTTAGCTGAATATCGTTCCAAGCTGCAAGCGATATTGAGCAACTGCAATATGACAAATCCAGGAAATATTTACATTTAAAAAAAAAAAAAACTTATTTCTCTTCTCTCTGTAATTTCGCTTTCACTTTAATATCGTTTCGGTTCCAGAATCAGAGCCAATTTGCTCAGAAATCAATTTTGGTTCCTTGTCGGAATCAACTTTCTCCAATACAGAGTTCGAAATTGTTTTATTAGAACATATCTTTCGTACCGTGTCCGGAATTCTTTCGGGAAAATTTGTTCCGGTTCCGGGACACACAGTGTAATTCATTTACTCCTATCGGTTCCGTTATCATTAACAACCTTGGTTAAGTTGACAACATACTAACTTTAGAAATGCATTAGATGATAAATAAAACTAAAGAGAACAGTTAGATATTCAACTTCAAGATTAGAATATATTCAAGTGAAAACCTACATAAACAATTATTTACTTACGGGTAGTTGGGATAAGTGGGGACAGGGGTAAGTGGGGACATGTGCGTTTTCTAAAATCTGATAAAAAAAATATGAAAACAGTTTATCCAAATTTGAAGAGAGTGGACGTAGTACCATTCGTCTGGTAGAGTGGTTTTAACTAATATGAAGAGTATAAAAGAATACCCCTATGCCAAAAATGAGTCCATGTTTTAGCATGCGATCAACTTTCGTAGATCTTGAAGCGTTCGGCTATCCTGAAATAATTGTCACAGAAGCATCTGGGGTAACCATTGTACAGTTAAGAAGAGATGATAATGTACTTATAAAAATTGATTGTACTATGTTGTGTTTGTCACTATATGTATAATTGAGGTGTCCCTACTTACCCCACATTTTTTTTACAGTGGGGTAAGTGGGGACACAACATTTATACTTGTAGTGAAGTAGGGACACGAACACAGATGCAGGTACAGTATTTCCGATAATACGTCGAAAATGACGAAGACAGTACAATGCCTGGTTTAGAGCAAGTGGAAGAAAATGAGTATTATGCAGCTGATTACGTGAAATGTTGGTACATTAACAGAGAAAGTCAGCAAAAATGTGTATGGAATGAAGTACCTTGGAAGAATTGGTATGCAATTTCGATTTCCATTTCGAGAAGATGTAGATACTGTACACAAAAGGGCTATTTTCTATGGCCCTGTTAAGTTTGACAGTGTGATGCGTTTCGTAATTAAGACTTCTATTGTAGTTAATACTTCTATCGTCTAACTTCTATTGATAAACACCATCGTTTCTTTAAAGTAAAACTGTAGACTATAAATCCAGTTCATACAATCAATGTTTTGTGTAGACCCTATTTGTATTCTATAAACTATAAGTAGATTTGTATTAGATGCCTTACAATACTCAGTAATAGCCATCACTTTTTAATTCAGAGTCATATGAATCTACATGGGTTTCAGGGTGTAGCCTACATTTATTCTTATTTGCCCATTTTTAGAACTGTTAGGTACCAGTAGATTTGTTAATATTCAGTATTTGGTTATCATAGTCCAGAGACGTACCCCATCAGGAGCTCTTTTATATTATTATTATTATTATTATTATTATTATTATTATTATTATTATTATTATTATTATTATTATTATTATTATTATTATTATTATTATTATTATTCCGTCTCAGGGCAAACTGTAATCACATATTTTTCATTATTTCAATGCTTATGAGATAAGTAAATGATGTCAAGCAAATATTTTTAATATCAGAGTTTTCTGAACCAAATAAAACATATTTTTAAAATATTGATATTACTTGTTTTTAAATACATTTGCCACAGCACCATTTTCGAAATGTAGTATCTCTGGTTAGAACTGCAGCAGAAATATGAAACTTGGACCTATCAGCAGTAGAAAACAGGTACTCTGTTTCCACTTTCCAGTCTTTATTGCCCGTGTTAACATATGAGAATAACAGGGTTGTCCCCACTTACCTCAAAAAACGGGGCAAGTCCTGACAGTAACTGGTTTTTAATAAACATTTTATTGCGGAACAAGCTTTTACATTGCTTCAAAATGGACCCCCTGCTTATCAAGTGTACAATCCAAAGTTAATATGACCATACTTACAGTTTGATAATCCGGAAGCTATTACTGGTACAGTAGTAGAAAGTTGAACGTTGCAAAATGTGTTCCCACTTACCCTAACTACCTTTACATTTTTATTGATACAACAGTAGGAAAAAAAAAGCATTATTGGTGAACGTACATAGGTAAGATACGTCAACCTGAAGTGAATGTTTATCTAAACTTAATGAATTTAAATATTTTATTAATTAAAGGTTATGAGATTAAAATTGGAAGAAGAAAAACAGTAGAAGTTTATTTAGTTTATTAGTTGATTGATTTGGAGTTTAAGGTCTCTTTCTGCACCAAGGCAACATGAGACTTGGACCTACATCCACAGCTTAACGTGGGATTTTAATTATAGAAGTTCACACTGGGAATCAAACCCGAGTCTTCTATGTCAAAGGCACGTACGCTAAACACATAGCCATGAGGGAGCGCAGGAGTTTACTTTAAATATAACTATAAATACAGAATGTTCAACAAATCAATTTACTAAAGAAAAAATAGAAAATGTTTTAAGAACTACAACATATATTCGTATAATAGTTGACAACAGTTTTTCTTCCTTCCTGTCAGTGTCAAATTACTGTTCAATTGTACGTGGGTGTGCAGCATTAGAACAATAATTCGTCAGTATGTAACAAATGCCTGAAAGAAACACGAGTAAAATACGAACGTTAGAATAGTATAGAATTTGTACAAACAAGATTAGCCAGTTATAAGGCGTGGTGACAATCAAGAGGAGGTTAGTATCAGACAAGGAGTGAGACAAGTTTGTCACTCTCTCCTGAACTTTTCAATGACTACATACAAGGGATACTGGATATGATGAGAAAGAAACAAAGGAATACGTGGAATGATGTTACATGAATAGCAGATAGATACGATTGTTTTGTTGACGATATAGCTGTGCTGACAGAGAGCAGAGACCTACTTGAAGCGACACTTCTTGAGATGAAGGCCACTCTCAGCTCTGGTTATATAGCATGAAACTGAATAGAGGGAAACAAAGATACTGACAGTAAGCAGGCTGTAGGTTAGGAGAAGGCCGATTGTACATGGATTAAAATATTCATATTATTGAAAAGTGCATTTAAAAAATTTAGGCATGATGACTTGATATATGGATGATGATGATCTTCTGTAAAATTTGATTCAATACGAAACCATGTACAGCATAGAACTTATTTTCTTTCCATTTATTTACAAATATGTTTTCAACCGACTTTTTAAAAAAAGAAATTTTCATTTTCATGCATGTTTGTACGGTTGTTCGCGATTATATTGAGAACTGTTGGGCATATTTCGATGCGGTTTCCACTGTTGGGATAACCTATTCCAGACGAATGTTTAAGCATATAAAATATTTGAAAAAAGTATTAGTTAATTAATTATTTTTAAAAAATCAAATATTTCCTGCAACGCCTGAGAAAAAAATATTTTAAAATGCTGCAACCAGAAATTCAACAATGTAAGTGATTGCATATAACCAAGGGGTTGAAAAATATCTTTGTATTCCGCTTTCTCCAAATGGTTTAAACTGTTTGGTGATGGATGCGTATGCCATTGTTGATATCATGACTGGTTACACTCAACTTCTGCCAGAATATCATCCACTTTTGCTGTGATTGGTCGCTCACTGCGAGGAGCACTTTGGATATTGATATTTTTAGAACAAAAGCGGGTGAAATACTTTTTCGTCTGTTGCTTTTGATGGTGTATGTTGCTAACAAACACCACAAATTTCTTCACGGGCTTGCGTATCATTTGCATCTTTATCGAACTAAAATTGTAAAATACAGAGCTATTTTGCAGAAAGTTCATTCATCTCCACAGCGCAATAACTTACGTGTGACTCTGAAAATTCTAAACTTTTTTTTGCACAGTTACTAGCCTCAAGTGTTAACTGTCAAATGATGTTGAGCCGGATCCGCTGCGATTCATTTATCCAGCGATTTTTGACACTAACACCATCTCATTCGCAAAAGACTAACTGCAATTTAGACTACTTCTTAAATTGATGCGATTTTCTCCAATATAATGATTTATTCCCAAGGAAAGTTCTTATAATAATAATAATAATAATAATAATAATAATAATAATAATAATAATAATAATAATAATAATAATAATAATAATAATAATAATAATAAATGAATTTGATCATTATTACTTCGCATTTCTTCACGCAGAATATATATCAATTAAATTAAGATAAAACTATTAAGAATAATAATGATTTCCTTATACCTTTATAAAAATATATTAAATAAGATGGTTTGTAGGGAGGCCCATTTTGTAGGAAATTAGTCTTACCTTTAGTTTAAGAATGAAACTAAACTATGGGGTAGAAAATAGTTTTAAAAAAAACTTAAAAGAAAAATATTTGACTTCAAAAACGCACTAAAAAGATTTTTTTTTTTAAATGTGAACCGACTTTAAAAAGTGCACTAAAAGGCAGAAAATAATTAGAAGTGCTATAAAGTAGACGATAATAATAATAATAAAGAGCTTAAAAGTATAAAATAATTTATTATTAATTATCTATAAAAATATTTTTGAAGTCATACTAAACCAAACACATTAATGTCTGATAAAATTATCATCGAAATAATTTTATATTAGGCAATAATTCATTCAGCTTGACACGATTTCCAAAAATGTTTATATATAATAGTAACAAATTGTTTTTTGCTTTTAAGTGCTTTATTAAGGTATTGTTATTGTCTGTTTTCTAATGTTTTTGTTATTTTCTGCCTTTTAGTGCATTTTTGAAGTTGGTTCATATATTTTTTTAGATATATTTTTTCTTGTCGATTTCTCCATTTCCCAAATTATTCTATCGTCATTTAGTTTCATTAGCCTACTGACCATAATCGTACAAGGCTACTTAGAATATCTAATTTCATTTTCACTTTTATTCTTTGCAACCTACATACATTGTATATGAGCTCAAATAAGACGCATCTTGTTTCCTGTATTGAATTTGGAAAGAAAAAATATATTTTCACTGCATTTAACAAAGATTTTATTTTATTTTATTTATTTATTTCAAATATAATGTGATATTTTAGCAAGAAACATATGTGGAGTTACACTGCTTAACTAAATGTAGAATCGCACGCGCATCTGAGTATGTCTATAGCGCATGTGCGTTCAGTGAAAAGCATACATGCTATGCAATAATAAATAAAGCGATTGTACCCAAAGTACATGTACTGAGTCACTTAACTGTACATACAGTAGTTGAAATGCTGTTTCACAGCGTATTGGAAAAAGGAACACAGATTCCGGAATATTTATTGAATTGAAATAATCAAAATCTCCCTATCGGCATATAAGACGCATTCTATTCTTGAACTTACTCTCAAAAGAAAAAAGTGCGTCCTAACATCAATAAATACAATATCTGCTAGTATATTACAGAGTCCGTTTGTGAATTGTGTGTTTATTCTGGAGTATTATCCGAAACCATTCAACCATTTCTCTCTCCCTTGAGAAATACTCTTCTTTCGGCGAGTTATATGACACTACTACCGCTTTGACTTAATGAATTTCACTAAAGGCGCAAAGAGCGGGGGGGGGGGGGGCCAAAAAAGTTGTTATTAGATTGCCTGTTGCGTTTAAAAATTGTTCAAAATAAGGTACTGAGATTGTATATGAAAGCTTTTTGATACACATAAAACGAAATAAATCCTTAATTAACAGAAACAAAGTATTTGATGAGCAAAACAATATATAACTAACTAACTAACTAACTCTATGGCCTATGGAACGCGGAGGTTCAATGTCGCGTTCACACAAGCTCTCCACTGACTTCTATCCTTAGCTAACTGCATCCAGTTTCTACTTTGTATTCCAATCTCTGCGAGATCCATCTTTATATTGTCCTCCCATCTGCGCCTAGGTCTTCCTAATAGTCGTTTTCCGATTGGTCTTCCAGTCAAGACTTTGAAAGCGTTTCTACTTTCTTCCATTCTAGCTACATGACCCGCCCACCTAAGCCTCCTAGACTTGACGACCCTAACAATGTTGGGTAAACCGTATAAATTATGTAGTTCCTCGTTATGAAGTTTCCGTCATTCCCCATTCCCGTTCCTCTTGGGTCCGAATATTCGTCTCAGGATCTTGTTCTCAGATACTTTCAGTCTATGTTCTTCCCTTAGAGTAAGTGACCATGTTTCGCAGCCATACAAAACAACAGACATGATTATCGTTTTGTATATTTTAAGCTTCAAATTCCTCGACAGAATTCGCGACGACAAGAGATTTTGAACCGAATAGTAACATGAATTCCCTGCTTTTAGTTGACATTTAATTTCTCCGTGAATATGATTTTCCTCTGTTAATATTGATCCTAGATATTTGAAACTATCCACTTTATCAAAAGTATTATTTAATATTTTAACGCATCCATAATTTGCCGTATTACGGTTCCGACGCACTTCCATGTATTTAGTTTTCTCTGCATTTACTTCACATAAAAAAAGTACACACGTGTTACAGTTTCGCCAACTAACACTTTGGTTTCATCAGAACCTTCAGAGTATCTGATGTCAGCAAATAGTTCGTTTTTGTTTAAGTATACATATACAAAGCAAAGCTTGTGCTTATAGAAAATATTACAGTTAATTAACAGGAATTCAATATTGCGATTGCAAGGGAAGGAAGGAAGGATTTTTCTTGAAGGAACGAGTATGTACGAAACTGGGCAGATTGGTGCTTTTTGATACATAGTAAACAAATATCACCTTTATTTACATAAATTTTAAAAAATCATTCTAAAAAAGTGGGAAAATCGATAGGGGAGGGGAGATGCAGGAAAAAACTTCTGAAGCATTGGATATAAAAACACGATATTGGCCTGACTTTGTGACGGTTATGATTCACGTCTAAAGATGTGTGGAAGAAGACTTCCGAGTAGTAAGGACGAACTCAACATTGCATTTTTTTTATTTACCCAAAATAATAATAGAATTCTCACAACAATATCTAATAATAACTAATTAATAGAGTAACATATTGTTGAGTTCGCCTTTATGAAACAAGTTTAAGGTGCATTTTTCCCAGAATAAGCCTTTGTTGTATTTGCCCTTTTACTACCTGGAACGTCTCTATTATTATTACATGTTTCTTCTGAACCGCTACACATAAAGACACGACATTTGCTACGTGGGGACCTTTTAATGCACAGAATATAAATATCTTATTCATTTGTAAGAGTGGTGGAAATTCCACCCCAAAAGACATGGGAGCAGACTTTTTTCTTTTTTTTTTAATGCATAATAAAGACAGGATTTTTTTGTAACTGCTGAAATTAAAGACAAATGTGATTTTCTTATTTTGTGTATAATAAACAATTATTTTGCTTTTAGGATAAATATGAAGATAGATATATTTCATAAACGTTCGTTGGCGCAGTGGCTGAGTGGTAAAGCGTTCACCTTTGGTGCGTGGGGTATCTGGTTCGATTCCAGCTCGCGCCAAGTAGACTTTGTGGTGGACAAACAATGTGTGCGTGGGTTTTCTCGGGGTTCTCATTTCCTTCCACTTTACTCATTCCACCATTTCATTTATTTCTCATCATCACCGTCTCCTTAGCCTAGCCGACATAACTGTTGGACATAAAACTGAAAGATGTCATTTTCATAAACGTTCGTGAACGTATCAAAGGAACAAATTTGTTATTTCTATTGATTTATAGTTCCATCAGTCTTACATGAAAACTTCTCGATTCTACTGATAACAGAATATACAGAATAGGCCAGAAGTTTCGTTTCAGACATATTACAACAGTTTAGTTTTGACATGTGTTTCTTTTCTTAATGACTAATTGACACGTGTTTTCTTTTTTCTTGTTATAGTGGAACTTTGGAATGGACTTCCTGATCCCCGGATTTGTATCTAATGAATTTTACAATGTGGGGCAAATTGGAAGCCAAATTATACACTGTATGAATCAGAAACAAAGAACACATGCGTAAACCAATTGTCTCGGAGTGTAGTGCTGTTTTTCGGCAGAATTGGTTATCTGCATACTTGTATGCGATATGAGTCAACGCCAACACACGCATATTTCGACAATAGTGCAGTCACATAGAACAAATATAGTAATCCCGTATGGTGTAAAACTTTTGATCCACTTTGTATATGAAGATGATATATTAACATTTAAATATACCGTGGACCTTTGGGTCACAGATTTATTCTGCTCCGAAATACTACTCATAAACTGAAGTGTTCCTGAACCGAGATTGTTTTCCCATTGAAATTAATCTAAATACAATTAATAAGTTCTAACCACAGAGACATGGTACTCTGCGTATTATTATTATGATGATTTACATTTTAAGTGTTTTTTTCATTATGAAGAATATAAAATAAAAATAGCGTTATCTCTTTCAAAGACAAATAAGTAACACTAAATTAAACAAAACACTATGAAGGCTAAAATCACACACACACACAAAAAAAAAAAGAGTTTTGAACACAGCACTGTGACATAACTTTTAAGACAAACGCCAAAAAGCAGGGCCATACTGGTCAGGCGGGAAACCGGGAAATTTCCCGGTAGGCCCTGGACGGTGAATTTTTTTTAGTGGGCCCTCCGCCTTGTATCGTAAGTAACGGTATATGAACAAAAAGACACACGTCACGCACTCCTCGCATACGGGAGTAAGGAAACGAAGGACGATAACACGTCGAGTACCGGCAATTAGTCAGTTAATCCCAGACCAGCGTTGCCAGTCCATGATGTTGCGAAAACAGCCTTTCACATTTTTCGTAATTCAACACTTGAAAGGTTCTTGATTTCCCACACTGCTTTATACTTTTGCTAATATTGAAGTATTAAGCTAAATTGAAATCTCTAATGATGTCATAACTTGAAATTAAATAATAATTTATATTTTACAGCACCGTTGTTTTCCGTATAGAAAATACACAGGGTCGAAATAAGACCATTGGGGGCCCTGAAGCGGGAAATACAAGGGACCCCCACCAAAACATTTATGATGGGTCCTCTCTCAACATGTTCAAAAGGGTCCATGAATTATGTAGGAGTGACTCATGTCATGTTTTTAAAACTTTTATGGTGAAAATGTTTTCAGTAATTTTTAAAGTTTTTGGAGCCATCTTGCTCGCTGTCAATCAGAGCCGTAGTTAGAGATTTCAACGCCCGGAACGAAGTAGAATTCGGTGCTTTCCTTCCTTACACTCACCTCACCAAGTTTTTTTTTTTTTTTTTTTTTTTTTTTTTTTTAAAGAAACTATGTACTTTTAAAATGTTCGAAATGGGCGCCAGCATTAATTTGCAGTAATAATTGTAACCTTTTGGAACTTTATTCTGTATGTGACCACACAAATAGCATTTTAATTTCGATTCTTTTGCGGTAAAAAAAAATATTTTGTGAAGAAATGTAACAGAAATTCGAAAAGAACTTTCTTTGCGAATTTCTCAATATTGATCGATGGAGATGAAGAATATGTTTAATGTTTCTCTTTGAAATTGAAATGTAGTTTGGCTACTACATATGTTTGATTTATTATAGTAGATACTTAATTTCTTAATGAATTTAAAGCTACTTTATTCATTAACATATTGAAAATACACTAACACATACAAACCCAAAGGTCCACGGTATATTTAAATTTTAATATATCATCTTCATATACAAAGTGGATCAAAAGTTTTACACCATACGGGATTACTATATATATATATATATATATATATATATACAGAGAGAGAGAGAGAGAGACAGAGAGAATATAACGTGTGTGTATGATTGTATATATGTAGATAAATAAACATATCACACAACTTGATACGTATGCACAAAAAAAAATTTAAAAAAAATAAATAAATAAAAAAATATGGCAATACAAGTAGTTGATGGTAAACTCATCCCAATAAATTCCTTCAAATTGGAAGCATTTTATGTCAATGGAATAAAAAAAGATCACTGGTAGTGATGAGTCTTTGAAAATGACGAAATTCGTTAGTTTAAGTTCTGACCCCTTTAGCCCCTATTCTACAGCTGCTTCAAGTTCGAAAATGTTATGATTCCTCTTGTTTACCTTTATTTTTAATATTCTCGCGCAAACAGCAGCTTGCGACCTTCTATATCACATCGTCACTAACAAATCATATATAATAACTTTCTTTAAGTAATAAGTAAAAGCTTGTTGTCACTTATTGAAACGTTTTGGTTGCGAGCGACGCGAGGAAGAATGTTTTTAAAAACAAATCTATTCCTTTGCAATCCCACAACAATATTGATTTAATAGGGTGCCAATACTTTTTCGGGGGCGACGCGTCGTTTATTTATTTCCATCACTTTTTCTTTCTTCTTGCTCGTTCCGCACCCTCTTGCTATCAGTGCCTGGGGTGACGGGATTTCCCCGCCCACCCCCGTAGCTACGATTGTGCTGTTAATACAGTATAATGGAGAACTGTTTCATTTGTATAAATCATGAGTATAAATTACTTCTGACGCTTCATATGTGTATTTGTATATGCACCAGGGGTGCCTATGAAAAGTTTATAGCACAAGTGCGATATTGATATTTTAGGGAGAGATACGAAGTAACCGAACTTGTGCAAATGATTGTATAGTTGCAAGAGAAGAATGGAGGATTGAACATATCATCAGATCAATCAGTGTCAGGGGAGAAATTACCGCCTTAAAAAAAAGTTTTAAATCTGCATTTTAAGACTTTTCAGCATACTTGATCCGAGTGACACTCCGACTCCTTTTATTATCGGGAGAAAGGGAAGTACGTACATGTGAGAAAGTACTTTTCCGGCGGGCCCCTGGGTTGCAGTACGCCACAAAGTTCATTTGGCGGGGGCTTGGATCGAACCAGGGACCCCAAGCACCAGAGGTGAACGCTCTACCACTGAGCCACCGCGGCCCCATAAAAGCAATACCAGGCGTACGGAGTTATGAGTACAGGTATGTCTATCAATTCGTAATCCGAAATATTGTTCGTAAGCAGAGGGAAAAACTGTTCGTAAAACTTGTTTGTAATCCGGTTTGTTCGCAAACCGAGAGGTTCGTTAACTTTGGCTCCACTGCACTTTGAAAATGAAAAAATGAAGAAATTATATTTTTCTGCCTGTAATGATCGACCAGCTCAATTAAATTGATATCAATATTGAGTGTGCTCTTGTCTCGTTTATACAGTCCTCAATTTTGCCAGCCTCGAGGCTATACGAGAAATGAATCTATTTCCACCAGGAATGAAATCCAAATACACGGAACCACAAGCAAAAGCACTAATAGAAAATTGCAACGTTTTCATTCACGTGTGAATCATATTTAATATTAACAATTATAATGAACTCTAGTAAAGACAGTAGAGAGGATCACGCGAAATATTTCCAAGTATGGAATATAGATAGCCATCGTTACTCGTTAAGATGTGAACAGATTGACTACATTAACGAATTCGATCGAGATTATCACTTTAGCTATCTATTGAGAAAAGGAGAATTCAATTCGCTTACATATATGGGATATGCTCTATAGATTGCCACCGTTAAAGTTCAATGGCGGCTTTAGCGGGTAGGTCGGGTAGGCACTGACCTACCCAAAAATTTTGAAAAACATATAAATGCTAAAAAATACAATAAAGTCTAAATATATTTTTCACTATTTATATTAATGGTAAATAATTATATAACAAATAGCATCAACCACTACTGTAAAAATAATTTACTACCGTCATTAATCAATTAAATGTGTATTTATATTCATAAGCGGGGGAGCAGGCCTACTCAGAATTAAAATCCTAAAGCCACCCCTGTTAAAGTCGCTGTTATCCGTTAATATATTAATGGATTGACTCTATTAACGAATTCGGCCGAGATAATTCCTCTAGCTATCTAGTGCGAAAAATAGAATTCAAAATTCACTTATATGTATGGGATATGAGGTATAGATAGGTTAAGGTTATTTGAAGAGGAGGGAAAAAGATAAGGAAGGACTTGAGATTTCAGAAGAAAATTCTGAATTAAAATGTTCCAGATCTTTTGAACGATGTGTTTACAGGACTTCGCACATACAAATATGTGCGAAGGACATATCGAACAGATATGTGTTTACAGGACTTCGGATATCCAAGTTTTATTATCTTTTTGGCATTTAGGGATATTGAAGAGTTCAAATTCATCGAAATAACAACGCTTGCTTTTTCAACATTTAAATGTCGTATGACTTGCATAGCTGATGAAATCTATGAATCTGATGAAATAACCAACTTACTCTATTGGAACGCAGGGATTATTAAATACATCAACTGATCAAAATAACAAAATATGATTTAGGGGTATGTAATGTTTTATATACAAGCCTGCACAAAATAATAACACTTGCTAGGCATACTATTCGTGGATCGATGACTATCCACACACATCCAACATTTGCTTATTCCATTCTCCCATCTCATCCCTCCTTTCTTTCGCTTGATGTGGTTCTCACTGCTATAAAAGCATGCTTCTACGTCATACATAGACCAGTTGAAATGACTATTCTAGTGGATAGCACGCGAGCCTTTGGTGGATGTGTCCCGGGTTCGATTCCCGATGATAGACCATTGAACACATTACAGTGGTTTGGATCACATCTTAAATTGTGTTATAAACTACCACGTTTCATATAGCTCCGATGTTGAAAATGGACGCTAAACTTTAAAAAATGCTTTTACGATATGCAGGAGTTATGAATGAAATAAAATCTTTGAGTTTAACGTATCACCATTATGCCCTTGAGGCTAAGGGAGACGGTGATTAAAGCAAGTGAATGATGATGGAAGAATCGGTGGAATGAGAAAGTGAGAGAAAACGGGAGTATCCAAGAAAACCCACGAGCACAATGTTGTCCGCCACAAGCTTACTCGGGATCAAACCAGAGACCCCATGCACCAGAGGTAAGTGCTCTACCACTGAGCCACTGTCCCCGATATACATGAATTGTAACAGCAACAGGGATTTCTTCCAGAAATTTTTATCCGGGAAGGGAGAGGGATATCTAAATGAGAGGGGGCTGCACTGGGACACTATTTAGTAAAGGACGTGTTCTGCACAAGAGAATCATGAAATGGCAATTTAATAGCTTAAGAGCTGGTTTATCAATTCAGAGCGGCGAAAAGTATGCCTGGAAGAAACACTGCACACAAATACATTCAACAAAATTCTCGAAATTTGAATTTTTTTAAATGAAGATCATTCTTTATTCCTATATTTGCTAGAAGAAAAAAATCAAAAGAAGTTTCAATTTTAAAGGTTATTTCCTTATGCCAAATCTTTCTAAAAAAAAAGATCCGATGGAAAGGTTTAATGGTTATTTTAAGTTGCAGTAGTGACCAGTCCATTCAAGAAATTAAATCACGTAAAACGTGCTTCCATTTCGATTGTTTTTTTTTTCCTCCTTTAAGTGGTTGAGATACTTAATAATCTCCCACCTCTTCCATTTCACCTTTTACAGCTTATTGAATTTTGTGGAGTCGCCTCTGTTACTATGAGAACCACTTTAGTCTCATACCGCACTTTCCACCTACGTTCGTCAACAGTCTGTGAGTGGAGTGGAGGCCCACCATTCACGTTCTACTCTTTCTTTGATGAAATTTCTCGAACCGGTAATCGTAACAAATGAAAATTTAAAAGAAGGAATCACGCCTACACTGCTACCCCTCAGCGGAAACTGAAGCTCGTTGGCAGCCGTCTTTACATGGAGAATCTGAGACAGCATCAACCAGCATATCGCCCACTCATACATGGAAACGAATAGAAAGAAACTAAAACCTTGAAATAAATATACTAGATTTATGATATTCGGATGGTAACAATGGAAGATTAAAATACAATTGACATTAAGAAGAAATTGGCGTACGTGGTGCATACCGCTAGATATAAAGATAAAACTAGTGCCTTTATTTATTTATTTTTTTTTTTACATATCTTTTCTCTTGATGATTATACTTCGACTTATACTAGTTATATTCTTTTATTTTAGTTTGTGTGTATTTACAGATCATTTACAGATTTTTTTTTTTTTTTTGTTTTTATTTCTCGTAGCGTTGCTCTTAGGATGTCTACTTACCGATTGGGACCGAGATCAATTCCTCGCTTAAAATCACCCACTCTTAAATTCACCCACACATACACATGCATTTGTACACCCATGTTGGTCTAACAACAAATTTTCATGATTTTATATAAGGGTTCGTTTCTCAAAGTTCGGAGAGTGGACCATTTAACTTGAAACGTCTCTGTAACTTTTAAACTAAAAGGTTAAAAACGCTGAAATTTTGTACGGTGCAAATGTTGCCAGGTTAACAGTGTTGCTAACCCAATGCAACTTTGTATTTTTTACAAATATCACTACGTCAGATTATTGGACATACTATTGAGGAATAATCACCGAAAAACTTGATCTCCGACATGCCTGAGTAATTCTTCACCAAATTTTGTATGGTGATTAGAGAACGCGCGCTGAGTGTCGTAAGGAGTCGCATGTCCAGATCGGACATACTATTGAGGAATAATCACTGAAAAACGGGTTGCCCATAGACTTAACATTGGAAAAGCATTTGGTGCTCGAATTCTCAGTATAAACAATGGAAAATAGAATTTTCAGTACATTAGAAATAGGGCGAAGACCTTTTCGTTTTGTTCTGCGAACACAATTTTTCAAAGACATTATGCTTTTCACTGATATGCTAAATTCAACTATTTGTATGTCGTGTTCGTTCATGGAAACAATTGATGCACTAAAAAAGTCATATGAATAATCAATAAAGGACAATTGCTTCGCTCCAAATTTGTAATTAATGCATACCTAGTTACATATTTCAAATGGCATGTTAAACGAAAACTTACAATACCACATTTATTATTCAGTATTAGAAACAAAGGGCACTACAATATCACAAACATTCCAATTTTGGAGGCCTCTACAACAATGCAGCAAGTGAGACATATGGAGCAATGCACATCCCAAGACCTTAATATCGACAACTATGATCATGATGTGAAGAATTTCGAATACATGGGAGCTAAGTTATAAAGAATTGAAAAATTAAATGAATTTCAAAAAGATTTTATTTCGGTAAACTGCGTATCACATTCAATTAAGTAGATAGTGTTCAATATACGTAAAGATTCTAATGACGTTTACAGCAATTTGGTATCCAATATTTGATAGATGTAAAATATAAACCTGGGTATTAAATAGATTTCAAGGAAGCAATCAGGTTGTCGCTAGCACTATTGTGTATTCATTTTATTATTTATTTATCGTTAGTATGTAGAGTAGAAAGTAGTAATCTTAACGTCGTATTGTACTCTAGTACAATTATTATTTATGCTCGGTTTTCACCTAGGAAGGGATCCAATTTTATAATGGTGCTTCTGTAAGATAAATAACACGTTGTAGCTCTGATGCTTGACGTTTTCCTTGTAAGTGGTGAATCACTCTAATTTATTTATTTATTTTTAAGAGAGAGAGATCCCGAAATAAACTTTTATGTTCCCTAGTTTTCGCAACTGCTCTGACTCGAAAAAAAAAAAAAAATGATTGAAACTATTACCACAGTGAAAATCCAAACGATATAATATTACAAAATTGTCAAGACTTCAGCAGTTAATACACTTTACCAATTATTTACTGTGATGGTTATGCGTATCTTATTCTAATGCATTAGTTAGATCGCAAGATATAGTCATGATGACACGAAAATTAGTTCAAGCTACCTATACTAAAGTCTAAATTTAATCAAACTAAATTGTACCAAATTAATTGTTAATTTGGCGCCAAATATGTCCCGTTTGACACGTATTATTAAAAAAAATAACTTAAGATTGTCCATAATTCAAAGTATATCAAAGAGTGAAAACGTATTAAAAGTTTTCAAAACTGTTGTACTTATAGGGTCGTCATTTTCTCTAGGTTCCCGGCTTTACGTATCTTGCTACGTTAATAGTGCTGTTTATTTTCTTCTTCTTTCCTGTTACAGAAGTTAATGAATCAGTGAAGCCATGTTTTATCCAATCTACACGAATCAAGATTCAATATTCTACAGTTTTATGTGTCACCCTCATACTCCTTTTCACTGCAGCATTTTTGAAATCAGTTTTGTTCCGAAGATGGACCGATAACTATTCCAAGAGTTATGAAGTGTAGAAGTTATTCAACGTAAAGCCTATTACGGAGGTTCTAGGTATTATTTCAATGACGATATTTTCTAGTTGACATGAAGTTCTATATGCTTCAATTCAAAACTATTAAACTTTCTGCACCAAACTTTTTTTTTTCATGACCCCTATATTTACTAAATTGCATCCGAAGTCAGCAAAATTGAGCTGAGTGACTTCGGAGAAATCAATTGCGATTTTTTTTGGTATATGTGTTGCTTCATCGAATTTCCGAATGTTTGTTCCCGAACTGAAGATCAAGTTGCTTAATATTTGCATTTACAGCAACACACATATACATACAAAGTATCTCAAATTCTATCAACGTCACTGATTTCAGCTAACCAGGGATAATGTAAACAGAGTGAAAAATAAAAGAACTGAGATGTTTGAATTGTGGCATTGCAATAATAAAATGAAAAAAAAAAAAAAAAATATGATAATCTTGCAGGAGAAAGACCTTTAGACAATAATAGAGGAAATAAAATCACGATAACAACAGTAAGTAGATTACTTTTAGCTGTTTACACATAATACTCTTTGAAAGGAATGTAAATGAATCAGAAACGATATAGAAAATAAAACAGAAATTAAATGAGAAGCGAAAAAAATGCTGAATAGTGAAAAACACATGTTTTTCTTCATTGTAAGGATAGATTACACTCAAGGACGCGAAAGCGAACATCACACAGCACAGGTAGCGTAGTAGTTGAAGAGAAGGAAAAAAGACTCACCAGGAACGTAGCGACGGTTACTAGACGACTAATGTTGATACAGAATAAAGCAAGATGAAGCAAAAGAGTGATTTTAAAGATAAGAGGTTGAGTTTTCATTTGAAAGGGAGGTTGATGTAAAGAATTAAAGTTATGAGTACAGACACTAACACAAAGAAAGAAAAGAAAAGAAAAATACAAAGAAGAAAAAAAAATAAAATACATGTAAAAAAAAATAATAACTTGTATGAAACAAGAACAAATAATTAACAATTTGAACATAAAATTGATTTAAAGTATTAATTTTTTAAAGACTCTTAAGTTACAACTTTCAATATATTTAAAATTACTTAAAAATTATACATTTTAGGGTTTCTAAAAATTCTCTCCAGTAACTCCTTCAAGAATAATCATGAATCATAGTAATAAATCATAAATCATAATAATAAATCATAAATCATAATGATAGTAAAAAATACGAGTACAGAGTAACTACTTGTATAACGAAGGAGAACACGGTAGCTCAGTGGTAGAGCGCTTACCTGGGGTGTGTGTGGTTCCCGGTTCGATCCTCGGTCAACTAAGTTCGTGGTGGACAAACATCGTGTCTGAGAGTTTTCTAGGAGTACTTTCGTCTCTTCCCACTTTCTTATTCCCCAATTTTCCATCATCATTCACTTGCTTTAATCATCGTCTCCTTTAAACTAAAGGGCATAACGTAGAACGTTAAACTCAAAGAATTCAAAGAGTACTTGTATAACGCCTCATTTGACAGTGCTAAACACATAGAATTGTTCGAAGCAATGACCATTGCAATCCAAATATATCTGGTCACAACAAATGAAGCATTATTATGAACGCTTTTGGCGAAAAGCACATGGATTCTTAGAACTGATGCTATCTATGAACGCTGGTCCCAAACTATAATTCTAACCATATGTCAGTTAGATCTCCGATTCCCAATTGCTAGATTTTATACTGCACACAGACATCAGATGTGAGATAAAGATAAAATTAACGACCCAATTAATCATCCCATTCTCATAATTACATTAATCTTAATTTAATCATCCTACCCTCATAAAGATTAAATTAAATCATCGTGTCGTCATAAAATCAATATCTGCTCCTGGATACATCATTGGAGAAAGTAGCATTTACACTTAATGTTTGGTGTATAGTCAATTAACCCAGGGCTGCATACGGTCTGCATATGGTCTATAAAGTATTACATTTACAAATTTATCAATGTAACCTGGTAAGGAAAGAAATTATAAAAGAAACCGAAGATTCATTAAGGAATTCAAACATTCCAATAATTTGGCTAAACCTCAAAATATCAATTTTTGATTTATTTGTGACAGAATAATCATCATTAGCACAGGAAATGAAAAGATAATGAAAACTGAAAATTATAATTTTTATTGAAAAATTGAGGAAATCTAGAAAGACACATTTCATTTTAATAATATAATCTAATATGGTGTAGTGTTCATAAAATATTACAGCATATCTAAAGGTTAAGTGTGAACAAAAAGAATAAATTCTTAAAGATGAACAAACAACATGTGTTACATTTTATATATATATATATATTCTGGTTAATCTGCTACTAACTGAAAATCTGAAGAAATCAATATACATGTTTATTTCTTTCTGAATTCTTGAAAATTAAACCGACATAAATAAAAATTAGAAGTGTCATCGTGGCTGAAAATTTTCTAAAGCTTTTCCGTGAAGAGGAAGCCAATTAATCAGGAAAGCAGCTACGATAGAAGCATATTATAAGAGTCTCCCTAACAATGGCATCCATTCTTTAACGATTTATTTCTTTACATATTAAGTATTAAGCAGACAAAGAAAGGTCCTAGGCCAGATTCTTGGACATCTTGTATTTTTAAATGTTGTTCTGAGAATTTAAAAAAGTAACATAAAAAGCTTGATGTTGGAGAATGTACATACATACATACATACATACATACATACATACATACATACATACATACATACATACATACATACATACATACATACATACATACATACATACATACATACATACTACATAAAAATAATAAAATCAGCTTCCGATCTCACGATCGATTCTCATCGGAAACTCATTTTGCACCTTAGGTAGTTTCTAGGTTTTACTGAAACATTTGTACTGTGAACTGTAACCAAGGCTACGAGACTGAGTAATCCCAGTGTCAGCTAATCAAATATCACAGTACAAATCACATAGATATACAGAAAGATCTAAATTTGAAATTTCTCAACCTTCGAAGACAGACCAGTCATAGGAATTTCCTGGAAACAGCAAAGACGCCAACGAAATTTTCATTTGGACAAACAGTCGATTGAAGTTCAAGAAAAGACCTGACTCGCTCTGATACTTTCTTATTTCGTACTTTACTGTTATGATTTCTGTTACTATGTCAGTAATACTCTGCTCAACTGGTAAAAAGCCGGAATTCCTACGACTCTAATCACTAGGATTGCAACTCATGCAACGAGAAGTGACTTGACTCTTGGAAGCTCAGACTACCTCCAATCGTATGGTAAAATCGCCAATGAGTGGCAGATGGAACTCTAGTTTTAGACGGCATCAGCCGATTTCAGACTCATACATCTCTATTAGAACTTCTCAATGAACACATTAAAAAGAACATCATATTCGAGAGTGTTAACTTGATCTTATACAATTTTAAAAACTAGTATTAGTACTAGAAGCTACCAATTTTTCAGTCCACTGGATGCAACATTTTTCAGGACCAAAGGTACCTACTACTGTTTAAGCACAAGTACTACAATCTGATGATTCTTAAATACACTAAGCATATATGATTTAACGCTAACAGAATCTAATCTTTAATCTTTTTGATATATCGTTGAGAATAATTTTTATTTTCTGAATAGCATTAGGGATACTCTCGTCACACATTACTCTTCAGCTAAAAGTTACAAAATATATATAGTTTTCATCTGTAGTTTCCTTTATTTTGAGTCCTAAATTCGATCCTTTGTATTAGATATTCTGCAACTTCCCGTGTATCTGGCAACAAGTAAAGGACGTAGTATCACGTTGGGTATAAATATTTACAACAATAATTATTCTACACATTTTCTTTAATAGAATCTCGAAAGAGATGCTGAGAAAAATATATTCAGGTTAATCTATAATACCATTCTGCAATTTTGAGAAACCTGAAGTAATGTACTTTATAAATTGTAACATTTCATGTAAGATTACTAGGAACGTAAAAGAATGAAATTTCCATTTTCAAAGAATTAAATTTAATGTACTATCATATTTTAAGAGAGAGTCACTGAAGCAATGAAACATCACTTAATTAGAGGACTTGTTCCATGTAATGCTAAAGTGGTGGACAAACACCGTGTGCGTGGGTTTTCTCGGGGTTCTCCCGTTTCCTCCCACTTTCTTCATTCCACCATTTCATTCATCACTCATCATCACCGTCTCCTTTAGCCTAACCGGCATAACCGTGGGACGTAAAACTTAAAGATTTCATTTCATTTTCATTTTGTAATGCTAAAGCATAAGTTCACGAACATATAACATATTTTGAAACATTTTTTTTTTTTTTCATTTGGTGTTGCAACGTAAGCAGTCAATAACTCAATCCAAACTTTTCGTATTTACTAATATGCACATAGAAATAAATATTCTCAAACATCACAACAGTCAGTTGTGAATATATATAGTGTAGTTTAATTAATGTAACAAACGTCAGGATGTGATTCCTGACACTGGGATAAGCAAAAATGGTCATATAATTATATAGCATATTAGGTGTATTGGCAGAAAGCGCGGAAACAGTAAGATCGAAGTGGTAGATATCGAAAGCCAATAAGCTTAGATATGGCGGTCTAGAAAGTCTAGAGGTGGCGTTGGTGTTCAATACGTAGTTGCTCGATTCACACACACAGGTGACGCTTTGTTCAATATGCTACAGTACAGGAGTGCGGTCTTTGTGTTGTGAGTGTATAATAAGACAAACGGCAGTACTCGACTAAAACATAGTGAGTTATGCTAACCGCGAACAGGCCGACATGCCATTCATGTACGATCGTGCAGATGTAAATGGGAGTGAAGCAGCACGACTCTATCAGGAGCGTTTTCCTAACAGACACCAACCATCATACAGGGTGTTTGCAGCAATTTAACGGTGTGTGTGTGTGAAACAGGGACAGTATTATCTGCTCACGTAGATGCTGGTCGACCCTCTCGTGTACGAACACATTTTATGGACAAACGTGTATTAGAAGCTATGGACAATGAGGTACGAGTACGAGGGAACTTAGCAGTGAAATGCATGCTAGTCACATAACTGTGTGACGTACATTACATGGAAATGCCTTGTACCCATTCCACCTGCAAAGGGTACAAGAACTGACAGAAGAGGATTTCCAACCACGTAAAGCATTCTGTCAGTGGTTCACTCAAAAGACCACTACTCATGCTGTTTCAGGCATCAGTACTGTTCGCTGACGAGGCCACGTTTGGAAGAGATAATATCATCAACATGTATAACACACGTGGGCAGATGTACATCCCCATGCCATGGTTATGACTCATCATCAACACCAATTTGGACTCAATATATGGTGTGGTGTTGTTCATGATCAACTGATCGGCCCATACATGCTACTCCGAAGACTGAATGGAGCACAGTATTTGACCTTCCTGCAGGATACACTACCCGAATTACTGGAAAATGTTCCCCTAGCGATTCGCCGCAAATGTGGTACATGCATGATAAGGCTCCTGAACACTTCGATGTAAATGTTTCCAGTGGTTGAACAACTTTCCGAGAGTTGAATCAGGTGTGGTTGTCCAGTGCATTGGCCTGCCCGATCTCCGGATCTAAATCCACTGGAATTTTATCTGTAAAAAGTGTGATGTATGCTACTTCTGTCAACGATATGAACAGCATATCCATAACGCCTGTACTCGCCATAATCCTGGTATCTTCGAACGGGTTCACCAATCCATGATCTGGCGTTGTCATTCATGTATTGCTGTCCATGGCGGACATTTGAACATCTCCTGTGATATGCTTGACGAAAGTATGTTTGTGTCTCTGCACGTTGATATCTACAGCTTCGAACTTACAGTTCCTATGCTTTCGGAACTCGCTAACTCTGCTGAGCAATATGCTATATCTTCATTGGATCTTTTTTGCTTATCTCATGTGAGGAACCACCTCCCGACGTTTCTTACATTAATTAAGTTACATCCTATAGAGAGATATAATATACTAACGGTGCTCAGGAATTCTCCTTATACTTAATTTCATATTGTAATAATATAGAGGAATTTTCAGACAGTAAAGTAGATTTTTAACCCATAAATTAATATTATAACAACTGACCCAATAATTAACATTATAAAGTTAACAACTAGATCTCTTGCCAAGTGAACTTTGTGGTGGACAAACACCGTGTGCGTGGGCTTCCTCGAGATTTTCCCGTTTCCTCCCACTTTCTTCATTCCACCATTTCATTCATTTCTCATCATCACCGTCTCCTTTAGCCTAACCGGCATAACCATGGGATATAAAGCTCAACTAGATCTCTTCTTCTTTTTCAATCTTTAGCATTCCTTAAAAGGGTTTCAATCTTTTTGAATCTGTCTACATTTTAATCTTTTAAAACTAAGCATACACAATAGGAGAACTGAATTCATTTTTTATCTTATTCTTTGTTTTTCGGTGTAACTTAGTAAGATCCAATGAAATAAACCAGAAGTATTTCGAAAGTGTTTCTGTTCATATGTAACATACATAGAAATATATATAAATGAACTTAATCCATATTTGGGAAGTTAATTGTGGCTGCTGACTGCAAGGCTCTAAAAACAACAAGTAGATTGTTAAAAAGAATCAAGTGAGTTAGAATTCATATTAAAAATAATGATAAATGCAACAAAATACATTTAAAAATCTCTGAACACAGAAAAAAAATACCACATCAAGAAAATGAAAACTTTTTCTCTGTGTTCAACGTGTATTTTAAAAATAATTTATATTTTTTCTCTTTAATCATTTCTACTTTTAATCCTAATTTATCGATTTAGAAAGTACTTTCTTTGTCGTTTTACTCCTGAAAATGGCAGCCACAATTATAAGTGGAAGTAATTCCTATTTCCACAGTTGTATTACATATTTCCTTTTTGTTCATTTTGTGGTTATTTTTTTTCCCGCGTGGCATATGTTTCAAGTAGCTTCTATTTTATATCTCAAATTCATCGTATTACTTTAGCGTTTAAATTAATGAACTACTTGAGAATTTTCGTTTTATACATTTTTTTAAAATTTTATTTGATAAAAAATCACTATTATTATAAATTATACATGATTTATTTATTTATTTACTTATTTACACACAACACAAAGTACGCTGTATCATTTTTAAATACAAGAAATACAGGTACACTATACAACAACTACATTTGTTTATTTAATTAGGAATCCCAACAAAGAATCATTTAAGTTAGTAATATAAATGCTCCAAGCACTGCTATTTATTGAGAATTTGGACAGAACCATTTTTAACAGAAATTAGAAAGGTTACCACTTTAATTTTCTAAGTTTCAATCTCATTACAAAATTTGTGAGGGTGTATACAAGTGTTAATTTGCCTGTAGAGTTGGTTCTGATTATTCATTTTCTAACAGAAAAGATTTCCATCTACTTTTTTACTAACAAGAGGATTAATTCATTATTTTCATTTTTTTTTTTTTTTACTTGTTTCCGGAGCATTCTTAAATTTGGTAAACATTAAATCTAAATTAACATTCAACAATCACGAAATCCACGACAAACACGTAAAAGACAAACATACATAATTTCAATATGTATTCTTCGCCAAGGTTTAATAAACAAACACAGAGGTACGACAGTCAGTCTTTTATTTCGTTATTAAAACTGTACATTACTTATCTTTGGATTCAATCCATTGATATTGATAATTTAATCCGATTTAACTAACTGCTTTCGTCTTCTTTCCTCCTATCTTCCTAGCCCTTGAGCTTTCAGTATTTGATCAGTTGAGTTATTCTTACAAAAATCATTTAACAGAAGAGCCGCCTGTGGCCCTATCAAGCAAAAATATTCATCGCTTGGCAACATGAATTTCTTCAGGAAAATAATCTTCACATAACACAACATGCATATATCTAAGTATGCGAATTTATCAGTACTTCAAGTATTCTATTTTTCCATGTAAATATCAACAGTTATTGAAGTTCTTGTATAATTAGAATTAAATTTCGTTTATGATTCGTATTTAATTAAGATCATGTTTAGAAGTGAAGTTGAAGTACATAAAAATGTTACAATAAACTAACAACAAATTTACATCGAATCTCTGAATCAAATCAAATCAAGCATTGAGTAAAATCTTCATTGAGCTCTTTTGTGTATAAATTGATTTTATTGTTACTTGGTGTATAGTGCGTTATCTTCTGACATTTTTTGTAGTTTAACAGCCAAAACAAAGTATACTTATAGCTTTTCGAGAATTTACATCAACAGTTTTAATTTACATAAGGTGGCCCAGAGGTATACAGTCCCGTATTGATAGGATCATGGTAACTTTTATTCCATTTATATATAGTATTCATTACAGTTATGATTTTGTTTTTGTTTTTATTTTTAATTTCTGGTTCTTTTCAGATATTGGTAATGATGGTAGAGAATTTGAGTCAAAAACAAAGGAAGTTTATTCTACCAAATGAAGTTTAGAACTGCTACAACTGTTCGCAAAAAGCATTTCACATACTTCCACCAATGTATCTAATAGTCTATCGGTAAGCTTGATGTAATGATTTCAGTCATTGCACCAAAATCTGGGTTCCAGAAGAAAACAAAATGAAAGTTGGTCTGAAATTCGTAAACAGGAAAAGAAAGAGAAAAATGTTTATGCATTTTACGTGGCGAAACATCCATACAAAGGAAGCCGTACCAACTTTAATATGTAAATTACGAATGAAGCTGAATTATGGAAAACTCTTACACAAGCTTCTGAAGAACGACTCAGATCGTCGGTTGCAATTTCGCGGGATTATATTAACCGGTGTGTGGGATGCATTTCCAACAAAAGTGTGTTTTTCTTAGATACAACAATGAGTGGTAAGAATTGTTTAAACACGTTACGCGACATGATGATACCACAATACAAAAACAAGAATGACTTTAATGAACCCTTCTTCCAATAACATGGGATATCTCCTCATTTTGTTTTGTCTGTAAGGAATTCTCTTAATAACACTTTCTCAGAGCGCTCGATTGAACGATGTGATAGCATTTACCGGCGTCTTCATTTAATCGATCTGATACCTAAGAATAAATATATTTTTTAAAATTATTTTATTTCTTTCTCTTTTTTGTTAATTTGTTGGAGGTATAATGAATGATTAGATTTTTGAACCAAACGAATTTAAAAGTGTTCATCTCTCATGCATTTCAGGACATTAACATTGATCGAAATTTGTGTTGTACTGTGTATCACAGTGTTCAGAACTGTTTCCAGGAATGTTGCAACATTCACAAGGTTGAACAGTATAACTAAGTCACAGAAAACAGTAAGTAAATAAACTGTACAAAAATCAGTAATAAATAAATAAATAAATAAATAATAACTAAAGTGCATAATTGACCAAGACAGGACTGTATATCTACGTTTGGCCCACCTTGTATATATGAATAAAGGAATCCCAAAGAGAAGCATGAGAAAAAACTATCTTCTAGAAATAAGACAAAATACTATCACAAAACACTTTATTAAATAGGAAGGGGACAAAGCGAAAAGAAAAATAATGTTACAGAAAAGACAAACATCTATGAAACACACTAAGTGGCGCCATGATGACATCCAGATTCACGTCGATAAGAGAGGAGAGGGCTTTTGGTATCTAACCTTCATAACCTCACTAGGAGAACTGGGTTCTTAAAAAACCCTGCAAATCCATTGAAGAAATATCCGAAACTGAGATGTAAAATTTGACCTATATTTGACTTTCCAATATTTCACCACAAAGATAGCACACACATTCCACTATTCTGGTAACTGCGATTGTTCCAACTTCATTTCATATTTAAATTCACCCACTGTTCAGCTTTCTACGTGGGAGAAACTCTTTCGATCTTCAGAAATCATCACTGGTACTTGTGCGGTTCTCAGTTCCCCAATTATCTAATCCAGAACACACAAGAGTATATAGTCGACACCTTTTACGGAAGTATCCTCAAAATTCCCCCGTTCCTCTACTATCAGACTTTTCCATTCCTCTCAGAAAGATATGGGAATAAATTACATTACTATCATATCCGCAAACCGACTTATTGGTCTTAAATGTCTATAGGCAATCCACTCGCACTTCGCTTTCAAAATACCTATTTTTATCTTTATTTTTTACTTTTCTTTAAATGTTTTTATTTTCCTACATTATTTTTTATATTATGATATTACCATATTTTCCTTTTGTTAGTGTTATTTTACGTATTTTTAACTCTTGTTCTCTTATTTTTCCATTATTTTGTGATTATAATACATCATATTTTTTCTTCGTTAATTATCCCTAAACGCCTCTCCTCTTCTACCACTATCCATCGCATGAGTATTATCTTCTTCCACTAAATTCTCTCAACTTTAAGCCTGATACAATGATGCTATCACATGACTCTGGATTTCAATATGGCACCCAACTAGAGGCTTTCTATTCTTTTTTTTTTTTTTATTCTAACTTCATTCCCTCTCTATCTGACGAAACGTATCGCAAGAATGCTGAATGCTTGTAGTTAACTTTCTTTTGGTTGTGTGATAGTGCTTCTACTATTTATTCGTTTCCAATACCTGCTTCTATCAGGGCATAGAAAACAAATTTTTCACCACGTTAACCCTAAAAGTACCGAGGAGGAGATGGAGTCAATTTTTCCCGCATATAGGAATTTTCAATTTTTAACAGGATAAAGTGTTTTCTAAAAGCAGTTGATTTTTTACATTGTTCATTTCAATGTAATGTTCCCTTTTGTTAGTTTTATTATAATACTACCTATTAATATTTTATTTTAAAAAAATCATTTTGTGTGGACTGATTTGACCGCCCCTCCCTCTCCTTGTTCTAGGTGTAATTTATTATTATTATTATTATTATTATTATTATTATTATTATTATTATTATTATTATTATTATTATTATTATTATTATTATTATTATTATTATTATTATTATTATTAAGTGTTGCATCTGTCTCTTATATTAACACTGAAGCTTACAAGAGCATTTTGTAGTTTCGTCCTTTCTCGAATGATATTTTCGTATATGTAATACAGAAATGAATGATGTCTCGAATGATGCCATATATGTAACCATTTACGATAAATGTAAAGTAGGGCTAATTCAAGTTATTAGTTTAGTTTAAAATATTAACTTACATTCAATAGATGTAGAGTAACTATCATTTGAAAACAGCGCAGATATACTTGATCCCCCCTCCCTGCATTGGTAATATACATTGCAGATACGAGTTTGGTACTTCTAGGGCTAAACATGTACACTATGAGTTCTTTTGCTAAATATATCATCAGAGAGAAAGGAACAGAAGTAGAAGAAAAAAAAATTAAATAACCATCAATACATCCTACATTTCGACTGAAGAAATGCCTGAAGCCGAACATGTCATATATTTGATATCAGTTTGACCTCTAAACATCCCATTCCATAACTAACTATTCAACCTTCTATTCTGGTGAAATACGAGCTCTTCTTTATTTCCATATCAACAATTAGTGATACTCCTGTACAGCCTAGGTTCAATATTTACTTGTCTCAGAGTCATAATCTATCTGGAAAGTACATCTTATCACACTTCCCTTGTAAATACTCTCAAAATCCTTCCTCTAGACTCTTCCGTGTCCATTAGAATGGGATGAGAACAATCTTAGACTATCATCTTATCCACGAACCGTTCTTCTGGTCTTAGTCTAATTTCACTCAGTATATTTTCGACACACTTACTCTATATGTTTTACTATTATTTTAGTATATATTTCTCGTTTTTATATTATCTTTCATATTTTTAAAATAATCTTTATGAATTTTTATTTATCAATTTAATATATTTCAATTTCTGAATTTTTCAAGATTTCCTCTCTATTTCTACTTTCATTTACAATTCTGTCCCTGTCTTTGGCAGCTTTTGAGAGACGTCACATAGTAAAAAATTAAAATTAAAATTGTATGCTAAAATTATATATACACTCCTCCACCAGAAACACTCCTTATCTTTAATCTTGCTACAGTGTCATGTGGCTACATTCCAAAATAGAGGCTTCACTGTTATTTTTTTACCACTTCTTCCCAAAACGATAAAATATTTAGCGAAAGTATTTATAGTGTACTTTTTTTTTTTATATAGTACTGAATGACTATCCTCTGGTAAGTTCTCCAAATATATATATATTTTTAAATATATTATTAAATTACAATATTATTTAATTGTTATTTAGGGAATCTGAGTTAAAATTTAGAGGATTTTGTTGAGACCAGTCGTAAGAATAAAAGTTAAGACATAAGTACCACATACTTTTATGAACGAAACGTTATTTGAGCCTAATATTGAGAGATCTACCACGAAACGTGTATAATAGATTTAGTATTACCATTTATATGTTATTTCTGTTTAAAATATAAAAAGTAATATGATCTTTTATTGAATTATGAATCCTATTGTTCCAACGAATCAATGACAAAAAGGAAACCATTTATACAACGTGTATAAAACGAAATATTGGGTTATTTAATAAATGTGTCTGCTATTAATTATACTGACTATGTGGGATCTATTTCTCAAAACTATTAGTCTTATAATAGGGTTTCTAGTTGTAAAATATCGTGAAGTAGAAATATTAGAATAATACTTGAAGTCATTTCGAAATACTAATGGCTCTAATTTATTTATTTTATGGTATAAAAATTATGAAATAAGTAATTTTGAAAAGTTCTACACTAGCATTATAAGACTAGTAGTTTTGAGAAATAGGCTTCCAGTTGTTAAATATTCTAATACGGTCATGATATTGTTTCTTCTCTGAATATAAATAAAAGAAAAACAACTAATCTGATTCTTCTAATATGCTGTCATAACCATTGAAAGAAATACAATCACCATGAAAAAGATGTTGGGCGTATGAAAAATTGATATCACAATAAACATCTGTAAAGAATTTGCAACAAACAAAACACAATTTTAAAAATATTTTATAAATATTCACCTACCTGTGAATATGCAGATATATAATAATCTTCTACCCTATAACTTCCTGTATCCCTATCATAAAATGCAACCACAACATCTGCTCCATTCATCTGAGACCTAAAAGAAAGAGATAAATGATAAGCTATTAGACTATGTACAGCTGAATGTCATATAAATGTGTAATATAATTTATTACTCATATCCAGGTAGATAACTCCTCAGGAAATAGTACAACTGTTACAACAGAATTGAAAATAAGTACATTATAATTGTTTACAAAGTGCTTGAGTAGATAGGGAGGGGAGGAAGTAAAAAAGAAAAATAAGCAGTTACAGAGAGGATTAATTTCTGAGAAGCTTGCAACATGATGTCATGTTTCGCAAGCTTTTTCAAGAATTAATATTTTCTAAAATATCTCTCTCCTTGCTATTTTCTTCCCACCCTGTTCGATGAAATATTTGTGCGGAAGTTTATAATTCATCTTATTTTGTGTTGCATAATAATGAGTTTCTTATTTTCAGGTAAATAGTTTGTTCCCATTAATTTCGCAATTCCTTTGTTTCAAGCTAAACATGACATGCAATTGAGTTAATAGGTACGAAGTGCAGGATAGGTCATAAGTCGCTTAACACTAGCAGTTATTTAGTACTCAACTAAGTAGAGTAACAGTTGCTGATTGACGTAATGTTATAGTAGTGGTTATCAGCTACTGTGTCGTGCAGTCCCATAGAGTGTTGTAAAAACCATGAAGCATTTAATAACAAGTTAAAATGAATTTTGAAACAGACTCCTTCACTACTAGTAAATGCCTCCAGCGGCAGCAATAGTACTCAGTACTACAAAAAAATTAAAGCTTTAAGTTTTACTTCCCACGGTTATGCCAGTTAAGCTAAAGGAGATGGTGATGATGAGAAATGAATGAAATGGTGGAATGAAGAAAGTAGGAGGAAACGGGAGAACACCGAGAAAACCCATGCACACGGCGTTTGCTCACTACAAAGCTCACTTGGCTGGAGCTGGGATCGAACCAAGGACCCCATGCACCAGAAGTAAACGCTCCTCTACTATTGAGCCACCACGGCCCACTCAGTAAGAGTCAGTACTTCACAGTATAATTGATTAAAAAATCTATTAAACATATCGTTATGTAGTGGGCGTTCAGTAAAGTGTGTCGCCAGTCAAAAAAGGTTGGGAACCACATTGTAAGAAGTAATTTTACAAAGGATTTAAATTTTGTTACGTTAGTAATTAACTGAGTTTACAATCAGTAAAAAGTTACGAATGAATGAATGTGTGTTCGCACTTCAAAAGTAGTTGGTTAACATCACCACAATTACCAAGATTATTATTATTATTGAGTCATTTGTGCAGCGTTTCCCCAAAACTGTATCTCCATCTCGATAAGGAATCCATAACTGAATAATGAACTGAAACAATTACGGATATAGAGCATTTAAAAAGAGAACATTTCTTCTGAGTTTGATAAATTATCATCCACATCCACCACATATAACGTGTTCTTCAGTGGTTAAAAGATGTTACTTTGTACATCATTAGTGACGAAGGACACTTTGAGCATTTGATTTAGGAAACCTAACTTTCTAATATAATTTAATGTTATGATACAACTTCTAATAATTTTATAATTTCCTAGTTCTAATTCTAAATAGTGACACTCAATTTTTAACAAGTGACTTATGGTTCACCCCGTATATAACACCATTAAACTGTTGACTTGTAAGTTTTCATCTCATTGATATATACGTACATGTATATATAAAATAGCTCTATATATATGCAGGTACACACTATGATTTTTAACCTAATTATATATATTTTTAAGAGCCTTGAGTTTCACTCTATTTATTTATTTATTTATTTATTGAAACAGAACACAACAGGTATTATACTCAATTACAGTGTTCATCTTTCACGAAATAATATATTTACAATTTCTCTTTTAAACCTTGTGAGGCAATCAGCATAAATATCTATATTATTTGTCATTTTTAAGAGTCTGTTGTAGGTTGCACTAATCCTCCATGTTGGCGACTTATTTAGGATATTCGTCCTTGCTTTTGCACAATAAAAGAAGTTATAGTTTTCTGGACGTGTTTTTCTACTTGGTACGTTTATTTGAAAGCTCGAAAGCAATTCGTTGCAGTCTAGCTTATTATTAAGTATCTTGTATAAAAATATCATGTCAGATAACGTTCTTCTTTGTTTGAGGGTTAGAGTTTCAAAATTCCTATTTAATAAATTAGAGTTTTCAGTTCTTGGGAAAATGTTTGTTTCCTTATACACAAGATATCTAAAAATTTGGACTGGGTTTTTTCTATTTTTAGTGAATTAATTTTTGTATCTGGATTCCACACAAGCGTCGCATATTCGAGTTTGGATCGAACGTAAGTTTGATACAATTTTTGAAGCGTGGCAGGTTTACGAAACTCCCTACTAATTCTTAGAATAAACCCAAGATTTCTGTTCGCTTCATTTATTGTGTTATCAATATGAGGTTCAAATGTAAATTTCGTATCATACATTACTCCTAAATAATTGACAGTACTTACAACGGGTAGTTGAGTCTCATTAATTGAATATTTAAATTGCAATGGTTTTTTAACGTTTTGTAATACTCATGATTTTACATTTACAAATATTTACATTCAATAAATTACTTTGATACCATTTCACTACTGAATTTATATCTTGTTGAAGTTGATTACAGTCATTTATGGAATTTATACATCTAAAAAGTTTGAGATCATCGGCATATAACAATTTGTGGGAATACGTTATACATCTAGAAACATCATTTATAATATTACAAATAGTAGAGGACCCAAATCTGACCCTTGTGGACCACCAGATAGTTGCAAATATTCGGTTGATTTGTATCCCTTATATACAACGAACTGCCTTCGGTCTCTCAAATACGACTCGAACAGTCCAATTATCTCTGCGGAGAGTTAAATTGACGAAGTTTCTCTATTAGTACCTTGTGATTTACTCTATCAAATGCTTTCGCAAAATCGGTGTAGATAATATCTACTTTACCACCTTGATCTAGGGTGTTTGCTATAAAAATTGTTAAGAATACTGAGATTTGTGACTGTCGATCTACCCTGGACGAAACCATGCTTGTATTCTGAAATTGATAGTTTTATGTGATTTTCAATCCCTTTATAAAGAATAGATTCAAACACTTTAGCAAAAGTACTCAATATTGATACAGGGCTATAATTTTGAATATCTTTACCATTATTAGATTTAGAAATGGGACAGACTTTTGTTATTTTCCATTTACTGGGGAATTTACAAGTAGAAATAATTAGGTTGAATAAAATATAGAGTGGGAGTAGAAAGGAAGAAAGGAAGGGTGTTCTTCACATCCCTTTATTATATAATCTGGAATACCATCAGATCCTATCGTTCGAATTCCACCCCTAAACTATAGGTCCACGTTTCACATAGTCTCAGTGCTGAAAAGGGACACTAAATTACAATCAACTACCTAAATGAAATTCCTGCCAAAGTAAACACTTGTTTTCTTCAGAAAAAGTAGGTATATACACTACAAGGAGGAATAGAATAAATAGAATACACTGCTGGACACGGCAAGAAGGAGACATTTGATTGACCCATATTTGCAGAATGTTTAGAAATTGGAAGAACGGTTAAATGGTTGTTAGTGTACCTCTGCAATGTATCACATACGTCTGAAACGCTCCCCTGGAAACAGTAACTGGTGGCAGATAAGAGATCCAGGCTTCTGTAGTACTCAAGCGTTGGCTTGATGTAAGTGTGCCTGAACGGTTTCAACACTGATATTACCAAACTTAAAAGACTTTCATTGTTTACAGATTATCATAGGAAGTCCAGATAAGGAAGAAAAGTAGTTGGACTGTTTTCAAGAAATAGCCTCAGGTGTCACGTAGTTAATATTTCTTTTACAAAATACTCTACAATGAAGTATAATAGTAATATATAATAATTGTTACCAACTACATTGATTATTTTAAAATATAACTATAAGAATTTCTCCCTGGAAGTATACTGGTTCAGATTTAATGGTCTCATATAGCTTCCGATGCTCAAATTAAGTGTCTCAAACTTCTATGAAAGAAACAAATTATGAGAAAACATGACTCTACGCTTGGAATATAATAAATTACTAAACATTAGTAGTTAAATAATTACTAAATAATAAAATTTAACTAATAATAATTTTGTAAATTTATGTTTGTACTCAAAGAGAAAATAAATAAAGGGTAGCACTGATAATTAGCAAAAATCCTCAAATAGAATAATCAAAATAATAAACGACAAACATCTCAGTCTGAACATCACGATAATTCTAATTATAAATAATCATGTTAATGGATGTCCTACCTATGCTATCGCTTCGTATCTGACGCTAACAGATGTCGCCCTGCGCTGTAGGGTGCTAAGCTACACAGACAATTTGCCGGTTTAAAACTATTATGATGATTTAATTGCAAATTAAAATATGTATAATTTCAATTTAATTATTTAAAAATAGGACAAGTGGTATCACCACATTTAGATTTGAGCATTAATATTTATGTAACCGCATACTTAGCCATATAATAACCTAATTGCATGTATTTCATGCAGATATCATTTGATTACTACAACCGTTCACATTTTGTTCGTGAATGATCGGCAAAATTTGATGTATTCTTCTGGCTCGCACCTATTTTGATGTGTCGCTATTCGATGATATATTATTTCTGCTATACAGTACGATACGCCGAAGACTCTGGCAGAATAATACTTATTTTAATATTCGAATAACGTGCTACAAAAGTTATGGTATTTCTATATTATTTGGAAACTAGAATAGATTTGTGTTTTATTAAATTTAACCCCTTGCATTCCATTAACATCCACGTGGATGTCATAAAAAGTCCATTACAAAATACCAGTGACATCCATGGGGATCTCATGAAAATGTATCCTTTATTAGGGGTCTATTAATCCTGGAGATGATGAAATATTTTAGTGGATGCAAGGCTCGAGTTAATTCTATTTTTTCTCCTTAGGTGACAGCACCTTATTGAAAGGAAAGAAAAAAAAATGTCTCAGTAGATGGCAGGCCTAAGGGAGCCATGTATTTCTTTTGACGATAAACATTTGGCAACTTCAATATCGTATATCGTGATCGGAAAAAAGAAAAAAAACTGTTTTTGATCTCCGGTCAGTGTTGCCAACCAGAAGCAGCATAAAATCCCTTCAGAACATCAAAATTTCCCTTTTTCAGTCTAAATGTTCCAGAATGCATTTTTTAAAATCAGTAATGTGGATACTATCCTCGAGCTTGCACAATAACTATGCCATATATAACGGTTCTGGCAGTCTTTTAACGGTAAATGAAACTTTGGTACTACAGCACGAACATAGGAAAATGATACCTGGAACGCCAGGTTCTATTGAGTTTGAATATACGTAGTTAGACAAAATATGTATTTTGAGTACTTACTTTCCGTGTTCACCACTAAGTCCAAAAGCCATATATTGGTCTTCTGTAATTCTTCCTGACAGCTGAATTTGTACCATATCTCCTTCCATTTCCCACTGAACATGAAGTCGTCCTGGAAGCATTTCTCTACAGTTCGTCATTCCACCTTTAGGATCTGGTGTCGTGCTCGTTGTCTGTACAGTGAAGCGGAAGGGAATAACAAGATATATATTAAGTAAATCATTAAAATAATTAATAATAATAATAATAATAATAATAATAATAATAATAATAATAATAATAATAATAATAATAATAATAATAATAATAATAATAATAATAATAATAATAATAAAGTGTGTTAGCAATTAAGTTTTTTTTTTTAATTTTACAAAATATGTTAAGTTGAAATATCATTTTTGAAAACTCTGTTGAATCTGACTTATATTATCATAACTTCATTGAAAATTAAGTTGTTGTTTTTTATGTGATTTACAGTAATCAACTTGAAATATTAAATTGAACAATATTGTAATGAGAAATTTTCTTATCCGCATTCTCTTAAATGTATCATTCATAGCGTCTCTTCTAGGTGAATCTTATTGTAACCGAATATTCTTTGTAGAATAGCTACAGAAGGGCAGAAAGCCATTAGAGCAAATGCATAGTGTCCAAGTTCTTTCCCTTGTAGTTCTAAACGATATATGGAAATACGTCCAATATTGTGAGATAGGATTAGTCTAATAGTTTTGGTTTCATTACATGCAGTGTTTCTTCCAGACATATTTTTTTTGGGGGGTCAGTGACCCCTGGAGCTCTGAGAATGCCCCCCGGAGCAGACTAAAATAATACGGTACGTTTATAATACAGAATAGTACCGTGTGAAAATAATATGTGCCCCTTCGAATACTAAGTGTGGCCCCCGGAACATTTTTTTCTGAAAGAAACACTGATTACATGGATAATCACTTGTACACGCCAACTATCCAATATAAGCCATTGTGACTTCCTATAATATCAAAAGTCAAATCCAGGACAGAAGTTGTTAAAGTAGAATCAAATTATTTTGACAGCCTAAACAAATATAAAAAAAATATGCATTTGTCATTCCGATTAGAACATAAAAATGACTCCCTGACTCCCTAGTATAACAAATTCAATAATACATGTGTAGCATTCGGACTAAAAAAAAATAAAATACGTAGAGCAGTTTTAAAATATGATAATTGTATATTGCTGATTGTTACTGTCTTAGTACGTTTTCTTTACACTTTACATTAATTTATAATTCAATACTTAAAAAAAATACTATAAGATAATCACGAATCATCGCAATAGGCAATTTTTTATATATTATGGCTTACAAATTCAGCATCGAGACTTAAGATGATTCAGCTGATTGAATATTTCAAAATAAATACGCCGTAGATAAAGAATAGATAGCTGTCTACGATTAGTTACTCTATGATTCATAGATACAAGTATACTTAGAAAAGAAAACGTTCTTTGATGTCTGGTAAAACGTGTATATCATATATTTCGCAACAATTATAATAGTGTAATTCATATTTCTATGAATGGTAATGGGGTCGTTTAGTAATTCATACAAGTAACATCAAACATATACATGTATTTGTTCTGACATTCATGCTAACAACTCAGAAGTAAATTAATTGTTTAAAGCACAAAGCTACCTATAAATTATTTCCTGGAAAGTCTCTTAACTAGAAAATCGATTTAAACAGCAAGTAAGACTATATGAAAGAATTATGGTTTTGAGAGAGGTCACATTCCTGGAAGCGTTGTTTCAGAAGTTGTGAGAGTGAAAGACACCAGGAAATATTCAAAGTACATCAAAGCGTTATGATGCAATTTATTTTGTCATGGAAAGTAAGAAGGAAGGAAGTACAAAATATGAAACCAACTAATTCTGAAGTCATGTAGTTTTAGGATAATAAACTTTGAAAATATCTTCAATTTACATCATTAAAATCAAGTTCATTAAAACCTAAAATAACAACAATAAGAAGATAAACTTATTTTCCAGTATTTATGTTGTATCAGGTAGTGAGATGATCTATATCTTGAAAATAAACTAGCGATGAAAGACTTTATTTTGAAAATCAACTTATGGGATTTATTCTATCTATTTGTTTCTTAAAGTTCAATTCTCACTTTAATTTCATGTTTGGGATGTTCTTACTTCATTGTTACTTTCGCCCTATATAAACCTCAGTAGCGGAAACTTCACGTCTGCTGCACAGAATTAGTGGTTCGATTCCAAATCCTAATAGACATACTGGATGAACACCATGTTCATGAACTCTTGCGATTTTCTTAATTGTCCCCCACACTGTCATTTTCATCAATTATCTCATCATTAATGTTCATTTATCTTGCTGAAAGAAGATGCTATCTAATATAATTGGCATAATACAATGCTTTTAGTATGTGATAATTTTTGAACGAAATTTTTTTGTAGGTAATAGATCAGTAGGTTGATCAACTACTTTATAATTCCTTTTGCCGCTATGATCCATTTATTTTATTTTTGTTGTCATGTTACAAGAACTGTCTACTGATGAAAGCCATATTCCTTAGATTAGACTAAGGTCAAGATCATAAGAACAATACATAAACTCGCTGAATGGAAAGTGGACAATGCTTTACGAAACATTATTGAAAACTTGTTTTCAAGATATTCAACGAAAGATGGATCTAGTGAATGTTAGAAAGGCAAACTGTGTCCTAGTAATACTATAGAAGTGAAGCTTTTATCTGTAGTTTATTTGGCATTCCTATCACATACATATCTGAAGTTATTGATAATTACATTTGGACAAAGACAAAATGTCTGAATAATAAAAATAAACTGTACACAAGCAAAATAATTCTTAAAATACTTTCTATAAAGTATAGATAACAAATTATTTAAGTGTTATTGAAGTGCATATTACAAAAATAAACTGAAAATATTTACATTTAAAGAGAAAGACCAATTAAACATGGAGAAGTTGTCTAGCTTTCAATTTTATCTCAGATTATTTCTTAAGATGTAACGACATTTCTGAAACGTTTTTTTAAAATGTAGTTTCCATACCAAGTCTTAAATATTTTACTGTAGTTTGCATTTAAGTAAACAAGGAAAAGGAAATATATTGAAAAATCACATAATTCTAAAATAGCAGACTAAACTTGTTTAAATTTTGAAAATTTATTATGATAATTATCTCATCTTGTCCAAGCTTATTTTGACAACTTGTACGCTCTCAATAAGATAGAATCAAGATTACTAGCTTTCACTAATTAACTGTTTGTAGTTTGAGCTTGAGCACTTTCATCAAACTAACTAATTCGAGTTGTAACTTGATATACTTTGTTTCAAATTTACATGCCAAAGAGATGTGAAACTTTGAACTGAAAGAAATTATAACTATAATGGTAGTTTCATTTATAATGAAACAAGACAAACGTATATAGCGAAGATCTGAAACAATTACGTTGACTCTATAGGAATTCTTAAAACTCATATATACAATTTCTTTTTTCAAAATTTTCTGACTCATGAGATAATTATATTAATGCTTATATTTTCTGCAAAGTACGATTCACACAAAATTAAACATACTAATAATACATCGTTCTTCTATAAAAATACTTTACATTGAACTTCAACAATTTCCCCTCTCTTCAACAAAACATTACTCAGTATGTACAACTTTGGGCGAACTTATCTGTGATATTTACTGTTTAATGTTTATTCTGATATTGTTTAATGAAAACGTAATCTAATATAACGTCGAATTCATGAGGAATAGGGAAGAAATTGAAATATTCAAGTCCTTTAATCGAAATTCTCATAATAACACTGTACAAAATGGCTAAGTAAAAAAAAAATCATAGTTAAGTTCATAATTTATTCCTTATTCCTCTACACAAATGGATGGATATTCACTTGCTTCTAAATCTGACGAAAGCATGATAAACTATGTCACTCTTATAGCAATCTAGTACGTGAAAACTAGATATTTTGATCCCATCTTGTTGAAAGTTTTTATAAATTTGCGATAACAAGTGAATGTCAAGCGTAAAAATCGTGCAAATTGAAACGAATATCAAACAATGTCAATTTGACGCAAGCTAGAGGACAGAAAAACAAGAAAAAATACTTTAATTGTGAGTACTTACTGGGTCATACCACCAATATGGCTACCATGTTTCGGAGAAAAGAACAGAGAAAATTAAGACAAATTTATTCATAAGTTGAGAATTAAATTCTAATAGTTTGTTACTTGATACACAATTCATCTGTCTTAATGCTGAACAGTAGTCATTTGCATAACTTCTCGAAAAGCCTTCAATATTTTCACATTTATATAGTAACTTCTAAGTGAGCAGTATACCCATGTATGTTAAAAAAAATATTTGTTTATTTGTTCAAGAAGCAAAGATGAAGAAACATAAACTAGTATTTTGAATATTGTACTAAAAGATAAACCGAATTAAATATAACATATTTTATCATCTAATCACATACAAATATGACATATGCTTCTAAAAAACACGTAATATTAGCCAATAATTGCTTTTGAAACATTGGCCCTGAGATGATGTTCAGTTTACAGAAGGCAAATAACAGTTTACTATACTTTTGCGAAAACTTTTTCATGGAAGTCCTAGCAACACTGGATGAAGTGTACAGAAGCAATCCAACTTTAAATGTCGGTAATAATGTTTGTATTACCCTGCTTTCGGAAGTCAAAATCAAATGAATGGCTAGTTTAATTTAAATTAGATGTGCTAATCTGAGTTTTCCAAATACATTTACATTTCATTATATAGAAATATTGTATTAGTTAACTGCTTATAGTTAGATATCTGAGAATGAGTTTTCACTAATAAACACAATACAGGGTGGTCAAAAGTGTGGAAACCATAATTAGTAGTAAACGCTGCAAAATATAACCAAAATAACAAGGTAGGTGGGGAATAGGGGTCGGAGAAAATATTTGACAACATCGCAATGATGTCCATCATCTTGAATTTTACGCAATTGTCTTAAATGGAAACCATAGTATGTGATATATCATTTTAATAGCAAATTTTCGTAGAAATTGAATGGGACTCTTATTCTTGCTATAGCACTAATCATCACGAAGTTATGGTTGTTGCTTTTTTGTGTCCCCAACAAAAGAGGTTAGGCATACCTCAAGGACCACATACTCTTACAGGACGTATTCAATCTGTTCTCCATTCCAGTTGATTGTCAGACGCAGTCTGAGTTTCCGGTCATGCAAAGCCTTGCGCAAAATGTCAGCTGTAATGTTGGAACTTGTGTTCATAATTAGTTCCTTGAGGTGCTGAACACTTCTAATTTTTACTACACGCATATAGATCTCACATGATTTCACAAGTAGTAGTCCAGTAGCATCAGGTCAAAAGAAAAAGAGCGCCATTCCACAGCATCTCGCCGACTAATCCACGCATTAGGAAACTGATCGAAGTACTCATGGACACAGGTACCACAATGAAGTGGGAGCCATCGTACTAGGAGAACTTAGGGAAAGACTCATGCTTTATAATAATGATGGCAAGATGTCATCTTCTAACATGCGCCAATAATTCATCGCCGTTAAATTTCCGTCGATGAAGAATTGACCCACCACGCGAGTCTCCCATACACCACACCACACCATCACATTGTCGGGAACATCTGAGGATGCGTCAAACCAATGCAGATTACTATCCGACCAGTACCTCACGTTCTGTTTGTTAACATCGTCCGATATGTAAAAGTTTGCCTCATCAATAAACAATACATAGAGTCGAATGTGAGGAAACCGTCCAGCTGTCTGTAGACAGCTTTATCGTAGCTGCTCTGTGGATCATTGAGCAGATTCTAAATGACAATCTTTTGTAAGATGTTGATGAAGTTGCAGCTTATAAGGGCGCCACTTATTCACTGACATAATGCACATGATTGAGGTGTGACTAACACTACTTTCACGGGCTACACTACGCGTGCTTCTCTTGGGACGTTTACTGAATGGTGTTAACACTACCACAGTTGTTGCCTCGTCTATCATCGTGGGTGATCTAGCAGTCTTGGGTCGATCTGCCATAGACCCGATTTCCTGTAATTTCTTCATCTCTTTCAACACAGTATTATTGCTGATAGGAGTCCTTTCAGTATGATGTAGTTAAAATAGTTTGCAATAATTCTGGTGCACGATCTTAATGTGGTCTGCATGCGCAAGGCTATCTTGTGCTACTAAGTCACCTGCAACGATACAAACAAAGAAATAGTCATAACTTCATAGTAATGTTTAGCACTAGAGCAAAATTAACAGACAAAAATGTGCTATTAAAATGACATCACACGCTATGATTTCCATTTAAGACAATCGCGTAAATTTCAAGGTGATGGACGTCATTGTGATATGCCTTCATACATTTTTCTCTATCCTTATTCCCCTTCAATATTGTTACTTTGGTTACATTTTACATTGTTTACCACTTATTAGCATGTTTCCAAACTTCTGAACCATCCTGTATAGTATTTCATAAGACAAATATTATGCCTTAAAAATTAAAATATTACAGCACAATTTTTTTAGAAGCTGGCAAATGAAAACAAACTACCTCGAGCTCATTTTTAATGTGAAAGGATCATACTAAAAATATTCTGTATTTACCGTGATCTTTGTTTGGCCTAAAGCCGGAGGTACGTCCAAATCTTTAGGAATCATTACATGTCCGAAGTTATGTCTGTACTGGACACACCACACAGACAACCAATCAATGTCATATACTGTAAGATTTCCAGGTAATTGGATCTCGATGTCTTCTCCTTGATAGCCTCGTAAAGGATCCGAACTGCAAAGAAAGAAAGAAAAAAGGGAAAAATTGTAGGGTAATTGAGATTTCTTGTTTTTGTTTGAGTTTTCAGAAAATAAGTAAATAACTTGAAACAATTTGAAAATCTATCACCAAAAAAAAAAAAAAAAAAAAAAGTCAAGTAAAAGAACGTAATAACAATAATAACACTCTGGTAGACAATAGAAAGATAAGTAGTTTCAATTTCGTCGGTAGAGATCTAGGTAATTGCAAGAAGTCCAATATTGATTGGCGGTATTAGAGCGGTTAACATCCATGTGGAAACGAAGTTGAAGGTCGTAATGTATGAAAATATGGGCTATAGCTACAGGAGGCTCTTCCAAAAATACACATACACATAAAATTTAGAATAGCAATGGAAGGGTTGTTTCAGATCCGCGTTTTCGTGCTGAGATTGTGAGTTTTCTCTTTAAAAGAATACTTTAATTTTTATCCAGTATACAATTTTATATTCGAGATAATGAAGAAAAATTTAAGAACAAAATTCCTCTGAAGTACTTAAATCAAATTACTATTTTTATTATTTGGATATTCAACACTTTTGGAACAGAATTTACTGCATATGTGAAAACAGTACACCTGGATACTTTTCGGCTGATTCGCAGATTTCTTTTACTCATACTACGTTTGCATAGATACTCAATATTAACGTCTAATCTTTAAAGGCAACTCTATAATCTAGGTACTTCTTAAAGCTTCTGAAATATCTTGTAGATTCCTACTATTATGGTAGATTTTCTTATTTTTGCTGTTATCAAGTTCATTACACATTAATGCAATTTATTCCAAATGATTCTTCCGTTAAAATTACGATTTCTTGTGCTATTTGATGTTGCAAAGATTTGTTGTTTCTTGTACTTTTTTTTAAAAGATCATTACATGCAAATTATTTGAATACTTGAAAGCGCTCGATGCCATTCTTGAAATTTTAACTGCAAACTTGATTGTTCAACAGGACGAATAGAACTTATTTTTGTGTGTTTAATTATTTATTTATGAATTATATATATATATGAAAGAAGTCCTGAGTGAGTGAATGACTGATCAATATCCTGGGCAAACCGCTTAAACTAGAAGCTTGAAGTTTTTACAGTACCTAGGATTTGTAACGTAAAGTACCACTAACGAAGGATTTTTGGAAATTCGACATGAAGAGAGGAAGTGGTGGTGGCTATTATTATTATAAAATGTCATATCTTCGAATCTCGGAAGTGTAGATACATGGAATTTGGTACATGCACTTCCCATTTAAAATAATTAGACCCTTATATACATTTCCTCTAGAAGGGAAGAAAAATGGTGGGATCACAGTTGTTATAATAGAATGAAATCTCTTAACATTAGAGACATGAAAATTGGTAATACATAATAAATTAAGAAGTATTTAGGCGTTTTTCGATGTTTCCCTTAGAAGGGAAGAAAAAAGTCGGTAAGGAAAAGGGTGGGAGTTGCAATTGTTATAATAAGATGACCATATCTCAAAATTCCTTAAGATTAGAGAGATATTAGGGATGTGAGAGATGCAAAGTCATAGTCCGAGCAAATGCGGAGTCTGGTAGCGAAGTTCCCTGCTAGCCGAAGGCTAGTTTGATTATATGTGTTCAGGTTACTTTTCGTTATTTATTTCCTTTCTAATTTATAGGCATTGGATATGTTTCATTTATTCATTGTTAATTTGAAACGTCGTTTAGATGTCTCAAGTTTTCTTCTATCTAATTCTTATAATGGAGAATTGACATAGATTTCTATATATTTTCTTGATGAATTCATTCTTCAAACCAAAATTTCGTTCTCAATTAGGAACATCTGACGAGGAAGGTCCATAAACCGTGAGAGTTGAATTTTGACGAAAATTTGTAACAAGATTCAGTTCGAGTTGCTAAGTAACGTAGTAATAGTCACTCGATGCGCAAATGCTTCGTTGAGCTGCTGCACCGACGCCATCTTGAAATCCAGTAGGAAATGACCAAGAATACCCTTTTGGCACAAAAATGAAAAAGCTTTTGGTAGATCTGACTTCAGTATTGTAAACCAAGGTAGAGCATCTGTATGTAGGAGTACTTCCAGTGCATGATTGCCATTTTGAAAGGCGCCTTATTGAATCGCGGTTAAATATGATAAACGGCAAGTGTGTCATGTGGGGAATCAAATAGCACTGGAATTTACTCCTGAATTCATTTCAGCAACCAAAGTTTACATATCTGTTTTCACTTCAGAGTTAAGAGCTCTCTTACCCACAGGAACATATAAAAACTGTGTGAGTTAGACTTGTGTTATGAAACACGGTCGTGCGAGCACTTGCAGGGTTTTAACTAATGCAGTAGTTAATGCAGTACAATAGCCACTATACCAATCAGATCTTGAGACTAGAGAGAGAAATCGTTAATTAAATTGAAATTCCTGTAGTGAAAAATGGAATAGCACCACTGTAACAATTTATACCTATTTCAAAGTGTGCTATATATATGAGTCTATGTGTGTTGCGATTATGCATAGCATTTAAATGTTGTAATATAAGTTAGGTGTAACGGCACATATGTCTTTACAAGAATATGTCTTGAAGTTATTAGAAAACTAATAGAAAAATTATTAGAAAAATAATATAAACTGATGCACATACGCAAATATTAACCTACTAACCTTTTGCTCTTCAGTTGTGATGATGGAGATCCAAAACGAAGTGATTAGCACACAGTATCGTGGAGCAGTACAAACACTTAACAAATGCACTTTCGTCACAATCTGCATGACCACAGATACTATTTTCTATTAGTCTCCAGAACAGAGCTGGATTTAGGTTTGGTGGGGCCCTAAGCTACTGAAGATAATGGGGCCCTTTATGTGTCCAGATGAACGTTGGACCCTATATACAGAAATGAAGAAACCAGTGATATTTTACGACGCAGGCTAGCAGAAGGGGCCCCATTATTAGCATCATAGGGGTCTATACAAACGAAGCACGGTTGCTATATGTAGATGTTACTTTATTTATTGTTTTTCTTATATTTTGAAAATGTACATTCAATTCTTTCCTTAAATTTTTTGGGCCCCCAAGAGTATGGGGCCCTAAGTTATCGCTTGTTTAGCTTATACGTAAATCCGGCACTGCTCGAGAACATTTGTAAATGAACCAACTATTGCTCCTGTGACGTACCTACATTTCTGCCATGCATATGCAAGCATGTCCTTTAGGACTGGTGCACAAAATTGACGATACACAACAGAATGCATTTTCATTATGAAAATTCTGCCATATAACTTGTACACCGAACAAGTGAACACCTGCTACAATTAGTTATTTATCACACTTTTGATATGAAAGCTAGTCTTGCCGTTATTATAAGCAAGTGTTTTATCGTTAAAGGTGGAAAGATGCAGATATTTAATTATTTAATATTGAAGGAAAAAGCAAAAAAGAGACTTGTTTTATGGATTGCAACTTGGTATTGAATGTTGTAATAATCTTTATTTCCATCTATTCTAAGCAGGTGTGTATGCATTCTCTTATCACTAGTAGCAGAACAGACACAAGAAAAGTGAATTCTAAGTTTCCAGGTGTATCTTCTTCTAAGAATGGGCTGTGAACTGATAATTTAAATCCCCTTAATTGTTCAATGCGTCCGCAATAAATCGATTGTATTTAGACAAACTGGCAATAATTACATTAAGGTATTTTAACTTCCTAATATAGTATATTATAGGTTGTCGAGTATTTGAAAAGAACGCAATATTCTGCAACAATGATGGTCTTTGCCTAAGGTTTCAAGATTGGAGAAGAAAACTTAACAAACTATAACAGACCATATAAAATAGATTTTTGCCTAAAATAGATTTTTGGTTTGATTCAGTCCAACGTCCCACATTTATGCCTGCCACGCTAAAGGAGACATGGAACTACTGATTATAGTGGAATCCGAACCATTTTGGTCGTTCAACTAATATTCACCAGTTTATATCTTTTTCTAATAGATATACGAACAATCCCTTTGGTATTTTCTGCTCGCCAGTACTATTAGGTATGCGTTTCATCGACGAGCAGTCTATTCCATCGCACTTTGAAATATGTATAACTTGTAGCATGCTGCTACTCCATTTTTCACTACAGGAATTTCAATTTAATTAACGATTTCTCTCTCTAGTCTCAAGATCCGATTGGTATAGTGGCTATTGTACTGCATTAACTACCGCATTAGTTAAAACCCTGCAAGTGCTCGCACGACCGTGTTTCGTAACACAAGTCTAACTCATACAGTTTTTATATGTTCCTGTGGGTAAGAGAGCTCTTAACTCTGAAGTGAAAACAGATATGTAAACTTTGGTTGCTGAAATGGATTCAGGAGTAAATTCCAGTACTATTTGATAACCCACATGACACCCTTGCCATTTATCATATTTGACCGCGATTCAATATGGCGCCTTTCAAAATAGCGATCATGCACTGGAAGTACTCCTACATATGGATGCTCTACCTTGGTTTACAATACTGAAGTCAGATCTATAAAAAGCTTTTTCATTTTTGTGTCAAAAGGGGGTATTCTTGGTCATTTCCTACTGGATTTCAAGATGTCGTCGGTGTAGCAGCTCAACGAAGCATTTGCGCATTGAGTGACTATTACTACGTTACTTAGCAACTCGAACTGAATCTTGTCACAAATTTTCGTCAAAATTCAACTCTCACGGTTTATGGACCTTTCTCGTGAGCTACGAATAAAGTATGTTGCTTTTCCACTGTACACTTAAAGCAACGTCCATTCTTAATGAAAATCTAATTTTAAAAAAGTTTTAAATGTCATTGCTTCACAATCGGTAATAATAGGTTTTATATGTGAAACGATTTTAGTTTTTTAGTACACATATAAACAATCTATAGACGTTTGTTTCACTTATAGATATTGCACTGGTAATGGGAAGACAACTCAGGCTGTAAAACAAGGAAGCCTGAGAAAAATTTTATCAAATCACAATTTCTTCAAGAAGAAAGAGTTAACAAAAAATTTAGTACCATCAAGTAGTGTAGTTTTTTTTTCTAATGAAAAAAGCACTGAAGATGACCAGAACTTATTGCTGAAATGTTTGCTATTGCTTTTCAATCGGACACTTCATGTGAATGCAGGCTTATTATTATTATTATTATTATTATTATTATTATTATTATTATTATTATTATTATTTAATATATGTATCTTACTGCATTATTAACGAATACTGTTGTTCAAATCATCTATCTTGAAAGGACACATACTTTTAGCGTAGTGTATTCCAATTTCTGTTGACTGGCGATACATCGCTCACGATATTTCGATATACTTAGATTAGGTACTATACTATTGTTTTATATATTGATGAATTAATTGAGTTCGAATGACATCAAAATTGATTTTAATTTATTTATTAACGGTTTCATGGCAATAAATAAATAAATAAATAAATAAATAAATAAATAAATAAAAATAAATGCGTCTATACAGTCAAGATTTATAGGCCTTCTGTACAGAATACAATTTATTTTTAAATTGTAAAATTTTGCGCCACATCCCATGAGACTGCGGGACACACTCGTTGATAATTGCTGCTTTAGATTTTAGACGAAAGGAGACTATTTTGAGAAAAGTTATAGAGACTACGAAGAAATTAGTGAATACTGAACTTTTAAAAAATATAGGCTAAAGCCAGATAAATTTCATTGCACAGTTACTGGGCGTAGCGTAGCTGGCCAAAAGATTCAAACATCCATGCAGGAAACCAACTGCTTTGATGAAATACTGTGTTCCCTAATGATGACTTGCTGGCTACTCTCTTGATAGGAACTTCTCAATTTCTTTCGAATTGTGGTTGCAAAATACTTAAAATAATGGTAGTCATTTTACATGAATTAGCCACAAACCGCAGACTTACTCTATTTGTAGATATAACGATCATTTCTGTCGTGAAAGAACGTCATGGATGAAAGTTCTCTTGCATCTTTGTCATATTTTATAATATTATAACGAGCTTGTCAAACAGCTTTCTATGAAATAGTAGACTCTCAATCAAACTTTATAGGACAGTCTCTGTCAAGTTTGACATCAAAATCTTAAATAACAAGAAACAATGTTTATAAAACTAAAAGTATAGCAGAAGGATGAAGTAAACTCTTTTCTTCGTTGGAAAAAAAAGTGAAGTAAGGAAGAAACAGTGTTGGTATGTAAGGAAAATGCACTTCGAGTATTGGCATCACGTCCAATCACGAAGACTGCTTTAGTGTGTTCGTAGGGAAGCAATTACTTTGCCAGTCTGTGTTACCACCGCTTCTTCTAGAACCCAGATCAATAGAATCTGAACAAATGACGGTAGACTTTTATTTGTTAGAAAAGAGAGAGAGAGAGAGTTAGAAAGAAGAGAAGAAGAAAAAAGCGATGAAATCGTATATCCTCCTCGGTGGAAAGGTAACAGCGAAATTTTATAGACGTTTGCTTCTTATTCCTTTTCCTTTCTTTCGTGGAAAACCTTCCTCTTTTTTTTTCCGTTGTGAGAGCTCTGCAAAAGTCGTATGAAATGAACTCTCCTTACATGTCAGCCTCCTTCTCCTGACACTCAAAACTTTCTGATTCACAATCTTGAGCGTCGTAATTCATGGTGAAGTATGACTTCAAGAATATGGTTTCTTATATTATCTTTACATCTTTTTCTTAGCTTCAAAAAGATGCCACCAGCATAGAAAAAAAAAGAACGTCTGAAATTTAAATTGTGTAAAAATGAAACACAGTTTTGTACCTCAACTCGGACATTTTGATAGCATTAAGACTGATTAAAAAAAAAGATTGAATCACTTTTACGAAAGACAAAAGAACATCTATTCCACGTTTAGAACACTGCTAAAAGTGTTTGGTCTGAATCCTGAAATGAAATTTTAAAAATAAACTCTGATCTGTCCCCAGTTGAATTTGGTTGAAATATAAGTTAAGCTGAACAAATTTATTAGTTTTACAGCAATTCTGGCTAATCATATTTCTGTCGATTTAACTGAGGTTACCTTTGATTTTCTTCTAAGTTTTTCAGTATATTAGTAGTCATGAAATGATAAATGTTTTACAAGTGTACACAGTGCTCTTTTTATTGTCGTTACTCATGAATACGTTATTCTAGTCATTCTGGTTGGTTGCGAAAGAAAGCATCAAAATCTAAACAAATAGAATAAATTAGCATGTGCAATCATTTATTGATAGAATTACCCCTCAATTGCATTATAATAACCTCTTCTTCAGTTTTCAAATCGATATAATTTGAAATATTCATTTCGTAAATATAAAAATAGGAATAATAGCTGGAGAAATATTTTTTTTATTAATTTTAGAAAAAAAAAGTACTGGTAATCTCCAGAAAAAGCATTATCGTATATATCTTGGTACAATCGAAGTTTTACAAGCACGAAGCTAATGCATTACTATCACTTCCTTTAATAACTTTATTAAAAATTTAATTTTTTTTAGTGCGTGACTCACATAACTTAAATTGTGTACGGCGGCAGTGGTGGCTCAGTGGTAGAGCGTTCACCTCTGGTGTATGGGGTCCCTGGTTCGATCCCAACTTGCGCCAAGTGAAGTTTGTGATGGACAAACACCATGTGCGTGGGTTTCCTTGGGGTTCTCCCGTTTCCTAATACTATCTTCATTTCACCATTTCATTCATTTCTCATCATCACCGTCTTCTTTAGCCTGCCCGGCATAACCATGGGACGTAAAACTCAAAGATTTCATTTCATTAAAATGTGTACATGTGTTGATAATAATAATAACTGTGTTTTAAATTATGTTAATTGGATATTTAATATAGGGCCACCATTTTCGCAGCAATTAGGAAATTTTGTTTTAGCTAATATGCCCCTACGAAGCTAAAACAAAATTCTACTTAAAATGAAAACTACTATTTATTATTCTTTTGCAACTGCAAATCTGACTTATTATAAGCCTGTCAAATAACAGTATATTTCACGAGATATGTTTCACGTTCGCCTTTGTGAACGTGAGAACCCTATTGCTGTTACTAGTTTCAGATGCCAGATTAAAATTATGTATGGTAGAACCTCAATTTGCTTGGGAAACAAATAAACTTGATATCTTTAAAGAGAGAAAGAGAGAGAGAGAGAGAGAGACTAGCGTTTAAAATAAAAAAGAGAGAGAAATGCCCAAAAACGGAACATATACCAACTGATAGATCCCTGAATAAAACTATATGTGTGAATGTAAATCCTCAAGCGTAGTTTCTGAGAAAAACGATTTTTTTTGTAAACCTAAAAAAAATGAAGCTGTGCGATAACCAAGCCATCCATTAAAGTGAAACTGATGCTGAAGTAAATTCCCATCAACTTTTCATTACAATTCTATCAAGATGACAGTACACAGTATCGTTAATTAGATATAACCTATAATTATAATTAAGTCCTGAACGTCATTTTTTTTGATGCAGCTATAATAGCCCATCATATGTGAAATATTATAATTATAGGACTTAATTATAATATTTTAGATCGAAAATCAAGCTAAAGATAAGACATATATGAATCGATATATCACATCGATCTAAAATAAAAGTGACATGCTTGAGGTTAAATTCTCATGCTTAATTTTCGATAAAATCAAGAAGAAACTAATTTTTAAGGAATTAAAAACACATGTTGTTTGTTGCCAATTTGAAGCAATTGATAGATTTTGTTCTGTTGAAATAAATTTTATTTATTTATAGTTTATGGTTTTTATCTATGGTTGTTTAATATATCCTAACTGTGACACACATACTCCTAACAGTTAGGATAAATTATACAACCATAGATAAAAACCATCAGTGACACCTATACTACTTGTAAAAAAAATTAGAAGAAACGTGTTAGGGAAAAAAGGGACTGCTGGTAAATCATTTCAAGAAAGACGTGAAAAAAACATTAATAATGATTCGTGGAAACGGTATTATGGATTGAGTAAACTGTCAAGAGCCCAGAAAATGGCGGATTGTTGGACGAGCCAAAGTAGCGTAGGGCAAATTAAAAGAGATTCTATTGAACTAGAATACCAGGTAAATCGGATAAATAGTTATATATCGGCTAACAACTAATGACGTAAAGTATTTTCCAAGAAAATGTTTCAGTAACAAAAATATGAGAAGATGTCTTTTCTTTCCTTTTAGCTGTGGCCCCGTGTAGCGTAGTCGCTAACGTTCTCGCCTTCGGTGCGAGCGGTCCCGGGTTCGACTCCCGGTGGGGACACTCAATCGAAAAAGTGTAAAAACCATCCTGAATCAGGTTTTCCTCATTCACACCAGGGGTGATACCTAACATATAGGTCCCAGGCCGCATCCTTCATTCCTCACATCCATCCACCCAACAAAAACGTGACGGGCTAAATGGCCATAGATGCCGAAAGCCCAGAAATTTAAATCGTAAACCCTAAAATCCTTTCCGCCTAGCTTATTAGGTAGGGGAGACAGGGGTTATTGTGATCAGTGGGGAGTAGAGATCACCCAAGCTTCTCAGAAACTACATGCACAGACTCGTTCCTGACACTTGGTATTCTCTGGCCGCAATAACGTTAGACTTTGCAATTAATAGTGGAATTAACAGTCAATGGAGGGCCGACATTATGATTAACATCTTTATTGTTTTGCATTTTGAGTTGTAGTTTTCGATACTGTGCTTCATTTATTTCCTATGAAGCGTTTTGTCTTTATATATGCACAAAATATACAATTGTCTGAAAGTTTCTGTTTGAGGTAATAAGAATCACAATGATTACACCGACAAAATCCTTTACTGTACGTTTTCAAATGAATACATTTTAGAGAATAAAAATAACACAAACGAGTTTATTTATTTCAATAATCTTAAATTTATCTTATATATATTTCGGTGAATGATTATCCCTATAGTTGAAAAAGTAGATGACTATCTCTTTTATCTTTATTTACTATGTTACAGTATTATTGATGATCCCGATAAACTCAAGGTGTGGGAAATGGGGATCAGTGTAGTTGTCATTTGTTTTTCTTCGGTGCAGCTATCTGAATCATGTCTGATGTGTACGCAAAACAAAAGAAGTTTCTAGTACAGCGATCACTGGTTGATATTACATTAAGAAAAAAGGTTTCCATTTGATATGGTTAGGTGTGGTAAAGATTTGAAGGAAAACGATAGACAGACAGAGAGAGAGAGAGTCAGAAAGAGTCAATCGGGAGAAGATACAACATGCAGAGATTTGCAAAAGAGGAAATTGATAGAGAGGGTGCGACGACGAGAGAGATCATTAAGAACTTGTGTGGCGTCTCATTCAAATTGTGACAGGCAAGCTTGATGGATTACTCTTTCGAAAACTTTGTCTTCAATTGAGGAGGAACTAACTTTGTCCTGAAGAAAAGGAGACAGTCAATTACAAAGCTGAGATGCAAAATTAGAACCAACTATTGTCGATGAGATTTTATCATTCGTTTAAGTTTCTTTTTTACTTATTGTTTCTTTCTATTTTAGATGGATATCTTTCTCTTCTCGTAAACGCGATCAAGCGTTACTCTGTAAGAATAAAACTTCCGAATATTTTACAAGATCAAATTTTGTTCCAATTTCAGTACATTAAACGATAAGAAAGTACGTAAGTGTTCAGTTGATCAACAAAAGGGCTTTTGAAACTACATGAAAATGTCAAAATTAACGGAAGTTTGCTGACAATATTGTTACTTTTAAAACAGTAATCAGCACTAACGACGTCAGTTTTAATTTCTGGGAGAGGAGAGTGAATAGCAAGCGGAAGGGCAGAGGCATTTTGGGGAGAGGCAGCTATTTTATTTATTTATTTATTGCGTGCTGAAAATATGAAGAAAATAATATATTACTTGATTTACTCGATAATACGTCATGTCTGGGAACGGACAGTCACGTTTCCAAGGGGTGTCCTCCCTCTTGGGCCCTCTAGTGTCGTCACTGATAGTCTTGTAATCAGAAGAACTGCTTCACCACTTTGTCAAAAAATAAAGTTTACCTTATTGATAAAGTGGTCAAATACCAAATTTCGCCAAATAAAAGATACTCTGAAGAGCTTAGTTCATGCGGATTATTTATCTAGAGAGAAACATTTTTCGGAGATAAATTATGTTGTTAAAAGTAAGCCCAGTAATCAAGTGCTTACCTCTTGCACCAGAATCCCTGGTTCGATCCCAGCCCATGTGAGTTTTCGATGGACAACATCGTGTTCGTGAGTTTTCTCGGAGTTCTTCCGTTTCTTCAAACATTGTCGTTCTAGTCATTTTCACCAACTGTTATACAATCTTTCACTTTCATTAATCATCCATCATGGAATAATCATTGGACGTATCACCCAAAGATTTCATTTCTATCTTTTTCTTCTTTTTTATACAAACACACACAAAAAAGACACATGTAACTGTAATGAAATTCATGCCGCACATTCGTTCTAATTTCAGAGCTCAAAAACACTTTGGTAAATCATGTGCTGAAACCAGACCCTCTATAATACGACCTGCTGATGTGCACTGAGGAATGGCCAATCACATACGTGAACACTATGTACTGGATGACTGTGACGAGCAAGGTAGCTATCAATACTATCCCACAGGCCAGGGAAACAGTAATATCCATCATTCCTCGAAGAATTCTTGTGCATTCCGGAATGAATGTGGCCGGGTATTGTCCTCCTAAAATATGGTGCCTGGAGTTGTCCAAGCTAAAGACACGACATCGGTCTCTCCCTGATGTAGTGATCACTCGTAACTTTGCCCTCAATGGGCAGTAAAGTAGACCGTGTGTTTTACCCAATTACACCCACAGCATCACAGCTGGATTTCGGCTGCTATGACGTTAGACAATGCATGCTAGCAGAATACACTCACCACAATAACATCTAACGCACACGCACCCATCACAGTAGGACAGGCGGGAATCATATAGAAATGCGCCCGTCTGCCACTCAGCATGCCAGTGCCAGTATTTACTAACTTAATCTACCAAGCCAATGCTATACGGTCCGTCACCGCCATGCGAGAAGATATCTATCATCCTGTAGTTACATTGCGCATTCCACTGTCCAAATCAACGTTCTCTATGGTTCTCTTCTGTCTACTGTTTTCACATACGCATCATTGTCGTGGTAGCATTCTCTGTCCACGCACCAATTTTGCGGTAGATGAAGCAACCTTCCTGTAGTTTGACTATCCCCTGTTATATGTTTATATTGAGCTCTTTGATGTCAATGGGCACAATATCACCTGCCAACATGATTTCAGTTCGTTTGACCACACTACCCCTACTGGAATGCTGCGTAAACCACTTTGTTGCTGTTAAATTATTCCGAGCAATATACGAGGAGACGTTAGTCCTATGCATGCACTATCAAGCTGAATTTGTAATCGTTGGCAATAGTCACATCTGGCACACAAACGGTGTCTTTGGATATATTCTCCCATCTTTCCTTCTATACTTGGTGTTGCAATTCTCAAAAACTGTAGTCTCTCTCTCTCTCTCTCTTTCTCTCTCTCTCTCAAAATCAACTCTATTTGGACATATCTTATACAGAATCGGCTAGACTGTGACAGTTTTGTCATGGACTTCGGTGGAATGACGTAGTTTTTATCTTGTCGCTTGGGTGCTACAAGTGGCAACACACCTGTCATCTACACACTTACTTGTGAAACAGCAGCAAGATTGTTCAAGCAGAATTGAAGACCTCGGTGCAAGGAGGGGATAGTTCCAATTGCGGATTTGATTCACAATTAAAAAAAAAAAAAAAAAAAACTGTTAAAACGCAATTTATTTTCAAGTAGCCTCCAAACATTTTGTAAAAAAAAATGTGATATTACAGGGGTAAAACACTTCTTTGCAAAACGTTTGGAGGCTAAAGTAGAGTAAATAGATTTCTAATAATATTTTGTTTCAATCCTTTACGAAATGCAAAATTGGAACTCTCCCCTTCTTGCACCGACATCTTCAATTGCACTGCACCTATTGTTGATGGGCATCCAGCACAAGGTTGTTTATCAGATTTGGTAATTAACGCTATTGTGACAATTTAATATCAATAAAGTTTAGTATTAGTATTTTTTTAAAAAAAATAATCGAGTTGAAAGAAAAGATAAACAACGTCAAATCACTTTTAAATATACTCATATTCATAACATATTCACTCAAAAGGTTCCTATTACAATAATCTTACTTAGAATTGAGTGAATATTTGAACTGCCTGATTTATAGCTTTATAGTAGTTGGTCTTTGTTATGTGAGCCTAGGCAGGTAGCCAGCCCAAAAATGTTCGGGGGGGGGGTAGAAGTTAGAGGGGTCCGATCCAACCATATTATAGTTCATTTACAAGCCTACCATGAAAAAGTTAGGGGGGCCGATAAAAATTTAGAGGGGGCGGCCCCCTAGACCTCTCTTGGAGACGGGCCTGTGTGAACCACTGAAACCAACCAGAACTTCGGCGCCGGTCGCTGTAAGACGCTAGGAGCTTGCCTCTGTGTGATAGATGAAACTACGTTGTTGACTACTTATTAAGTACTAAACTATTCAATCAAATAAACAATTCATTAATTGGATAGACACACTTCTATAAGTAATAAAACAGATAAAAATCCTGCACTTACCTCCCTCTTTCGTTAGGAACTTTAATTCCTAAAGGACTGGGTTCAGTTCCATTTCCTACCCAAAAGTAAGCGTCGGGGCCTGCTCCATCGTAGTGCAGATTGGGAATGTAAAAAGTTTTGGCATCCAAAATACTGATATTGCCTGAGCGAAGTCCGTGAGCTAAACGTTTGAACTCCGGTAGGACTCGAGCTTTCGGAACTTCTAGATTGGGTGGAATAAAAACTTCTCCAAAATTCACCTGAAATGAGAAACAAATTCATTATAAGAAAAAAAAATCATTAATATTGTAATACACAACATGTAAATATAATAATATCAAACAATTAACATTGAATAGTCCCAATCACTTCTCATGTATTGCGAGCGATAAAGACGTCGTAAAGAATAACAAAAGATATAAATAAGATTGGTTGATTGATTGAAGTTTTGACGTCTTTCTTCAGTACGAGGTTATATGAGACAGTCACGCTCTTCGTTTTTATATGAGACAGTCACTCCTTTCAGGGACGGAACCCTGGACAGTGACGTCGAAACAAAGTTTGTTCCTCTCCGTAGAGCAAAAAATAAATCCTTATGCGAATTGAGTTTCATAATTTAGTCCGGTGCCGTTATTGCTGCCACTAAGTCTAGACCATGTGCAGCAAAACCACACGCGTTAGCTATGTGGTCAAGATGGAGATGCATGAGATCAGTAAACCAATATATGAATAGCAGCCTAACTGTTTACTGTTTATAAATAAATCGATCTCAAATTGTGAGTCAGACAAGGGAATAATACAGTAACAAATAAGAACATGTTTACGGAAACACTTCAAATAATGACAATTAGACCTACTATTTAGAGAAGGTAAACAGATCTATATATTTAATATATTCGCAGTCGTGGTCGACTTTAGTGGGTTAGAAGTGCTGGAACAGTTTAGACGACAACTGAAGAAGTAACTATTCCTCAAAGTAATTTCATCAGTAATGAGTTTATCTTATTGTCCTTCCCAAACGAGGTTTCATGGCTGATTGTGAAAAAGGAAAACAACTTTTTTTTAGACCACTCCCTTACTATAAGAACTAGACCAATTTTGGAATCAATTTTAGCCAGGGTGTAGAGAGTCGAAAGATAGGAATCAAGTTGGTTGTTGGTGATAATATTGAAGCCGGAAGTTGTAAGAATCAACCATTTTCGGACTTTTACGTTGATTACTATATATAGAGCAAAAGCGATAATAGATAGTGAGGAGCGGCTTCCTTCAGCCGATTAACAGTGATGGATCTAGAAGGTAAATACTGGGGGCAGCTAGAACCAAGATTGTGATAGCTATGTCATGAGTTTACTATACACTTTCAAAAATATAAAATAATAATAATAACTTAAACTATTTTTGGCACTCAAAAACTGGAGGCTATGTCCCGCGGGCCCGGGCTAGATCCACCACAGTCGATTAAGTGACCCAAGAATACTTTTTATCTCCATCTTTAACTCTCTACTAAAGCCGGTTTCAATATTGATCTATATAGAGCGAAAACATTAAGAGATATCGAGAAGCCGCTTCTTTGAATCGAATTAACGTTCTAAGAATGGGTACCATTTTCTGTCTTTACTGTGTATTCAAAGTGGAAATAGCAGAAATCAACCATTTTCGGTTTTCACGTTGATTGCTATAAAGTAAAAATGATAAATAGCGATAAACAGTTTTCTGCAATCAATTAAACGTTCCAAAATTATATTCCATCTTTTCTCTAAGTTCTCTACTAAAACCGGAAGTGACAGAAAAAAAACACTTTCTGTTTTAACGTTGATCGCTATAGAGTGAAAAGGCTAAGAGATATGGGAAGAAGTTTTCTCTAATCAATTAAGCGTCCTAAGAATATAATCCATCCCCACTCTATTCTCTCTACTACAACCGGAAATGGTAACAACTTCCGGTTTCCGATATCAATTGAGAAAAATATCACGCCATACAAACCAAACTTCTTCGCGTGGTGTATACGAAACTGCTGCTCTTTGTTATACTAGGGCTGCGATGGCTCAGTGATAGAGCGTTCACCCCTGGTATATAGGGTGCTTTATTCGATCTCAGCTCGCGCCAAGTAAGCTTTATGATGGAAAAACACTGTGTGCGTGGGTTTTCTCGGGGTTCTCCCGTTTCCTCCCACTTTTCTTCATTCACTTCTCATTATTATCGCCTCCTTTAGCCTAGTTGGCATAAAAGTGGGACGTAAAACTTAAATCTTTTCTTTGTTATACAACACAGTAAATGTTGAGTTTAAAATCACGTTTATATTTTCCGAATAGGTGAGCTAGTATGCTAATAGCCAAAAAAAAAAAAAAAAAGTACAATTAATTAGACTGAAATGACGGTGAAACGTCTGAAACATCGGTGCGATTAGGAGGCCAGAAGGGAGGAGACCTTTATCTGTGTGTAATTGCAAAGATGTGTTAGATTGGCCATTTTTTTTTTTTTTTAAAAATAATTAACCAGCGACTCATATTGTGATGGGAACCACAATAATTTTATCAGCACATTCATGCACAGTGCATGGGGATCAAGAAACGTTGACCTCATACTACGTATGTCAGAGGTCCCCAATACAGCACACACACACAGATAATCAAGTTAAATCTTGAGAATTCTACTGGGTTATTCTTCTTTCTTACTTTTTAATTTATTTTCTCAGTAATCAAAGATATATCATGGTTGGAGACACTGCTAACATTCCTGTTATTAACTTTTTCATTCACAGGTAACCATGAAATGAAAGTGATGAAGTTAATTATCAAAGTAAGCGAGGGATGAGCGGTGCTGCATCCTAATGAATAATGAAAGAAGAGGACGGAGTTAATGAAAGTAGTCTCGTATTCCATTTAAAAGCAGTGGTGTAGGATATGATGTGAGCGTAGTTATGATATTCACAGAAAAAAAAATCATTCAATACAAGTAAATGATTATATAAGTTTCTGCGAAAACTAAGTAATTAAATACTGTAGAAAGGAAGGAATATTAAAATTTGCAACATTAACTAAGTATTTAGACTAAGATTACCAACCATTTAATTTTGTTGGACTTGTTCAGCTTTTCTATGAGTTTTCTTTATAAGCAGGAAGCCTTTTTTTTAAATCATATTTTTTCGTGGTAAAATCGTTAAATGCCCTATTCGTTTCTTTTAAGCTGGAAATATAATTTCCTTGTATCGTATATGACTGCAGTTCTATACATACACATGATGCTAAGTTAGATAAATCGAATTGCTATGAGCCTAATCTGTCATTGCCCTTGAATTTAGATGCCATCGACGGCATGTAGCTTGAATGTAGACCTGTCACGATTGCTCATGTTGTTCGTGACAGTCAGTATTGACAGAAGAGGCTTAATAATTATAGAAACTTTAGGGCTTTTAGGAGCTCAACCAATTATTTTATTTTGTTCATAAGGTAAGACATAACTCTAAAATATAAGGTTATTGGATATCAGTTTTGTTTATTGTGTTGAATACTATGAGGGACGTTCAAAAAAAAGAAAAGAAAAGAAAGAAAGAAAGAAAGAAAGAAAGGATGGAGAGCATATAACTTTTGTGTTATTCAGTGTAACTTAATTAATATCTATTTGCAGATTTGTTTGTCTTGTTGCGGGTTTGAAGACTTCGGACTCTGGCCATGTATACCCGATAAACGAACGTTTAAAATGGTGACTCGTCTGGAAAATTGGTGAAGAGTAGAAGTAAGATCAATAATGCAGTACTGTGGGCGAAAAACACTAACACCTCCTGACATTCATAGCCAGATTGTGGGGTTGTATAGGGACGGCATGTAGCATAATTTCGAGGTAACATGTAGCAAAGTGGTGTCGTGCCTTCAAAGAAGCAGGGAGCAGTATTGCTAATAACGATTCTTAATACCGCGGTGGACCTAGTACTGGTACCTCAACCACTGACGTGAACTGTGTTCGTGTAGACAGAAGAACATTACGCTCAATATCAGCTGAGCTGGAAATACCATATTGTGTTGTGCAGAACATTGTGGTTAATGTACTTAAGTATCTGAAACTGAGCGACAAATGGGAACTATCCAAGAACCAGAAGACAATCAGAATGGCAACATCGCATAATATTCTGCAGCGGAGGGGAGTAATTTTCTTCACTGGGTAGTGACTGGTAATGAAATAATACTACATCTGTTTAGTTCATCAAAGAAGCAGACATCTACGGAACGGAAGCATGCAACTTCTCCACGAAAGAAGAAATACAACATAGTTGCTTCGCAGGCCGGTAGCCAGCCCAAAAATGTAGGGGGCTGAAGTTAGGGGGAGTGATCCAACCATATTATAGTTCATCACCATATTATAGTTCATTTGCAAGCCTACCGTGAAAATTTTAGGGGGGGCGCAAAAATTTAGGGGGAGCCCGGCCCCCCTAGACCCCCTGGATATGGGCCTGTTGCTTCGTCCAGGAAACTTTAGTGCACTGTATTCTGGGACGTATCAGGTGTGCTACTGATCGATTTTTTTTGGAATAGGGAAAAATCGTGAATACTGAAAGGTATTTCAGAACACTTCTAAAATTTCGTGAGGCTATCAGATGAAAATATCCTGGTCTCCTCCTAGCTACTATGCAACCTGCACGCTATCAAAGGAAAGTTGGTTGCCTATAATAAAGGATATGCAATAACGCCATCCTCTTTATTGTCTTTCTCAAAGTTTACTATTCTCGCACTTTGCTACAGAATACGGAATCAAGGAAATCAAATATAGCAAAGAGAGATTAACGTTAAATAGCCTTAGATAATTGGTTGCATTGTAGGGTGAACGACGTTTTTTCTTTCTCTGATCAGAGATCCTAACAGGATATGGTGTTAGGATCAGAGCAAGAAAATACCTATATTCTATTAAGAAATTTAAAGAAATCGGGCAGAAAGCAAACGTACTCCCCGCTTATATAGAGATACTACCGTTTGGTAAATCTAAAAGAACACACTTATCGGACATGTAGGCTACAGATCACTGGTTCCTTATACCCAATTTGAACCTGAAATAATTCATTATTATTATTATTATTATTATTATTATTATTATTATTATTATTATTATTATTATTATTATTATTATTATTATTAATAATAATAATAATAATAATAATAATAATAATAATAATAATAATAATAATAATAATAATAATAATGAAACACGTATATTCGTGAATGAAAAGAATTTAGGTGGGTATGGTAGCTTAGTGGTAGAAGGCTCACCTTTGGTGCGAGGAGTCCCTGGTTTGGTTCCAGCTCATATAAGTTTATGGCGGACAACATAGTGTCAAATGGATGTTCTCGAGGTTCTTCATTTTTCTCTCATATTATCATTCCACCAATTATTTCATAATCATATACTTTCATTAATACTCATCTCCTTTAACCTAAAGGGTATAAACGTGCGACGTAAAACCAGAAATTGCGTTTTCATTTCATGAATGAATCCAAGTTACAAAGAAAATTTAAACCAAAAAACACATGAAATAGAAAACTCGTAGTTACTACCCGTCTGTTGGATATAGATAGAGAACGGTATCCCGATAGTCATAGGTACACATCATGGGGCGAAATTTACAAATGTTACAACGGTACAATGGTACCTTGTATGGTACTGATTTATATATGCAGAAGAACAAAAAGAAACGTAATGTGAATGTTTATAAAATATAGATTTTTCAATGTTTAAAATAATGAGATTGTTAATACGCCGTTGGCATGACAACAAGATAGATAATATATATAATCGCTGTAGAGCCTTTACTGTAACGATAAGATATATAATCGCTGTAGAGCCTTGGTTCGCAACTCAAATTAAATTAAACATGAGCCACACTAAAATAAATACACACACTTCCTTTAGTGATTTGCTTCCATTTGTTATTTATATTCTTATCTATCTTGTTGTCATGTCAACGGCGTATTAACAATCTCATTATTTAAAAATTGAATAATCTGTATTTTATAAACATTCACATTACATTTCTTTTTGTTCTTCTGCATATATAAATCAGTACCATACAAGGTACCATTGTACCGTTGTAATGTCACTAAGGATTTCTGTCGTATATTTTTTGTTTTGTATAATTTGACGTCGCTCTTAGGCGTAATTTGTAACAAAGAAAAAAATTGAATATTTTCTTAAAATTTGGGAGGTCTCACCTAATTGGAGGCAGGTGGCAACCCTATGAATGCCAGGGACAAGTAAGAATTGCGTTAATCAAGACGACGGAACACTGTTATCGAAACAAGAAATACAGAATATTTGTATTGAGAAGGTTTTAAAGACATAGTGCATAAAAATACACGTGTTTCAAATTAGAAACGTCTCAAAAGATTTTTTTTTTCTTAATGCATACTGTCATAGAAGTGCTTCGTCCATTAACACATTTACATATTTCAGTTCGTTTTCATATTTTTGTTTTTGTCAACTACCCTATTGCAGTCAAAATGGGCGACAAGGCTCTTCGTACGAAATTTATCAATCTTACCCCATGGTCAATACTATTCTCAAGCAGGCTTTTCGTTAGGAATAGTTGCTCAAATATTTACTATTCCTCTTTCATCTTCGCGACTTTCTCATTGGAGCCGTTGTGGATAAAGCGTTTGTCTTGGGTGCGTTGTGTCCTTGTTTCAATCCAAGATCGCGCCTAGTGGGCTTTATGGTTGTCAAACACCATGTGCATTTTTGGGCTTTTCTCATTTCCTCCTACTTTCGTCATTCTGCAATTATCATCCGTTTCCTTATCACAGTTTCTCTTAGCTTCGGTGCATAATTGTGGGACGTTAAACTTAAAGAAAAAATACTGCACATTCGAAATATATTGACTACGGTACTCTTGTGTACGATTATGACCATTATATTTTAAGAATTCCTCATTTGCGCCTATCTTTTTCTTCTCCTTGTTCGGATAATGAAACTCATATTGAAGTGCTTTTGTACATAGATAGGGGGAAACATAGATAGGGTGTAGTGTAACCTTGTCTTATCCTCTTGCTGGAAATAACTGATTTGATCAAGTTTGAGCTCATTCGTGGCTAAGCGGTTAGCGTACGCGACTTTGGCGCGGGAAATCCGGGTTAGATTCCTGAAGGGAGCTCATACGGTTCGGATTCCACGTTAATCAGTAGGTCCACATCTCATACAGCCTCGCTGCTGAAAGGGACTTTAAACTCAAAATCAACTCAACTTAACTTGGTCAAGGGTGTCGATCCCGGCTGGCCCGAGCTGCCGAATTTGTATTAAACTTCTCACGATGTTTGACAACCACAAAGTTCACTTGTGGCAAGCTGAGATCGAACCAAAGACCCCATGCACTACAGGTGAACGCTGTACCACTGAGCCACCGCGACCCGACCAAGGATAGAATATCTAAATGCAGTTACGAAGAAGAGACTTTATCAAATTATAAAACAGCTCTCCCAAGGGAAAGAAAGTTTTAAAATGTCCATGTTGCCCATGTTGCCTCCCTATAGTTGAGGTGAGGAAGATTATTATTATTATTATTATTATTATTATTATTATTATTATTATTATTATTATTATTATTATTATTATTATTATTATTATTATTATCACCGAGGATGTCATTCCGGATTTCCTCCTACAAAAAATATACACACGCTATTTCCAACTATGGTTATCTTACTTTTTTACAAATTGGTCTAATTCAATATTGGTATAAATAGTAGTAGTTTTCAAGCTATGAGTTCTTTGACTAACTGAATAGTGCACGCCCCTTCTGGCTCACTCATCACTATTTAACATTAAATTTCAAATGCCTCGAAATATTTGTATAAGTTTATCATTTGTAAATAAACATTACGTAATAGGTCTATTCAAATTGATATCTAGCTTTTCTGACATTTGTATATTACGCGTACCTTTCTTAATTCGCATTACTCACATTACCCCAGAGAACGAACAAATTTTAAAGTTCTGGTTTGAACTTCTCTTACAATAATAAGCAAATACACGAGGAACAAATTCACCATTATTAACATGCGGAAGGGGAGGAGATTTCCTGGACGAGAAACGAATGTGTACGGGTGCAGAGGCGTTTCAAGTGGTGGGTGACTGTTCAGGTCCTTGCATCTTTAGGGACCTCACAAAGACCAACAGGCCTAAAACGATTTGACACTCACTTTTGTCGATGCAACAGTAGAAACAATTTATGAATTCGGATTTATTTACAGAAAAAAATATGTAAGGCTTCAAACTAACTTTTCGTCTATTTGTAGATATTAGGTCTCTAGCATAGGCGACAGGCGGCGAGTTTATTTTAAGATTGCAATAATGAATGTGTATAAACCTTTTTTTCCTTTAGGGGGCGCGGTGGCTCAGTGGTAGAGCGTTCACCTCCGTGCTTGGGGTCCCTGGTTCGATCCCAGCTCGCGTCGTGTGGACTTTGTGGTGGACAAACACCGTGCTCATGGGTTTTCCCGGGATTCTCCCTTTTGCTCCCACTTTCTTCATTTCACTCATCTCTCATCATCACCATCTCCTTTAACCTAACCGGCATAATCGTGGGACGTAAAACTTAAAGATTTCATTTCATTTTTCGTTCCTTTAGTACCAATAACATCGTTGAGATTAATTGATTTCCATAAAGTTTATTATAATTAGTAATTTAATAAAAAAACGGAAGCAGGAAGGACTCGCAGATGGAATGGTCAAGATCAATACTGGATAGTGAAAGTGTAAGTGTAGAAGCTAATAGGCCCTATGGATCAGAGAAACACAAGAGAACTCCTTCAGAAAGGGATTGGGAGGGGAGGGGAGTACAATGCTGTGACACTTGAAATGCGTCTTGATCTGTATACTTCAAAAAAACTTTTCTTATTAGATTACGTATTTTCTCATTTCTTACTTCGATTATTCAAAGTATTGAAATGTTCTCGGAGGAAGTGACCGCTCCTTCCTTTAATCTGTCCGTGGTGTCATTCTGATCTTTACTTTTTGCTTTTCGCTACTAATTCAAAATGCTTACCCGAAAAAGTTTTCTTCTTATGACTGTATGGGTGGAAGAAATAAACAAACCGTGAAAGGAACAAAAAAGTGGTTTTGTGCTCTTCCAGTCCAGACCATTCTAACCACTGAGAAATGAGAATCACAACATGATTTTTTAAATAAGATCGTCCTTTTAAAAGCCGCTAACAAGCAAACAGATGGTCAGCAACTCTCTCACCCCTTTAGAGCATACTTTTTATTCTCTGTTGTTAAACTTACTGAAGAATATATTGCAATTAATCTAACGCATGTAACGTAAATTGGAGACCGTGGTTGGATGTATATGGGTCTTGTGTATTTCTATTAAAAACTTCAAGCCATTACCTGTAATACTTTGTTAGAAATTACCATATTAAATTTACATGTTATCAAATGGAGAGTTAGAAACTCAAGCGAAGAGGTATAAGATCCCCTTAATGCATGGGTCCGATGAGCACTTGTCTGAGGACCCATGACTATAGAGGTTCTATCCTAATCTGTGTAAAATAATTGGCCGCAAATAAACATGACTACACAGTAGTCTGTCTAGGCTATGCTAAATTATCAAACAATATTTGCTACAAACGGTTATTATGATTTGTCTCTGATTTAGTATCCCTGGGTTAGTATTGCAGTCACCTCTACCATAATGCTATTTCACACGCGTAAAGACACGTTTAATTTTATTATTATTTCTGAGAGTGGTGTTATAAGGGCTCCAGCACACTGGTTTATCCACTGGCTCATAATGCTCTTAAGATGGCACTGATACCTGAGCAGGCTTCACACCAAACTTATACAGAAGTCGGCACTGCTGGATTTGAGTAATACCTTTTCTACAAACATTTCTTTCAAAAATCGATGACAACTATTCGGAAAATAAAAGGAGGACAAGGAAGTCGTTCACTGAAAATATATATATAAGAGACAGCACTTTAAAAGCTGTTTCAAAATAGAGAGCCATAAGAGATGTTTTAAAAGGGAAAGTGTAGATCTCCATATGCACTTTTATTCTTAACCGAGAAATGACTTCACTGAGTTTCTTTTTTTTTCTTCTCTCTTATGGCTTCCGATTTTCTTTGCTGGTTCAGACGCATCAGTCACACACATATACACACATACATGCGCGCATTTATTTCCTTTCCCTCTCTTTCATTCTAATATATATTTGTATCCTCCCTTCCTCCACGTGGCGGATGATCGAGCAAAAGAAGGATTAATAGCGGAAGTGACGCTATATTGATAAACACCCTCCCTTCTTTCTGCAACTTGTTGGGCCTCGAAATCGACAATCGAGAAAAGCTTGACAAGAAAAGAAGATATCAATAGAGAGAGAGAGAGAGAGAGAGAGAGAGATGTTGAACGGGAGGTGAAATATGAGGGGGATCTGTTTGATAGGAAATGGCAAGTAAAGAGCGGAAGAAATCGTTGAATATTGTGATGGCTCTCTGATATCGTTTTCCCCTTCCTTTTATTTAGATTTACCAAACGTGGTATTGAACTAAACTTTATGCCGTAACTATCAAGATATTTGCTAACAAAAGACGAAGTGAAAGACAGACATACAAACAAAATGAAGGTACATGTATCTAAAATGTACAATTTACACAGTAACCTCTTCACCAAAGCATTGCATATTTTATTATAATTATTAGTAAACTACTGTTGTACTCTTGCGTAGATTGGTTGGCGATATCTTATTTAGAGAAATTCGGTTCAATGTCCGATAACTGCAAGAGAAGGACCTCATAGAACAAGTTCAGGGTGTTCCCGAGACCTTGGGTAAAGTGGAGAATAACAAAAGAAGTGGCTTGAAATACTGAACCAACGTTCAGAAATACGTCATTTCCAATCTATTGCCCACCGAAAAATTTGTCGAAATGATACAAAAATGTCCATAACTGGATGAAAAAATTGTCGGACCGGGGTACGGTCCTACGAAATATTTCATTGTTGGACCTGTAGATTTTCTTAATGTAAAGATGGGTGGGGGACACGAAGGCACAAAGGTGTCCGCACAAGAATTAGGATATTTCATATATCTTATATAAAAGTATGACGAGAGCGTATACATTGCAATCATTGTAACTATTTGAAGCAGAATCATGTAAAATATCATGGCCAAAAAACAACAAAAATATGCAACTAGAAAAGGGTACATACGTTGAAGGCACTGTGACTTTGAGTATGACTTTCAAGAATGATGGTCAATGATAGAAGAAAGAGTTTGAGATACGGAACCACTGTCCAGAAATGCGTTGGTTCCGAGTTATAATACACAAAATGATAAAGCAATTACCATTTGAAGACCAAGCTTGAAAATGACTTATTCATCAAGGTCCTGTCAGAGGAAATATTTCGTTGTTGGTCTTGCAGATTTTATATATAGATTGTTGATTTGACTTGACTTGATACGAAATGAAATGAAATGAAATCTTTGAGTTTTACGTCCCACGATTATGCCGGTTAGGCTAAAGGAGACGGTGATGATGAGTAATGAATGAAATGGTGGAATGAAGAAAGTGGGAGGAAACGGGAGAATCCCGAGAAAACCCACGCACACGGTGTTTGTCCACCACAAAGTTCACTTGGCGGGGGCTGGGATGAACCCGGGACCCCAAGCACCAGGGGTGAACGCTCTACCACTGAGCCACCGCGGCCTCCTTGACTTGATTTGGTTATATTATTTAACAGAAGCAACAAGTCTATTACCTAAACTAGTATACACTAAAATATACAGAGTCCCATCGTGGCTATACGGTTAGCATACCCACCTTTAGTGCGGGATACTCGGATTCGATTTCCGACAGGAGTTTATATGGTTCGGATCTAACTTTAAACTGTAAGTCTATGTCTCATATATGCAGTTTCGGTGCTGAACGGAACACTAAATTTCAAATCAATCAATCAACTAAAACTCAATCAATCAATCAACTACAAGGTGAGCGTCTTTCGAGGCGTCTCATCAATATTGTACCTCATACTTTACTGCATCACCATTTATTTATATATTTATTTACTAAGGAAGTTATAGGTATAGGTACCACAAACGTTAACAACGGAAAACTAAAATGAACTTTTGAATAGTGTTTTAGTATTCAAAGATAGTATTTTAGAGGAGAATCTCTGGTAGAACTAAGAAAAATTGTGGGAAATGCCAGTCAGAATTCTGGCTACGAGGTTCATGTTCGGAGTTTCCGATAATGAAGCTAGAATGTAAACATTACTTAGAAGATGTGGAGTACGGAAAATTGAGACTTGGATGGGAAAAATCCCTTTCTGAGTATAAATTCCCTTCAACTAGTTCTCTGTCGAAACAGTAATTTCCCTTTCGTCAAAGATGACTAACTGCCCCAGCGTGTGATAGTTGGGTGGCCTAAAGGATTCAGCCAAACAGGAAGACACGATGCAAACCTATACGCCCGCTGGGTAAAGCAATTATGTGACATAAGAAAACGTGAGGCTGCAGTAATATACATATTATATTGTCATATGATATTGCTGGTATGCTTTAACAGAAGCACATACAAGAATGGCGATCCTATGAAGCTATTTTAAGAAGAATCCCCTCGTGTGTACTACGCCTGACTGAATTCTAAAAGTAGCACCCCTTACTTGGCAGTCTTATACTCATAAACCATGAAAAGTCGGAATGAAACGTTTGCAGAGATTTTTCTCACTTGCAACGTCACGCATTCTGCCACCCATGCTTTTCACAGCATATTGAGCAATGACGTCCAAGAGCTGTCATGTTACACTCTATATGTGTGGGGAGGATAATGATGAAGTTGCTTGCTGTGACAGGGAAACAGAAGATCCAGCCAGCAACCCTCAATTTGATTCTTCTCTCACGACATTCATGAATATTAGGGAGAGACTGCACTTGTTTTGTTGTCGAGGTGCGTCTTTTTCCAACTGACTTTATTGACAGTAATAAAGTAATTTTTATTACGAAATAGAAACATTAACATTGGCTTTTCTTTGAGGACACTGTTTCTGCACATCCTACGCAAGTTCTAATTTCTCTTGAAGGAGATAATGACAAATTTTGTATTGCTGACTTCATAAGTTTCCATTAATATCTGTTTTTTAAAAAATGAAATGACATGTTTAAGTTTTATGTCACACGGTTATGCCGGCTAGGCTAAAGAAGACGGTGATGATGAGAAATGAATAAAATGGTGGAATGAAGAAAGTGGGAGGAAACGGGAGAATACCAAGGAAACCCACACACACGATGTTTGTCCATCACAAAGTTCACTTGGCGCGAGCTGGGATTGAACCAGGGACCCCATGTACCAGAGGTGAACACTCTATCACTGAGCCACCGCAGCCCCATCTTTTCCATATTTGTAACCCAGTGCACATACCATATTTATCTTTATATGCTTACTAGCTGAAATATCCCTTCTTCGCACGGGGAGAATAGGTTTATGGATAGTATTCCAGCCCTCTCTCCCCCTTAGGATATGTATTTCAATGACAAGAAGTGTAATCACAAGAATTCTTAATGTTATCCTCTTCCCACCCATCACCTTCCATGCCGATAGGCGCTAAACTGTGCACATAAATGGCATCAGAAATGCTACTATTCATTTCAGCGATCCCAAAATCTATGGACTGGATATTATCAGTGCTTTTGATTATTTTCACATGTCACCCTTCACCGCCATGGTGAAAATTGTCAATGTAATTAATATCATAGGGTTGTTGGGAGGTTAAGTTCGATAAACCATTTTAATTTTTTCAAAAGTTATTGTTTGATGCGATCAGACAAAAAATCGCATTTACTATTGTATCAAGATTTATAGCACGTTTCACGCGGCAAGTTCTTCCTGAGTTAATTTTCCACGTCGGTTCGGTTTACCGATAAGTCGAACCATTTTATTCTTATATTTTAGATTAAAACAGCAGTGGATGAAAAGGGTGACTTGAATTTGACACCCCATTATTATGTAAGTTATTCTGCCATTAATTACAGATTACTTGTCGCAAATTAAAGCACTTCGTTTTGACGTACAGCAATTTTCTATTTAAATGTAGTCTCTACGCCCTTTTGCTCCATCGTACTGTCTATTACGTTTCTAATGATACAGTTCTCCCAACCAGTTCCAATTTCCTCCTTTTGATTCCATCTAAAGTTGCTCTTTCTTTCCTGCTATTCCTAACACCATCTCATTGTTTCCATTCTCCACTCCGTTGTTGACGTGTATTTTATTTGTATAGTAGCTACACATCGTACAGTCTGTGATAAAGCAAAATGGCATACGATAATGGTGCCATCAAATATAAAGGTCCACTTCAACCAGAGGTCCAAAATAAGCAACCTTTATACACCGTCGTGTAATCTCAATATACTAGAGCTCCACACATTTGAATTGTTAGCCGTATATCATCATCACTATAATATTCATAGGCAATGCCTATGTTCTGCATCTTCCTCCGTAAGCACTTCTTGAGAGGCAAAAAAGCAACCATTCGCATGCATTGGCGGCTGCTCCGAAGTCCGTATTGAATATCTGGGGATTCACACACAACATATTGCATAAACAAAGTACATACTTAATATTGTGTTTTCGTAATTTTCCTAGCTGTGTATCAGTTTGTCATATACCTTTATGTAAATAAATGTTCTCACTTAGAGTCTTCGGCTAATTTTCAGCCTCGATATAAAATTGTAATCTTAAATTTGGTACAAACATATATGATTAAGAACTTGGTCGCAATTATCAGAAATCATGTTTTCGAAACGACCTGCACACGAAAGTGTTCACAATTGTCTCGGGTTTCACATAAATATTCGACTGGCCACGCATGCAACTAAGCATGTATTCAGTTCACCCTCCCTTTTGTGGTGCTCCCCTAAATCTATTTAATAATGAAAATAAAATGAATGAATTTCGATGAAAGGCTTACATTATTTTTCAAGAATAATACACAAAATAGGTTGCGTATTTTGTAATTTATTTATTTTATTTTATTTTATTTATTTATTTTTTTTTTTTTGATAAGAACTTTTGAGAGCGTGTGTAAGGTTGACTAACCTGAAGGTGCATCTATATTGCCAGGGAACTACGGCTGTCTTTTGTAATCCAACATCAAAGTAAAACTCGTTTAAAGTATCTTATTTCAAAATTGTATTTTATATTATATTTAAAATCATTTGTGGTCATGGATATAAGATGAAACATCTATAGGAATAGAAATCTATAAATAATATAATATTCCGTTCCGACCAATTGGTATGATGCCCTCCTAATATATGTATCACTGTCTTTCCATGAAGCCAGTCCACCCCTGATCTCATATCATAGTCAACCATATATTTATCTAGTATGCAAAATTATTAAGAAATGACTTGGAATTGTCAAAACTTTATACTAATAATTTGGTTATTTTGTGCATAGAAGGTCGGTTTTTCAAATAAATTTTAAAGACACAAAGTTAGCATCTTTTAAAATGTAATACTTGTTTAAATATATAACCCATGTCCTAAGTTCTGTAGCTGACCAAACGTTGGAGCTAGACAGAATCATGAAGAAGAATATGATGATAGAGTTCGGAGTGAAGCGGTCCCATCCCCAGCGCATGATCAGATATTATCCCCCTTTGACAACCGTGACGGATGGCCTGGTGACTAGGGTCGAATGGCTGTTTAGGAAACGAGGAGGGACCGGGGAAAGAGCATTTTGTAGCGATTTGCTTCCTAATAATAATGAGAATAATAATGCAAAAAGTGTGAGTGAAAAAGAGAGATGGATGAAGGTGGCAATGTGAAAAAAAAGGATGAACATATCAGTTATTTTTCTTCCAAACTACTAAATTATTGATTTTGTATCAGTATAAAAGTACAACCATGTTCATAAATTCAAAATTCATGTAAGTTTAGTTTCAAGTTTTCCTTCTTAAAATCAACCGTGTCTTTGTTGACTGTGATTCTGGATATTTGTAAGTAAGGGAGCAGTTTACATTACTTTAGTTACCAGAGTTTTATAATAATCAGACGTAAGATTCAAGTTGTTCATTCAGTCATAAAGAAAATATTTGATGTTAACATTTCGTCTGGTGTCTGACTTTCAACAGTAAAGAAAATTTATATAATCCATCCTCTCTAAGAATTAGTGGTCTTGCGTAGTGTAGTCACTAACACTCACGCCTTTGGTGCGAATGGTCCCGGATTCGATTCCCGGTGGAGACATTCGGTTGAAAAGGTGTAAAAGCTTTTTCTGACCAGCCATCCTGAGTTTTTGATAGAGTTTCCTCGTTTACATCAGGAAAATGTCAGGATGGTACATTTCGCGGCATACAAAATGTTACAAACAGTTTACGTCCAAATTACTAACAAATTCTTGGGCCGTATGCTTATGCATTTAGAAACACACGTCTCGATCGACTATTTGCTCTTTATATTCAATCCAACACGTCCATCTCCTCCTTCTCTCCTTGTCTAAAGCAATCTGTGTGACGTAACATACTCTTTTCATTCAGACCCAAAACACACAGGAACCATGTTTGCAAGCTTTATAGCTCTAAAACCGTCTTTCTCATTTGTTTATTCTGAAATGCCTTTTTAGAGCCTGAATTAAAAATTTGTCACAAATGTTCCCATAGCTTCATAAAAGCCTTTCTTTACATTCTTTTCCTTCTTCAAAGACTACATGTCACATCAAGCTAGGAAGATGCTCCTTGTGAAGTCTATGGGAATTGTTAATCATGGCAGTAGGTTTTGTGCTTCCCAAAAGTCTGTAATGCGGTCGCAGAGCTCTAAAAATCACTGACAGAAATGAGTGTTATTTAATGATTAATAATTTTATTTTGTTTCCCAGTAATTGTAAGCAAATATTCCAGGGGCGTCATTTGGGCAGGATAGAAGGGTGTAATTCCCTCTTCCCTTGAATGTGGTAAACACATATTGTTCGATCCCCGTCCAAGCAAGTTTGTGATGGACAACAACGTGTCCATGAGTTTTCTCCGAGTACTCCCGTTTCCGCCCAATTCTAATTCCACCAAATTATCCAACATCATTCACTTGCTTTAATCCTCGTCTTCCTTAGCCTAACCGGCATAATCCTGGGACGTTAAACTGAAATATTCCAATTTCTAAACTAGAATTCTCGTTGTCCTTATCTCCAAAGCTTCTTATTTCTATTTTTGACCTTTACAAAAGAACATCACCACCAAACCATCCTCATTATATAGATTAGTAACATGTTCTCCGGTCGCTATATTCCTAATTTTTTCACTTAATCATCGCAATAAATCCATTGATTAACAGGAATCCTATTATCCTCATACTTAGGAGGACAGAAGATAAATTACACTCGTCTTACTAAGATACTGTGATATCGTGACGTGCATTCCACTTCATACATTCATGAAATGAAAAATCATAATGTCCTTTGTGTGAATGTTTGTCCTTTAAGATAAATAAAGAAATAAATAGTATATCTTGTCATCTTGAGCTAAATAGAAATAAATTAACAACTAGTGATTTAAAGAGGACGTAACCTTTTCAGTGGAAATCAGCCTGAGTTATAATACTGCTACTACTACTGCTAGCATTAATAATAATAATAATAATAATAATAATAATAATAATAATAATAATAATAATAATAATAATAATAATAATAATAATAATAATAGACCTCTACAGTAAGGACTTAATCTAATTAGAAATTTCTAAGGAAAATATTAAATTAAAAATAGGAAAGATAAATATAAGTATAAAGTATTTTCTTCTCTCTGAGTGTAATTCTTATTCTTTCCGAACGTCTTATACTTATCTATTCCTTTCTGAGCTTCTTTACTATTTGGATGAGGGAGATCATACGGATAGCATGGATATTTCTTTTTCAAATATAAACATGAAAAAGCAACGAACACAGCGTGAAAAAGAAGGCTGAACGTGACGCCTTAAGAGCAGAGAATACAAAGGACTTTTAGATCTTTTCACACACCAGAAACGGCTTCCTCTGTCCGGCGTCTTCAAAATCTCGAATTCTCAATGGTCCAATTTTTCATGAACAATTTGGCAACAATGGACATCTTTCAAGCACAGATCTGTCATGGCTTTGTACATCATCATCATCTTCTTCTTCTCTTCCTTACATCTTCTCTCTATGTCGATTTTACCCCCTTTTCTTTCCATCCCGCGTAGATTTCTGCTTTGTCCAACATTTCTCGTGGTTTTTCCCTCTCTTCAAACATCAGAACAGTTTCTCCTCTCTCTCTTTCCCGCCACTCTTTTAGACCGTCAAAGTTTTTTTTTTTTTTAAACTACAGAAAAGAGATTTAGAATATTTCTCTATTTTTTTCCTTGCTTATGCATTTTTAGTAAGAATACACTGTATATCTTTTTTCTTTTTTTTTTAACCTTTTATGTGAAATTTTACTCCTACAAGATATCCACCCTTCACTTTCTAAGTGAAGATTGTCTTAGTTACCGGTGGAATGTAGTGGAATGGTCTGACGAATTCAGCTCATGAGCATGAGGCGAAATCTATCGTGAGTTCGAACCCCGCTAAGGAACATGAGTATTTTAAACTGTTCTCGAAGATTTTTGTGTTCGCGCCTTCCTTGAAATTGGTCAGGCTAAAATACTGAATAACTCAGTAAAAACAGTAAAAATAAGTGTGGAAAGGTAAAATCAAATTACTCTGAGATACATTCGATAGATCGGTTAACTTTCTTTTCATACATATATAAATTTAAAAAAAAAAATCATAGAACGACTATCTATGGTGGAAAATGAGTATGTTCTCGGGATTCTTCCCACATTTTCATCCACAAACTATTTCTTAATCATGCAGTTTCGTTAGTCATCCGTCTCCTTTAATCTAAAAGGTATAATCATAGGACATTAAACTAGATATTTCATTTAATTCATCCATATATTGCAATGGTTCTCAACCTGCGGGCTGCGCGTTCCTCTGGGAGGTGTGAAGAACGAACAAGGGAGGCGCAAGCTAGTGACAGAAATAAATTATATTCGTAATTTAAAATGTTAGCTACGATGTAACAAAGAGGCGCTAAATTAAATAACGTAAATAAAAATAACTATTGAGTTAGAACTATGATTCTAAAATACCACCCTACAATGACAAACAAAAATTTTGCTGTAATTATATTTAGATTCAGAGTAATTCGATGAGAATTATTATTATTATTATTATTATTATTATTATTATTATTATTATTATTATTATTATTATTATTATTATTATATTGGAAATTTGAACATTCGATACTGTATCTGAAATCACAAAAGAGGTCAGACCAACGAGCGGCAAGGACGGGAAGGGGGCGTGAATTAAGCAGGGTTCACGAAGGAGGCGCCAGGTAAATATGATTGGGAACCACTGTTCTAGTGGATCCAGGTGATGAAGATTTCGGATACTGCCAATTTCTAAACGGCCAAAATAACAGATCGCAAGAAACTTTTTAAAATGGTTTTAGCTTCTTAAGAAAAGCTTTCATTTCTCCTTTTATCTCTCTGTGTCAACGTTGGTCCTATAGAGCGATAGATGTAATAGATAGCGAATAGGATTTTGATCTGGATTCTTCGTTCCAATAGTAGGTTTCATATCCAAACTTACCCCTCTATGCCGGTGGGGACATTCAGCCCGAAAAGTGTAAAATGCTTTTTCAGACCAGCCACACTGAGTGAGGTTTTCCTCATTCACACCATGCAGATGCCGGGATCGTACCTAACAAATAGGTAGCAGGACGCTTCCTTCCTTCCCTTACCTCGGATAGTGTGATCGCCAAAGGACGTCATTCCTAATACGTGACGGACTAACATGGCCATATATGACGAAAGCCCTGAAATCTAAATCCTAATCCTAATCCCTTATCTCTCTATGGAAACCGGAAGTGACAGATCTACAATTTCCGGTTTCAATATTGAAAGTCTATGGTAGTTTAAGAATGAGAAACGAAACCCAATTGTTAGGCTTCCAAGTATTGCAAGCCTTATAAAACTTTGTCCATCTGTTCAACATGTATCAGGGCAAAAGTGGTAAGTGATATCGACAAACATTTCTTTTAGAATTAATTCAGTGTCCAAGAGTATGTTCTTTCCCCTCCCTCAATCTCTATACAAATCGGAAGTGGTTGAAATTAACCATTTCCGGTTTGAATGCTGATCAGCACAGAGCGAAAACCGTATCAGATAGTGACAAGCGTTTTTTTTTAAGAATTGATTTAGTGTCTGAAGAAAAGGTACCATCTTCACTTTTCATTTCTCTACTAAAACCGGAAGTGGTAGGAGCGTACTATTATAATATATTTGCGGTTTCAATATTAATTTTCACAGTTGACAAAAATAGTAAACACATAGGGAGAAGTAATTCTTTTGGACTAGATTCATCTTCCCAACATTAGGTTCTATTACCAGAGATGATGTGAGTCAATGAAAACTTGAGCATGACCCACTGACCCATCACTCACGGTGAACCACTCTGATGACGCACCAAGCATTATGACCGACTTTGGCCCACCATCCTCCAAAATCCATCGTCATCAACTCTGATCCATGGACCACGCCCTCCTCTCCATTGACTAAAGAGTATATACTTGTAACAAGTAGTGTTGCCACGAGACGAGACGAGACGAGACTTCAGGGTGTCTCGTCTCGTCTCGTGCAAAGCATGTCCCGTCTCGTGTCTCGTCTCGAAAAAATGTGCTCGTCCCGTCTCGTGTCTCGTCTCGAGAGGTTCTGTCTCGTCTCGTCTCGTCTCGTTTGTCTCGTTTTGTCTCGTCTTGTCTCGTAAAAAATATAGCAGCATACCATGGGAACGAAAGTTAAATGTAGCAGGCTGCACCATGCTAATCAAGATACAACTAAGTTACAAGTATTAACCAGAACACAAAGACAAGAAATGTCACGGTAACTACACCGTGAAGCCTTCACCTCTGGTGTATGTGGTAGTCCGTTCGATCTCGGTTAGTGCCATGTGAGCTTTGTGGTGGACAAACATCGAATGTGTGTGGGGGCCGCGGTAGCTCAGTGGTAGAGCGTTCATCTCTGGTGCTTGGGGTCTCGGCTTCGATCTCAGCCCCTGCCAAGTGAACTTTGTGGTGGACAAACACCGTGTGCGTGGGTTTTCTCGGGGTTCTCCCGTTTCCTCCCACTTTCTTCATTCCACCATTTCATTCATTACTCATCATCACCGTCTCCTTTAGCCTAACCGGCATAACCGTGGGACCTAAAACTCAAAGATTTAATTTAATTTAATTTAATTTTTCGAATGTTTGTGTTTTCTCGAAGTTGTCTAGTATCCTACCACTTTCTTCATTCCACTAATTTTCCCATCATCGTCCATTCGGGGTGGGCCAAAGTTGCCTAAAGGTCTTAAAAATAAATTCAAATAAGCTCACAAGGCAAGGACAAATAGTTTAAAAGATAATATATCTCTGCTGTTAGTTGTCTGAGGCTTCTCGACCCTGCTTTTTTTTTTTTTTTTTTTTACATTCTGAAACATTGAAATTTGTTTCACCAGTTTCAATATACGAATATACAGTAAATTGCTCATAGGTACGTCGACACTAAAGTTCGATGTAAAGGTGTCACCATCCACGACACTATCGTATACTATTAGCCCACTTGCTTTATAGTGTCTGTATATATATATATATATATATATATATATATATATATATATATATAGAGAGAGAGAGAGAGAGAGAGTGAGAGAGAGAGAAGATGGAAATATATATAGATAAATAGAGAGATAGATATGTGTGTACACTTTGATTTCATATATTCCAGCCTTTAGGTTTCCATACCAATCCAAAAACTACTTTCCATTTTAGCATGTTTAGATTTGTTGCAATTATTATTTTTTTTTAAAAAAAAAAGCTCGGAACCAAATAATTTTATTGAGTAATGGAAAGTATTTGATTGAAATTTTATATGTTACTGCACAGTAAGCTCTACTTAAAGTGCCATAGTAATGGGAGCTGAACGACACATCGGACCAAAGAATGCTTGGGGCCAGTCTTCACCTCCATGGTACAAATCTGTTCCCATAACCGCGGGGAGTGTGCCACTATATGGTGGTTGCCCCGTTTGTGTAACAAACTCATGACAGTACACCCAGATTAGCTAGTGGTCTAAAAAAAGTTGATTTTTGGGTGGCCATTTTGGATTAAAGTTTCTTATATTGTCGTGATCTATTCGCAATCATACAACGTACATCTTCATACCAAGCTGAGCGGTCTGCGGCGATAGACCATCGGCTCCGGGTTCCGGGTTGAGTCCCGGAATGGTCATGTGTATGGATTTTAACAGCATTTGTTTTTTCGTATTGTGTCAGGGGGCGAAATCGTACGGGATAAAAGGATTTCAGTCTGAAAAAATTGGAGAGAATATCCTCCCCAGGATACTTTCATGGGAGTAAGGAATTAGTAAAAATATAGGATATACATTTTATAGCAGGTTTAAAATTATGGTTTGGGTATCCTATTTCTTTTCTGTTAATTATGTTCTTCAATGTTCGAATTTTGATCATTCTCATGATATTTTCTGCTTTCTATGGAGTTCCATGAATATTATACCAAATGTTCTTTACTCTGTAAGAAACCATTTCTGAAGATAATTTAGGTCCTAATGAATATTATTCACTAGGAAAGGGAAGTATTCCCCTCCTCTCAACATGGAAGCAGAGCAAGGTCCGTCGACTCTACTGTTCCGCGCTTTTACAGGTCCCTTCATAACTCGCTGTTTCTGCGTAGCCACTTTCTCCAGCTGTAGTGTAACGACACCGTGGTGAAGCAGGGACAAATATCGTGTGGTAAGCCTATGTTCCGCCTTAGCGATTTGCAAAGGAAAACAAATTTTTAAATGCAATAAAAGTAAAGATTACATACAGATACAATATGTACTCACTATAGCATTGAGTATCACTTGAAGAACAGCTTTGCATCCACTGTCTTAAAGAACATTCCTCCTGCGCAGTTCCTGTGTTTTTCTACTCAAAAACCGAATTCTGAAGTATGTCTTAGCCTTGACGAATAGTTTCAAGATCGAAGTGTCTTTCTTAGGACATAAAACGGTCAGCCAATCACATTCTTTTTTTTTTTCTTCGGTTCACAGTTTTTTGTGAAATATTCGAAATATAACTTCATACTATTTTATTGCTTCCATCCACCTGGAAGAAGGTGAAACGAGACCACCACATAGCCTCATATTGCCACCATTGAACTCCGAAAGAATCGCAACTATCTTGAATCCTGAGACTTCAACTTTCGATATGATTTCGAAGAGTAATTTTTACTTTTCATAGTCTTATCAAAATCATAATACACTGGCTATTTCCACACATCTATTAAGCCTCGAATCATTGGCACCTGTACATTTCTGTGTGGTCCTAAAAATAAATAAACGTTTTGGTCATAGCATACACGCCTATTAACATTCAATTCATCAAATATAAGCACTGAAAATTTTTCCACACTCTTTAAGTAGCGTCCTTGCTAAGTCAAAATTTTCAAAACTGGGGTAGGAATACCGGGAAAAAACGGTAATTTTTGCATACAACGTCGAAATGTCGACACATTGGGTACGGGGATTCGAACTTGTAATCACAGATGATTGTATAATTTATCAATGAGGCGTGTTGTGTTAATGCACGAATGATATCTTAATCAATCCATCTTAGTTTTTTCTTGCCATTCATTACCATATTAACTTGGTCCTGTATAAAACTTTTTCGTAATATATCCACCACCGGTTATTAACCACTTTATTGAAACGATCACAATATTATATTTTAGAACTGGCCTTTGAAATTAATTCTTTATTATATTTGCTTTCCAATTCTTTTAACTTCATTTGTAAACATATTATTTTGGCTTTGTACATACTGTTAGACTTCAGTTTTTCGTTCTATTTACGCAAAAAGGAGAGCTCTTCCTTTGGTTTATGCCCCTCACTCTCCACAAAACAAACGAAAAATAACATAAACAAAGAGTTATTTTTTATTTCAGTTTCAATAGTTATTTCATCTGGCTGCACCCCAATGTCTGATTTGTTTTTTCTTTAAACACTTAACTTCCGTACATTTAATTCTTTCAGTATTTACATCAACACGGTTCCGTATAGTAAAGGTAAGTTTAGTGAAGGCACGTCTTGTTTAAACTTTTTCTTGGGTAGAATATTTAGAAGCTCACATTTTGAATTATGTCCATAAGCTTCGGGAATAAAATGATCGGAATAGACGCTGGCGTTTTCAACTTTAAAGATGTCTTTCCGACAGAATTTCTTTTGCCAAACTTTCCGCAAAGGAACCGAGGGAAATACATGATAAATAACTTTGGAACCCGTAGTATTTCTACTATAATTGCGACAAGTACTTGGTGTAGAATTCGACATGCTTATAGGCTAACACGACCACCACAGTAATTAATGTTTTCTTAATACAGGAAAGCAAGAATCACTCACTTTCCTGCAAAAATCAAAGAAACAAACAAGGGTGAATGACAAGGACCTTGGGCGAAAGCTGTTTCTGCTCCCGCCGTGACGTCACAATTTTACTGCCTCTTAGGTTTTCAAAGAAGGGTAGTTATGACGCGACCTTAAAAGAGGAAAGGAACAGTAGGGTCGACGAACCTTGGAAGCAGAGGGCAATTTCGCACACTGGTCAGATCAAACATTTCCGCGTAACAAAACGAAGGTCCCCCTGTAAAACCTCTTCATTTAAAGTGTTATTGTTAGTATCATAAATTTGCTGAAAGCAAACAATTTGAAGGGTTCGTCGATAATATCTGCTTTTTTTGTCCTGCGCCCGCCTTCCAAACGAAGAGGTGAATTCTACAACATGACTGCTGTATAATAAGCGAGCGTTTGGTAAAATGGTAAAAGTGTATTTTTATGTGTATGTGTGTGTGTGTGTGTGAGAGAGAGAGAGAGAGAGAGAGAGAACGAGAGAGAAGACAAAATTTTAGTTGCAAGATGACATACTTCAATTGCCGTTTTCGGTTAATTTCGGTTCATATAGCAAAAAGAATACCGCCACCAGAGAATCCGCCATCTCAACCAGAACTTTCAACTACAGCCTGTAATGAGTGTAGACCTTATCCAGTTTTCAAATTGAATAGATGGGATGGTAGTTCGGTTTCTTGACCTTGTAAAAATCTTCCCTGTCTTTGATTTTGTTTGTCATCATTCCAGCCAGAAATGAAAAAAAATGAGAATTCCTTAGTTTACAGCAAGGGGAATTGGGGACAAGACATTAAGGATGATATTCCTGGAAGCTCATGTATCACGATTGATTCATTCAATAGACAGAGGACACTTTTCTATGAAGGCTTTTCAACATGTTTTCTCACAAAGGGGATTTTCCTTTTGCAATCTATATGAGCACTGGCAATTTCAATCTTGGCCATTCCCGCCAGCGTTTTCATTTCCGAGACACGAGACGAGACGAGACATTTCACGAGACGTCCCGTCTCGTCTCGTGTCTCGTCTCGTTTTCGAGACGGGACAAGTAGTCTGTCTCGTCTCGTGTCTCGTCTAAAAGGGTTCCGTCTCGTCTCGTTTACGAGACGAAACGAGACGGGACACGAGAAATGTCTCGTCTCGTGGCAACACTAGTAACAAGGCTGTGAAATAATCACTAATCGGAGTTTGAATTTCTACGGTCAATCGCTCAAGCATCGCTCTGTTACAATATATTGGATCTGACCTTAATGATATAAAATGGTGAAGTGTTTATCATGGGTCATACTACGATGAATTTCAATTTAATTATTATATATAATTATTTTCTTCTTAAATTACAGATAGTTTTCAGTGGAAAATAGAATGAAATTTGAAAGTCTAAAATCAAGGTAAAGTAGGCCAACGTAATAAAAAAAAAGTGTAAAATTCGACTGCGTCTAGAAGGCCAAGTAGTAAGTCCTATTGCTATTATTACAAACACAAATACCAATATCCAAAAGTGCCTGAATTTCTTTTTTTTTTATTTATACATATTTACCTCAGGTAAGTAAATAGAAACAAATGAAAAAGAAAGAAAAATGGAGGCCTTGAAAGTAAAACGTAAACAAATTGACCAGTGTTCAGAAGATGTTGTCTACAATACAATGAGGAGAGTGGATTGGTGGGTCAGAGTGTGTCATGGTGATTGGTAGGCCGTCACGTCCTGTTGACCCAAGACCCACTGGCTACTAACAAATCTTGACCCGCTTGACCTATGACTCACTTCATCTCTGCCTATTACCTCCTTTAACCCTCTATTCAATCCAGATGTGGTAGGAATCAACCATTTCCGGCTTTAACGTTGAAAGCCATAGAACAAAAATGGTAATACTGAATCCATATAGATAGCGAGTATCAGTTTTTCTATACGGATTCAGTACCGTAAGAGTATGTTCCGTCCCCGACTTTATTCATCTAATGTAACCGAAACTTGTAGAAATCTATTAGCGGCTTGAATGTTAATGTTCATATAGCAAAACGGTAAGAAATAACAGGAAATGGCTTGTTGATGTGGCTTCAGTGTCCCACGAATAAGTTCCATCTCTGTCTTTATTCTTGTATTACAACTTAAACTTATAAAGATAGAGATTTATTACGTCTAGTTTCAGTATTGAGTACCCACAGTTGGAAGCCTACCGTAGTATTCACTTCTTTATAATACCTACAATTCCTCTATTAGAGTTACTATGCTAAGTCAAGGGCGACTTACTTCCCACTGCATGCCGAACTCGAAACAACCATTCTGGCTTCCCTTCCTTGTGCAAGATGTTCAAAATCTACAGCTGCCACAGAAAAAAAAAATGATGCTGACTTGTTAAACAATGATGATGCCCATGTCCATTCCAAAAGGAGAGAGGAAAGGAAGAGGAAATCGCCGAGTAGATTAAAAGAATAGAAACAAAACCGATTGCATTAAAATGATATATGTTTGTGGCTAATTAAAATGTTACATTTATATATTGTAGTTAATCCTTTCGACAATGAGATCTTGTAAACCGTAAGCTCTAGCAACGTGCCGTTTCCGCTGGTCGATTCTAAATTTTGTGGAAAATTGCCAGTTCTCATTCAAATGTTCAAAAAAGAACATGTTGTTATTTCTCGATTCAACGTTTTAGGGATCGCTACGGCGCAGCATGTCCTTGCTAAGGTTGATATCCTTGTGTGTGATAATCAGGATAACAGCTTCGTATAGCGGATTGACGGATATTGCAGACGCGTTGCTTTAATCTGAATGGCAAAGCCTGTTGCATGCTAGCAACTTCAAAGGCCTGTAGAACTGTAATGAGGAGTACTCGAATATGGATTTATAATAGACATGAAAAATTGAATATGACACAATCTCTCACTCCTCCAAATTTGCCACAAACTCACCCCAACATGTATATATTAAAATGCTACGTTTATGTTTGTCTGTAGCAATTCACCCCTTTTATTGAGTCCTCTCGTTCTTCACTTATATGACCGTAATGCAGCGTTTTCCAACCGGTGTGCCGTGAATGGACCGCTGGTGTGCCGCGAGGAATCGAAACAAAATTATTAATTTATAGCAATCAAAATTATTAATTTTATTGCAAAACGTAGGAAAAAAATGTATATTTGTATTTCACATTACTATGAACCTCTACTATGAATCTACAATTTTAAGTTTCATACCGGGTTACTGTTCTGCACATTTCTAATGTTGAAAAACTATTTGTTATCATTGTTATGACCATTATTGCTTCTTTATTATTGCAGACTATTTCGTAACTTGAAAATTTAAAATATCATTCAATCCTTTCGACAAATTACCTACATTTGTGTTTTAAAAGTAAAAGACATTTATTTGTTTGTTTGTTCGTTATTTAGTGATCTTCCTTCTTAGTAAAAGGTTGGATACAGTTTTTAAACAGAAAGCGTATATTTTAGAAATCTGAGTCCAATATTTCATTGCAATTGTTTTCTATTTTTAAATTAGAATGAAAAATAAGCATAATGATTTACCAAGGGGGTAAAAACAGTGAAAGAGTTTTCTTCTCTGGGAGGAGATCAATAATCACAGAAAAAATACCACTGTGTTTTATATTTACAAATAACAATATCTATAAGTGTGCCGCGAGAATCCAAGTAACACCCGTAGTGTGCCGCAAGTTGATAAAGGTTGGGAAACGCTGCCGTAATGGAATATGTATAGATATTGTAAGCAAATGCAAAGGAGAGTCATACTTATATTAAGTTAATGCGCAGTGTACGCACTGTGCAGGCTCAGCTAGAGCCTTTATTTCAAATGTGCCCTCGGAAAATATGCGAAATATTCTTCGGTCCCACCTCCGCCACTCTCTTACAGAGGAAACCCTGCCTTTGCTTGGGGGAAAGAGGTAGATGACCTCGGCTGTGTTTCCAATTTGTCATTCAGTCGTTTGGTCTCGACGAGTGAAGATCGTAGACTACTTAGAATGGCTACTAACAAGACAGTACGCAACGAAGTCCGCGAAATAATTCATTGTGGCAACGCATCCAATAATTGAAAGATCTCGTCCACAGTAACTTGTACCTCCTCTTTCAAGGGAGGTACGGGAAAACACACATCGACAGCAGCGCCAGCAGGAGCACACTTGAACTAGAAAGGCTCTAGTAAAAATGAAAAATAATAAAATCAGTTACATTGAACTAAAAATGTGTTAAATCTTTACACTACCTTTACGTCAAATAACGCGTCACTGAAAATCTGGCAGTTGAGCTGAGTTTTTTTACCGTAAAAATTCTAATGTTTTTCAAAGAGTGAGTTAGACCAAGCTGTTAGCTTCGATTGCTGATGATGACGAGCACTATAAGGAATTGGACAACTACTTGAATTGAGAGGTAAGTAAAATCTGTCTAATGAATGTGGCTAAATCAGAGCCAATACACTTACTACGAATCAATCAACTGAAAATCTTAACAGTCGTACCTGCTCCATGCATCGTAGCGGCAAGAAATTTAAAGTTTTAGTTTTCATTAAAAGGAACACGGAAGTACTGATGTTCCAAACAAATCTCTCCACTTTACTTTACTGAGAGATAATGCCTGAACATCAGTCCAATTTTTGTATAAATTTAATTCTGTAAAGTGAGATACGGAATGGAAAAAGAAATCACTATTTCATCATGTGCGAAACCCACTGTCAGCCGTTAGCCCTTTCTCCTGAAGACAATAATTATAGACGCAAAATCTGTCAATTTCATGTTAGATCGCTTCCTAAAATTTCTATTGCAAAGAAATGGTTCAAGAACACGATTATTAGTACTGAACTATTAATATCACGATATCAATCATGTTTGATATATTCCAAGGGGCACGGCAGCTCAGTGGTAGAAAGCTCACCTCTGGTGCGAATGATCACTAGTTCATCTTAGACCATTGGTTTGCAACCAGCATGATGCGATATACTGATGTACCACGTACTCCCATAGGGTCGCGAAATTTTAGATCTAAAAATAATAAAACATTTAATAATAATTTTGAGACACACTCTATCAGTCAACGCTTCCAGCGACAGTGACAATGCTCAGCACTACACAGAATTACATGAATTTACAGTCGTTTGCTTTTTTTATTTTTTTAAAAAAATTGTTAATAAAAATCAAGCAATTGTGTCGCGGGTAATAAGTAAGGTATGTCGTCAGTCAAAAAAGGTTACACAGAGAAAAATCCGTTCTCCGGACAGCGGTATATTGTACAAATTTACGGTATCCTCTTGCTCACTTTAGAAATCAGTACGGATCATACGTTATCCATATGCTACATAAGCACTGCCCTTAGATGTTACATCATGCCGTTGCAGGATGTCTGACATCTAACAGTTTTCCGTATATCACATGCATATACTTTTGTTACCTTCGTCAGCTATATGTTATATACGTCCATTTGTATGTGAGATCCTGACCGCCTACATTGTTTCATACGAAAAGTACGTAAGGATGGAACACTTATACAGAAAGTATTATAAAACATGCGTTTTCAGTTATACGTCTACTGTACGTTAAGTCCAAAAACTACAGGAATTACGCATGTAACCTATCTTTTTAAGTATGCCACCTACAATTTTTTTTCTCAGTGTAGGAAGCACTGTTAAACCATACTCATTTGTGGTGGACAACATCAAGTTTCTCTGTTCGTACTTATCTAAATATAACATTGAATACGATTAATTAGAAGACCATGGAAACAAGTGCCCCAATGAGAACGAATTAAAATAAAGTGATAGACTTCTCACCTCTGGTGGAAGGAATATCTGGGTCGATGTCAGGTCATATGTGATTGTGGAGAACAACATCATGTTCTTTTTTTTTATGGTTATTTTATTTCCTACGATATTCTTATTTCCGCAATTCTTGCACATTATACATTCGTATCGTTTAGCAACCCTTTAACTGGCAAGCATTGATAGCATTACCATTAAAATATTTAGTTTGCTTTTACGGTTGAACCATGATCATAATTTCGTAATTTTTAAAGTATTTTTGTACTTTGGTTACAAAATATAGAGTGTTTACTTCAAAGCAACATTACCATAAAATAGGTCTAATGTGTAGCTACTGAGCATCATTGCTCTATTATGGTAAAATATCATAAGAACACTCTCAATAATTAGCACCAGTCTCGTTGAAATATTTTCCTACAGAACAAGAAACCACAAATAACAAAAAATAAAAATAAAAAAAAATCTTTCGCGGTACGTAGGAGATAAAGCTTCTATAACACGAAATTTGACTGTCTCCTATTGATAAAGATTAGAAATATCTAAATAAGCAACCCGCAATCATGAATGTGAATATTGTATGGAAGCAATAATGCCAATTAAATGATTACTGAAGTTAGAATTCGTGCGGGTTGCTTGAGAGCAACAGTGACAAATAAAAGGTTAAAAGATATAATCGTGAAACGTAAGACTACAAATTTAATTTCATTTTGATTTTTGTCCTCATTTAATTGTGATTCAACAAGAAAAGAATGACAGAAAGTTTGTCAGTAATTTCTTGTATGCGTGTTTTAAAAAAATAAGGTGTAGAAATCGTATTCTAACTGATGTTGTAGAATATATGGTAGAAGGAAAACAAGTAACGGAGAGGAAAATTACAATTTATGAACATTATGAAAGCGTGTAACTTCTATGTAAGACAAAGGCATTAGAGTGGTCAACATCGTGTCCCTGTGTTTTCTCGGGGTAGTCCTGCTTGCTCCTACATTATCACTCCTACAATTCTTCCATCACTCACTTACCTTAATCATTCGTCTCCCTTAGCCTAACAGACATAATCTTCAGACGTTAAACTAAAAGATTTCATTTCATTTCATTTTGCAAAGACAAGAGAGCTAGATCTTAGTATATCGAAGCTTCTTAACTTGAGGAAGTAAGAAAAAAATTAAAATCTTTCTTTTTAACTTTCCATGATTATGGCCATTAGGCTAAGGGAGACAGATGATACTGAGACAAATGAATAATGATGGAAGAATCAGTGAAATAGGAATGTGGGAGAAAACGGGAGAAGCCCGAGAAAACCCACGGACACGATATTGTCTACAACAAATTTACTTGGCCGGGGATCGAGAAAGTAAGAGAAGCCAAAATACTTAAATAGTGATCATCTTTGGCGTAAGAAAAGCATTTCTCTTCAAGTCAATTCACAACGTTGACTAACTCTTTGTTCTTGTAATATGAATATCTCTCTAAACTGACAATTAAATTATCTTAGTTCAAGTATTTTCAGTGTCATCCAGGTCTGACTTAACAAAATACCCCGATAGTAATTTGTCCGGAGGCTTCACGTGCATAGGGGGCCCCCAGCAGCAAAATTATAGGTATTACATATAAAATTTAGTCGTAGAAGCTCGAGCATACTAGTTTGTCAGAAATCCATAATGCTGTTAGGATGGCACTGGTGTCACCTAACAAACATAATATAATTAAGTTTATTCAGATATGTAAGTGATTGGAATCCCGATGTTGGTATTAGTCAAAACTTTCGAAACCATAGAGTAGACATCTACATATCTGTCTCTATATATAATATATATAATGTGGTTCCGAATATACGTACAGATCATGATTCATAACTGAAATACACTACTAATGCGACGAAAGACAGTATCTTTCCTTCATGACAGAACGGTTCTCTTTTGGTCTCACATGTGTTTCCAGTTCAATGAGAAATATTCCGTAGAAAGCTCGATGTTGTCCTTTTAGGTTCTCAATTCTATCCACTGCGGACTATATAGCATTATTGGTGGAGACTGGCAGTACAAATTACAACAAAGACATCATGTGTGCTTAGTATTTTATTACACGTAGAGAAAACAAAGTGTCTCATTGGGCTTCACTTACTCACATTTGAAGAGGCAAAACCAAGTTTTATTTTCTTTTAAAGCTAGGTCAGTATAAGAAGACGAATTTATTTTGAGTCCTCTGTTTTTCGTCTGTTTGTCGTTCCTGAATTGTTTCGAGTTGCAGCATTTTGGTCAGCAGAACGAAACTAAAACAAATTATATAAATCCGGTTCCAGTAAATCAGCGGAAGAAAAGTTCTATTAAACGAAACACAATCACGATTCTACTAGGATTGTTACATAAATTCTAAGCCTAATCAAGAAATTAGAACTACACATGTAATACTTTTAGTTCGTATTTATTGAACTTTCCTATGATGTCATACCAAATTTGATATTAATATCGACTTTTATTCTGTTGTTACAGGTTTAGAAAGACTGAAAAGTGAGCAAAGTATGACCAAATGGAGAAATTGAATACAGAAGTAGTTATTGAATATACTCACAAAAAATATTAAAAGCCTCAGGAGATCCACGGCGACATGGTTGCTAATTTAGGTGATAGTGACCCTTCATATGCCACATCAAAGAAATGAGTAGCCGATTTTAAGAGAGGCTCTTGTTGAAGATGACACTCGAATAGAAAAGCTCATGGATGCACTAACATTTACAAAGTGCATGAAATCGTTATGAATAATCGGCGAATGACTATCAGGCAGGTTGGTAAGACTGTGGGCTTATCTACTACAAATGTTGACTGATTTATCGTCAAGCATATGGGAATAAGCAAGGTATTCGTGAGATGGGTGAAAAAAAAAAACTTTTGACACCTGATGAAAAGCTCACCAGACGGAACATTTCAAGGGACACTCTTCCGGGCAAATCCGGATGCCTTTTGCACTCAATTCATAACAGTAGATGAGAAATAGGTCTACTAACGTTATTGTCAACCAGAGTACAAACAAAGTTCCAAGCGGTGGAAACCCCTACATCCTCCCCTCAAAAGAAGGCCAAGTCAGTGCCCTGGAAAAGTGATGGCTACAGTTTTCTAGGATTCGGAAGGGATAGTGGTGGTGAATTATTTTCCAAAAAGGCGAATATGGGGAGTATTATGCACGTCGAATACGAGAACTGAGTGATAATTCGCCAGAAGCATAGTGGGAAATTGACAGCATTTGTGCTTCTCCATCAAGACAATGCCACTACCGACAAGTCTTCATCGCAATGGCAGCAATTCATGGCTGCGGCTACGGATTGGTCTTCCACCACCTTATTTCCCTGATTTGGTACCTTCTGACTTTCGTCTCTTTCCAAAGGTCAAAAAGAAGTTGAAGGTACTCATTTTTACACTGATGATGACGTCATGCATCCGTAGATGACATTTTACACGCCTTCGACAAATCACTTTTTTACCAGCGGCATTAACGCCTTTGAATATCGATGAACAAACTGTGTGGACTTGTCAGGAGACTATGTTGAAAAGTAACTTTTGTAACAACCCTTATAGCTAAGATAAGTTCAATCCAAAATTAAAATGTTACTTGCTTGTCTCCAAATACAGTAGATATATCTTCGCTTGCATATGCATGGGAGGAAATTTCTTACCAAAAATAAGGAAAAGAGAAGGATGTAGGAACATACAGGTGGAAGGGTTTATAACTGACAATACTTTAGAGCAAAACAGTTAAAATTACATTTTCGTTCATTATATACAAAATTTAAAACAAACAAAAAAAAAATACATGACACGAACACATACAAAGATCAGACTCCCTCGTTGTTATATGCTTAGTGTACGCGTCTTCGGAGCGGGAGATCTGAGTTCGATTCTCGGTGGGAGCTCATGTAGTTGAGGTTCCATGTTAAACTGTAGGTTCATGTTAAATGTATTTAACGGATACTGAAAGGGACACTAAACTTAAAATCAACCAACCAAAATCATCAACATACAATGATCATATTAATAGCGTAAAGTTCTTGTAGTCATTACAAAAATGCTTGACAACTACACTTGAAGAACGTTGTTTCAGAATCACATGTTATAGGTTATTACCGAGTTCTCAGAAAATTCAAATCACTTTTAACACTGATGATGTACTTTATTTTATAAACTCAATTTTGAATTTTGCATTACTGTTCCTTTTACACGTTTACGTAAAATTTAACTGCATCTGAAAACTTCTATTTTATTCAATGGCTCTCTTTTCTAATTTTTAACACCTTTAAGATTTATCTTAATTACTGTCCTTATTTCACATTTAAAAGTTTATAACACCTACTGTAATTCTATGTCATAAAAGAATAACTAAATCAAGCGTTTTTCTTTTCTTTTCTTTTCTTTTCTTTTCTTTCTTTCTTTCTTTCTTTCTTTCTTTCTTTCTTTCTTTCTTTCTTCTTTTTTTGTAGTCAGCACGTGTATCATCCTTTAATCTCAACCAAGAGGAGAAACTATTACTTCATATTCTGTTTAACACTTTCAAATACACAAAGAAAAGTTATTATTTGATAGAAATAAATCATATTTCATTGTCGAAAATATGCTATTAGATTTTAAAATAATTTTATTGCTTACTTGGATTTTTTTATTATTAAATGACTGTTTGCGCTAATTAACATAGTAGCAATACACTTTTATTTGAAATTTATTAATAATATTAAAAAGGTATTGACATGTCTGTCACGTGGAAAACGTTCTTGAATATCAGTGAATGACATTTTGCAACACGTTAAAACTTCATTTGAAAGTTTTATATATAACTTTTGCCTACGTGAATAGCAACTCAATTACAGGTCATTTATTTGTCAAGTGGAAGCAAGAATCCAATTCGTCCCCAGTTCTATTTATATAGTGTTAATGAGTTTACTGTAATTCTCTCTTATGTGTTAAATAATTTCCTGGTAACTTTTTCTATTAACACAATGATACTGTTATAAATGAGTAGAAAAAACAAAATGTAAAACGGAATTTAAAGTAAAATTCTAATTTGATTATATATTTATATCTACATCTATATATACGAGGCTATGTAAAAAAGACCGATATTTTTTTTAAAAAAAGAAGAAAAAGATAGGATAAGAAATTTATTGTGAATGATATGCAAGTACATACCTTGGCTTTTTTTTTTGGCGTAGTTACCATGAACCTCCAGACATTTCTGGTAGCGTGACAGAAGCTTCTAAGGTATATACCCTCTGTGTAAAATCTGTCGCCTGAGAATGCAACCAGTCAAAAACTGATGTCTGAGCACTTCACTGTCGCTGAAACGCGTTGATGGATACCACTTTTGCAGGTAGAAAGAAAGAAAAATCACTGGGGGCAAGGTCGGAGCCATAAGAGGAGTAATTGAATACGAGTTCCCACTGAAATCTTTCAACCGTCTCAATAGTTGAGTTGATTTTAATTTAACGTCCCTTTCAGGCTATCTGAGACGTGAACCTACTGATTAACGTGGAATCCGAACCACATGAACTCCCGCCGGGAATCGAACCCGGTCTCCCAACCGTCTCAATAGTACGAGCAGTTCTGTGCGGGCGGGCGTTATCATGGATCAGAAGAATTGCAGAGCATAGCATTCCCCTCCGCCAATTTCGGATGCATATCGCAAATTATTCAGTATTTAGCAATACACATATGTTCTAATTGTTCGTTCTGGTTTCAAGTGTTCCAAAAGAATCACACCATTTTGGCCCCACAACAAGACCAGAGTGCCGCCATTGCATTGAATACTGTTTCGGCTCCCCAGTGGCATACGATATCGAGATTTCATTCCCCGTCACTATGTAAGAAAACAGGTTATCTCAGTCCTTCCTCCAGGGAGTCAAAAAATCACTTGCAGCTCTCATTCTTATTTCTCTGTGAGCGTTTGTCAGCAATTTTGGTATCCACCTCACACACCATTTGTGATAGCCTAGTTTGTTAGTCACAATTCGATACTATTTTCACAGACACTTCTGTAAACTCTTTGGCGGGTCCCGTTGCTATGAACCGGCGATTAGATCGCATTTTCTCGTTAACGCATTCCACCAGATCGTCCGTCTGAACACAGAGCCTTCCCTTCGCTCATTGTCATGAACACTTGAATACCCTTCCCGAAACTCTCTACACTATTGCCTGACCTTTCCTTCAGTCATTACTGTCGACCCATAAATGACACACTATTCCCGATGGATATCAGCTGATTCTGCCCTTAGTAATTCAGAAGTCGTATGACAGATCTCACTTCACATTTGGAGGGATTTTGTATTACGGCAGCCATTTCATCCTACTGCTATTTGTACGTACGCAACTACACTCGGACGATTCTATGCAAGCACAGAATACTAGGGCATGCTTCTGCGCAAGCTGAACATCAGTGTTCCCAACTCCGCGTAAGAAACTTATCGGCCCTTTTCTGACATGCACCTCGTATATATATTCTGTTTAGACAATTGAAAGTTATATTTAAAAAAAATACTTGTGTGCAGTATATAATTTCTAATAACGTGACCATACACAGTTGTCCTATGTGCAAGAAATATAAGTTTAAAGCTGATTGAGTTCTATAGACTCACAAAGAACATTTCATTAAACAAGTGAGTTTCGTTTGACAATGTGAGATTCCGGTAGACTAGAGGAATCTAATATTCAAACCGAATGATACATCTAACACTTCCGCTTACAAATAGAGGAATAAGGAAGGAGATGATCATCAATTCTTGGTACACTGAATCCATCCATACATATATACGGTGTACGAGTATAGGTACACAAAACATTTCTCATTATCTCTTATCGCTTTCAATCTGATACTTTTCTAAAGATGTATGGATTATAAGATTTTTCATACTTATCCATAGAATAGTTTGGAGACTGTATAGCATAATTTTGAAGTTGTGACTTCAGCAGTGGCGGCTCTGGAGAGAAGCTACATCGATTTAAAAAAAATCGCTATAAGCTAGGCGCGAAAATTTACCTAATGAACCAATTTCTGAATACGCCTTTCTGAAGCTGTATAAAGCTTTTATCCCTTAACTTGTAGCGACAGTATTAAAACTTTTATCGATATTACTTCCCTTAAGAGCCACCAATGAATTTGCGAGACAAAGGGATTTTTTTAAAGCGTTATTTTGCCACTGTCATTTCCCAAGTATCAAATTGTCATTTATAAACTCAACCTTGATCGAATTATTATAATTTTAATTTTAACATGTTCATGGGGTATTATATTGTCCCCATGCATGTATTGAGAATTTATAAAAATATTGAAACTATTAGGAACATACAGGAATGTCTTAATTTTTCTAAAACAATAATGCATGCATACACCTCCATTTACCTTATGAATAGTGGTAATGAGTTTAACAAATATTTTCGGCAAGAAGAGTTTAGACGTCCCTTTGCATAATATCTGGAGAGAAGATTAAAATAATTCAGGCAAAAAATATTCCAAATAATTCTTTATATGATTTTATTCCAGACAAATATCTTGTACTTGTTTTACGTAAATAAACATTGATGGTTTTTCAATTGTTTTAGTATTTACTCCAACATTATTAGAAGTTACATAAGTTGCATCTCACGAATAAACTAAAAAGGTATTTATGTAACACAAAAGATCCCAAGAACACTAGGAAATCAATGTTACATGAAATTATACATTAATAAATAAGAGTTATATAGAACAAATCAATGATTAAATTCAAGTCAGGTTTATTGAACATAGTTTCGAATCTTCAGAGCATCAACGAAAAGAGAAATAAAATTTAAAATAAAATTAATTTTGAATTATAATATAAATTTTTGGAGGTATTATTTTGCTAATAACTAACACTTCCAGGGGGCAGGCACGTATCGAGGGGGTCTAGGGGGGCCCGGTCCCCCTAAATTTTCACGGACGGCTTGCAAATGAACTATAATATGGTTGGATCGGGCCCCACCTAACTTCAGCCCCCCCTACATTTTTGGGCTGGCTACCGGCCTGCCAGGGGGCACTGTGGCTGAGTGGTCGAGTGCTCACTTTTTGTGCGTAGAATCCTGGTTCGATCCCAGATCGCACCAAGTGATCTCTGTGGTGAACAAGACATAAACACAACATGCGTGTTTTTTCCTCGAAGTTCTCCCGTTTGCTCCCACTATCATCATTCCAACTACTCGCTGTTGACTTCCTTATTAAACTACAACAAACCAAATGAAATCAAAATCAGATTATATTTATGGGACATTAAACTAAAAACTTTTAAAAATCTAATATGGGAACCGGTTGATTAACTTGCGTAAAGGTCTACTCTTGGTAGAGGCATTTCATTTTTTTTAACTCAATTTCGTGAGGCAAATAAAGAGCTACCTGCGTATCGAGCGGGATATAGAAAGACCGAAAAAATGACTACAGAAGCCAATGCGTTAACCATACATCACCCACCTTAAAGCCCTCTGGCTACTACATTGCTTAAAATGTCAATGTCGGGAATAATGGGATTTGTAAATAAGGAACATAAACAAAATTAACATATTTTTTTTTTGTCTTCAGTTGATTGTGAAGTTTTAAAATTATTCATGATTAGTCGTTAAATCATAACTAATTAACTTCTGATCGTAATAATTACTAGTAATTTTATTACTACATTCATTGTCGAGTGTGTACTAATGGATTGAGAGAAAGGATATGTCGACAATGTGGCAGAAAGAACGAATCAAACTGTCTAAATTAAGGGAAAAAAAGAATTTCTTGGCAAATAAAATAAAGGGATAGTTATTCTTCTGTCTGAAAAGAAGTGGTAATTAGTACCCAGCGCTACAGATTTGTTTTAAAAAAATATTTTCTTCCTAATTGGGGATACTTGTATAGCAAAAACAAGAAAAAAAAATATTTGCTTTCCGCTTCCCTCTCCTTTTCTTTTTATTATTTGTTTCGCTATCCTGGAAAATATGCCACACGAAACACGTGAATGTAGTGCTTGTGTTCGTGTATGTGTGGAATTTCTGTCTGTTGTTTTTTCCTCTCTTGCTACGCTAGTGCGACAGTTCAACGTTTTATGATAGTAGGGCGGCGGCTATGGATACGATGATACGCCGGTTGCAGCCCGCCAGGGGTAGGTACGTCCTTGAATCCATCGACCGATTCGGAGGGTCGAAAGGAAAAGAGTCTGCGCGATTCACTCTCACACGCTTGGGACGTCCCAGGCAGACATTAATTGTCACGTACAGATTTGCTGAAAACATTTCCCCAGGATTACTGGACTCGTGGTGTGTGCTGCAGGGATCTCCTGAGCCCCGGGAAAATGTTGGTTTAGTGCGCACTCTCTTGTACGCAGGTTACCGCACTGTACACCCCTCTCTCCCCTCGTACTCTTTCCTCCCCCCTTTCGTGATGTCTATTGGAGTATCAGTACCGGGTCGCCATCTTGCTTGTTGCAATTCGTTTTTTGTTAGTAAAACTTTAGAAGGATCAGCCCTCGATGAACATAATGGTTTCTTGTTAGACAAGCAACGGCGGGGGACAAAGGGGGTAAAGATTCTCAAAGGGAGCGCTTCGATCTTTTTGGTACGTAATCCAACACTCCCCGTTAGCATTGTCTAAATTGAATGCTCTTATTAAATAACCTAAGCTTCTTTGCTTAATCAAGGATTACTTACAGATTTAAAGCAGGTGGTCTTTTCACCTATAATGATCAACCAGTTACCAAAAAATATGCAGAGCGTTAATAAAATCCTTAGGATTATACTGGACTCTTCTTTTACATAGGAACGAAAATATCCTATAAGGTTTTATTTCTATTTTACATAAATGGTATTTTAGTAGGAAGTGGAGATATTTGATTTAAAATAATTAGTATAGTGTGATAAATGTTGGTTGTATGCGTTAGTTAAGGAAATAACACTTGCTACACAGAGATAAACAATGCTTGAACACGTTCAAAAAATTACAGCTATTTAAAAGTGAGATATTTTAAAAATCTAGTTCTTTCTAAATTAGATTCAAGCAGTTTAAAAATAAATAAATTTCATTTAGTTTTCCTATAACTGAAGGACATTTGTATATTTTTAAGCAGTTATATATTCTCGTATTTGAATTCTGTTTAATAAAAATCAAGATTAACATATATTTTTCTTTATTTAATTATTGTTAACAATAAAAATGTTTATACTTTCTATATACATTAGAATAATATTATATACATATGTTCTTCTACTAATACCAGCAGAAAAGTCAGCGAATGGGTAATTTGGATATTAGTAATTATAATAATATGACGTTAAAACTCAAAATATAACAAAAGTACAGACAGTCCCCGAATTCATAGTAAATTTACCGTAAGAAATTTTTAGATATAAATAACATTTACGAACAGTACATATATCCCAAGTAAGAAATAGTATTACATTTCAAATATATATATATATATATTTTTTTTTTTTTTTTTTTTTTTTTTTTGAGAATCATTTAGTGAATGAACCACGAACTTTTAAGTAAGTAATTATTGTTGAACTGGTTGTTGTGATAATATAAGGTTCTGCACCGTATTTATAAAGCATATTATGTAATTGAGTTTTTGCATTACACTACTATTGAACAGTATTTTGTTCGAATTACTTCGTATTTTTTCATAGATATTTGTAACAAATAGTAGGTTCTGGTCAAAACTTCGACTTACCAAAAGAGCCTTGGAATGGCTGTTTATATATTGGTTTAATAGAAAGTGTTTCACAGAAATTTTGGCCTTTATCTACAACAATATATTAGAATTTAAGCATCCCTCCCCCCCAAAAAAGTTCATTCATTTATGCACTCAACTGATTTGATTGTTCTAGAAACAGGAGTTTATAAAGAGTTTTAGTTTCGAAACCTAATGTGGCATAAATTACAATATTTGAAAACTATAATGAAATTATAAACACGTTTTTGTGTATCTACTAACGAGAATTACAAATTTTTGAAAATGCATCTACCGTGTAACTATTCCCTTGTGAAGACTGATTTTAACACTACAGTAAAAAAGAAAAAAGAAAGAAAGAAAGAAAGAGAAATAGGTTTTGCGGATAGAAATTCACACCACCAATAAAATTAACTGAAGAAGTCAATCGGCATAGATAAGCTGTTCTTAATTAAAAGAGTTGAATCTACCTAGGTACACAGAAAATTGTGTTTTCAATTGGATCTTTATAGAATTCTAAAAAAAATAGGTGGTGTTTTCCCCTCCTCCCCCGAAGCATACACCTATGTAAACATTTACTTCTATTCTCTTTTAATTCCATAATTTTCCCTGATTTTCAAATATTGTTCAATATTATATGAACCCCTTTTGACCTAACTTAACGTAACACTTTATTGGTTTTAATTTTCCCCCATATTTACTGCTTATTCTATTTACTCGAACCAGAATCACTAGTGTATTATATAAGGAAGAAAATCAGATGCTATGAATACCTAAACAGAGTCAACGACTATAATGAATTAGTAAGTTGGTTCCAGTAATTAATGAGTTGGTAATGTAAGAGTTGGAGATGCTTACTGCTTGTCTAATATATTGAAAATACATAGTAATATTTCATTTCCAATTTTAAACTTAATTGCAGTCAATTGCCTACTTAATTGTCAATACTTCACGTTTTATCTTCTTCTTCGTTTCCCTGCTCTAAGAAGAAATAAATGTAGCTGATCGTTTTCAAAGAACATAATACAGTATCACACTAAATATTCTTATCTCATAATAGTAATGGAAATAAAATTTAGTCTGGTTCAGTCTGGCGCATGGGATTCCTCGTTCAATTCCAGCTCCCGTCAAATGGGTTTTGTGGTGTACAAACACAGTGTGCGTGGATTTTCTAGGAGTTCTTTTGTTTCCTCCTGCTTTTGTCATTCTACCATTACCATTCATCTCAACACCGTCTACATTAGCTTCGAAGCGCGACTGTCGGACGTTAAACTTGAAAAAAGAAAATTTCGTATTATAAACATGTTTACGCACTCTCCAGAAAATTCTATAATTCTCACATTTCTTCGTAGATTGGAGTAAATTGGAACTTCTTCGATTCTAAGAAACATGAGAATTGTGGAAAATTTTGAAAAATTCAAACACAATAAATCGATTAAAACAGCAAAGCAATTATTTTTAACCTATAATAATAATAATAATAATAATAATAATAATAATAATAATAATAATAATAATAATAATAATAATAATAATAATAATAATAATAATAATAATAACCATATGGTGTGTTGTGTTTCAAAGTATGAAAAATAGAGCATATATATGGTTAATTAGCTACACTAATAGACATAAGTGTGTGAATTTTTATTATAAACTACAATGTTTTGTTTCTTTGTGTGCTGATCGAAATGGAAATAAAAATTTCCCCCAAACTAGAGTGAATCTATGCAACTCGGCAACGCACTGAGGAACGTAGGGTTGCATAAAATCCAGCTACTGTACATAAACAAGCCATCATGAAATGGTTGCAGTAGATACACGGTTTGATAGTACTAGATATCGGATGTTCGGCACCAAAAGTATAGGAAATAGGCATGCAAATAAGCATTTATAACTTAAAAATATAGTCAATAAAATCTAATTTGAGATAATGAACATAAATATTCAATGATAAAAAAAGAAAAACTTAAATTATGCCATACATAATTTGCAATAATCCAGAAACATATATTCCTGATCGTTGTTTATAGAAAATGAAATGAAATGAAATCTTTCAGTTTAACGTCCCACGTTTTTGTCCTTGAGACTAACGGAGACGATGATTAAGGCAAGTGAATGATGATGGAAGAACTGGTGGAATGAGAAAGTGGGAGGAAACGGAAGCACCTCGGGAAAACCCACGAACACGATGTTATCTACCACAAACTTACTTGGCCCAGGATGGAACCAAGAACCCCACACACCAGAGGTAAACGTTCTACCACTGAGTCACCGTTACAATACAGAAATAAAGTTGGAGGTGGATCATACTGATGTGGTACTACCTCCGTATCAAGAAACTACACCTTGCTATCATGTTTTTTCGCTATGGGAATCAGTGTTGAAACTAGAAATCCTAGTTTTCCAACACTTCCAATTCAAATAGAGGGATAGAGGTCGAGACTAAACTTATTTTTGTTGCACTGAAGCTATTTCCCTCTATCTTTGACCATTTTCGCTCTCTAGGTATCAACGTCAGAACCAGGAATGGTTGATTTCTTTCATTTCCGGTTTTAACAGAAGATGAAAAGAGGTGGAATCTATTCTAGGGACACTGAATCAATTCCAAGCAAAAGTGTACCTATAGACGGGGGTCCACTGGGCTCAGAATCGCCCAAAAATACTATCTAATTCAATATACATTTGTACCCTTTCTCAATACTTGTTTAACAGAGAAATAATTGGTGTACCATGAAAATTTGATCTTACACTTCATCTGTAGTCTTTCTCTCATAAAAACAATCTACTTCTATTATTTTTTCTGCAAATATATGTGAAAGTATTTTACAATTATTTATCGTGTTTTCGGGGGTATACGGACAAAATCTCGCGGCCGAAACATCGCCGCCCAAAATCTCGCCGGCCAAAACCTCGCGGGACAAAATCTCGCCGGGCCAAAACCTCGCGTGGCCAAAACCTCGCCGCCCAAAACCTCGCGAGACAAAATCTCGCCGAGCCAAAACCTCGCGTGGCCAAAACCTCGCGGGACAAAATCTCGCCGGGCCAAAACCTCGCCGCCCAAAACCTCGCGTGGCCAAAACCTCGCCGCCCAAAACCTCGCGTGGCCAAAACCTCGCCGCCCAAAACCTCGCGGGACAAAATCTCGCCGGGCCAAAACCTCGCCGCCCAAAATCTCGCCGTGCCAAAACCTCGCCGCGAATGAAACTTTTCTTTAAAATTTACCCAATGTGTTTCCTAATATGCAATTCCACGTTTCAAATAATAATAATAATAATAATAATAATAATAATAATAATAATAATAATAATAATAATAATAATAATAATAATAATAATAATAATAATAATAATAATAATATACAAAACATCGTATCCGTGGGCTTTCTCGGGTTATTCCCGTTTCCTCCCACTTGCTTTATTCTATCATTTCCTTCATCCTGGTCATCTACGTCTCCTTTAACCTATAGGACATAATCAAGGGACGTCGTAAAAACTCATATATTGTTTCATATTTTCATAAATATTATTAGATTTTTGTTAAAATTTTTTAAGTTTTTGGATGTTCCAAAGTTCACGAAACTAACCTCGTTAGTTGTCATTACTTTCCTTATGCAGACTTTCTTTCCCTATAACCAGTTTAAAAACATCCTGTCGCCCTACCTTCACATTGAAATCCTCTAATACAGAAATAGAATTTTCACATGGTATCGCGGGACTTGGTCAAATACCCGTGATACTTCTTCTGAAACAGCGTCTTTTATACCGTCATTCTTATCATCTGTTGGATCATTTACATTTTGGTCAGGCGAGATTTTGGGTATGGCGATATTTTGGGGCGCGAGGTTTTGGCCCGGCGAGATTTTGGCCCACGAGGTTTTGGGTGGCGAGGTTTTGGCTAGGCGAGGTTTTCGCCTCGCGAGATTTTGGCCCGCGACGTTTTGGGCGGCGAGGTTTTGGCCCGGCGAGATTTTGTCCCGCGAGGTTTTGGGCGGCGAGGTTTTGGCCAGGCGAGGTTTCGGCCTGGCGAGATTTTGGGCCGCGAGGTTTTGGGAGGCGAGGTTTTGGCCAGGCGAGGTTTTGGTCCGCGAGGTTGTCGCCGCGAGGTTCTGGCCGCGAGGTTTTGTACCCAAACCGTTTTCGGGTGCAGATTAATACCCGTTCAATATTATATAGATGTAGTGGCTTTAGTATTGCCCCCCTCCCCCAAGCTTGGACCTCTGCCAACAAAAATTTCTGAGGGGGCGTCTGATCCCAAGAAAATCTTCTCAATATCTTTTACCGTTTTGGTTCTACTTAGATCGTCATTGAAACCAGAAGTTATAATGAATTTTTACCATGTCTGGTTTTAGTAGAGAAATGAGAATCAAGATTAAATTTATTCTTGAGACACTGAAAGGATTGCGAAAAACCTATTCTCGCTATCAATTTGCGTTTTTGCTCTATACTGACAACGTTTAAAAGCGAAATTACTTCCGGTTTGATTAGAAATTTGAGCGGGGAGATGAAACGCATTCTTAGCACAGTGAATCGATAAAAAAAAACGCTTCTCGCTATTTTTTAACGTTTTACTCTGATACTTGTCAGCAGACAGATACCATAGTTTGTAAGTCTAATAATCCAATTTATGACTAGACTTCTAGGTAGAATCACGAATATTTTGAATACTATATTTCAATTACCTTCTTTCAACTGAAAATTACCAAATTTGTTATTTGACTCATTTCGTTATTTTAAATTCTAAATTTCGCCATTCATAATTTATTAACAGGTTGACTGCCATGAGCATCATATATGGTGCTCACCTTATTTCTCTTTGGGGCCATGAGCACCATATATGATGCTCATGTTTGAAATCACAAATTACTAACCTATCCAGGTCCTTGCGCATCATATATGATGCTCATTGTCACAAATTACTGTGAGACCATGAGCATCACATATGGTGCCCGGCTTCCATTGATACATTTTCGGGAGAAACAAAAAATCGAGACCAAAATGTGATATAACTATCCATAATCAAACCAAAGGTAAGAAGAAATTTATGGTCTCCTGGGACCAGTATTCTCAAATCACCTTGGCAGTCAACCTTAATATGATGGCAACGAAAGTAAAGTCACTGAAAGATAGAATCTGCGTTTCTCTAATTAATTTTTTATCACCAAAATGTATTAATTTTTTTATTTAATTTTGTTTATCATATGTAGTATTACAAAAGTGTATTTAACTCAAGCTATCTCTGAAAGTAAGCGGTAACCGTGCTACAAATACGTGCCTTTCGTTGTTAGATGTGAGTCTTGCGTACTTTTCGACAGTTTCTGTCTTAACCCTTTTAGGATTTTTGGTAACTTTCGTTACCATGGCGTAGTTTCGTCTTTGACCGCTTATTTAGGTTCTATAACAGGTATTTAATTCGGCTTTTTTTAATTAGTCAAGTCACGGATAAACCAAAGAAGACATTAGATGCGTTTTGAAACCGGATGGTCAACTTACCGGCGCCAAGTGGGGACGGAAAGGCGTAACTTTTTTACTTTTTCTTAAGGCAAATTTCAAAACTTTTTCACGCCTTGAGTTTTCAAAATACCAGATTGAAATTTTGCATACGGATTGTGCGTACCTTTGGGTATTTGTCGAATTTTATTGAGATCCCTACGTGAAACCGAGGCCGGGCCCGAGGGGCGCAAGTGTTCCGAGGAGGTGATTTTTTTTTTCAGAAAAATTCCGTTTTTCCAGATTTTTTGGTTCAGGTGTATGATATGGACATATGAATAGTAGAATTGGAAAGGACTTGTAATATTGAAGAAAATGACATTTGAACCATGACTCTAGGTTAAATAGTAATGACGCAGTAATTTTTTATATGTATGAGGTGTATGTGTGTATGTTGTACATATATGGCCTAAATTCAGACTTTCAACAATTTTTTCCGCCATTTGTTTTGAAGATACAAAATTGAAATTGTTCACACATATTATGAACATAACAACCCATTTTTCTAAAAGAATCAGATCCCTACGTGAACCCAAGCCCGGGCCAGAGGGGCAAAGTGTTTTGGCGGGATTTTAAAAAAAATCCCCAAATTTTCCGTTCAGGTGTATGATTGGACATGTGAGTGGTACCATTGGAAAGGCCTCGTTACACTGAAGAAAATTTATATTTCTCCCGACCTTAGTTATCAAGATACAAGATTGAAATTTTGCACACGTGTTAGGTACACAACAACGTACATTTAAAAAAAAATACTCAGATCCCTACGGGGACCCAGCCCCGGGCTAGAGGGGCGCAAAAATTTCAAAATATCTCTCGGTTTTCCCGATTTTCTCGTTTATAGTATACAATATGGACAAGCGAATAATACCGTTGGGAAGTATGTTCTATCCTGAAAAAAAGAGGCATGGACCATGATCCTACGATAAATAGTAAGGAAGCAGTAGCTGTTTGAGTGAAAGTCTAAAATTTATCTCAAAAAGTGGAAATCCTAAAAGGGTTAATCATTGATGTCCAATTTATAACACAGTGCGTGTCAGGGCAATATTAGAACCATTCTTTGGGGCCATTTTTCATTTTCTCTCCCCTCTCATCTTGCGCAATGGCTCGCTGAATGCGCGTAAGTTATAATTTTCTAAACCGTTCTTCTGTTCCGCGTATAGTGTTTCTTGTTTCAAATATCTATGCAAAGTAGAACCTGAGCTGCGAACATTTGAAAGTAACTCTGGACTGGTACAAACAACATTAACTTACAGAATGGACTTTATACCTAAACGGTTAAAGAAAATATTTTGACAGTTAAGAGTCACGACTCGATTCAGTTATACTGGCGGCTCTTCCTGTTGTGTATGAATTTGGAGAAAGGAAGATATCATACATGTCATCATCCTTATTCGCGAACCGGATTAGGATGATGTTTTGCCATCACTGGTCTAAATCCTCAATGGGCAAAGTTTTCTAGGACTGGACCAAAGAAAACAAATAAAAACTTTAGTCGAGCCAATGTAATTTATTAAAATAAAAATGATATTATTTGGAGCAGTTGTCAGTAACACGAAAAATTAGAACATTTTCGCATTTTACTAAAAAGTTGTTCATACTATTTGCAGAACCCCCCGAAAAAGGAGATTTTCAGGGGTTGGTTCGATTTTCTTTTTCATTAGTCAGATTAGAAACCATGTCACGGGATGGGTTCAACCTTTTAGGAAGTCGCGTCTGGCTCACGGGCAGTAGTTTGCCCATCATTAGTCTAAATAACATAAAGTTCATTACTATGATGTAATAAATATTTTTTTTTATTCTACCAATACTGAGAAAGCTAATTCCTACCAATATCTACTCACAATAACTCTGATTTACATATAAAAGCACTTGAGAACGCAAGCATGTTTATTTTTAGCAGCAATAGAAATACACACCGTATTGTTCTGTTCGGTAGTAGAACTAAGTGTATTGATCGAAACAAAAGTTACCAGCTTCTTCGAGAGAGATCCATTACCACGTAAACTCAACAAAAACATGCTAATTATGCTAGATGTTCTCAGAATCGTGTCATGATTAATAGGGACAAAAGATAAGGTAATTTTCAAAGCTGTGTGTGTTTTTTGTTCATTTCTTTAGTAAAAATTGAATTCTTTAGTCAAGACTTCTCAAGCTATGATTGAAGACGTGTGAAGGGACCTGATCTATCCCCTGCAAGATATCGATTCCTAAATAAATAATATGTATGTTATTTAAACCCTGCTAAATGTATAAGTAATAAGAAGGCATTTGGAGTTAGATTTCTTCCTTAAAAGTATTCAAGTTGATAAAATTTAATTTTAACTCACTCTCAAAACTATGGAACAGGTGGTCTTGTTAGTTAAATGAAACCTATCCCGATTTTTACTTTCGAACAATGAAAGGTAAAAAAATAAGTATGATGGTCGTGAAAGAAAATCTAATTCGATATTTGAATAGATTTACATGTTTCATGGGCCACAGATACCGAAAAACTGATTTCTTGACATCAGTCTGCCCGTTCGTCCTGATGTACATTCGCCTAGAAGCCATATCGTTCAACGTATCTCAACCAAATTTTAAATTTAATGTTTTCATGTAATCTTCCAATTTTTTTAAAACTTTCTTCCTACCTCTAAAACTAAGGGAAGTTTACTTTAATGTAAAAACAAAAAAATGTGAATTTCTCAGAAACTGTTCTGACTATTTGTTTATATTTTATAACTCAATTTTTCCAAAATCAACCCCATTATATGGTGTAAGTAATTTCTGTGGGAAAAATCGAGAAGGAATAGTTTATTCTTGGGAGTGAGTTTTCTTTCGGACGATTTTCTCAAAAACGACTCAGGCTATTTTGATCATATTTCATAAATAACTTAATAATATGGCATAACTCATTTGCCCTGAAAAAATGTATAAGGGGTAGTTCATTCTTGGGAGTGAGTTTTTTAAAAATGTTTTTCTCAAAAAAGACTCAGGTGATATTCTTCATATTTCATAAACAAATATTTCATTAATAACCTGACAATATGGCATAACTTATTTGTCCCGAAAAAATCTGCGTAGTTTATTCTTGGGGAATAAGATTTTAAGGACAATTTTCTCGAAAACAACTCTGAGGATTTTGTTAATATTTCAGAAATCAATATTTTATAACTGACAATATTGCGTAACTCATTTGACCATAAAAATGTACGAATGATAGTTTATTCTTGGGGGTAAGTTTTTCTCGGATCGATTTTCTCGAAAACGACTGAAGACCAGTTTGTTCATATTTCATAAATAGATATTTCATTATTATTCATATAATGTTGCATGAATCACTTCCATAAGAATATTTGCAAAAGGGTAGTTTACCCTTCAGGGAGTTATTTTTGATATTTTTTTAAAAAAATGTTCTTATGAGATTCCATTATTATTTTATAAAGAAATATTTCATTAATAACCCTTCATATGGCATAAGTTATTTTTTACGAAAAAATCTGCAGGACATTGTTTACTTTTATAAGGATGAATTTTCTTTCCGTGAGGCTTTCCAAAAATGCGTTACCTATATTAGTTTAAGGAATTGGACTGAGAAAGTTTAGTGTGGTGTCTCGTACCTTTTATTTTTCTGGACACGGCATTTATTGAATATCGAATATTCAATAATACAGTAAAGGTTAAATTAGGTAGAAGGAAAGAACTTGTGTGAACTACATGACTATTTTGGTGATTATTTGATAGTTAATTAACGACGGGAAGAAGAGCACAATTCTGGTGATCCATCTCTTCATTTACTCAAAATCTGGGGTTTATACAGGGAAATTTATGATATTTTCAATTTCTTTCTGTTCTGTTCACCTCTTCACTTTGTATGCTTGCTAGTGGCTTAGAAATCTTCCATGATTGAAAAAATGGCATATGACACACAAATGTTGATTGAAATATAAACAAGGAAGCCACTTCGTTTTATTTGTCTAACATTTAGAACGATAATATTGATTACAAATTGACTAAGAAATCTAATTTTAAGCTTCGCTCTACGGAGAACTTCCCTTAAAAGTCATTTACAGTAGTTGTAGTTGTGTATTGTAAAGCGTAACAGGTATGCAAACTTCTACTTAGAATTAAGAAATGAATTGAAGCGAGATTTAGCGAAGTTTCCACCATTCGACTCGATTGGCATTTGTGTGTCTGTCCATCCATCTGTTCCACTATAATTCTCGTAAAACTTACGCGATTTTAACAAAACTTGGCATGTGTTTCTTCAACATGCAGAAATAATCCCAATGTTTGGGACTGCAATTCACAAAGAATAAGGGGGTGAAAGAGCGGTAAAATCAACAATATGTTGCAAGTTTGAACATTTGCATACAGAACACTTTTGCAGGATAATCTACGGAAGAATTATTCGATTTCAACAAAACGTATTATACATTTTTTAGGGGATTTCACTGATACACATAGCTTGGGTTTAAAATTTGTCAATCATGAAAGTGCGAGTCCTCTCCCTCAAATTTAAGAAATATATTCCATGTAGAAAAAGAATTAAAAATAATTGATTTGATCCAGTGTGCGAATATTTTCTTTGAGATTTCTGAACCATCCACCTAAGGTCCTAGGAACCTAAGATCATGAAAGAGCAAAGGGTGGATTAGCCTCCCTATCCCATCCGATATTATTTTATTTTACAAAATGCTCGTGATAACTTTCATAAAGAATATTCGATTTTGTTCAAATAAAATTACAATTTCTTTTAGGCTTTCCCACAGTCCTCGGTACCTGGGACTGAAAACTGTCAAAAGTAAGCGGTGAATTTATCTTCTTGATGTAGGGTAAATTCTCCCTGTTCTATTTCTTTTAAAAAGTCCCACGATAACTATGTTTCAAAAATACACGCTGGCCCAAAGGTAGGTATACACCCCTGCATTGATCTACTATAACATTCTAGTTTATGGGTTTATTTCCTTCGGCTGTTCCGAGTTTAAGGTATAAGTAGAAGGATATTAAGAACAAATAATAAAGAAACTAAGTCTACCTGATGGATAACAATAAGAAATGATATAAAATGCAATGAGCTGATCAGTACGGGACTGTATACCTACTTTTGGGCCATATTGTAGTTTTGTATCCAATAAGGCGCATGTCTTTTCTTTAAACTTCACAATCGTTTCCACTACTTGGCTTTAAAATCAAACGACAACGACAAAGTGAACTTTTCCCCTAGAGTTACCTCCCGCCGATGTTCCACGGTCCATTTTGATACAATATTATGTATGTATTTATTGATGCTCTCACACAATGGTTGGAGTTAAAATTAGTCAAAAGTGCGCGGTCGCACTCCAATACCCTCACTGTGATTTTAAAGAAATAAAAACATTCGATTTTGGTGGAATATGGTGTTTTCTTCGAGGTTTTCCTATTATTCTAGTTGATGCAGCTGAAATGGATCATATGCAGAGAATGAATACCCTCCCCGGCTTTGTAAATAAAGTATTTCTGTGATAATTTCGTTAACAATAATCTGATTTTTGTAAAACATAAATGCAAATTTACAATAGTTGGTCATAAAAATCATAATTTTACGGTTAAAATGAGTAAGTGCATATGGAGGACTGTATTACATCTTATTTTCCGCCGGTGGAGTATTTCAGTACAGTATGCAAAAGCTATATTTTATGCTTACTGGTGTAGCACTACTAGTGTGAAACCATTAGAAGTGATATAGGAACTCGTACCACTGGGAAACTACATTAAGGTACTTGTAAATCCAACGTACAAACACTAACGTTACCTAAACTAACGTAACGTAATCTACCCTACTAACTTAACCTAACTTACTCCAGTCACCTAACGTAAACTACCCTACTCTACTAACGTAATCTCATCTACCGTACTGTCTTAACCTGAACCTCACTAACCACCTAACCTACCCTCATCTATTCTACTCTAGCGCATGTTGGTGAGTCTTTTTTACATGAAAATTCGTTTTCATGCGGGGCCGCGGTGGCTCAGTGGTAGAGCGTTCACCTCTGGTGCTTGGGGTAAACTCTGGCGTTCACCTCTGGTGCCAAGTAAACTTTGTGGTGGACAAACACTGTGTGCGTGGGTTTCCTCGGGGTCCTCCCATTTCCTCCCACTTTCTTCATTCCACCATTTCATTTATCACTCATCATCACCGTCCCCTTTAGCCTAACCGGCATAATTGTGGGACGTAAAACTCAAAGATTTCATTTCATTTCATTTTTTTCGTTTTCATACCTCATTAGTATGCACATATATTATCATTCTGTCCGCAATTATTTGGGCATGCACCAGGCAAATAACAGTCCAGAATGTCTTAGAGAGTCATTTAAAGGACGAAAAGAACAGCAATATTCTTTACGAGGTAAATAAAAAAGTTCTTGCCGTTTTAGAGCAGTGATAAACAAAGAACAATACAGTGGGTGGTACGTATCTTTAGGTTTCAAAGTAATCTCCATCACTATCCAACATCTTTTGCCAATGTCCCTGCAACTGCACAATACTTTAGTTAACAACTCGGTGGATGAGTCCGTGAGTGCGTTTCGCAGGTCTTCTTCATTTGCAAAGGATCTCCCACGGAAGTGGTTATCGAGGGAATGAAACAGATGGTAATTGTTGGTGCAAGGTCAAGTGAAATGGTGTCCGTCACAGTATCACTCAGCCAAATTGCTGTACGGTATCCAGGATCCTCTTTGCCACATTTAGCTTGGCATTGTTATCCAGGAACAGCACATCCTTGCGATACCCCACTGCCGGTACTTTCTATTGCAATGCAGGGTGATGCCCCTTGGTAACTGCTGATAATAGAGGAGAGCAGTGATGGTCTGACCAGGTGGAAGGCGCTTGTAATGCACCACTTGCAGACAATTCCACTATACAGAGAGCATACCTTTTGTGAGTGCACAAGTGGTCTTGGAATGTGAGGAACAGGGTCACGTGGCGGCAACCAATGTCTGGTACGCTTGGAAGTGTCATAGAGAATCCACTTTTCGTCACCAGTGAGCAAGTGACCAAAGATAGGTGTGTTCAGGTGCCGAGTAGGCAAGGATAAACAACCTGTTCCTTGTTGGCTTCCGATAATGTGTGAAGTACTCACTTGCTTCCCTTTTCCATGCAGGTGCAGTCTGACTGTTTCAGCGGAAACACAGAACCTTTGTGCAAGTTCATTACATGTTAGACCAGTGTCCTCCTTGATGGCTGCTTTCAGGACCTCGTCATCCATTGCATGTGGTCGTCCCGAATGGAATTTCTGGAACCAATGCCTGGCGGTGCGTTCGTTCACGGCATTCTCCCCAAATGCCTGGCATATGCGGCGATTTGATTCGCCAGCTGAGAGGCTCACTTTAAAGTCATACAAGACACACACGCGAACAAGATACTTCTATATCTCCACTTCTCTTCGACAATGGACAAGCTATGACTGCTGTGTGTACGCAATGTGTGTATTACAGAAGGTCGATGATCAGCGGTTGGCAGGTACGTGCGTAATTTCGTTTTTTCTCTGTCAGCGCATGATTAATGGGACGTCAAAAATGTGAAGAATTTTTTTTGGTGACCTTGTATTATTATTATCATTTTGAAGAACTATTGTAAGCTTACACCAAACATTATGTATGTTGTGTTGCTTCTAGTGTAATTCGGGATTGAAATTAGTGAAGGAAAAAGAGAGGATCGCTCGCTTCAATAATGAGACATATACATGGTCCTTAGTGATGCGCACGAGTCAAGACGAAACAGAATTCTCCTTGACAAAATTTTAGTCGAGACACAGCTCTACCAATAGTGAAATATACATTTTTCGAGTCGAGACATTAATTTTACAGCACATTTTCGAGACAAGATAGCCTCAAATCTTGTCTTGGGCGCATCTCTAATGGTCCTGCTATTAATAACAAATGTATTATTTAATTGTTAATATTTATATAAAACTTCAGTTTTCTTTATAACTGCATCGAATTTAATTATGTGAATTTCATTGGGAAGATGACATTTACTTAATAATGGCACGGTCTTGGGGCAAATCAGCTACTTTAAGCCCATAACATATCAAAAACAATATATTTTATCTGTACCCAGAACATTTGTGAAATATCTTGTGATGTATGTGGGAGGTAAAAATAAATTATGTTTCTTGCGTACAGTACACCTATTAAATCAGCACAATCATTCGGTAAACTCAATAGTTTTTTGAGGGTTGATTGTGTCTAGGTTTACAAGGATCTTGGTTTGTGGGCTCGTGTATGAATCCAACTCACAATTTTATAAACTCGGAAATAAACTTTCACTCTCCACTGGTCTAGTGCCAAGGTCGAGTGCCTTTGGTGCACGGGGTTCATGGTTTGATTTCAGATAGTAGAGCTTGAAGTTAAATCATTACAGTGGTTTGGATTCCCGCTTAAACTGTAGGTTCATGTCCTATATAGTTTCGGTGGTGAAAGCGACGCTAAACTCCAACCTAACAAAGCAATGGAAGGCAAACGAATTTTTATAATTTGTTCGAATTATAACTCTTTTCTTCTATTCATTTAATGTACAGACGTTTAAGTTTCGGTGCATATGTTTATTTCTATCTACTTATTTTACTTAAAAAGTTTGACAGTGTTAGCAATAACTATTGTGATAATACGGTAGATTTCGAAGAACAAATTTATCATTTAAAATTTATGAATAAACTAAAACCTCATTATAATTATATGTTACACTTCTTGAGACCGTTTAAATTCGAGAGACAGAGAGAGAGAGAAAAGAGAGAGAGAGAACAATTAAAACATTATCCTCAAATTTCTTATTTCAACAATTTTTGACACCATGTAACAGTAAAAAGAAAAAAGGAAAGAAAAAAGAGAAAAGAAAAAGAAATCCTGTGAATGATGATGTTAAATTAACATTATACCCAAAATAGCCATTTATAGCCTTAATTTTGTTAACTGAACTCTGAAAGCTCAGAATAAAATATTTCCTGAACAGAAAACGCGATTTTATTTAGAAAAGAAAGCAAAGTTTGGTATCTTTTTTTTTTTTTTTTTTTTTTGCGGTATTGTTTTCGTGCCTAACAGATACATTTAGGCAACCAGTAGAACATATACAGTAAAAAGATGTGTGTATATAACTTTTAGGAACCTGATAGATAGTTAGGCAAACAAAATAACATTTGGGATGTGGTGGTTGCATAATGTACACATGTTGGGGATAAAATTGCAATGCCAGTTTGAAACAACCAAGACAGCCAGACTCGAACTGAACATAGGATTCAGAAGACTTTGATGCAAACAAACTTCCTTAATTGTAAAATCCATTATAAGGGAACGAAAATGTAGTTGAATAAGAAAGTCATAAAAAGTAAAATAAATAAATTAATAAATAAAAAAGATGAAAATTTTCTTTCCTCTCTCCCAAAAAAGTTGGCTTTTTATTAACGAAAAAAGACTTTTGGGCTAAAAGCCGGCTTTTCCATATCTCTAATACAGACTTTTAATTAAGAATAAAACTCGGTTGAAGATAGTAAACAGAATTATTTGAAAACTTATATTTATAAATGAAGTATCCATATACTGGTAGTTGAAGCGGCCAGTATTTCATTTATGGAATATGGATACCTAACGTTTAAGTCACTGTTACCCCTCAGGATGTTAACGTATTGACTTCTATTACTGTCTACTGCAAATAAATAAATAAATCGTTTTCGTTCTAGAATTATCGAGTGGAGTAAAATGCGGACGGATGAACGTACAAACATTAAAATGTTATGAGGTCCAATAGCGTGATCTTAATAAGGAAATACGTGATTAAGCGTTGTCGAAAATTCTCTCCTTCTATCGGGGAAAGACGGGATCGTTTCTGTAATATTAAAAATTCGTTTGATCTATTATTCAAAAAGTGTCGAATGTAAGAATTTGCTTAATTTGCAGACATGAAATTGTCTATATAAGCTTAATTAAAAATAATGACATGCTTGTTTCTACTTTTTTGAATATGCTGTTAATAAGGTAGAAGAGGGTATTTCTATAATATTCATGTTTTCTTTTCATTTCTTAGCAAGTGTCCAATTTGAGGAGTCGTTTTTACATTGGAGGTATAAAACCTCTTAATCAAAAATAAGGAGATGTAGGCCATATTTAAGCGTTGTCGAAAATTCCATTCCTAAGGGTTCAATTCCTATGATATTCAAGATTCCGGTGTTCTTCCTGTGCGACGAACGGATACTTTTGCTAGAAAACTAACTTATATAGACAATGTGGTAGAGATAGACTGCCGATAAATACTGACATATAACATTTTGATTTAACAACTGTAACTAAGTACTATGTAGTAGGAAGAAATATTATTACCCTATACATTTTTCACATCAATAGTTCATTGCAAGGCCAAAACAATGATTTCCATTTATGGTTTACTCATTCTGTTCATTAGAGTAAAAGCCTGCCCTTGAATATTTTTAGCTGATTTGTTTATGAAATTGATTTGTAAATACATGTTTCTTGTGACTTGGTTTCCTTGACCCTTCCACAAATGGGACTCCAGACAGGGACAGGTATTTCCGGACATAGTCCCAGGAGGGATCGATCGAACGCAAATCTGTGCAACTTCCTGTTCTGTTCAGGTCGCTCCATTGCAGCTAGCCCGTCCTGCGCACCAACAACCCTTGCTGTTTTGATCTACAACGACAAACGCTACGGTGCTGCCGCATGTTTTTACTTCCGAAAAATCAACGAGTATCCTCTCGTATTGACAAAAAAGCATAGATTCTTTCGTAATATATGTTATATCCAACAATAATAATAACATGATCTGGTAAAAGTGAAATAGTTACAAAATTAGTAGCAGTCTTATAACCCAGTTTTAATCATACATCTTTAAATATCTACATTTCCTTATGTTGTTAATTCCGGATATTGAAATCAAGTACCATAATGGTATTTGACTGTACGCTAAGCGCAGTCCACCATCTTTTTGAATTCTAGTGAATATCTTAATAACAATTAAGAATATTAAAAATTCAGACAGGAGCGAGACAATATCTTAATAAATTTTTAATTATCAACGACAGTAAGTTAATACAATCATTTTCCTTTCTGTCTGCCCGAAAATATATTGTTTTTCATCAGTTTTCACCGTCATACAGTTTTAGTAACAGTTTACAGTTACCTATTCAGATAATTAATGATAAACGTATTATTAAATAACAAATATCATTAAATGATCGTGAAGAACTTGGGGTAACGTTATATGGAAAATTAACATAATTGCTACTGTAGTAAAGCTACTAAGTTCAAGTTTATGTGCTGTTGAGGTTTGTAATAAAACACTCAGAGGAAATTAATTTTTAATCAGGTTAAAAAAAAAGTTCTCAATACGATACATCTATACTGTATGTAGAGTGCATGTACGTATGCATGTTGTTGTTATGTTCATGCATAACTTCAATATAGATGTATCAATTTTGATTGTTTCTTTTTGTTTGAAATAATATATTTTTCCGGTGGTCTTATATACGTTTCATAAAAACCTAATAATAGTCTTTGGAGTTAGAGCATGAAACACACCAACAGACGCAGTGTTAATATCGTAAATGACCGACTTCATTGTGCTTATGTTTAGGCATAAACACCGATTTTGATTATTCTCTTTTCTTTGAAAAATTATTCTTCTGTAGTGGTCTCATGTGAACGTAATGGTATCTGATCTTAGTCCCCATAGCTCGATCATGAAATTCCTCAACGAACGACAGCGTTAATACCACAATTGACTGCGTAGAATTTTTTCATTAACCAATATCATCATATCAACATGGCTTTATTCCACACAAATCAACAACAACTAATCTTGCAATTATCACAGACTTCATAGATGTTGGATGTCAGGTGGATGTAATATATGTAGATTTTGAAAAGGCGTTTGACAGAGTCAATCACAAAGTATTATTACATAAGCTAAACAACTATAATTTCTCTCCTCCCTTGATCAAGTTCTACTCATCATATTTAAGCAATCGTAAACAAAACGTTATCTGCAAAGAGTTTAAATCAACTGACTATACTGCGTACTCTGAAATTTCACAAGGCTCCAACCTACGTCCGTTATTGTTTCTTTTATTTATTAAAGATCTTCCTGATCACATATTATTAAGTAACAAATTACTCTTTGCGATGATCTCAAAATATACGCCAGGATAGAGACCACCCATGACTATCTCAACTTACAACATGACTTAGAAACTATTGCAAACTGGTGTTCTCTTAATAAACTTAGTGTAAACATAAATAAATGTAGTATTTTATCGTTTACTAGAAACAAAAATCAAGTAGAGTTTAATTATTCATTTAATCAGATCGTATTAAATAGATTCAATTCAGTGAAAGATCTCGGGGTTACGTTTGATACGAAACTAACATTTAATGATCATATAGTGAACATAGTTAATGAATCTTTTAAAATGTTAGGATTCATAATTAGCACGCGAAAGGAGTTTAACAATATCACCACACTAACAAAAATGTATTACTCTTATGTCCGATCAAAACTGAAATATGCTGCTGAGATCTGGAACCCATCGCAACAACAATACCAAAGCCAACTCGAAAAAGTCCAATCCAAGTTTATCAAATACTTATTATACAAGAGTACTGGAATCTATCCATCTTACGAAAAACTATCTTACATTAATAGACAACTTCTATATCCCTGCACTAAAACAAAAGTGAAATGTGGTAGATCTGATCTTTCTTCGTAAAATAGTACAAAATGAGTTTAATTGTACAGATCTGATAACGACACTAAATTTTCATGTCCCGACACTTAAAACTCGTGTTGAAAACTCTGGCCTACTTTATTGGAAAAAAAGCAAAGACCAACGTATTATTGAAGCCACCAATCTGGAGAATATGCTCTTGTTATAACAAATTATGTATCGAACACTACGTAATTGATATCTACAAAATGAACTGTAATATGTTCAAGAAAATTATTGTAAGTTTATTTTGTAATGCACCAACACTATAATTGGGCTTTGCCTGTAGTGTTGTTGTTCAGAAATAAATAAATAAAAATATTTGTTCACGCGTGTTTTGTAAGCCGACCCGTTTGATATGATAGTAAGTTAGTGTCATATCTTTACTATAGCTACATATTAAGTGATTATAGAAAATAAACAGTACTTAAGAACAGAAAATAAACACCTTTTTTAATTAAAAAAATAGCGAAGTTTTCAAAATAGTGCTAAATGGTGATGATAATTTTAAAAAGGCCTAAAAAAGAAAGAAAATGATTTTAAAAGATCCCTGAAATGTTGCTTAGTAAAAATTTTGAAGACTGTACTAAGTCAAACAAATTAATGTTAATTAAAATTACCATTTAAACTATAATTTTACATTAGCAAACAATTCGTTTGTCCTGGCAGTCTTCAAAAGTTTTTATTGATAATAGTAGTTTCATAACGGTTTTCAAAATCATTTTCTCCTTTTTAGTGGTTTCAATTTTTTTGCTCGTTATATATATACGAGAAAGAATCAGAAACTAAGGTTACCAGGTCGACATTTCTTGAATTTTGTCTATTATAGAGGAATGAGGATTGTGGTAATTATAATACGTGGAATTGGCAACTGTGCAGAGTTTCAGCCACCCGCCACCTACAGCGCTAGTTGTAGGTAAACACAAATGGCAACTCGTTTGGAAAACTGGTCTCGCTAAGAAATCCGCTCAATTATTCCATTTCTGTGGCCAAAACATGTGACTGCGGCTGAAATTCACCGGAAGCTAGTAGAGGGCTACGGAGAGACTGTTATGTCTCGTCAGCATTTCACAACGCGCGCCCACGTGCAGCCCACAAGACCACCACGGTGTTGAAGCAGTTTCCCTGGGACAACATCGACCATCCTCCCTACAACCCAGACCTCGCTCTAAGCGACTTTCACCTGTTCCTGCACTTGAAGGAGCGCGTAGGAGGCCGTCGCTTCGCTTCAGACGAGGAGGTGAAACACTTCATGACAACGTGGCTGAACACGCAACGACAGGATTCTTACCAGGAGGGAATCTTCAAACTCATCTCACGATGCGACATGTGCCTCAACCGACATGGAGACTGTGTCGAAAAATAACCTAATGTATATGCTATCTGTTGGCTGTTGGTTATAGTATGGTTGTATGAAATAATGTATACACGTTTTACTGCAGGCCTTGTAACCTCACTTTCTGATCAGTTCATATTATATATATATATATATATATATATATATATATATATATATATATATATATATATATATATATATATATATATATATATATATATATATATGGGGGTAAATCCTAATGTGTAGTTTTAAAGGAAACCGAGATTATTGTTATTATTATTATTATTATTATTTTGTAAATCTAACAAGTAAACCTTACGTTTGGGTGAATCGAGTTGCTGACTGAGACACATATGAAAAAGTAGTACTACATGTGGTCAGTATTTCAGTGAAGTTATAGGTGCGAAGCTCCAGGGGTTTAGAAGATACAGCTACCAGAACATCACATGCAAGTACAGAATAGTTGTCATACAGTTGGAGGTAAAAGCTCTGTAAGACCTCTTGTAACGACAAAAGGTGAATAACAAATATATGGGTACATATTAGGACTAGGGGGAAGTCATATAGTGAGGGTATACCTGACGGCGGCCATCTTGAAATCCGCCATTTTGAATTAAGGTTAAGTTTTTAAAATATGAATAGGGTCATATGATACATGATTTAAGGCGCAAATTTAATCAGAAGAACAATGGTGACGTTAATTTTGATTTACGCGCAATTGGTAAAAAGTTACAGGGAAATTAAATATTGTTGCAGCATATATATTAGTCCTTTACCCCACCTTGCAAATTTTGTGTTAATGATAAGAATTAAATAAAAAGCAGGTGGATAAATATTAGGTCTATGGTAAGAGTTGCCTTGATGGCGGCCATGTTCAAATCCGCCATTTTGAATCAGACAAAGGTTTTAAACAAAACGCATAACAGTGACACCTTATTAATAGCAAATTTTACCATAACTCCAACGGTATAACCATTTTTGTTTTATCATTAACCAGCACAAAATTAAATGGATCGCTCCTTACGACTACTGCTTTGACAGAATTGTTAAGGACAAATGTGTCACTCCTCGAGTGTAACTCGACTGCCTTTGTCAGGTGTGCTCACTGTGAGCATAGCATTTGTGCAAGTCATTCACTCTTTTCTGAACTACATATTGATTGTACTAACTGAGGACTTTTCTGGAAGAAAGACCCAAGTTCAATTATGCCTCAATTCCAGTTTGGTCATTTTTCCTTCAATTAGCAACTTGTTTATGCGATAACAAATGCTGGTTAATGATAAAGCAAAAATGGTTATACCGTTAGATTTACAGTAAAATTTGCTATTAATAAGGTGTCAATGTTATGCGTTTTGCTTAAAACTTTTGTCTAATTCAAAATGGCGGATTTGAACATGGCCGCCAGCAAGGCAACTCTTACCATAGACCTAATATTTATCCACCTGCTTTTTATTTAATTCTTATCATTAACACAAAATTTACAAGGTGGGGTAAAGGACTAATACATATGCTGCAACAATATTTAATTTCCCTGTAACTTTTTACCAATTGCACGTAATTCAAAATTAACGTCACCATTGTTATTCTGATTAAATTTGCGCCTTAAATCATGTATCATATGACCCTATTCATATTTTAAAAACTTAACCTTAATTCAAAATGGCGGATTTCAAGATGGCCGCCGTCAGGTATACCCTCACTATATGACTTCCCCCTAGTTCTAATATGTACCCATATATTTGTTATTCACCTTTTGTCGTTACAAGAGGTCTTACAGAGCTTTTACCTCCAACTGTATGACAACTATTCTGTACTTGCATGTGATGTTCTGGTAGCTGTATCTTCTAAACCCCTGGAGCTTCGCACCTATAACTTCACTGAAATACTGACCACATGTAGTACTACTTTTTCATATGTGTCTCAGTCAGCAACTCGATTCACCCAAACGTAAGGTTTACTTGTAAGAATTTTTACCGTATGATAAAACTGTAAAACTGTACTACGGTATATCATAATCAAGTATTTTATTGTATGATTAATGACATATGGTCTCATTAATAATTATAATTAACTCTTAGACTTTAATTTTTGTTTAAATATAATATTTCTCAACATAAGACATTGCTCAATAAACCACATCGAACTGAATAACATGAAATGCTTGAGGATAAATTCTCATGCATAGTTTTTGAGAAAATCTAAAAAAAAAAACTACTTTCTGTATCAACTAAATGTATACCTTTTAGAAAAAAATAAAAATTGATTATTATTCTGTTGGAAGAGATTGTTTATTTATTTATAAATTGCAGTGGTGGCTCCAAATTTCTAGATGTCTCATCAGCAGTAGATTCAAAATCTTTTTTTTTCACTCATGCCACTCCTTTGGGACCTCTATAGTAATTTTCCACTTTAAATGCACTCCTTAACTTATGATGTAAGTTACAAATATTATAGGGAAAATAACGATGAGTTTGTCAGTGTATAATCATTATCTAATAATTATATGTCTTACACACAGAATTATTAAACTTAATTTTCAATATTTTAATCAGCAGGAAGAATTCAACTCACTCAAAAAGAAAACAATTGATATTGCCAACACTGCTTAACCTATTATTTTAATTTTGAGTTTCTTAAGCGTCTTTGAGCAAAACACATTAATTAACATATATGCTTGTTAGTGTTACTAATCAGTGTAATTTGAAACTGATACGAAAAATAAGTAATGGTGAAAAGATAACTAGCTTCATTTCCCGTCTGTTTATAATATTTATTAACTTGTAAAATAGGAACACATGTTAATATTGTTATGATGTATTGAAATTCAAGTATGTATTTGATATCGATAACTTTTAAAGCAAATGACTAATTCACTCCACCATTCATTTTCATCTGCAATGGCGCCTACAGATGGGTTTCAGGGCGCAGATTGTGCTCATGGTATTTAGACAGAAAGAAAAGTTTCGTTGCAAATAGGACAATCGAATTTCAGTTATACCATAATGAAGCTTTTAACATAAGCAAAATGTTCCGACATCGAATAAAAATTTAATCTTCAAAGTTTCGTCACAATCAACTCTGACCTCCGCTAGTATATTTGTTTTTGAAGGGGAAGAATTTTAAATGTGGAGTGTTGCGCCCAAGTACTTGGGGGAGGGGTACCTCTAATCAGCAGCAAGATGTAGACATACTGTTTAACGTAAAATCTTAAATGAAATCTTTAAGTTTTACGTCCCACGGTTATGCCGGTTAGGCTAAAGGAGACGGTGATTATGAGAAATGGATGAAATGGTGGGATGCAGAAAGTGGAATGAAACGGGATAGCCCACGAGCATGGTGTTTGTCCACCACAAAGCCCACACGGCACGATCTGGGATCGAACCAGGGACCCCAAGCACCGGAGGTGAACGCTCTACCACTGAGCCACCACACCCCCAACGTAAAATCTTAATCACACGTGCTTCTACCTGGAATTAAACCTTGGTATTCCATGAAGAAGACACATTTGCTAACCCTATATTTACGTGGAAGTTCCAAAATAAGTGTAAAGTTCTTCAAGTCTAGCCGGGACCAAATTTACTGAAATCCTCGGAAATATTCCTAGCCTTAAACCTACCGTACATGACTTGTCAATTGTCTCAACTCTACGATGATTCTGACTTTTGTTTGTAAAGTTTTAAATTTCATTTTTGACATTCTGCTATTATCTACTTTTTGATATTATATAATACATTTATTTGAATTATAAGCGTAACATGCATGCATTCTCATCCATGCTTTTACAGTAACATTTCGGATGCAAATCATTTTAAAATGTAGCTCAACAGTATTCATTCGTTCCTAAATGCTTGCAAAAATATTTTTTAAAGTAAACATGTATCAGGTGTTTTTAAATTACGAAATAGTAATATGCATTAGGAAATTACTTTATCTCTTACTTCAAATAAGTTGTACAGACACTTATCAATTGATTGGAACACCTGAAGTTGGAAACACATTAGATGTTTGAGTTGGCAATACTCGGGCGCCTATCGCAACGTTGTGCTGTTAGTGGTAATGTATCAGAGTCAATTCTGTACTACGTGAGGAGCAGTACAACGGCAGTGTGCAATGAACTGAGCAGATGCTGATAGTGTGAAACGGGCGACCACTCTGATTTCGAAAGAGGACAAACTGTAGATGCCCAGTTATGCAGTACGAAGGTGACGAAAGTGGTAAGTGTGTTGGGTGTGTCGTGACGGATAATGCCCAAAGTGATGATTGCCTAAAAATCTCAAAGCAAAAGCAAATCGGCGAAGAGGAACAGTGGTTGAAAAAAAAACTCTCAGAGACAGGTTTCGAGGAGCATTAAAGTGTATTGTTACTCAGAATCGTCAAAACTAAAGCAACACCTACCACATCCTGTCTACATTCACAGTCTGCACCGAGTTACATGACTTAGACATGCGGTCGGGTTGCAAGGGTGAAACTTGATAAGTTATCATAATGCTTCAACACGATGCCAATGGTACTGCAAACTTGCAACACGCACTGCTCATCACTGGTCACATGTGATGTAGTAGACGAGTCATCGTTAACTTTATTTCAAACCTCAGGCCGTGTTTATATTTATGATCTGCAATATCTCCGCCCAATTGTGATATATAGTGGCGGCTCTGTGGACCGTAATATTCTGATTTTTAGTGTTTTTGTGCTAACAATATAGGATCAGTTCACTGCCTGTGATTATCTCGCCATTTTGGAGGGATTATCTCGCTTCCTATGGCCCAGATATTCTTTCCGGGTAGTCACATCATATAAGAGGATGATAATACACCCATTCACATTGCCGGAGCTGTTACGACGTGGTTTGAGGAACGTTGGCATGAAGTTGAACACCTGCCCTGGGTCGCTCAATTCTCGAACCTGAACACAACTTAACATCTGTGGTCCGTTTTGAAGACACTAATCCGGCGATGAATTCGATTAATTTTGCCTATATCGTCTCTCACAAAAATTAGTGATATACTGTAAGCGAAATGGTGTAATATTTCACATCCTATCACTCACGACCTCTATAATTCCATTCTATGTTGCATCAGAGCTATTCTGAGGACAATAAATGGTCCAACGCCATATTAACCTGGTAAGTTGCACTTTCTAGGTATTTCCATTAAGGTGATAAGTATTTGTATATAAACGTTGCAAAGCAAACAATGATTTGAAAAACTACCGCGGAGCTATCTTTCTTGTAACAATACGAGTAAATCTTTTACCCACGGAAAACAATAAATATCTCCTTTCCATTTAGCACTCAATCAGACCAAAGCTGAGAGATTCCACCTTATTTCCTCTGATTCCGTCTGCCGCAAGGAGTAGTAAACGAAAAGGTTTTCAGTCATGAAAAATGTGTGATTACACTGAATTTAAGACCTGGTCTTTAAAGTAATGTTCTGTGACAGCAACGAATGCTAGGAAGAAACAAGCCAGAACCCTTGAACAAAGAGTAACATCAAGCATTGTGTCTTATGCTATGGTGCCAAATCTCTCATGGACATCAATAAGAGTCACAAACTCCATATTAAAATAAATAAAATTTTTACTCGGTCATACCTCGTTCATACACAGGAATAATTGTGTGGTTCGGATTCCACGTTGGATTTTAGACCCTGTCTTATCTGTAGCTCCCGTATTTATACGCTGCTTAAAGTTTAAAAAGAAGGACAATGGAAACTAGAAATTCACCTTGAGTAAAAACAAACGATAACTCTAAATATGTCAGGAATTTATCGAATACGTGGAAATAAATTCAATAATCAATTGTATACTGACAATATGTGTTGCACGCTAATGATGTTCATTCTGAAGGTAAGAATCGGGTACGTAGAAACGTTATAAAATAGTAATACTGAACATTACGAGGAAATACGCAATGTGCATTAGCCACAAAAATGATATGGACAAATATATAAAGAATTTTAAGATGGTTAGAGACATTCGTAGAAGGAAGGATATGCATGGGTCGTATAGCATATCGGTTGGAGAAAGAACGTTGGAATGCGGAAAAGATGGAAAATTGATTGATTAAAATCCAGCGTCCCTTTTTCCAGTAACAAGGTTACGTTAGAAGGGGAATACTGTTTAAAATGAGGTCCGAATTCACATCTAAGTTTGTGGCCGAGGTAAATACTCAATTGGAAGTCGAATCAAAGATCATGTTCTCACAAAATACACATCTTAGTCACTTTGTCATCAAGAGAAAGAAAAGGTAGGGAACAACTTAAAGTTTTATAGATTGGTTTGTCACAGAAGCCTAAGCTGAATATCCTTTCTTCGTGCGGCATTGAACCTAAATTTAAATCAATCTTTATTTTCACGCCTTGCTGTTCTGCCCTATAGAAGAAAAAAGATGAATTGACGAATAAGTGTGAATAATTATGAAAGGTTTGATGGGATGAAGAAAATGGAAGGGAAGGGAAACCCTCTTCCTTCACACAAAAATCAGAGAAATAATATTATCAACTACGATCTCATATATAGTGTAAAAGGAAACCATTGACTCCTAGCACCAGATATAAGCGCTCAAACACTGAGTCAGAGAGCTGCTTTGGGTTGATAGGAAAATACTATTATTTGTTGGTATCGTTAGAAAAAAAAACACTTTGTTGTGTGTCTTCTTAAAAGCGTAAGTTGTAACGCCCCTATATAATCTGACTAGAATTGTAGTGTCATTTACAAGACACATCTTGTAATATAATTGCAGTTTGCAACCCTGTAGAAACATCACGCTCGCAGTCACGCGCAAAGAATTCTGGGTACCCCGCCAGAACATGGAGGAATAACAGGATGTAGTGATACTCCATGGTCAACTTATTTTACTATATCTTCGTTTATAATGCTCATCTACATTTTAGAAGTGGGTTTAACTCACGTTGTGTTATATAGAAAATTTTACGCTAGTTAGTCTTTGTGATCAACATAAATTGAAGCAGTATTTGAATGGTGTTGGGACGTAGGCCTTCTCTTTATTCCACCACGTGAGTCGGCATTGTGTGGAAATTTTTCATGTTCTGTACAGTGGCTTCGTAGAAGCATATTCTCGCATCTGGTGTGCTATTTGTGGAGTGAATTTGTCATAATGTCAGTAGTAGTTTGCAGCATAATTTAAGTCTCATCATGCATAGTTAAGCTCCTGTCAGCGGCCCCCCAACCCATCCACTTCGTCAACTAACTAACACGATGGCTAAGTATTCTATCTGCCTTCACCATTAGCTTACATCAATTCTGTTCTCAACTATGGAAGTCCATGGATCTTATTGTCAACACAACAGGGACAAGCTAATTTTTGTGAATGTGTCCTTAGGAAGCAGTCAAAGCAACATGTATAGTGACCAGTCAGTATTGATATATTTTCTTCATACCATCATGAAAACCATGAATTCATCTCACAGCAGCTTATGCTTATGTAACCGTATAATCAATCTGAACAATTCAATCTATTTACGTAGTGTAAAAGCGAAGATGAAGCAAGATGTCATTTAAGTGCGATATGGCTTTGTGCCTTGGATGTATATTGTTCCATGCCATTGAATTTACTCGGACACGTTTTCTCTGGCGTTTCTTCAATGTGTTAGTTAAATTAGCCAGTCTTGATTTTGTTTTGATGACCCAATGTTTTGTACTTACTACATATGTTACGCATGTGGATCATATTAAACCAGTGTGCAGCCTCCATATCATCTGAATTGCCCAATACTGTCCAGGAAGTGGATGTGTCACCGTCTTCTCCCTGCCCGGGGAGGGTTATTCACAATGAGGACATCTTCCTACAAACAGATTCCAGTTATGGGTAGTCAAGAGGATCAACGTCGTAATAGTGATTCGTTAATTTGCCCAAGATCATTATATTATGTATGTGAGTGATGCTTTAGTTCGTGTGTCTCGTGCAATTATTCTTCTCTCTTAAAGTGTTGCTCATTTGTGTAGCAAGTGCATCTAAGAAAATAATAGTGAAATATATATATATCCAATGTCTGCAATTAGGGTAAGTACCCAAAGGATATGCGCCTGCCCTCGCAGCTGGCCAGTTTTCTGCTTCGTACAGAATTCATCGACATTTCTAATGATTTATTTTCATTTAGAGTACGTATTGCACCCATTTGTGGATTTGCACGTACATTATTTAAATATTGTCTTTGCAGATAATTATTCTTAACTTACGGGAGTCTTAGTTGTGTTATAAACATCATATGAGTAAGATAATACACATGGTTAGTAGTTGTCGTTCGAGATCATCACCGCTAAGCCACGAGCGTATCTTAGCCATTTAAAGTTTGCTTGGCCACTTAGCATAAGTTGGTTCCTTCTGTTGTTCTCTTGGGTTATACTAGCTATTTCACAGCGAATTCACTTCTCTGCGGAAGCCATGTTGTTCCCTCTCCAGTTCTTTTGTTTTTAATCTCTGTCCGAGGGTATCCCTGCCGCATTCTTGGTCTACAGTAGATTGATTACATGGGTCTATCTTATAGTATGTCACAACGTCAATTATTATGGTATGTCACACTGTCAATTATGGCCATACTTGGCAATTTGTCCACCTGCTGTCCACCTTATTGAACCCTACGTTTACTACGAGCAATATTAATATGACATGATGTTTCTTTTAAAAAGGGGTTAATTTGTCTTTTAGTATTAAGTCAGTTATGTATAACAATGTCCTATCTAATCCTATGTCCACCCGACTAGTCGTGGTTCTCAAGGTTATAGTGCTCGAGCTATTTTGTTTAAGTATGTACTAAAGTCATGGTAAACCAATCAGCATAATGTTCTATTATTTTATATGTGTGTGTACTCTGTATATTCGTTTATCCATGCAGTATTTTAATTTTCTCAATGTATAGCATAAGCCTGTTTTGTTGCATAACTGCACAAGTTCAAAAGTCATAAGAACTTTATTTTATTTGATTCTAGTCTCAATGCAAGGAAATAATATTATTCCATTTCTACGTGCATAATACTTATCGAATAATTTTACTTGTGGAAACATATATAGTTAAATAAATGTTACTGCCCATATAATCCCACTCTTTATATTTAGAGAAACAAAAACCTCACGAGTGTATCTTTGGTAATTAAGTTTTTGATTTATTATCAGGTAAGGATATCATGACACAAGAAAAGGGCTGTTCTCTGTACACTCGTAGAGTGTACAGGCGGCAGTCTCGCTTAGGTTGGATTCGTTTACCGTTGTATTTTCGTTTTTTTTTTTTTTTTTTTTACTTTTTGCATTCTCAGGATTGCTTGATGCAGGTTTATCCTGTATTTGTTGTTGTGTGTTATGTTTTACTTTATTCCTGTGTTCCCAGCAGTTCACAGGTGGTGACCCCTTTCGTATAACTATTAACTCGGTGGTCCAGCACTGGGCGTTAAACTTAGCTGTTGCTTTCCAGGGATTAGGGCCCTCTGGGGCGCTATAAAGTAACGAAAACATGCATTTGATGATTTTCAAATAATTTGAAACAACTGTAGAAATCTACTTATCTATCTATTATCATGAAAATAAAATTATTGAAACAGTGGTGGGTTGGGCATATCGCAAAACAAACGATCGATGGTCGATAGGCAACAGCAATTCTTGAATAGATACCAAAACAGACTAAAAGATACAAAAAGTGCCTTAGGAAACGTCCTCATACAAGGTATGTGACGAATTCAAGAAGCACTGTGAAGTAACACGGAAGGGAATTGCCTAAGAAAGAATGTTGTAGATATTCAGAGAGATTTTCATCCAGCAGTGGATTGAACTTAGTTGGTTAATATGTCTGTATGCGTTAGTGGAGGGTTTTTTAGACTGGGGTAAAGCATAGAGAGAGAGAGAGAGAGAGAGAGAGAAAGCAGAAATTGCTGTGAAGAGGCACGGCAGGCAGGCGTCCCTTTTCCACTCTTTTATATGAAGAGACCCTTGCTAATTGCTGTAGTATTCACATGTTAATTGGCTACCCTCTTCAGCGATGTCACCAGCAGACTTAGGTGAGCATCCGCCAGATTCTACAAGATAGACTCAAGTAAGGTTCTTCAAACAGATGGGAGGTATGGGTATCATTTTTCTCTAAGACAATTTTCAACTCTATTTCACATTTAAGAATCGAATAATTCTTCCGATAAATTTATTTTCGCAGTTTCTAAGTTATTCGTCCCTTTGTTTGATTTCTGTTTAGGTTGAAGTGCATACCTATGAAGTGGAATATCTCCCAAGCATTAGAGCACACGAGCGCATACACACTTGTACAACAGATTAAAGCGAATGAGCATTGATTCTTTCTGTTGGCTTTCTAGTTCCTAGTCTGCTTACTTTTAGTTCAGGTAGTCTCCAACTGAGTCAAGCTACTTTTTTTTTTAACTTTAGGAGCAGGGGTTTACTAATGACATTACATCAGAGCTGAAAAATTTATACGAATAAGTAGGAATGTTGCATAGATTTTCAGAAATTCAAATTTTGATACTGTTAACTACTTATTACAAGGACTTGATTTCTTCTGTAATAGAATACTGTTCGTCTTTTTAGTCTAGGTTTTGTGTCATATGTCTTTCCTCATTATATACTGTTCTCAACTTCATTTTAGCTATTGTTTGTAGCAGAGTTTTGAGCTACGCAGAACAAGTAATTAAACTAGCCTGAAGATTCGAATACAGCACATCATATAGTATCACCGCACAAAATGTTGATATTTTGTTGCTTCATAAAATAGGACAAGTAAATGGCAAATTAAATTGTCACTTTCAAATTTTCCACACTTAATTTCTGGATGCTCATCCGCACTATACGTATTACGTGTCAATGTTTCGAAACGTAGACCTGCAATATAGGCTAATTCAAGTGTCGTTCATCTACAGGCTTCCTACTGAATTCAACAGACTTCTAGATACCTAAAAGAATTTTCCGATCCACATTGTGGAAAATTAAGTTATAAATTATAACTAGTGTTACGTATATTTTTGTTAATATTCCTTTATATGTTTTATATTTGACCTTTTACTATTGTTACATGTTTCAGTGTAAAATAACCAATTCTGGAATTATAAAAATAAGTAAATATGAAATACAAGTAAGAAAGAGAGTACCGAAGAGGACCTTATACCATGCATCACTGGTTTCTCAGTCCCCATAAGATAACATGTAAATTTTACTTCGTGAATATCTAACAAAATATGGTACTCAACAACTTAAAATTCTCCACACGAATAAAGAAAGACAATAGAAATTGGACGATTGTTTCAATTTCACGCTTAATGACGTAGATCAATAGTAATGAACTTTTCTTGTAGCATTGTAATGGATTATATATTACACAGTTGTTGAAGGTTGTCTGCTCCAATTTGGTCTTCGCAAACAGGTATGCTGCTGACAGGTGTAGAACAACAAGTTAACTTCATGATTGAGAATAGCGAAGTCCATCGTCCACAACTTTGGAAGTAGCATGAAAAATATCACGTAGTTGACAAAACTTAGATAGTGTACAAACTTTTCAATCCAAAGTGTTCATAAATTCCGGTTCGTTTCAAATAAAAAAATCTTCCATTTTAGAAGAAGGGAAGGAACTTAAAATGCTAACCGCATTACCTCGCTGTATTGCTAAACTAATGCGCTGAAATAAAAATTGTGCACTTCTTGAATCTCCCGTATTAAGATCTCAATTTCCTTTAGGAATTTCCTAGCTTCCTGGCTAAAAACTCCCATAGTTTTAGTAACAAAGGCGATGAACATATGATCTTTTAGTTTAGAATATTTCGTGTTTTCGCTTACAGGCTGTCTGAGCAGCATTTCTGTCTCTTCACATGATGAAGCTAAATGAGAAGGTGCAAATGTGTCTACACATACTACGTCTCATACCAGTTGTCCCATGTTCCAAGGGGTTAATGAAACTCCATCTGGTCGTTCCTCATCATCTCGAGACATTCCAGATGGTTCTAAAATACTTGGAATGTCATACTGGTAAGAGCTCTCCTTATTATGGGCTAGAAAACCCCATATTTCGGATAAGTTCTAAATTTCGGATACCGTAAAAGTTCTCTTATGTGAGCTCGCACGCTGGTGAAAAAAGTTTGCAGGTATACTGTAGCTGGCAACCCGATCACGTTATTAGTCTGTGATTGGTTCATGAGACGAAAACGGTGTCGTTGTAAAGCATTGTTGTTTATTTTTGTCTCCTTGAAAACTTTTTATTGCTGGTTTCAAGTGGATATAATACCTGAAAGATAAGTAACTGAAATAATCTTTTATGTATTACGGCGTCGTCTGTAGACTATTTTTTATTTCAATATAGTATTTTTTTTTGTATCTTTGCTTACATTGTTGTTTCTAATAATGCTGAACAAAAATGGCGGGGGTTCCATATTTCCGACAGTCTGAAAGTTCTATATTTCGGATATATTATGTTAGGCAACTTTAATCCTTATATGATTTTTCTCTTGTATATTTCAGATACCTCGAGGAAAGCGTAGGACATGGGACCCTGAGGCCATGAGGATGACTATGGAAGCAGTAAAAAAAACAACAAAAAGATGAGTATTATTAATCTGATGGGTTCTGAAAACTGGTTGCATAAAAACAAGTACCTGTATTTGAAGGATGTCGACATGGGACCTTTAATAGGACGTGCTTACTCTAGAGCTGCAACAATTGAGAACGCTGTTAGTGGATTCAAGAAGTGTGTACTATCGCCATTTGAACCTCTTGTTTTTACTGACGACAATTTTCTACCTACAGACGACAACTTACAGGAAGAGTACGCAATTGCTCCTCATGGTGTTGGTCAGTCCACTTCAACATCTGGTGAAACAACCCCTCATCTCTCAGTCAAAAATGATCTAAGCCAACCTAAGCCGATAATGACGTTAGCAGGAAGCATTTCTCCTTTCCAAATTGAACCTCTTACGAAACTTTCTCAATACAAATTAGCTTGAGAGCAGGAAAAGCTACTGTCACAAGTGGCACGCGCTACAAGGATAAGCTGTAGAGCTCACTATCTCAACGTGGAACAAGAAAAACAGGCAGCGCTAGGAGATCCCTTGGATTTCGAACAGCCACTATCAAGACGAAAACTTCTACATCCCAGGTGTATAATTTGCCTAAGAAGCGACCAAAAATGACATTAAAGAATAAAGAATTTCCAATGTGCAAAGACTCCAGCGAGGATGAATCAATCGACGTAGAATGTCTTCATTGGACAACCTTATAGAAACGACAGGAATGGAGAAAATTGGATGTGTTGTGTTACCTGCATTCAATGGGCTAATGAATTGTTCGTTGGATTGCCTGAAAAAGTGAATGGAGAAACTTTCGCTGTGGCTCCTGCTTGAAAAGGCAAAAGTAAGTACAAAATTCAATATCCGAAATTGGAACCCTATGCCATCCGAAATTGAGAACGCATTTTTTGAGGTTACAAAAACGGACATTTCTGTATTTTGGTTTGTAACTTACCTAATATTAATTTATATGTTACAAAACTTGATATTTTAATAGAAAACATATGGTAAATAGTTGTGTTTAATTTTTAGCCACCTAAAAGAAAAAGATATTATTCTATGGTTAATTGAAAAAAAGAAGTAACCGAAATACGGGTACTTTACCCCATTATTTAGCTCTCCATAACGAGAAATTCGACCTCCACTCCTAGAACAGTTTAGTACATGTAAGCCTTTTTTAACAACTTGTTCATGACATGTACATTTGAAACTGTGACAGATATTTAAACCGAGACGTAGAGTGACACAAATTTGAAACGTGTTGTTGTCCAAGAGTTTTTTTTTTTTTAAACGATGTAGCCTGTACGTACGCACCAGATTCTTTTCTTTGCAAGGATTTCAAACGGTCAATGTCAGATCTATTTTCAGGGACGAATTCTTTAACAATTATTGCTGTTAATATAATTTTATCCCAATTCTGTTGTTAAGTCCAACACAGCGGGAGTCTCATTATTGTATATACCATTCCATATCTCCAATCTCTCCGTCAGGTGATGAATTTCCATGTTGTCAACTGGAATGTTTAGTACGTATGTTGGAGACAAATGGCTTCACTCCAAAACATGAGGACAGGAAAGCTGGAAGGGTTAAACCTGAGACTTTTCTTACACTTAAACCTCCTAAGCGAATTAGTAAGCTTGCTTCAGTCCATTGACTTTCAATCAAATAATTATTAACGATTGACCGTAGTGCATATTTCAAGCAATTATCAGCTAAAGTGCTTTGGGAAGCATGAACCATATGGGAGTGGTGTGTAGTTGAATTTCTGTATTCCCAGACAATTTCTTAAGCAGAAAACAGGCGATGTGCGGTGGTAAGGTAAATTAAATAATTAAACTGAAATGATATAGTTTAAGCTGCAGATAAATCGTGACGATAGTTTTAAATTGTCTACAGGCTAGTGACATCTACTAACTATAAACAGTCAAACCATGGTGTAACAGGGTCGGAATTTTTAGCCCGAGCCCGGCCCGAGCTAGTGTGATAATCAAATGAGCCCAAAATAAGAACGAATTACAGTAAGTTAATAATAAATTCAAAAGTGTATTTTTATTTATAGTAATTAGAAGTTTAATTATGCAGTTGTACTTTAAAAGTTCTGCAGAAAGAACGGTCCAATAAATATCGTTGTACAATAAATTTACAAAGTTAAGGTTAAACCCGAAATGGCCTGAGAAATATGGTTGTATTTTTTAAAAGTTTACGGCCCGGGCCCGAAAGTGACATATGCTTTGTAGGTCCGAGTCGGGCCCGCGGGCCGAGTCGGGCTCAGCCCGAGCCCGTGCAAACCTCTACTGCAGACAGCGACATTTAATAGCATAATTTTTACTATTACAAATTTGCGTGACGGACTCAGCACAAATAGGACTTTCACTGTTTGAAGATTCGAATAAAAACTACTTTGAATGGAAATAATAAACCATTTTATATTTAGCTTGAAGTGTATTGAAATTTAGCTTATACGTTTAACACCTTGGTGTAACAATGTCTTTTACTTGAAGGAAGGAAGGAAAAAGGATAAAATGTAAAAAAGAAACAAAAAAGAAAAGAAATAACGAATCGCTTCCTTAAGTACCCATTTTCTCCCCTCATTTTCTCTTCTTCAATTCTTGAGAAGAACCAACTCATCAACGAAAGGGAGATGGCGAATTCAATAATCTTCTTCTTTGATCTTGGAAGTTAATGAAAGGTGATATCACTCCCTTCTCTCCCTCTCTCTCTCTCCAGCTCTTTAGATTTTTTTTAAAGGAACGTGGCGGAAACTGAAGCTGATATGCGGAAACGAAGAATATACGTACTAATCTACCTGCGTTTTTCATAATGGCTTTATATTCTAAGGGGAAAAATGTTTTATATTCTATATATTGTATTACAGTGGCGTATGCAGAAAATCATCGTTGAAGCTAAGGATTGTCATGTCGAAAAAGCGTATATATGTACACACACCAAACATTTGGAACTTTTATGCACCAAAAATTATGTGGCATTACAGTGTACTGCTATGAAGCCAGAAATTTGACATTAGAACTCGATGCAATAACCACTCGTCTTCGACTGAAATGTAAGCTATTAGTCGGGTAAAGTCCTGCTTGGGCATTTGTGATTCAAAGTTTAGTGTTTAGTAGTAGTAAATTCAACTCTGGCGCTACACCCGATAAAAACCTATGGCTGGCCAGAAAGTTTGCATTCAACTGAATGACGTTTGGCCAGCACATTGCCTCCCAGGCACTAATATTTCTGTGTTTCTGTACCGGAGTTTCCTATCTCTTAATTCAGGTACTTCTCCAATTGCCCTATGATGCTGCGCTAACATCACATGTTAGTGCTCCTACCGTGAATAGAACCAGTGACCAGGCATACCGATGGCGCGCGTGATAATATTTTGGCTAGGCAAGAGGTCAGTAACCTTATAAAAACTTGAATATCTACCTTCTTTTTAATAATCTATATTCCACCTACAGATATTATATTTTGATGTATGTGCTTGGAGAAAAAACTCCAAAAAATGAAAGAATACAGTATATAACTAATTTGCTGAAATCTCATGTAGTGTTAACAAATAGCGCTTCTAAGAAGTAAGTTTCCTGACATGATTGTACTAGTTTTGTTTTTGTTTCAGTGTGTGTGATATTATTAATAATGCATGAAGATGTAATATCACAAATGGAACATATTGCATGTAAGCAAAATCTATTTTCAATTTCACTATACCAAGGGAAAAGGGAACTTGAGCCAGATAACCTCCTGCGTAAGCGTCACTGTTGCATTAGTCGACGCCGGCCAGTATGATTTAGCTTTCTACAAGTATAGATGAGTAGTTAAGTGTTATGCTTGAAAATAAAGAACTCGGTATTAATTCTGAAACACACACTATTTTCTTCCTGTGAAAACATGGCATTAATACATAATGGTGGGTAAATCTGCAGAATCCAAACCTATGGTTAATTGTTAGGCTGCTCAATTTAAAGCTGGGAGTACACCCATAAAAGACAATTCCGTAATGGATACTCGGACACAGCTATGTATAACGATAACATTCATGTTGCAGAGTACCTCTTGCAAGAGGACAGATGAAAAAGTATTCGCGAGGTTAGTGTCAGTCTAGGTTAATGACAGCTTCATAAGAATGTACATGATCATTCGGGAGCCTGCAATGTTTCTGGTCGATGGGTATCCCGATTGTTGAGACCGGAGTAGAAACTGCGCAGATTCGACACTCGAAATCAATTTCAAGACGCTGCTATCTCGGTATAGAGGCTTATTCGAGCAACAAATAATAACTTACCAAGCATGGCTCCTACATATTAGTACGGAAATCAGCAGCCAGTGGTGGAACAGCAGTGGCTCAGTTGTAGAGCGCTTATCTCTGGTACTTGGGTTCCTGATTCGATCTCATCTTTCGCAAAGTGAGTTTGTGGTGAGTGAACATCAATTGCATGAGTTCTCTCATCTCGTCCCATGTTATTCTTCATTCCAGTATTATCAACCATCTCATCACCACCGTCTCGTTCATTCTCTGTGCACATTGTGGGACATTAAAATAAAAGCAAAGGCAACAGCGGTGTAAAAACAAAGGAAGTAGCGGAGTAGTATAGTTGTACAGACTAAAAGGAGACCTGCACGTTTTGTTCTTCAATTCCTTCTTTGTTTCTCTTCGAGTTTAACGTCCCACAATTACACACCTACGCTAAACGAGACGGTGATAATAATGAATGAAATAATGGAATGAAGAAAGTGGGAGGAAAGAGGAAAACTCCGAGAGAAGCCACGAACATGGTATTTATCTACCACAAAGGCCAACCTAAGGAAAGCTGTATTCTTTCTGTTGGTGAAGTATATTTACGGTATTCTGGGATTGTGATGAATAAGTTTGGTGAATTACACACCAAAAGGAGGTACGATGTTATTCTAACGTATTATCCCGACTACGAGACAGTTGCTTACTTACAAACCAATGATCAAGAAAACTAATTAAAAGATCATTGTTGCAACAATCACATACTGCTCACGGAACGAAAAAGAGGTTTAAAACAATATACTGGCAATTATTTTCACATTCATCTTTCTTTGTTTCTTCGTCTAGCAGTGACTTTTATCCTTTCTCAGAACCGAAAAGAGAAGTTTATTGTGCAATTTCAGTATTTGTATGTGTTAGACCATAGAGGTCTGCACGGGCCGGAATTTTTAGCCTGGGCCCCGCCCGGCCTGTGAATTTATAGTGTGAGCCCCGACCTGAGTCCGAAATATGTTTTAGCATTTAGTCCCAAGCCCGGCCCGAGCTTGTGTGGTAATCAAATGAGCCCGAAATAAGCCCGAATTACATAAACTTAATAGTTAACGCAAAATTGTGTTTTTATTTACAGCAATTAAAGATTTAATTTTGCAGTTGTGCTTTAAAAGTTCTCCAGAAAGAACGGTGCAATATATATCGTTGTACAGTATATGTACAAAGTTAGGCCCGAAAAGGCCCGATAAATATGGTTGTATATTTAAAAAATTACGGCCCGAGCCCGGCCCGCGGGCTTGACCCGAGCCCCTGCAGACCTCTACTAGACCAGTAGATAAAAGATTCTCAGTAGATAAATATTTCAAAATGACATGCTTAGTTGTTTTGCGCTCAAAGAAAGGTAAGTAGTTAAACAGAAATTCAATTGAAAAATACCACTATACTATAGGGAAAAGTTAATGAAATCAAAAGCTTAAAATAAAAATTCTCAAAAATTTAGAAACACTCCTCGAAAGTATATAGTTTACCATAAGTATATATTTCGGGTCATTACAAAATACCACTATTTTTATTTTGTACAGTATTGTGGAAACTAAAAGATTATAACGTGTGAATAAATTGTAGTAAAAGTATATTAAAGTCAATCCCTGTTCTCCATGAGACGATCGCCCTTCCCGCTAGTCAAGTGGCTAGCTCGCGCATCTTTGATCCATATGACCCCGAATTCGGTTTTCAGTGGTATAACCTTGAAATTTGAACACATTACGGTAGAGTTTGGATTCTATCTTAAACTGTAGGTCCATGTCTCATACAGCCTCAGTGCTGAAAAGGGACGCTAACCTATAACCAACTATGAGTCGATCAACGCAAGATCCCCTAATCCTGCCATCAATATAAGCTTGAAACTAGTTCAAGGTTCTTACCTGAGGTATGAAAAAAAATTCGAACTGCCACAGTAATACTGTACACAGATTATTTAGATTGTTTATACGGTGTTAGCAAAATTTGTTTCAAGCCCCTACTGAAGAAAAAATAGATACATGTAGCTATCTAGGAGGCCATATCGGTCATATCTCTTCGCAACCAAGTATCTTCCAGGAACCATACGTTTACACATTTCCTATACCACTTAAATAATGAGGAGGGGTTCTGTCTTGTTGTCGCTACAGATTACGAACCATCCACTCACGTCCAACCAATTTCATAAGTGTAATTAATTTATAGACTAGCATAACAACGAGAAGATAAGTCCTCGCTCTATTCGCATTGCAGTATTTTGTAAGTTAATACGAGTGTAAAATTGGTGTTCTGGACGAGAGTCTTAATTCCGGGGCTGTACATTTGCGTTGTTCCCTTTATAGCTTTTGTGATGGCCAAAAACCATATGCGTTGTTGCGTTTGAAGTACCTGTACTTTTTCCTTTTCTGTCATTCCATTCTAACTGTTACTTAAATTATACACAACGGAGGAACGTTAAACTTAAGACTTTATTTGATTTCATTAGATCTACACCGTTATGAAAACCGAAGTATGATGTTATTTTTTTTTAATTAGCAATGAAAGTGCAAATTTACAAAGAAATTCCTATTAATTTGAAAGGCTGCTCTCTTAAAAGTGAAGATCGTATGTCACAATTATACTCTTAGAAGAACATGGTTTGCATAAAGATAATGCTATGAGGAGTATTAACAACACCGAGAAAAAAATCACTATAAAAAATCTTTTCTCTAGAAGAAAGTGTGAGAAGTGTAGCTTTTGAACCGTTTCCGCGGCCGTGTGCGAGTAAAGATAGTGGCTTTGTTCCAAATGGGTTCCCCCTTCGTTGGAAAACCACCCACTAGTGTGACTGTGCTGATAGCGCGGTTACGATCGTATAAATGTCACAGCCACTCCTACAGATCGGTCATTCCAAGAAACTCGGAATCGCTCTTTCTCTCTCTTAAGTTGATCCATGCGATTGCAAGTAGAAGTCTATGTATAGTGTTCCTGCATTTCTGAGGAGATCCGTACCGGTATTACTTGTATGTATATTTGACACAAGTCAAAATTATACATTGATTACAACAGCAATTTTTTTCAGTTGCTCATTTTTTTTATTTGAAAACGTAATTTTTCTTTTTCTGTATCATTTGATCTAATTACGTCGGTGATTATGACATCTCAGAATTTGAGATCAGGAACGTAAAATCAGAAGAGTCACGGTTGCATAATTGGTAAGATGTCAGCCTGCGAACTGGGCTAGTGTAGTAGTGCCGTTTCGTGTTTTGCTATGCTATACAAGACTCTCCAATATAAGTAGAGCTTCAGGTTTTTTAAATTAGTATATTATTATACTATTAATTAAAATGTAAATATGGGCACGATAGGTTGACGTACGTGGTCTCGAATTCGCTCCGCGGTGGCTCAGTGGTATGCCGGTGGGTGTAGCCGAGCGGTCTGAGGCGTTAGGCTGACGATCGTGAGGTGAAGCCCATTGGGGGTTCGAGTCCCTCTGAAGAGCAAGGGTGGAATTTTAACTGTCCTCGATGTTTCTGTGTTCGTGTCCCTGTCGTGTCTAGTAGTCCTGAGAAGTGGTTAAAATAGAAAAAAATAGTCAGGAAGTTTAAAAAAAAAGTGGTAGAGCATTTACCTCTGGTGCATGGGGTCCCTGGTTCGATCCCAGCTCGCGCCAAGTGAACTTTGTAGTGGACAAACACGGTATGTGTGGGTTTTCTCGGGGTTCTCCCATTCACTCCCACTTTCTTTATTTCATTAAATTCTCATCATCACCGTCTCCTTTAGCCTAACCGGTATAACTGTGGAACGTAAAACTGAAATATTTTATGTAATTTAATGTCCGGTTTCTGTTTTTTAAGTTAAACATATGCCCAATTCTCCGTAGATTTGGAGATGGAGAGTGACAGAAAGAAATTGATGATATCCTCTCACTTCTTTGTAGGTGTTTAACAGCCATTTTAGCGCAAACACTACGTAAGACGTAATATAGTTTAACGTCGAACCCACGTGGAAGCTCTATCAAAATACCTGTTCCTTTAAACTTCATATATTTGAATGTTATATTGAATATTTCTCTTCATTTAAAAGCACAGAATGGGTCATTTTTACTTTTGTAAGAATTGAAATATGGGAGAATAAGTTCACTTGTACATATAAAATACACTGTTGTTTGTGAAAATTGCAATGCCAAGAAATGAGAGAATTAGTTCAAATACTCGGAATTTGTATTAGTAGGGCACGAATTATTACGACGTGCGAATTATTACAATTTCAGTGAATCCAACAGTATCCTCGCTTCGGTGCACTGAGGAGTACTGCAAAAGAGCTCTTTACGCAGCACTCAGGGGCAATAGCGTGAACAAATCAACAGGAAAACTATAGGTAAGCGTCACTATGCTTCGTCAACGTCAGAGAACGTAAAATTAAAAGAAAATACTGTTTTCGAACAGTACCGCATGGTCGGCCTCCTGAGAAGGTGGCTTCTCATACTGATAAATGAATGCCCATTCGGTGATGCGTATGTAAAAGCGTGGCCGATTGCATCTTCTTCAATGTTAAACAACGGAGGGGCAAGATAATAGATGCGAACTTATCTGCTCGATGTTTCGAAGCTAACTGCTGAAAGTTGAAATGAAGTCACGCCTGCACTTGCGTCGCCTTCCATTGATCGAGATCCATAAATACTTCAGGCTACAGTATGTGTATAGATACCATCACTAACGTGCTGAGTGGCACACGGTTGCGCTTTCGGAAGAATTTCGATTTAGCCTGACCTACAGCGATGCCCTCATACGCCTAAGAGATCATCGTGATGAGCTTTATCTGTTAGTGTGCCTTGTCGAACATCATAGCAGATGAATGGCAAGTGTTCTGGTACTGGGCACCATGGGGTACAACACACGATCTCGGTCACTACACATTGAGAGCAACTTCAGAAGCGATCGCTACATCAGTGAAATTCCAGAAACCAAGGTCATACTCTTCCTTCGCACACAATTCAGTAGTAAAATGCCCGTCTGTATTCCGGAATGTTCAAGTTTTCTTCAAGAAACGATGAATGCCATTAAATCCCTGAACTACAAGATTGTCTGACGTATCATCCATGAAACATGTGTTACCAGATGACTACGTTCGAACGGCGCCTCATAGTCGGCGTACGGGAAGCCGACTTTAAGTACCGTGTAACTGTTCTGGTATGTGAACTGCTGTGCGTGTGCTGTGCGTGAACTTGGTGCGAGTAGAATGATGCGCATATAGAGCATCACGAACCGCAGCATCGTCCAAAGTGAATCTGGAACATGTGTTATTATTGATTGGTACGCTGTTCGTCACGGTTCTTCAGCATGCAATGTCGATGCCTTGTGCACTCGCATATAAGCAGAGTGACTGGCGATCCTTCAGGAATACACACAACATTTATTCGATTCATGCCACAGTGTTTAAAGACTGACGGCAGCATATGGAGAGTTCACGCCATACTGATTTATCAATGTTAGAGATGTTGAATATTTCTTAAGTTATAATAATATTCTTTATAATTATGAATCAAACCTGTGATACAAATTATATTCTACTTACACGTGTCTTACTTGGTTTTACAATCTTCAAAAACTTCATTGTATATCATCGTAACTACATTGTATACATTTTTACGTCTTCATACATTCACAGGAAATGCTGCTGAAGATATTACTTTTACAGATAATATGATAGCGATATATATTATCAGTTAGGGACAATGGTTTTCAAATTTTCAATTATATATTAAAATGATGGATCTTAGATTCTTCAAGTGTTGGATCTTAGCATCCTCAGTTAGCATAAGCAAAGGTTGTCTTATTTTAGTTTTTATCTATAGGATCATTCACACTGATATGTAAAAGCGGATAATGATGATAAAAGAATCAAGGAGTATAATGTACTTACCGTAAACCGTCTACACCACACTGACAGCCATTTAATATCCCTGATTCTTTTTCCGCTTGGAAGGTGCAATATGATGTCCTCATTCTCAAACTTTCGTAGAACTTGCGGCTCCCTGTTAAAAACATTAAAAAACAGAAGTTATATTTCTACCTATCAATGTATCCTACAGTTATGGTTTCTTTTACACTTGCCTCGCAAAGCTCATATTTCATAGAAATGATTAACATGGTTGATATTAAATTGGTGATTCATTTTTGTACACTTTATTCATAATTTATTCATTGTTTTATTGTACAGCATATTAGCCAACATATTTCATTAACTTATTGGTAAAATTTAATTACATTATCAGTGAAAAAGAAATGAAGGAAGACTGAGAAAAATTTATGGTGATCAAAGTTTTTAAAGTTCTTATATTAATATCTCCGAGATAAATGGGCAAGAAGCAAAAAAATACTTCATGAAACATTGGATCTCATGGCATGATGTAAATTTACTCAACTCGACCACGATACCCAAAAGCGGGTCTCAAATTTAAAATTGCCATTCGCGTGTTTTAATTTTTTTTTTTTTTTTTTTTTGTTTGAGTGACCTATGAAATCTTCAACTATATTTGGCCTCACTATGTAGCACACACTTTTTGCCCATGGCAGTCAACCTGTTGAGACAGAGAACATTTATTTTCATTTTCACTAATCGATAAGAGTTCTTTAATATTGCAACGCACTTTAATACCAATATTGATTGAGACAATGACCATCTACTTAGTGATAAGATGACCTACCTCGATTCAAGAGAACTTTCCCCATTAAACAAGATACGGAATGCATGGGTGCACAAATGATCTCTACTAGTTTATCCAGCCTACGTAAGTGGTTGATATGCATCCAAACTGATCTTTCTACGCTATCCAATAAACAGAATATTGGCCGCTGTATATCAAGATATTGACCAAACCAACCCAGACTGCTAAAGTTTCTGGAACGCTATATCATTTATATAGGACGATTAATACAATGAATTTCTTATTGGCGATTAGCAGAATACATAATCTCTTCGTTGATACATGAGCTTCATAAATGTTGCTATTTAAATTGGGATCTCGGAGAACCTTTGCAGAGTCCAAACCCATATTACATAAACACGACCAATGTCACTAAGCTCTAGCAAGAATTTGAAGAGTCGTTTGTGCGAGTCATGAAGTGGAGGTACAACTTTTCAAGGGCTTAGAATAGCTGCTAATTTGTCACTTTGGATAACTTTATTCGCTGCTATCATCACAAACTGAGCTCAGAGCAAGATAACATTTTTCAAGTCAGTAAGCAGAATTGGGTAGTTCATTGGTTGGAATTGAGCGTCCCTTTTCAGCAGCCAGGCTATGTGAGGCGTAGACTTATAGCTCAAGGCGTAATCCAAACTACATCAATGTGTTCAAATTTCAAGGCTTTCCCACTGTAAATCAAAACTGGGATCAGCCCACTAAAGGCGCACGCACTAGCAACTAGACCAGTGGGTAGTACTCGTGCAGCAGAAGTGGAAGTACACGGATCTCTTATTTCATATACTAGAAAAGTTATCAAACAATGATTGCTTTGGACAATAAGTTTGTAGTTCTTCATTAAATGAGTTGTCTCAACAGCAATTTGGCCATTAGCTGTAATCAGACTGTATTTTTCTGCTTCCTGAATTTGGTAATGGAATACAGTGAAACTGTACTTAACGAATTCCACGATAAAGTAATTTACTTACATGGAGGAGAGATTTTCTCTTACAAGGGTTGTTAATATGTTACATTGCTTTTGAACTATATATATACGATATTCACCTAGGTATAAAATAAAAACTTAAAAAACTATTAACCGACGTTGATGATGAGAATGAATGAAGTAGTAGAATAAGAAAGTGTGAGGAAACAGGAGAACCCCGAGAAAACCCCTCACACAGTGTTTATCCCCTATTAAGCCCACCTGGCACGAGGTACGATGGAATCAAGGACTCAACGCACCAGATGTGAATGTTCTATCACCGAGCAAACGAGATCCCAAACTATATTTCATGTGTGTTAGATTCAAGTATAAGATTTTACAAATTTTTATAGCAAAATTTTAATGCAGAGAACTAATGGAATGTTAAAGACTCGTTATATAGACATTTGTAGACATAATAGTAAAAAGTAAAACAATAATTCTGGACTGCGTGGGAGAACAGTATAAGTAAAATAAAAATACAGGCTTTCGGGATGCTATTTTTTTCTTTTACCAAGCCTAAGTATGAATCACTTATACTAATAGTTACAAGACGCGATTATTCAACTCACGTTTAAAATTGATTTATACCAAGTTAACCGGAGGTGGAACATGACACATAGATCTTCAATTTTGACTTCTCATTTTGGCCAATTTCTGATTTGTACTCTTTCTCCTGCGCAGTCTAGAATTAGCCATATGGAATTTCCGAGACTTCAGAAAGAAATGACCGAAGGAGAGGAGCGAATATTTTTAAAATATCTTAAATCCAAAAGCCAAGTCTGCGAAAACACTATATCCTATTAGGTATTCATACACAATAAGGTTATATATTCCACTGTCCATCTGCATCTATAATATATGAGTGATAATTATAAGTATTTCCAATCCTAAAAGATAAATGGAAGATATAAAAAAGAAACTAAAACACTGTGTTTTTGGTATTACCACATTGAAACATCATAAATTCTGTCAAAAATATTTTTCCATTTCAGCGTCGGACACATTCAACTGAGTAAATATTTCATTTTATGGAATTTGGCACGACAACTAATGTAACTATGTTTTCATTTTGCACAAGTTTCCGCTACACTCAAGTGCTGCTACTATACTACATAATATGAGACTTGTTGGGCACACTACCTTATATTGTATACTTGCAATGGAATCTCGATACTCGTACCACTGATCAAGAAAAGTGCAAATTTCTCATTACTTCTAGTATTGATTATCACATTCGCAGATTATCTACAAATGTATTATCACAACTCTCTCAAAAGCCATTAGTTGGAAACAACTAGATGCGTTCACTATGAATAGTTATATTGAATGCATCACGGAATAGGTCCGTTCGACTGGAAGAAATTCGTAGCAATACATGCAACATGACAATTACTCCAGGCTATTTGATGTATTGTTGACTACGATATGTCAGTTTACATTACCATAGGACCATAAAAAAGCAACTTTTCATCTACGTTTTTCATATCCGTCCAGTGAATTTTGAATCCACCACAAAAACATTGATATTTTTCAGAAGATTGTAAAGAAGTATCTATATACGAGGCGGTTCAAAAAGTGTCCACGTGGAAATCGTTAGTTTTACGTAGGATCATAAATTAATGTTAGTTGCTTACGTATAACCTTGATGTTAAGTGCAAAATATGTCTGCAGTGCAATAACTACTCTTTTCTTTACAGGTGTTGAATAAATGAAGGTACAAGATTGGACAAAGAGGAATACAGAGTAGATATCCGATTCCTCTTTCTGCAAGGCAAAGTTCTCAAACAAATTCATGAGAAAATTTTGTAGTATATGGTAAAGAATGTCCTTCATATAGTGTCGTTACTTCAAATTTGGTCGCACGAACATAAGGAATGAAGAAAAATGTGCTAGACCGTCAACAGCAATGAATGACGAGATGATTCGAAAAGTTAAAACCCTTGTAAGCACAGATCGCCGGATATTCGTCAAAGAAATATGCCAGGACGTTCATCTAGGTAGGCTCCTTGGAAATATTCATACCTGATCACCTACATACGTTAAAGGTGTCTGCGTGATGGATTCCGCGTCTGCTGATACCATTCCAAAAACACCAAGGGTTGGAGTACTCAAGGTAATTGTCGGATCTCGCTAATCAGGATACAGATTTGTTTTTATTTTTCCTCGTAGTGGCAATAGATGAGAGGCGTATACATCACATTGATCCGGAAAGCAAAGAGAGTTGAAAACAAAGGAAGTATTGTGACTCCCGGCCCCTAGAAATGCGAAACACCAAATGTCTGTTAAGAAGGTTATGTTACATTTTTTTTGAGGGGGGATAAACGTGATGTTATCTTCTCAATTATTTGTCAAAAAAAAAAAAAAACACAATTACTAAGGAACATTACACAAATCTTCTGCCAAGTTGCATGACAAAATTAAACATTACAGACGGAATATGCTTTCCAAAGGTGTGTTCATCCTACATGACAATGTCCTGTCCATGCATCCCACTTTGCTTTTGTCAGAGCATGTCAGTGTGATTATGATATTTTGCGCATCCTCCACATTCCCTAGATATTATACCTTCTGACTTCTTCCTCTTCCCTTATATGAAAATGTTTTTGAGAGGCAAGCATTTTCAAGATGACAATGACGACATTTGCGCGACAGAGGTCTGGATAAATGCCCAATACTCACAGTTTTACAAAGATGGCATTTACAAGCATTTGCAACGGTAGGGAAAATGTGTAACTTTGGGTGTTGAGTATGTAGAAAAGATATAATATTTCTGCCAAGTTTTAACTTTTTCTGCCTATCTAAACTAGGTGAATATGGAAAGTTTTTGAACCTCTAGTAGGCCTATAATGTTCAAGCCAATTTCAATACAATGTTCTGCGACCTAAAAATAGTATAACACACTTTTACATAAGAAAGCACTATCCCTCCACGCTGCTCTATTGTAGTGCACGTGCCTTTGATGCATAAGACTTTGAGTTCGATTCCCGATGGAAGAGCATCAAACGTGCTACAGGGACTCAAATTTCTCTTTAAACTGAAAATTTCGTCCTATATAGTATCGTTGCTAACAAAAGACAGAAATAAAAGTCAATCAGTAATAGAAAACCAGGATTTGTTTAGAGAATATAAACAAATTTTATCGATTGCCTGTTCAAGTATGATGGCATTAGCATTTAGAAATATATTGTGTTTATTTATTTCGTTTCATTCCTTTGGATGAAGCAACTGCCTTTTGAACATTTAATTGTAAGTTTAATAAGTGTTCTTGCTCTCGTTCTTGTTTTGATAATTTTTTGATTATTTTATTGCAAAATAATCAAAAGTGAAAAAAATCAACATTGAAACTAATTTTATATTAGTTTGGTACAAATATTTGGAGCTGTTTGATAGTAATTTGGAGAAGTTTACTGGCAGATTTGTGACTATGGACAAGACATGGATACACCGGAACCGTAACAACAATCGAAGCAATGGAAATGATCTGGACATTCTGTCTCAAAGAAAGTCAAACAAGTTTTGTCGGCAAAGAAGACTATGCCATCATTTTTGGGGGGATGGTAGGGCATTATCTTGATTGATTTCTTGGAAAAGGGAAAAACTTTCAATGCTGAATACTACTGCACCCTTCTGCGACGTTTGTATGAGGAACTCAGAACTAAAAGGCCAGGAATGCTGTGGAAAAGGTATTATTTTCAGCAGGACAATGCGCGCGTTCACACGTCCCTTGCATCCATGGCAGAAATTCATTTCTGTTGCCGCCTGATCTGGTCCTCTCGAACTTTCACTTGTTTAGAAACCTGAAAAAGTTTTGGAGGGGTCAGCGATTTTCTTCGGATGCAGAAGTGAAAAAGCTGTAATGGGATATTTTACAGGGTTCGAGGGATCATTTTTTAAAAGTGGTATAGTAGCGTTACCGGAGCGTTGGTGTAAGTGAATTTCGGTCGAGAAGAATCACGTGGAAAAATAAAACATAACTTATCCAAATATTTTCTAATTTTGTAGGTCACACCACGAAGTTTCCAATCCATCCTCGTATGAACCAAATTACACAATTAAAACGGGAAAATATTTAAACACTAAACACTTTTAATTTGAAATAGTTAAATCCCACACAAGGAAGTTATTTTCCAGAGGTTATTTATACAACTCCCACACGTCTGGAACGAAATCCAGCCAAATACTCTCAATCACTGATCCCGTTCACCTTTCCTCACATGTTCTCTCTGACGTATCCACCCACGCATGACCATAAAATTATCGGAGAGAAACCTCATTCATCTTCCTTTCTGCCAAATCATTCCGAGTGTACTGGTATTTTTTTTAAAAAAACATTTTTATCATTAAAACTGCAGCATGTTGCTTACTGTTTCATCCAAAGAGTTTAAATCCTACGTAAAAGTTTCGCTTTTTCACATTTTCCTGCCGGTGCGTAGGAGGTGTTGAAGAAAAGGAAACAAATGGAAAGGAATGTTTGGAGTGCTGTTCGCTTTATTAATTTACAAAGAGACTATGGGTAATCGTCAAACAGGTGTTTCCAGCAGGGTAAAGCACTAATGAACAGATTAATGTTCAAAAGTTTTCATGTTTGTACTCTGATATCAATTGATTATTTTGAAAGTGATTTCGCAGGTTAAACCTAAAATAACTTAATTTATTTCTGGTTGTCCCTTATGTAGGCGTACAGTAAATATGAAAAAGGCAATTCTGATATTTTGAAGCTTAGCAAGAAGGTAACATGTTTATTTTGTCGTACTAGTAGATGGAGGAAGTCACGGTGGCCCTGTTGTAGCCCTCCCCGTTGGTCTAGTGGCTAACACGTGCACGGGTTCGATTCCCAGTACGAGGGCTCTTGGAATTACAAATGTCCTCGATGTTTGTGTGTGCGTGTCCCTTTCGTTATCGGTTACTGAAAAAACGAGAAAAAATTAGTCAAATGTAGTAAAACAGAGATAATTAGGTGAAAACAAGTTATTTTAGGGACGTTTGGTAAATCAGTTAACTTAAAAAAGTGGGAGGGATTACCTCTGTTGCGTAGATTTCTGGTTCCATCCCCAGCCAAGTAAGTTTGTGGTGGACAACACTGTGTCAGTGAGTTTTCTCAGTGCACTTCTGTTTCCTCCCACTTTCTCATTCTACCAATTCATTAACTTGCCTTCATCATCAACTTTCTTAGCCTACAGGATATAAACTTTGGACGTTAAACTGAAATATCCAATTTTTTTCATACTAGTAGCTTGCTCAGTGGTAGAGCGTTCACTTCTTGTGCATGGGGTCCCGGGTTCAAACCCTGCTCCCACTAAGTGAACTTTATGGTGGACAAACACCGTGTTCATGGGTTTCCTCGGGCTTTTTTCGTTTCCTCCCACTTTCTTCATTCACCATTTCATTCATTTCTCATCTTCACCGTCTCCTTTAGCCTAGCCGGCATAACCGTGGGACGTAAAACTCTAAAATTTCATTTTCATTTTTACAACATTGGAATGATAATATACACACCACTTGCAAATTTGTTGATTTCCTGGTACAACAAGGTATGGGTTGCTTATTTTATTTAAAATACAATGAGTTATTTATATTTCTTGAAAAAAAAATACCATAATTTCAGAGATAAGAGTCGTAGTTACAAACCCAAAGTTTTATGTAAGTAAATTCTATTTTCCATCATGTTTACGTAATATGAATTGAAAAGTTATCATTTACCAAAGGACAAGCTGGAAGTTAAAATTTGTTACATAGTGAAATGCAAATAAGATGTCAAATCCACCCTTCTGGCTCAGGCGAAGAAGACATTCGAAAGAAAACAAAAACTTCTATCCAGAGAATTTGACATTGAACTGGAGAAAAGACAGATGAACGCTTATACAGGCAGTGGTGTTGTATGCATGTGAGGCATGAATACTAGAAGAAGAGGAAAAATTGAGATTAGAAGTCCTCAAAATGTGATAGAACAGGAGGACGTTGAAAGACAAATGGATAAGGTATCAAATAAGAGTTGAAAATGGTAGAAATGAAAAGGAGAACACTGAAGTTTAGGTCTTAAAAAAGGCATTTTTGCTGTATCGCCGGACCACACGAAAATCGAAAAAAAGGTATCAAAATGTACCAACTTAGGTTAGATTAGATTATATTAGGTTAGGTTAATTTGTTACCACACCTACAACGAAATACTCATACAATTCCAACAACTAACGATAGTTATACTTGTATAATTCAGTAACACAAATACTATATGTCACCTTGACATATACGCACCATTCCCACACTGCCTTTTCTGCCACTAAATCATAACAAGTGTACTTCTCCGTCAAATAGTCCCTTCCGCCTGCGCTTTAAACATAAAAAACAATCACCTTCTTAACTTCAACTATACTCTTCACCTGACTTTCACTCACTCGTGAAACCAAAATAAGTTTTCCAATTCACCCTGTAAATTTCCTAAAATTGGTCGGGCGATACAGCAGTTAACTCTCCCCCCCCCAAAAAAAAACATAGAATGATCAGACACATTTTGAGACATACAGGAATCACGCTATTGGCTATGGCAAAGTGTTCTACACGAGACTAGATTTAGGTCTGTCTTGTCTTGAAAGGTACATAGTTCTATATCAGTTTGAAGAACTCCGTCTCGTCTCGTCTCGTGGGGGACACTATTATGAACAGAATGAGAAAAGGAAAAGTACATAGAGGAGGGCCACAATTGAAGTATGACGGCCAAATAATACAAGACGTAGAGAAAAAAAGTTACGTAAGAAATGAAAAGTCTTGCTCAGGATAGAGAACAGTGGAATGTTGCGTCAAACCAATCGAGAGATCACTGACCAGAGAAGGAGTAGAAGTCAATATTGAATGATATTGGATTCAGTACGGAGCGATAAAGTCAAATAACCAGTAGCGTGTGATATAATGCATAATTAATATCACTTAAATACCTTCTCATTGATTTTTTAAACTAGATTTAAAAATTATACACATGGTGAAAGAACTGATTTATTAAACGTAAATAAAACTTCCCAAAGTTAATAAATAAACAATATCAACAGCCACCTTTCACCCCAACACTTTCTTCAAGGCAAAATCAGAGTAAATGCATTTGAAAACACGGCGCTTATAAATTACTACATTCTATTAAGATACAATAGGCAGGGCCGTCGCGTGGCCGGGGCGAGAATTCCCAGGCATACCCCATCCAGTGTGTTATGAAAAACAACCAAAGTTTATTCTGTACTCTGGACGTAGCCAGAATTTCGATCCCCCTCGAGTACCCCTCGAAACCTTTTGTAATAATTAAGTCTTAAATTGCATTGTAATTCCTTTTTAAAAACTGTTTCCAGTTTAAAGCAATATAGGATAGCCTAAATTTGAATTTTAATGAGATTTCTTTTTCCATTTTAGTGGGGAAGGACCCTTGAGTCCCCATCATGGCTACGTCCCTGATAGTTAATAAACACAGTTGTTATATGAGTTTAGCAGAGAATTGAAGGATTGTAAAGATATTTATTCTGTTATTGATTGGAAAGTACGTGCGAAGTTGTATTTGTGATGCTAACCGGTTATTATCAAGTGGTGTCAAAATAAGCAGATAATTGTAGTATTGCAGTTATTGTAGTATTACTTGGGCATTTCTTGGCTGGAATAGGAATAAAGAAATGTTATTCTACTACTATGCATTCTACTGACGACGAATTCTACTGAAGATTCTTCAGTTAGTACCAAACTGTCATACGGATAAGAAGCAAGTAGTAGCAGATCTTGTTCAGTTTTCCACGATAAAATCTCTTCTCATAGAGGGCTGCAGAGAGTTCCAGTTGGTTAATCCTAGACGATGTTTTACATTACCGATAATTTTATTTAGCCATGGCCTGAACATTATTAAAATATCAAAATGAATATTATTTTTTAAAAAAAATATCATTCATTAACATAATCTAAATTCCTGGAATTTTGTGTAGACCCGGCGCCCTCTGGTCGCGGCGCCTGGAGCGATCGCTCCGGTCGCTTTACCCATGCGACGGCCCTGACGATAGGCTTAGGTGCCTTTTCCACAGTGCATCTGATCTGCTTTAAGAAGAGAATTATCGTCAGCAAGTGTCTCAAATTCATTTAGTATAATTGGAAACACCATATTTTGTACGTACATTTTCTGTAACTCAGAGTTTAAAGAGCTTTTTACTTCTGCACTTGACAAGCTCTGCTTAAGATAAATTTGTTTACAATATTGTATGTATAAAAAAAAATTATAGCATATGAAGATTCACTAGACCTCTCTTTCTTTTATTTCTTGTTTCCAAACTCAATTTTTGGCCGAGGATAAGTTCCGTTTCTCACTCAAACATTTCTTTCTCCCATTTTACTTGTCTAATTATTTCAGTATAACTGCTTATAACAAGAGAGATGGTTTCAGAGAACATAATGTCTTTCCGAAATCACAGTTAATAAACAAAATGTTCTAAAAAGAAACGCCTATGATATTATATTCTGAACAATCTTGAAGTTAATAATAGGAGTTTGATGCGTTACTCTGCAATTTAGAGTATTTTATTTTCAACTAGCCAATGTATGACGTAGGAGGTCAGTCTGAGAAAAGCAGACAGAAATACAAGAGAAAGTGTTGACAGTGAACATGTAATTATGGATTCACGATCATGGAGCTTTCCAAACCATTGACTACGCTGTCGATGCTCTCATTTGCCTGTCTCATTGTCTTTTAACAATGTCATGTTACATGCAGGTTCCTTCCTCTTCCGTGTCACTTACTAAAAGCGTAACAGCAAGCTGTGACGTCAAAGAGCATACAAAATTGAAAATGAAAGATTTAGAAATATAAATAAACGAGGGAGCTGAAACCTAATAAGGGTCAATTGAATGATACGTGTATATACTTTGTATGTTACTTTGTATATACAAGCAGTAAAGATATTTCTTGTTTTCCTCCTTATACTTAAAAAATAAAACTGAGAACGGAAATTGGTACACTTTCTGGTGTTTACTTGTTGATTAATTTTAAACGTTCAGATTTCATAATTACCACCCTCGACTCTTTAGAGAGAATAATAGAGATCAAAGAAAATATGATTCTCTGTCGTTTGTGACAGATAAAATTGACAACCACAAAGTACGAGAATATCGAAAAGTAGGCTATTCTTTTGAGAGTAGACAATCTCATCTTATTCCAGGAGATCAGATTATATTCTTTCCTCTCTCTTTTTCTTAGTCTATGATTTGGAAGAAGCTCAGCTAAACACTGATGACATGGTGGAAGGTTTTGCGCGTTGGAGCAGGGGAAAGGCGGGCGTAAAGGGAGAAATTCCTGGAGATCGAGAGGAAACGAGAACTGACAGAAGGTCCTTCGCCCTTTCGTCAAGAGATGGCTTTCTTGTCAGACACTTTGCGGAGGGGTCACGTGATCGATCTTGTTTACTTGTTCTTTGTGTCTCATCGCACTGTCTTCAGGGAGATCTTTCGTTTTCTTTCTCTCCAACTCCAGCATCATTTCATGAGCGCTGAAGCAACGTGATGGATGACCTTCCCAATACATCACTTGACTCCTTGGAAAAAGAGAGGTGACACTGACCTGATCTATCAAGCCACAAGATCCAATGAGGTAAACGGATTATATAAAAAGATTATTCCGATTAATTTTTTTTACTCCAACTAGCCTAAGAAAAGAGTACTTGTTTTCGTTTCCTTTACATTTAGGTAAAACCATAGCATATGATAAAGCATGACTTCAAGAAATTTGGAGCTTCAATCAATATGATACTTTCTTTAGGAGTTATAGAACCCGAAAACATTTTTTCGAAACTTTTAAGAAAGTGTAAACGGTTATATATATATATATATATATATATATATATATATATATATATATATATATATATATATATACTGTTACACAGTTGTGCCTCGAAGTCCTAAGCCGGACTCACATTATGGGGCGAGACGCCCGCGCTTTTCAAATTGTGTGTGTAGTAAGGAAAAGAGAGATAGGGAGAACGGAGTCAGTTGAGGTTTAAATTGGTTTAGCAACCTGATGCCTCATTGACACCAATCCACACGCATGTATTAGTGGTATGACCCTAGCTTTGATTTTACTCAGATCACAGAGCTGGGTCCTAGATGCAATATTTAGGGAATACTACGAAAGCAATAAATACATGAAATCTAATATGTAGTTAGAACTAGGTGTAAAATAGAAACTGTAAAAATAAATGTAAAATAAATGTAAAATAGGAATTTCAATCCCGGCGTGATAGAGAAAAATCATAGAAAAACTAGAAGTCTTAACCACTATTGAGCATGCGCGTGAAGAAGTCTCTCCCATGCTCGATGAGGCTCGTGACGTCGCCTTCGAGCTACGTCAGAAAAGGCAGAAATGCGTGGGACGAAACGCCTTTATAAACGAGGCTTGTCCGCCGCTCCGGTGGATTCTACGGACGACAGTCGACGAGTGTGTGTGCTCTCCAGTCCCGGACGCTTTGTAGAACAACAGGTATGTGATTATTTTTTCTAAGTTCCCCCTCTAACCCGGGATGAGTACTTTGAGATTTGTAGTAGCACTTTGTGAATGTTTAGTGACGAATACGAAGTCCCTTCAATCGGAGACCAAATTCCCTCTTCGAGAATTAACATTTTCCCCCTTCGGGCCAATGCAAGTTGCGATGTACGAAGTTCACTATTTTCAATAAATCGCGGTTTAGCATAAAAACCTTCTAGCACCCATTGAGTATTATAGGGGTTGTGCTCCCACTTAAGTGATGTAGTAAAAACTTCCAAGTTGTAATTCCAAGTAACCGATTTTGTTAAATTCATCTGTATTTTTATTTTTTAAATTTTTTTAAATAAAACGAAAAGTTGAATGGTCTCTTTGATTTAGTCAAGCTATCCCACCTAATTAGATTCAACTCACAGTCTCCATGTGTTACCTGGGTTTCGATTTCCAGTACCAAGCTCTACCACTGTTAGTGAGCTTTCTCATCACCTTCGAACCAGTAAGCCAAAGACGTTGTCGGGACCGAGGCTAAAAGGGAGTTGGACTCCGAACCAACTTTGTATTACTGGGTGGAGAGTGAAGAAGTGATCTCAATTACGATTTCACAAAAGAAAGTGTACACAATTGCTACGCCAATCCCAGAACCAAAACATCATATAACAATATATATATATATATATATATATATATATATATATATATATATATATATATATATATATATGTGTGTGTGTGTGTGTGTGTATATGTATCTTCCCAATCTGTAAACTTCCAATGTCATACTCTTAATTTTTCTAACTTGTAATTTGATGTCGTCATTAGAATTTGTAATATTTAACTTTACACGTTTGCCGCGCGAATGATAGAGTTTTTTTGTTATACGCTGTTGTTACATTACTGTTAAACAGGAAATTTCAAACTGTTATAAAAGTGTGACACTCTCATGAGACCGGCTTAGTGCTTGGCAACTAAACATTAACACTTTCCATGAAATGACACAAGCCTAATTTGAGTGGCTATCAATTGGCGTGTTCAAGCGAAAGCTACACTTTATTCACTGTACTTTTTTTTTTATACTAGGAGTTGAGTTCCAATGTGCTGACAAAGTTAATCAAGCCAGACTACAATTTTAAAATAGTTTGAATGATTTTTGTCGAAACTTTTCAGACCGTTTTTAAGAACATTTTGAATGTATCGAAACCTGTCATCTGGAGCTAAAAACGAAGTACATAACTTTTTGTTTGAATATTTGAGAGTTCGAGTCAGAAACATAAATACCATTACATTTTGAGCTCAGGCTAAAACTCAGGATTATAAATATGTAATCTCCCAGCATTTTTAAGGTATGGCTAGCGGAAACCTCAACTAGTTATTGTGTATTTATCAAAAAATCTGTGTTATATATACCTAGGTACAACAACACGAATTATGCCAGTGTCTTTTACATATTGGTTATTTAAGAAATACGTTAATATGAAGGTTTTCATTTTCTCTCAACTAATATTATATTTCATGGTAGGTCATAGTCAGGGATTAACTTCAGGAGGAAGTCTTCGAGAGGCTGAACCTTGCACCAATTTTAGGAAATCCACTTACACAAAATCATTCAGTTAAAATTAGTATCTCAAATATTTATGTATATATACAGGGTGTCCCATAATTATGTATATGACGTTTCAAAGACTTCAATAAAGAAACTAGCAATATAACTTGAACGTAAAATTGAACATAAACACATTACTCACATATCTTTCCTTACAAGGATTTTAATCTCCGTTCTCTATGGGATGGTCCACCAATGAATCGATACATGCCTGGAGACGAAGAGCAACCATCCAAATCGATACATGCCTGGAGACGAAGAGCAACCATCCAAATCGATACATGCCTAGAGACGAAGAGCAACCATCCAAATCGATACATGCCTGGAGACGAAGAGCAACCATCCAAATCGATACATGCCTGGAGACGAAGAGCAACCATCCAAATAGATACATGCCTGGAGACGAAGAGCAACCATCCAAATCGATACATACCTGGAGACGAAGAGCAACCATCCAAATCTATACATGCCTGGAGACGAAGAGCAACCATCCACATCTATACATGCCTGGAGACGAAGAGCAACCATCCAAATCGATACATGCCTGGACACGAAGAGCAACCATCCAAATCTATACATGCCTGGACACGAAGAGCAACCATCCAAATCTATACATGTCTGGAGACGGAGAGCAACCATCCAAATCGATACATGCCTGGAGACGAAGAGCAACCACCCAAATTTATACATGCCTGGAGACGAAGAGCAACCATCCAAATCTATACATGCCTGGAGACGAAGAGCAACCATCCAAATCGATACATGCCTGGAGACGAAGAGCAACCATCCAAATCGATACGTGACTGGAGACGAAGAGCAACCATCCAAATCGATACATACCTGGAGACGAAGAGCAACCATCCAAATCTATACATGACTGGAGACGAAGAGCAACCATCCAAATCGATACATGCCTGGAGACGAAGAGCAACCATCCAAATCGATACATACCTGGAGACGAAGAGCAACCATCCAAATCGATACATGCCTGGAGACGAAGAACAACCATCCAAATCTATACATGCCTGGAGACGAAGAGCAACCATCCAAATCGATACATGCCTGGAGACGAAGAGCAACCATCCAAATTTATACATGCCTGGAGACGAAGAGCAACCATCCAAATCGATACATGCCTGGAGACGAAGAACAACCATCCAAATCTATACATGCCTGGAGACGAAGAGCAACCATCCAAATCGATACATGCCTGGAGACGAAGAGCAACCATCCAAATTTATACATGCCTGGAGACGAAGAGCAACCATCCAAATCGATACATGCCTGGAGACGAAGAGCAACATTTTCACCCGTAGGTTCGACCAAATTGCGCAATGTTGATACACTCTGTCTTTTAAAACATCCCATAAGAAAAAGTCAAGTGGTGTAAAATCGGGGAGCTCGAGCTGGCCACTTGAAAGACCCAGTAGACCGATCCAGCGATTCGGGAATTTTTTCCTTCAGACTCTGTAGCACTGGTATAGCATAATGTGGCGGTGCACATCTTGTTACCACCACATGTCATTAATGTTCACAGTATTGCCATACCGAAACTTTGTCCAGAATTACAAATACTACAGTCAGCCGAATATCATATGCACAATTATGAGCCACCGTGTATAACTAACAGTGTCACAGTATATATATATATCACGTAAAGGAGTTTGGTTTGTTACAAATATAACGTGAAAATTAATTACAACTCTTGGCGTGATATAGTGGTAATAGATTTCTACCACTACCAGTTCTAGTGGAGAGGTTAGAGTGGAGATGGAATATGTTCTTGAGTTGTTTAATAGATTGAAAAAAAAAGTTGAGCGATCAATGATAAGACAGGAAGTGGTTGATTTTTGCAACTTTCGGTTTGAATAAAGGGTTGAGAGAAAAGATGGTACCTATTCCTAGAATGCTAGATCGATTTTAAAATATTACCCGTTTCTTGCTGTTATTTTTATTGCTCTAAAAAATCAACATTGAAACCGGAAGTTGTTTGGATTCCTATCCACCATAATTCTTCCAGTATTTCTTGAGATTTTGTGTCTACCGGACGGACACACCGAGACAGAGCAAATATCTAAACTCCATAAAGGTACGTATTTTGTAGTAATAATTATCTGTAACAACAGCATTTAGTGGTTGGTGTTCGATGCTTAATTCCTTTTGAGTCCCTTCATTTGCTTCATACATATATACGGTATTAATTTAATATTTTAATACATTAAAGTCTAGTGCTAGGGTAGGGTTACTGATTTAAGCTATCTTCAAGTGTCAAAACATCATTAAGTTGAGTACTTCCACTTCCACCACCACATTAGAATTTAATATTTGATATAAAACATAAATACGAGTAATCACAGTATAAACAACAAAATAAAACAATTTAGTTGATTAGTACTATAAAATAAAAACACCAGTAGTTAAGTACAAAAACTCAATTAAAACAGCATCGTTAGAAAATACTGCAGTATTTCCTCAAAACAGGTACTTCCTTGTTTTCGTTCTCTCGCTCTTTCTTATCTGCCGTTCCCAGTGTTTCCAAGAAGACTGAGCCTTGAAGGAAACTGCCTTTAGAAAATGTACTGTATTGAATAGTACATAGAGTACGCCTCTATCCACTTTGTTTTCTCAAGTTCACTAATTGCCCTTCAATACTAATAAATCATAAGGATTCTTTGTATTTCGATTCACTTGACTACTGTACTCCATGATCAAATAAGAGGGCACCGAAGCAATGAAAATATTTTAATAACTTTTCAACGTACACGAGTGGAAGGTAATCTTCTTTTAACGATAGTACATCACTAATAAAAAAAAATTACTTCTTCAAATTGAACTTTTTTTGAAAATTATTGGACACGTATGTGTTTTCCTTTGGTTTTAAAGCATGTCTATCATTTTTATTTTATTATAAGAATACAGTGTCAACTAATAGTATATGTACAAACTTTGTATGTTCTTTATCCTGATTGCCATGGTACGGTCACAAGCAACAGTGTATACTTATAACAAGTCCTTTTCTCAATTAGCTATGGAACACTTATATCTATTAGAACACATTTTGATTGATGTAAAAAAAAAACAACATTTTCTGTTGGTTACCAGAGATTATCTTTCTATTTTAAATTGGTCAATTAATTTATTTTGAAGTTCTTTGTCAAAGAAAATCTAGAGAAGAACACGAATGCGTTTATGTTGAATACTTGTCAAAATGCACCCTATTACACTCAATGACATTTAACACTACCAAAAATGCTTGCACACAAGAAAACCGGTTTCTGCCCAAAGTATGTCCCCTATGAAGACTTAATAACGAATTTTAATTTTCAAACATTAGAGAAAAAGGAGATGGGTTTTTGATTTGTTGTTCTCACATAAATTATTAAACGGTAAAATTGATTGTCCAGAATTAGTTTCAAAAGTATTATTACGTGTCCCAACAGGTAAGACTAGAACAACAAACACCGGGACATTCTATTGTAGTAAAGCAGAAACTAACATATTATCTAAGTCTCCTCTGTGGAGAATGTGTGCTTCAAATAACGAAATGGTTAGATATCATGTAGTAGATGTGTTTAGTATGTCAGAAAACAAGTTCAAAAGAATAATCAAGCAATAATTTATGTATAATAGTGTATGTTAAATAATAGTGTTATGTATATGACACTATAACTGGGCATTAAGCCTGTTGTGTTATCCTTATGAAATAAATAAATAAATATTGTTAATATTTAACGGAGTGGGTTGGGGGAGGGGCAAGAGGAAGTGTTCAAAGATCTATAAATATATATATTAGGGCTACCAACTAACCTAGTGTGAGCGGGATCAGCCAGGAATACAAATCTTGCCTCAGAAAAATTATGTTGTTCAGTGAGACGGTTAAAATCGCGGAATTACATTTTCTGTCTGTTGAGTAATGAATACATGATACATTGACTACAAAAATAAATAAATAAATGCAAGTTTGTAACTGTCGTCAACGCAAATGAGGAAAGATACCGATTTAAAAATTCAACTGCGGTAATGACAACTAACTTTTAAAGCAGCAGTTGTTTTAAGTAGGATAAACAATTCAATTGGTGTTCTTGTCTTTTTCGTGTATGTTCATGGAGTTTCTTCTGTTGTTTGCGCTGAAAATTCCTTGAAAAGAAGATATTCCAAAAAATTGACTTGATTCGACTATTTTTAGCTGGGCCAAAATTTTATTTATTTTTTCCTGTTTGATAATGGTACTTTTGCGAAATTTAATTTTTTTAAATAGAAGGTTTTGTCTCATACTGTTTGTTGTATGCTGTAAAAATAGAAATTACAGAACTGGAAGCTATAAAAATATTAATGGCAATTAAAATCTAGCTTTAAATATATACAGATCTGTCTGGTAACAGGTTGATTCTCAAGTTACCGGCAAATAAATGAAGTGTGCAATAGCTTATCGTCAAATATTTGTCCCGGATTGGTTCACTGATAATTGGGAACCCTTTACATATACCAATCCATATCTGAATAAATTGATATGAATGAATATAAATTAGGAGACTCAAGAATTTTTTTTCTTTTCAAACGCAAAAATTGATTCTGTATGATAACCAAGCCCCCTATTAAAATGAAACTAATATTAAATCATATGCTGCTAAACTTTGCACTAGTACACACAGTATGGTTAATGCTCATAATGGTAGTCAGTTAACTTGAAAATATCTGTGAATACTTTTAAAGATCCCAGGCATTGCAACAAACAAAAAGTTATTAGTATACAATTCCTTTTGAGACTATCTATGTATTAATTAAAAACAGAACTGCAAATACAAATGTTCAGACCTGTTTCATGCAATCAGTAGCAATCAATTTTTGTTTGTTTACTTAGTTATTTCTTAAAGCATAGGAACCCTTTTTCTGCACCCAGGCTATATGACGCGTCAAGTAGACTTTGTTCATCTTACAAGGAGAAGACAGACTTTGGTAAGTGAAATTCCGAGCCACCTTTTGCGAGGTGGTAGTGCGCATCTAAACAGTTAATATTACAAACTGGGAGAGCGCAATGGGCAAAAATAACGGAGAAAACCGTCTTCAAAAAGTTTTCTACTTGCCATATATTCTGTACGACGCGTAAGTTTATCAAGTAACGAGGTGGCAGGGTGAGTAAAGTATGCGACACATAATCAAGGGGTGCCGGGTTCGATTCCCGTTGGAGTCGATCTTTGTTTTGTTTTCTGCTTCAACCAATAAAGTAGCCATTTGTAACTATAAGTAAAATATTAATTTACCATGTATTTATAATGAATAAAACAACAGCAATTTTCAAATCACTTGTAAAATCTTTCAGTGTTTCAAGTTAACTAGCAAGAAAATTTAATCTATTCCGTAAATATACTGATATCATGAGTTGTATTATGGTTACGATAGTCAACGGCGCCGATTTCTCTGTAAATTTAGGGGCATTCATAAAAAATACATGCAACAATACATGTAACAATAAAAATACAAATAAAAATACACAATCATAAAAATACATGGGGCCCACATGACCTTTGAGGGGCCCAGCCTCTCCCTAGCAGAATCGGCGCCCTTGACGACAGTCGTTGTGTAATAAATGTTCTTGACGCTTCGTGTATACATCTGTTGACAGTGTGCGAATTACAAATGAGTTGAGGGGGAAACCCCTTTGCTAATACTGGATGTTGCTTTAACCAAAGGAGATTTCCCCCTCATTCCCCTTGTAATTCTCATACTGTCAACATATGTAGACACGAAGCTTCAAGAATATTTTTTCACAACGACTGCAGTAACAATAATATTTACGGAAGAGATTAAATTTTGTTTCTAGTTAACATGGAACATTGAAAGATTTTGCAAGTGATTGAAAATTTCTATTGTTTTAATTCATTATAAACATATGGTGAATTAATATTTTACTTATATTTACAAATGGCCACTTTATTGGTTGAAGCAAAAAAAAAAAAAAAATAGCTTGACTCGTATGGGGATCGAACCTGGAACCCTTTGTATTTAAATCGAGGATTCTTCTCACTCTGCCACGCCATCACTTGATAAGTTTGCGCGTCGTACGATAATGCATCGAGTAGAAAACTTTAAACGGTTTTTCTCCGTTATTTTTGCACATTGCGCTCTCCCAGTTTGTAATATTAACCCTTTAAATGTGCACTAGCACCTCACAAAAAATGGCCCCGAAGTTCACTTACCAAAGTCTGCCTTCTCCATGTTAGACATATTTCATCTTTAAGATCACTGCCCAAGTATTGTAAATAACTCTTATAAAGTGAAACGCTATATATTAACTTTTCCACGTACTTAAGCGTACCATACAAATTTCATGCCCCTTCTCACAACTTTGGGAATTGGACTTGATTCCTTTGTTCTCTGAACGCCCCATATAAGACAGGAACCTACAGTTTAAGATGGAATCCGAACGGTATTTGTTTAACACTTCCCCACCGGGAATTTAATCCGGGACTACATACATTAAAGGTGGACGCACAAGTCACTAGATGGGCAGGGAGAGCTCCGTAGCAATCAAGAATCATAGTTTGTTGCAATAATAATTCCGTATTTACCTATTTCCGTTCTTAGATGACGGAATGACCAAAATCATAATAAAGTACAAGGCAAATACAGAATAATTTCTTCACGGTCAAGACTGTATCAAAAAAAAAAAAAAAAATGGGGTAAAAGAAAGAAAAGGGAAAAAGAAAGAACATTCCTTAAAGATACTTGAAATGTCATTTTATCCTTATAAAATTAAGTTTTTTGTGGGATTCTGATTTCTAATAACCTTCTTTGGCATTATTTTGTATCTAAAATCTGAACTATCTATTTTCTAAACAATTATCACTCTTAGCCTGGGTGTGGACGTGGAATTAAATCCCCTGTTAGAGTACAGGTTGTTCGGATTCCATGTTAAACTGCAGATCCACATCTCATTTTTTTTCAGTGCTGAAAATGGAGGTTAAATTCAAAGTAATCAAAGAAGAATCAGAATGTTACTACTTACATCAGTTGCTCATCACCTACCTAAGATAATATGTACACATTGACCAGCCAAAACATTGTAATCACCTGCTACGTTTTGAACAAAGTCGTTGGGCTCAACGAGAAACGCTCGAGGAATCTCATTCGATCAGTCAGTGTGATATTTATGCGTAGGATAGAGAAGGCCAGCAATATGTAAGATTTTGATTCCAGGTTGTAATGGCCAGACGACTGGAAACAACGTGACTTCTCGAGTATTGTGGGTAGTGCTGTGGGTGTGGGTAGTGCCTTCCAAAGATGGGAAAAATAAGAGTGAGACGAGCACCAAACGACAAGACTTGATACATCCACATCTCATTAAATATGTTGGACATCGTGGAGTGTTGAAGATACCTTGTGCAAAAAAGATGAGGGGCAAAATTGTGGAGTACAACCATGCTGGCGCACTACTGGTTGGTTGTTGTTAAGTGAAAGATGCGCGAACTATCCACAAAAACAAATCTAGTCTTAAAGGTTTCCGAGTGAAAAGGCAGAAACACGAAAGAGGTAAGTTGTTTATAAGTGATGCTACTAATTTAATAATCTCGATGCTAAGATTACTTATTAAGCAAAATAGTGTTCTTTTGTAAGCAAAATATAGTCATAGTCTTCAGATCTACGTTAGCAGCGTTGCTACATAAACAGCAAAATTTACATAGCCATTTCCATATTTGTGTTACAATATCATGGTCTAGAAAAAAAAACTAGTTTCATTTTTGCAGTTAGTATTCTGAAATTATATAAAATCACGCATCAAAGAAGCTTTAAACTAGTTTTATTTTGTCGAGCTGTGGAAAAAAATCATATGTCTGTGACTGTGTGAATGTGTCCAGATCTTCACATGAAGCCGAGTCATCTAGAGCAGTGGTTCTCAAAGTGGGGTTCGTGGGATCTAGCTAGGGGGTCCGCGACCCCTAAAATTTGAAATGTGATATAATAATATGGAACTCACAGCTGTTATGTAAGAAGTATTTTTAAGATTAAGAAACTACAGCTGTGGGCAGTTCGAGCACAAAACAATAGCTATTTATCCTTTAGAGTGCTCAAGGGTTTCATTGATTCTTCAAGTGAAAAACTCTCTGCTGAAATGCACTAAACACTTTTAGGACACTTGAAAGCATGAACTGCAAGTTTTCGAGAATATTTCCCTGTCCCACAACCTGGTAATGAATGGATTGAAATCCTTTCACTAATGTAGAAATGCATGACACACAAGATATGAATCTCTCTAACATAGAACAAGAACAGCTCTTGAAACTATCCTGGAATACTTGACGGAAAAGTTTTAAAGAAAATGAACTTTGTAGTTTTTGGTTGCGTGTGCGCTGCGAGTATAAAGAGTTGTCTAAAAGGCATTGCAACATTTGATGCCTTTCCCATGCATATTTGTTATGCGGGTTTACATAACAGGAAAGGATAAAGATGTCGCTCTTCGTTATTTAGTTACTTCACTGCTTTCTTTACTTACAGATTCGTTGCATAAACTTTATCTTCTCGGCGCGAAGAACGAGCATTTCAGTTCGTTTGTAATACAAAAATTTCTCAGACTGAGTAACGCTAATTCTTAACAGTTAACAATCGCCACTCCGTTACGTTCGCTGCCTGCCAACCTCGCTTCTTTATTTGAAAATGGATAATGATGATGGGCAATATGAACCTACTTTGCTGTTTAGTAATAAGACAAGGGTTGTCTCAAATGTAAATCAGGTTGTAATAACTTATATACAGTAAAATCCATAATTGTTTATTCCATGTCAAGCACAATATAATTAAGGAACTAAACAACATGAACATTATATACAAATTATAGACAGTTGTCACCATTTACCTTTAGGATATTGCAGCTTTCAACATACTTTACCACTAATCCACATGCAGCATCTATATATTAAGATCCCAGGTTTATATGTTTGTGGTAAAGAAAAGTTTATATGTTTGTGGTAAAGAAAATGTTATATGTTTGTGGTAAAGAAAAGTTTATATGTCTGTGGCCATTTCTTGAAAACCATAAATGCTATGAACGTGCTGTTTTCGCTGGTCGATTCTAAATTTTGGGTAGATTTGTCAGCTTTCATTCAAATTTTCAAAAGAAAACTTGTCTTTAATTTTCTATTTTAAATTTTAGGCATCGTTTTGACCCTATTAGTTTAAATATTGCCACTACGAAATTACCTTCATACCCTTGTGAAAGGCAACCAGTAGAGGAGCTACGTATAGCGGGTTGATGGACATTTCAGGCGCTAATCTGAATGACGAAACCTATTGCAATCAACTTCAAAGGCTTGTGGACCCACAATAAGGCGTACTCGGATATGGAATTGTAAGAAAAAAGTATTTGAATTGGTATCATCTATTACTTATCCAAGTTTGCCACAAACTAACCCCAATATTCTATATATTAAAATATCACATTTATATGTCTGTCTATAACAATTCACTTCCTTTGAGAGTCTTCCTGTCCTTTACTTGTGTTCGTAAAGGGACTCGCACACATATAGTGAGAAATGGAAAGGAGATTAACGTGCTGTGTGTATTAGGACTGTGTGCTGTGTAAATAGCACAGGTTCAGCTAGTATTACCATTAACAGGCTATGAACATATTTCGATTTGAGCATTAACAGTATGCTCAAGTTAATAGTTGTATAAGTTGGTTGTTCAGCAAAGTTTTTTTTTTTTTAAAGTTAAATATAAACAATTAGAGTTTTCAGTCAAGCATGATTTTAACCTATAATATACAGTGGGCCGAAGGCTACCGGGCAACAATTTTTGTTAATTAATAGTTTCAGAAGGTTCCTGGTTTCAAATGAAACTTTACGAAGAAAACTCTCCAGAGGGACGAAGATAAACTTATTTCAAATGTTCGACAATGAAAAAAAGAAAAGAATAACAAGTTAACAATTTGTCACGTGTATTCCATATCGCAAGTAATGAAATATTCATATTGTTTTATTGGATATGAAAACACTAGATTGGATCATCCCTTTTCGTGTATTCCCACCCCTTCTTACTAGTGACAAAGACCATAACTGATAGCAGCTTTCGAAATTATTTCCCAGCATCCCTTCTATTCTTCTCGCATCAACCCCCGCAGCACTTCGTTACCGCGTACTCCCAGGGGAGAAGCAAAGCCCCTCTCATTACTACTAATGTGCCTACTACAGAGAGTGTCACATTCTATTTGTGCGCTGCGAAGGACACAACAACCTTTCGTTTCCTCCACTTTTCTACATTTGAACTGGCAACGTTGTATCTCGTAGTAGTATCATATCGTTTCGCTGCATACACTCCCGCCTCTTTACCCTATTATTATTTTTTTGTATTCTTTTGGCCATTGCAAATCGCTTTAATGAATCCGTTTTTCCTTTATTTCTTGTTCCCTATCATAAGCGAGGGAGAAAGCATAGAAAACGACAAAATGGTAATAAATCGGATCAAAATAGGATCTTCTTCCCCTCCTATTCTTTTTTTCTATAGTTGGTAACAAACTGATTTAAGGGGACGGAAAGGCTTATGGCAAAGTGAAGATGTGTGAGGGGTAACAAAATAGCAAAAGAGAAAATAGATCTCTTACACTGTTGCCATATAGTCACTTACGTACACCTGTTCAAATGTGAGAGCGTATGCCTGCAGATCTCTTCTTGACTCCAGTGTTATGACCAGAGAAAAAAATCAGCAGAAACTCTCTATACTACATTCTGGAGTAATATAGAAAAACTATCGCAATTAGAAGCAGAATATATGCAAGAAAAAGGAATTTATGATATCAATAAAGGAGATTGATTTTATAATGGTAAATACGAAATTTCCTAAAATTATTTTTCACGTTTAGACTACCAAGCTTTTGCACAAAAAAATAACTGAACAACAAGTATAAAAGCGAACTTAAAACCATGTCATTCAAATTGATTAATCTCAGATGGTCTAGGACAAACACCCCAATTGTGAAAATAAAAAAAAAAAACTTTCATTTTGGACAAATCTCTCAATGGTCAAATTTCCCCAACTATCAAAACAAATTAGACAAATTCCTCAACTTCCATTTTTAACTAACCCCCAAACGCGAGAAAGTACAAATACCCCAAGTAGCATTTTTGACAAATTACCCAACTGACATAAAGTAACTAGATCGTATAGTAAACAGAATAAGAACAATTTTTTAAAAAAAGAGATGAAGTCATCGCTCAGTTAACATATTTTATATGTTACTATCTGATGATTTCTAGCATACATGTGACGTTTTATATAATTGTTCTCGAATGCTAAAACCCAACGTAAAAAAAGAAAGTTTCAGTGGGTAAGATTCGCACCCTAATTTGTTGCATGGGAGTTCGGTATGCTATTCGCTTTTTTCTCTCTCTCTCTCTTCAAAAAGTTAACTGATTAGCCGAACATTTCTCAGCTACGTTATTTTCCTAATTACTACGCCTTTTCTGATTTCACTTGCTACTGTTAAGCTTAGAGGTCATAAATACAGAAACATCGAGGACAATTAAAAGTCCAGACGAGGAATATATACTTGTCCCGGGAAAACCATACGCATCATTAGGGGGAAAAAATCCCTTTTACGTACACTCTCAGATGCGCACATGAACAGTCATCTCACCACTACCACAAACAATAACGTTTTACTAACTTCTTCACTACGGACACTAACCGCAATTTTAAAATAAATCTGTGATTCAGTACAGCAGACAGAAAGCTCCTTACCACAAAATATCTTTGTTACAAAAAGTCAGTGATTTGGTAAAATCTTTGAAATCTTTCAGTTTAACGTCTTACGTTATACCATATTGACTAAGGGAGACGGATGATTAAAGCAAGTGAATGATATGGGAGAATTGGTAAAATGAGAATGTAGAAGGAAAAGGGAGCACCTAGAGAAAACCCACGGACACGACGTTGTCCACCAAAAACTTACTTGGCCGGGTATCGAAGCAGGGACGGTATACACCAGAGTTAAGTGGTCTGCCATTCAGCCACCGTGGCCCCTAGGTCAATAATCTGGAGAACTTCCACACCAAACAGATGCAAACCGAATTTGAAATTCTTTTTTCTGTCCATACTATACTAATACGAAGATCGAAGAACACGTGACAGGGAATGTTCCGTAGCTGAGATTCGCCTGCAATTCAATGATGCAAGTTTGTGCGAGTGTGCTCATAACGCACTCATTTAATTATACAGTTTGCGAGCGTAATGATAGGAAAGTGAATAATTTGAGAAAACCAGGGGAAAAAACTTCGGAACAATTAGGTAACGAAATCAAAATGAATATTATAGTTTCCAAGAAGTTATATGAAAAGTTAATTTTCGTGGAAGAGCATTTGGATGATAAAAGAAATGTTATTCAATGCCAATCAATCCCTTAATTGGGAAATAAGATATTGGGAAATTATTTACATTTCATAAGATAACGAAGTGCGAAGCTCAGAGATGCCTTCAACCATGACCGAATTTGTAAATAGGCACGTCTTGAGATATTATTTTACAGAATATCACAAAAGCACCACAGTCAGGATTGTAACTTCGTGATGATGTGTTACGGTTATCAAAAATAAGCTTAAAGACAGATATACATTGTCCTGTTCTTTGTCGACAACCCTTCTTGGCTAAGCGGCTAGCGTACGCGCCTTTCGCATGGGAAACTTAGGTTTGATTAACGGCGGGAGTTCATGTGGTTCGGATTCTACGTTAATCAGTAGGTCCACGTCTCATATAGCCTCGCTGCCGAGCGGGACGTTAAACTGAAACGCAACTCAAGTCTCTATCGACAAACAATTCTCAGGTAATCACGGAAATAATCGTAATCTTTTTCCTTGTAGAACAATCTTGACTTTTTCTTGAATGAACACAGTTTATTGTATTTGTTCTTTTCTCCTAAGTGGCTAAATACCAATGACCTTGCATCCTGGCCTCACAGTGTGGATTGAGAACGTCTAGCGATATTTGAACATTTTGGAGTGTCTGAATAAGAGCTTTTCGTAAAGGGACATTGGTTGGAATAAAATGTCTCCAAGCCTTTAAACTAGAGACAAATCAACTTATGATATTCAGAGAGGCACCTCTTCCTCACTGAGATCAATGACAATTTTCAGCAAAGCTTTAATTGGGATGAGTAAACAGTCATGCCGTAACAAACAGTGATCGGTATATGTCATCGACAGAAAGTTTTACCACCTTTGCCCCACGTTCTAGTTATTGGAGGCATCTCTATTGAGTTATTAGGGAGTCGAGACTCCGTGTAATTCGGGAAGTCAATCTGGATCAGCTGACATCACTTTCTCTCTTAAACTCGGGTTTAAATGTCACAAAACATCTTAGCTACATCGAAAACTATGCGTTCACACTAATGTTGGTCATTTCTGGATATTTCACTTTCCACCCCTTTGATATTTGCCGAACTTGCGCTTAACGGTGTGGAGAGTGTTACTATTCATCTCAGCGAATCCGAAAACTATAAATTTCACACTAATATCTATTGGCGTTGATTGCTTTTTACATCTCACCATTTTCCACTTTCCTAGGGTTACTAAGGTGTCTTACCCCCAATGTATTGCCTTCCAGATTGTAAGTCATTTGTATACCAAGTTTGAGAAATTGCTTCAGGCGTTCCACAGTTATGTTGAAATATACATAAATTTATACATAATATATAGGGTGTTTCCATGATCTGGGAACAAACTCTAAGTGATGATAGATGATGACAAAAGAAGCAACTTCAGAATATGAACAAGTGTCTCCAAAAGTGCGTCATTTTGGAGATAGAAGCTACAGAAAATTTGTCACAACGGGATTAAAAAAAGGCCATAACTTGAGAACGAAATGTCGGATTAAAGTCCAATCAATGGCAATATGCATTATTCGTATCTGAGATCTCAATATTGTAAAAATGGATTGGAAGCAGAGACGGCTTAAGGGTGATTCCAAAGGAAAGTAGGATTTTAGGTACATCTGAAAAAAAAAATGTGACTAGAAATATTGTCAATTGTACGCAATAGTGTTGTTTCAGGTAGAAAGATATTCAATACCTAAACGAAATGAGGAGAAAGAATGGGTCTGAACCTTATCACTCAGATTCACCTTATTTCAAACCATAGTCCGTGTTTATGTGTGGCAGATACCCAAAGAAGTGTATGATAGTCATTGCCTCCGCCTAACCAGCTTTTCTATGATGCTGTGGATTGCAATATCTTAGTTTCCAGTAGGTCCTGTGCGGACGCTTATGGATCCCGTCACTGCTCGTGATATGTCGCCATTTTAGGGGGCCATGTGCATTTTGGGTTCTAGGTGTTGTTCTCGGCTCATGACGTCATTTTCTACGATGATGATGCGGCCATTCACACAGCTGAAGATGTTGCGGCGTGGTTTGAGGAACATCGGGATAAAGCTGAACACTTTCCCTGTCCTTCATAATCCCCAGACCTGAACGTAATTGAACATCTGAGGTCCGTTTTAGAGATATGAATCCAGTAAAGATTCCCATCCTCTCTCACGGAACTAAGTGATGGGCTGCATGCAGAAAGGTGTAATATTTTACTTACTAGTATTCACAGCCTCTATAACTCCATTCCACGTTCGATCAAAATTTTTCTGAAGATGAATGCCATATTAATCTGGTAATTTGCATTTTTTAAGGTGTTTCCATTAAAATGATCAGCATCTGTATATACTTAGTAACTATCATTAGTTAACAGTGCTGAGTAATATTGAAGAAATATACAGAACTCATAGGTTTGTGCTGTCGCATATGAAGACTTAGAAATTTCTTGAAAGGTTCCGCTATCTCCCTTTGAAACTACCACTGATTAAGAGCGACAATTACGCAACTCCCTGGGGAAGCAGGCCTCCCGCTCCAGCACGTTATCTCCCAATTTAAGGCTTTTAACTTCCCAACTCCAGTAATGGATGAGGGAGAAGTACCAGTGGAGGGGAGCTCTCACTTTCTTTCAGAGCAAAGCAACCCTGATAGCTCCAAATCCCCGATGAAAGGTGGCTAACATTAGGATAGAACTTCACATACAGCTTATGACATACAAACAGTATGAAGACAACATGCCGTTCTTAATTCATTAGAGGACTGTTTGCATTGAAACGGATATAAGATTAACATGTTAACGAAGAAGCGTGTTTTACAGATTATCGTAACGAAAGAAAGCATTTGTGCACCCAAGTTGGTCCATACTTTTTACCTTATCTTCGTGTCAGGAATCACCTTCCAAACGTTATCGGTGTTGTTTTGAACGTTTGCATATGTTTGCATAATATTATATGATATAGAACAACAATTATCCATATTAACTACAATACTGCAGTATTTAATATAATATATTAAGTACTATAGTATGTAAAAGTAAATTAGTATTTTTTGACATGTACTTCCAAGAATTAAACACCCTTCAAAAATCCAGGAGGCAACTGCCCTCCCCTTGCTCCCCACTGTGGGCGGTTATGCCTTTAAGTATCTCATTTTGTTCAGCTCTATGTAATCTATCAATTGATATATTACATAATCTTTGGACAATATTGGGTATAATTAAAACAAAAATTCAATTAAAGAACAAGAGTTAATCATAATTTCATTTTAAATCTCATTAACCATTCTGTGTATTCTTATCTTGTAAGTGCCATGATAAAAACCTGGACAAGAGTGTCCTTCAGTATCAATTTCATCTTACTACTCACTATGTGGCGTTGTTACTGTGCACCATCAATCAGTGGTAGAGTGTTCAGCTCTGGTGCATGGGATCTTTGGATTGATCCCAGCTCGCGCCAAATGAACTTTGTAGTGGACAAACATCGCGTGTGTTGGGTTTTTCGAGGTTCTCCTATTTCCTCTCACTTTCTTCATTCCACCATTTCATTCATTTCTCATTATCGCCGCCTTCTTTAGCCTAGCCGGCATAAGCATGGGATGTAAAACTTCATATAATTTCATTTGAACAGCATGAATTCTTAGGTTTACAAAATATTTCGTTTATCTCATTTTTTCCGAAAACTTTCGCATAGGATTTTACACTCACCTACATCATTTCGTATATCTTGATAAGACCTTTCGATTGATGTCTATCTCATTGTTGATTTCTTTTGTTAAATGCTAGTAATATTGTAAGTTTTTAAATCTACCGATAATAATTACGCCTGCTATGAGGTATCTCTTACTGTTATCCGTCAATCAACTATAGAAATAGACGTAACTAGAGGGGCACCAGGGGTGCCAGCCCACTCTAGGACAATTTTGTCCCTTTAGAATACCGTTGGACTACATGAAAGGTTCTTTTCAGTTCTCAAAAGTAAGGGCCATGCTGCCTCTTAGCAAATTATCCTGTGAAGTTACGTCAATAGAATAGAATCATCGCTTATTTCAGGTGCCAATTTGTAAACAGGCTGAGTATGCGAGTAAAATAACATGACAAATTTTTCATCAATTTATACAATTCCGAACCCAAGGTCACCACGCACCAGAAGTGAAAGCTCTACCACCCGATCTGTCCCCAGATTGGTAGAAATAAAGAAACAATTGTTGCACGATCAAATGAACTATTGCAAAATGATAAGGAGCCTGTACGTAATACTTTTTGTATAGATAACTCATTTTGCCAGTTAGTGAAAAGACGCGATCAAACATTGTACATAAATACATAGTTTCCGTAAAGTGGAAATGACAATTGTATTTTATGCAGCTATAAGGGCAACTTTCAAAGACTCAATATTACAATCTTTTGTACCTTCAGTATACACTAGCAAACAGAACACATCCCAAATATTTTCCATAAATTTAGATCTGGCGAGATTGCAGACCAAGCCATTACATGTACGTTTTTTGCGCTGAAATCATTGTTTCGCGGAATTAGCACCATGTATAGTGGTATTATCCTGTTGAAACATCCAGAAAGATAAACTAATCATATTCAGGAAGACAACCCTTGTCTTCTAGCACATTTTGATAGTCAGCTGCCCTCAAACAACAAGAAAGAACATTCAAGTTTGTTTTACTATGAGCGCCAAATCTAACCCAGACCACTATAGACATATCACCTTACTGCCACTTGGTCTTTTTTTAAATCATGGCAATAATATACACATACAATTATCCCATCTAAATTTTTTTGTCACTGAAGATTACTGGCTTCTATCCCTCCTTGCAGCTCATTTATTCATTTATTCTTTCGCTCAGCTTACTCTGTTGCTGTCGTGTGAGGCTGTAAGCCGAGGTTGTACTTTTTTTTTTTTTTTTTTTTTTTTTTTTTGTAATACGTTTCACTGCTGCACAGCGCGACACAAGATGGATTTGTGAACGTTAATGGTGAGATCGCGTGACGTTGTCCTAGACTTCAACTGCTACCACTAAGCTTACGAAATATTTTTCTTAGTTGTTTTGGTGTTAGTTTTCGTGGTCTCCCAGTCGACTACTTTACATCATATTTTGCACTGAGGTTCAAAAAATTATTCACCACACATGTGGTGTGCTCAAGTTCACTTAGTCATAGCTCTGGTCGAAATTTCTTCAGTGTTATTTAAGTAATAGTTTTCTCCTTTTCATACTCATATAGAGCACTCCTTTGACTCATTTTCTTACACCATTAACATATACACATACCCATTCATGTGTCTTCCTTAATCATACTAAACCTATTTTCGTTCTAGGAGGGGCTTATAGTGTCAACAACTTTCACCTATGTAAGGTAACGCCCCCTATCACATAGTGATCCTATCATTTTGTAGCAGTGCATGAATACTGATGAAACCTAAATCACCAGGTGTTGGCTTTGCACAGAGCACATCTATCGCTATCAACTGAATTTTTCACTTTCACTCTTTCAGTGTTCTACCATTCAACTACCATTTGCTTGGATTTAGAAGGAACAGTGAGAGTTAAACAACTTCTTGACAGCATTTCACTCTGTCCTAGCTCCATTTCTTTCATTGGGGTCAAAGGAAGGAAGCAATAGTTCTCAAAAAGATGCAAATGTTCTAGATAAGTTTGTGTTCTTCAATCGTCAACCTTTCATTGAAATAAAGAGGTTTTTACTTCATGAAAATAGGAAGCATACAAATACAAAAAAAAAAGGTAATAACGAAGGTTCAAAGTTCAGAGTTTCCCGTTTTATTAGCATTGGAATTTTGTCTTTCGAGAAGAGAAGAGCTCGCTTGCTGTGTGCCCTTCAGCATTCAAAGACTTAGTTTATTTGTTGGTACACGGAGAGCGCCGAGGAAGTTTCACGAAACAAAGTGGTTTTAAGGCTTGCTCCCTTGCTTTTGTGTTTCTTCAGCTCTTTGAATTAAACCAATTGTTCCTAACAGGCAGCATACTTGTAGGAAAGAAAGAAAGTTCGAGAAATTCGCCTCTATGCAAAGTTGTTAAGTTTGACATTGCGGTGGATAAGTTGGAGAGCAGAATGAAGACACACACGTAGATATACAAAATAAGTCCCCAAGAAGTATAATTTGTATCATAAAGCTCAATAAATTAGAGATGAGCAATTATTTATAGATAATAAAACAAATAGGAGAACGTGTGTTTTTTAAAGTTATGACTAGTAAATGGATTTTTAGTACAAAAAGAGAAAACTGGAAAAAATGAAAGCAATGGAGTTTCGAACGAAAAGAAGTGTTAACTATTGAAATTGTTAGATTACGGTTTATTCCAAATATGCTGATAGTAGATCAAAACAAATTTTCTTCCCACCATTTTCAAGCACGTGGTCTGATAAATGTGAATTTTAGTGTTCCTTTTCCCTCCATTAACCAAGCACACTGCGATATATATATATATATATATATATATATATATATATATATATAAAGAATTAATTATATTATAACTTTCATCAAAACTTCTCATATTTTAAAACACTATATTACACTTACCTGTATTAATGCGATAAGTAACGCTTTTTTGTATAATAGCAAATTCAAATGAACAGTCGTTGTTTTCTTGGTAATCGAGGTTATGAAATGATACTGGAATTGCAAGCAATGGCAGGGTTGGGCATTGAATAGGTGCTTGCTGTATTTATACAATAATTTTATATTAGTATACAAACGAAGACCTAATACAATCTGTATGGAAAAAGTGTTGTGCATGTTGGGTTGAATATCTACCCAGGCGTTTAAAAATAAAAACAAAAAGAGATGGACCTCATCTAATGGAATTATAAAGCTAAGGGAAGTTCGGGAGAAAGCACTCGCCTGCAGAGAAACTAAGCATGCCATTTGAAGGACTAATTCATGCTGATTACAAAAAACTTACTTGGTCATAGTTGTTGCAAAACATTCCTGTACAGTTGAGAACTGATCGAGGGATTCAACTTGGAAGTTTATATGAAAAAATGAATATATGCACATTTAAACGCGTTAAGTACAACATTATTAGTAACGAATATTGACATATGAATTGAAATCTATCGAGGGTAACAGAAAAAAAACTGTTTTGTAATAACTAACGGGTTTGTTAGTGAAAATTAGTCATTATACTGTTCACAATAATGATAGAGATGAAAATTGTTCTTCTATTCTATGAATAAATGACGCAGGCAAAATACTTCCTTGCACCATGAACATTTTATATGTGCAATTGCGTTGCATCCGTTAAGAGAACAGTTCGCATAACCAAAGCGAAAACCAAATTCGGCAGATAATTCAAAAGACACATAATTTGTTCCGCAACCTGCCTTGTGGAACGCAAGCTGAAACAATCCAATGTATCGCGGTAATCGGAACTAATTCATTACTATAGACACGAACTTTATTTGATTGTTTCGTTGGTCCATTATAACGTCGGGTGAAGAAGTTTCATACTATGTATGTACAAATATCCTTAATAATCTTTGATTGGTCGGAATCCAAACAAATCAAATGGTTGTAGAAATCATGTACAGTTCTTAAGTATATTCTCAACCATCACGTCTTTGTCATCCATCATGCAACTTGCAATGAACAATTTGTTAATGAATGGACCCCAGTGATCACGCAGGAGCAAGTTCAAACCATCAAAACTGCATAATAACGGTAGGTCGCTAGGAAGCGCAATCGTGCATTTAACGTTGAATCTCTCGAAAAAGTTCTCATCCGTACTGGAATTTTATTACTTTGTTGTAATCAGCATGAATTCGTCTTTCAAATGGCATACTTAGTTTCTCTGCAGGCGAGTGATTTCTCCCGAACTTCCCTTGTGAGGAGTGCAAATATTTATGTGACTGACCGTACCTGACAATTGTCAATCTCAGTTGATAGCTAAACGAACGATAATTGAGTTCATCGGAAACTGAAATGATTGCAAATTGGAATATACTTTGAGGAAGTGTGTATTTAAGGAAGTAGAAGAAAAGAGAACAATGTTAGATGTTAAATAAAAAAAGGAAGAGAAACTAGATACTGAGGAGTTCTAAGAGACGAGAAAGAAAAAGACGGAGCAAGGGAAGAAGAGTGCAAGTAACGGATGGTCAAGATAAAGAGATTGACTGAAGAGCGTAGTGAATGTACGTTTTTAAATTCACCATAATATGCCAAAATACCTATGAGGATATAATTTATTTGTAGTATACAGAGTGATGTGCAAAGGTATGTCCAAACGTTAACAGGTGATTCCTCTAAGAATAGCCAACACAATCTATATCAGTATATACATGGCATTTGACCGTTTGAGAGCTATATAGGGTGTTCGAGATTATGTTCATTAGATGACAGGGCGTTCATCATGGAGAAAATATGACGGAACCTTACATTTGGAGCCATCTCAAAGTTCTTCTATTCGTCGCCTGTCGAGGGTCTTTATGATATGGAGGAAAACATCATTCTAGACTGCAACACCATTCAGAAAATCAAGATTCTTTCAACTTCTGCATACACCTATGATAGATCGACTTCGTGCTTGCCACAGCGCAGATTGTGGTTAGTTTGAACGCTGCACCCAATGTGGGTCATGTCCCTGCCTCCTCCCGAGAGGCGTGTGCTATTAGCAAGGTTGCAATAATTAAGTGTTGCTCTAGTAGTCATAGTCATCATTCCACCTGCCCTTTAATTTTGCCTACGGTACATAGTGATTATTTCCAGTATATCAACATGCCACTCACGCAAACTGATGGCGTGTTCATCTCTACTTCCATACTCTGCAGCATGTATCGTACCTTTTGGTTCATCATGTATACCCCCGAAATGGCGTGGCATTACTACTATCCTTAGAGACTCACTTGCTGAACTTTGGACCCTTGTGCACAGAGAAAAATCCGTTCTCCGGACAGCGGTATATTGTACAAATATACGGTATCCTCTTGCTTACTATAGAAATCAGTACGGAGCATACGTTATCCGTATGCTACATAGGCACTGCCCTTAGATGTTACATCACGCCGGTGCAGGATGTCTGACATCTAACAGTTTTCTGTATATCACATTCATATACTTATGTTACCTTCGTTAGCTATATGTTATATACGAAAATTTGTATGTGAGATCCTGACCGCCTACATTGTTTCATACAGAAAGTACGTATAGATGGAACACTTATACAGAAAGTATTATAAAACATGCGTTTTCAGTTATACGTCTGCTGTACGTTAAGTCCAAAAAACTACAGGAATTGCGCATTTTTAAGTACGCCACTTACAATTTATTTTCTCAGTGTGCATTACGAATAGCCCAAATTGTAACTGCACCATTACTTGTCGCAAATGTATCTAAGGTTGTCAGTGTGTTAGGTGTGTCGCGACGATTGGTGTCCAAGATGGTGACAGCCTTCGAAAATCGATGGGAAAACAACATCAACAAAAAGTAATAGTGAACGGCAGAGTGGCTTCTGTGAGAGGGAATAACGAGTATTGAGGAGGGTTGTCACCAAAGACCATAGACTGAATGGGGAAACAGTGACTGCAGAATAAATCAGAACACCTAGAACAGCCTACTCTGACGATTATAGTCCTAAGCGAGTCAAATAACCTCAACATTCGAGGTTGGGATTCAATTCCCAAATCGCTGATCATCACAACAAACGCTTTAGCATGAAGAAAATAATATCGAAAACATGCGAAGTGAATCACCACTAAATGGAAACGCGTAATATGGTCCAATCAATCCTTCCAGCTCTTTCAAACAACAGGCCGAGTTTATATATGGTGGACGTCCAAAGAAGCTCATGCTTCGAACTGTTTCCTTCCTATCGTGAAACATGGCGCCAGCCCTGTGATGCTGTGGTCACAATTTCCCGGTATTCCGTGGGTCCTGTGATTACGCTTACAGGGGACACTACTACTAATGATTATGTGAATATTTAAGGCGACTCCAGCATCCTATGAGGTAGATATCATTTCCGAACAACGACGTAATTTTCCAAGATAATAATGCTGTGGTTTTATAAACGTAGGAATGAACTACAACACCTTCCCTGCCCTACTACCAAACGCGAGTACTCAACATTATGGAACAATTGATTCGGAGAAGATATACTCCCCCAACCTCGCTGATGGAGCTGAGTGTTGTTCTGCGTGAGAAATGGTACAATATTCCTCTTGGGAGAGGGGAATCATGGATTATTAATAATATATGTCATTGTTTCACGGCAAATCAGAGTTATTCTGCAGGCTAACGGCGATCTCTCGCCATGTTACATTTTCTTCAGATGTTTCCAATATTTTGATAATATTGGAATTGGGCTCTCTGGTTCTTCTCTTGTGTGTGGCTTCCCCTTGGTTCGATCTCAACTCACACCAAGTGCGTTTTGTAGTGAGCAAAATTTCTTCATGTATGTTTCTGGAATTTCTGCCGTTTCCTCTCACTTTGTTCATTTTAGCAGGTCATTCATTATCATCATCGTCCCATATAGCCTCGGAGGATAATCATGATACGTTAAACTAAAAAAAGTGATAACGATCTGTATATCACGGATGGTTACAGCTCACAGTTATAATGAAAAAATGCACTCAATTAATGTTGTAATAAAAGTACAGTCTGCGACAAAATTTCGTTCCGTTTGATAAAGTTAGTTTCGTAAATAACTTCAGAATGGAAGGACAATTTGAGTACAGTTTTCAGTGAATTAAAAAGAACGTAAATTTTGTACGTTTCAGCCATATCACCGTTCTACGTTCATTGTTATTCCCAAAATAAATTTTACCAAACGGAAAGAACTTTTGTCATTCACTGTACTTATAATTATTGAAAAGAATTCGTGAAGAAAAAGAACTACTTAAATCATATAAAGGTCGAAGGTACTATACTTTGTGTCATAATGTTCTACTATCTAACAAATACAGCACCTCTATCTCTTATGTTTGTGATAAAAATGTATTATGAAATATGCTACATACAGTAAATATGGTTGAAGAAAAGTAGAAAGGAAGAAGAATATATTAACGAACATTCATGAAAAGAATAATGATTATGTAACGGATGTAGTAATGTATGAATACTTTTCAGTTTTGGTAACCGACCAGCTAGTTAGTGATGATTGAATTATTAAAGACAATAATGGCCAACAATTGGCCCCGCGTGGTGTAGTCGCTAACGTTCTCACCTTTGGTGCGAGAGGTCCCGGGTTCGATTCCCGGTTGGGACACTCGGTCAAAAAGTATAAAATGAAATGAAATTAAGTCCTTGGGTTTTACGTCCCACGTTATGCCGGTGAGGCTAAAGGAGACATCGATGATGAGAGATGAGTAAAATGGTGGAATAAAGAAAGTGGGAGGAAACGGACAACCCCGAGAAAACCCACAAACACGGCGTTTGTCCACCACAAAGTCCACATGGCGCGAGCTTCAAAAAAGTATAATAAGTTAGTATTTTCAGGCCAGCCATCTCGAGTGAGGCTTTCCTGAGTTTCCCCTCATTCACACCAGGCAAATGCCGGGATGGTACCTTAAATAATGGTCCCAGGCAGCTTCCTTCCTTTCCCAATCCTTTTTTCCTCCCCTTTCATCGGATAGTGTGCTCGCCGAGGGACGTCATCCTTCATATACGTGACGGACTAAATGGCCTTAGATAACGACAGCCCAGAAATCCAACTCCTAATCCCTAAAACTGACCAACAAATTTTTACCCTACAGCTCACGTTATTTTAACAGAGACTTGATAAATTCAAGCTACATATAAAATATATTACATATATTTTTAAAAAATATATTTTTCCTTTTTCAATTAACCTTTTCAATAACATTTTTGTATATACAATGGACGTTGTCCATTGAACGTAATACATAATACGAAATACGAGACCTTGAGACGTTTGCACTTTTTCCTTTTACGAAATGGAAATTCAATGCAATATCTCTTTGATAGAAAGTTATACAAAAGACTGTTTGCTGTAAGAGCCAAATAACTTTTCTAGGAAGGAAAACAACAGAGAAAGAAATAATCCAGAGGTATTGAATAGACGACTTAATAAATATTCCTTTCATTGCTATGGGAACAGACAGTGATCAGATCAAGAAAAAACACACACGCACAAAAAAAGTAAGAAAAAATAAAACATGAACAAGCGTGCGTACGTGATGTTTTTATATATGTGTTCCTGTTATGTATTCACCACTAATGAGCATGCAATTCCTATTCAAAAGTTAGATTTTTCTTATTAACCAGGAGAAATTCATATTCTTCGTTATTTCGCCACTGTCTGTTGAATATTTTGTTTCCACTTCAATACAAACATTTATATAAGCTTTTTAGTTGAAAGAAATGAAGAGAAATAAACATCTCATCACGAGGGAAATGTCATATTAAGGTGAAAGGACCGTGGCCACTATCTATTGGTAGAAAAGGATATTGCATACAAAGAAATGCCATTATCACCCATATATACTGTTCACAATACTCAAAATATTATTCAAAATAATATTCACAATTTTCAGCGAAAATTGTTTCACGTAAAAAAGAGTGGCAATTGTAAATAAGATTTATTGTTCTCATGTTTCCTTCTATAATCCTGAATACATAAATATACTTGTCAATAATGCCAATTTTATTCATGTTGAGTTTTTGTTTTTTAATGTGTTGGTATTTTACACTTCTTTTAAAAAAGGAGTAGGTACTAGTATAGTGGATGACTAAGTAGAAGCCTTCCTTATGAATTCTACTACTCTTCCTGACGCAACAGTCCTTAGGGACCCAGGGCCAATCAGTCGACTTGTAGCATTCATGTCTTTGGGGTGATGTGCTATCTGCAAATCCCCTGTCTCTTGATGTTACCTTTCTAAACCGAAATTCCTTACTTCTTCCTTTCAAGTAGCGTCCCAATTGTCCTCACGATGCTGGGTGAACTCCACAATATCAATAACATCTAGTGAGTACGAAGGATCGGACCAAACCGGCATTGCTTGGCTTCGCTGATCTTATCTCACGGTCAGTGTGGCTAGGACGTTAGTTACCTTTATGAGTTCAGTTCGTTAATTTCTGCAACAAATATTTTTCTTTTAACCAGTAATTAGTTTTCTGATTGTGGAAAAAAATCACCTTCCAATGATTTTTCATTGATTGAATCAGGTCCACTCTGCATTTGCTTAACTTTTAACAAGTTAAGTCTTAAATTAAAGATTAACAGGCTAGTTCCATGTATTTCTAATTCTTGTAAATATCAAATTAATTTTCTTTTCAATAATTCAAAATCCCAACATTGGTGAACAGTAACTTAAGAACAAAAGAAACGCCCGTGACACAAGTTGAGACAAGAAATAAGTAATTCTCGTCTCGTCTTGTAGAATTCTGTCTCGATTCTCGAGGAATTCCTTTTCATCTTGTCTCGATACTCGAAAGACTTATCTCGTCTCGTCTCGATTTTTTTTGTCTAATTTTGTAAATTTATGTTTAAATTTTTATGTCCTGATGTTTCCCTTAATTCCATCTAGAAGTTATCAGAATTCTAGATCGCGAGAAGTCCACGAACAGTGTGATAATAACAACATTTAAACGATAATTCTTGTTGGAGTATATTGCGTAATGACTTGCAAATATCTATAAACAGTGATAAATGTTCTTCTTCATTGTATTCAACCATGTAACACTTAAACTGTGTTCGAGATCTAAAAACTTGGGTAAATTAATTTTTGCCCACGCGGGACTTGAGAATTGATATATTCCTTGTCTGATCTCGAATTTAAAAATGTAACTTCAGATTCCTATTCTCGCTCGTGGACACTATAAGACGCAAACGAAAAAATATTTCACACATATATTAAGCAAGTCGAAGTCTACCTCCACGTTAAGTTTGGTCAATATCCGATTAGTTGTATAGATGTTCGTGACACATACTATCCTCATGACTGATTTCTTGTGTGTAAAAACTCAAACGAACAAAGAAATAATCAAATATATACAATGAGTTTTTTTTTGTATTGTGATAAATTTAACAAAATACGATTAATTAGTTGTAAAATTTTATATGTTAACTTTATATTAACAATTTATATGATTTTTTTGTGTGAATCACATGCCCTAAATCCTCTCAAACCTGCAAGTTATTATATGTGAGGAAGAATTATCTGGTCTCGCTATCAGATTATGTAAACTTACGGTAAAGAATATCATGTTCATTACTCTTTTGGGCTTTTCCTTTTCTCTCCCGCCACCTTCACTTAATCAATTGTTTCACGACACTTTTATTATCATCATTATTATTCATGACACATAGAGCCTAGTAACTAGATGTTCAACTAACGATTTTTTTTTTTATTTTTGATTGACTTACCCCCCCTTGTGATCCTCCGGATAAGGAACTATGTAGCCATCTGGTGAAGGCCTCTGCGTGTTTCCGACCCAGAAGAATGCGTCTGAAAAAGAAGAGGTTTTAGAATTGTAAGTTAAAACACACAAAAGCGAAAACTTTTTACCAGTAAGACCTTTTAAAAGAATTCCTTTAACGTTAATGGTATCGTACAAAATTTATGAAACAGGAACATATTTATGACTATTGCTGTAAATTACAGATTAAAGCTTAAAGATAGTTGTGCTATTGATAATTAGCTTCACAGACTATATAAATATTGTATTTCCCTCAACGAAAGTTTCATCATTAGAAATGAAGACGCAAAGCCAGTGTACTCATCTTCATCGCAGAGTAAGATTGAAATAATGGTGTCTTACAACTGCCTTGCCATTACAATCACTTATATAACAAAAATCTCATTTTCTTAGCAACATTACCTGTAGATTCATTAAGACGGTGTTTCTCAAATTTTTCTCTCAAATAAGGACAATTTCAATTAGTCAGAATGTTTTGTTGACAATCCTACTCTTATACTTTCTTAAAGTAAATTTATCTTTTTTCCATTTTCTTTCTTCTCTTTTATCTTTGAACGTATACGAAAGTTTTCTTAGATTCGCTGCTGAAAAGGAACATTAAGTTCCAAACAAACTAAATTTTGTTAGACTTTCTGATTTTTGAAAGTCACATCTTTACTCAATATATCACGTGAAAACTAAATTTTGATCAGTAAACTATTCAATGATTAAATTACAAATCAGTATAGTCATTTATTCTGAAGAATACTGGTTTCTGCGTTTGTCATATAAAAATGTATCTTTTTGTGTAATACTGGTTGCCAATGTCTTTGTAAGTAAATTATATACAACTCCATTTTGGCCAATATTGAATTTGCACACCTCTGTTTCAACAAGAAAAAAAAAACAACTCGGAAATTGGCTCTATTTCTTTGAGTTGATCTACTATGTGTTGCAGATTGAAGTACGGTGGCGGACCGTTTTGAATATTTTTTTTTCTAGTCACACTAGGTTACAAATTAGGTCCTGGGTGACTTTTTCTCAGGTTCTATTCTTTCCCCTATCTCTAGCTGAGACTAAGATGTCAAAATGTCACAAATAAACTTTTTTTTTTAAATCACGAAACATAGGACTAAGAATTTTCCTTGCAAGAAATCCTGCAGGGGGCAATAAATATATCTGATTTATATAACGTTAGAGAAGCTTACTGCTTAAACTGACATGCGTGTTTTGTATAGTGTTAAATAGATTACGAGATTAGACACTTTTCAATCTTCTTTATTTTCGTCCAGCACCAAAATTTCGAAAACACTAAGTTGCCTATATATTTCCTATAAATGTCGCTGCCTCAATTTCCAGCATTGGTGTTAATGTAGCATGGAATTACCTTTCATAGTAATATTAGGAAGTTCTTCTACCAATCCGGGCGGCACATAAATTTCATAGGTCTCTCTAGAAAAATTTTCTTCGTGGGCTCTAAATTTCTCAGCGGTCTTCTTAAACTGGCTGAGACAACCCCTTCCCCTTCCAACGATCATCAGCGCTATTTTCAACTGTTTTTTCTCTAAATGAAAATAGCCAAATAATATTAGTTATAACTTAATATCTTTCTGTTTATCGGCTTGTTTTGCGTTATACTCATTCTTCGTATTTTAGACATTAATTTAAAGGATATCAGAAGGAACGTACAAAATCCACCACAGAAGCTCATTCAGTTTGAAAATCCTTGAATTTACCGTATCATAGTTTATATTTACAGTTTACAGGTATTTTACACTCTCACATTTTATGGTGTTCTTGATTAAATGTACAGTACTGTATTATTCCTCTTTGTTTCGTAATGTAATTGTTGATATTAACTACGTACCATATTTAGTGTCAGAACTTAAGGAAAATCCGTAATGTCACACCTCTATGGATGAGTCAAGTGGTTTCGTCACTTCCGCTCTTGTCCTTAGTGCAAAGATCTAATACTCGCATTTTTGGTTCCAAATAATATGTCTGCTAGATAAAGAAAGCATGGACAAGTGTATGTTTCACCTTCTTTTCATATACATATGTTCCCCTCTTTTACTTATCTTTGATCTATTTCCTCTTCAAAGCTTTCCCTTTCAGAAACTTAAACAAAAATTTTAATTCTCTCTTTCATTATAATACTTATAAGTCAATACAAAACATAACCATTGTATGTTTCAATATATACATCATTTTTGGAAACCCATCGGAAACAAATAAACATCAAATAGCAGTGGAAATGGAAATACGTCATGCTTAACATATCCATTACCTCCTTTTTGTCTGTTATAACGAGCGATGAGTATATTTAAAAATATAAAAGCACTGAGGGAAAATATTGCTGGCAAAGTTAGCCGTATATATGACCGCGCGCCACAAGCAGTTCGGCCAGAATTTTTACTTGAAAATTCTTGATTTAATGAAAAAAAAAAAACCATATATTTTTGGGATTGTCCTCCACCTTCCACTTCCTTCAAAAATGTATAGATATGGACAAAAATGTAACCCAGCAAAACAAACCTAACGTTCTACATACTGCACTGTAAAAAATGAGGTGTTAAAACCCTTTCCGGATCCTGGCTTCTTGGGCTACTTTTTAGACTTTCAGTCAAGCAGCTACTGTATCGTCACTATTTATCCTAGGATCATGGTTCATACCTCATTCTCTTCAGGATAAAGCTGGCTTTCAAATGGTATCACTTGCATGCTCATACCATATACCAGAAGCGGGAAAAATGTCAAAGTGAAAGTTTCGGAGGGAATTTTTTTCTCGAACTTTGCCCCCCCTGGACCCCCCTGTGTGAACGTAGCCATCTAAAAAAATCTGATAAATAGTACTTGGTATACTAAATGTGTGTGCCAAATTTCAAGTTTCTATCTTGAATAGTAAGGGAGAGAGAAATTTTATCAAAATTTCCCACAATGCCCCAAATTACCACACAACACTATGATCTCAGGTTAAAAATTTCCTGAGACATCCCTAATTACCCTAGGGACATGTGTCGCCCATATTCTCTTCTGAATAGAACTGCCTTTCAGGCGGTATCATTCACATGTCTCCATCATGTATCAAAGGCGGGAAATTCCAGAAAAAAGGGATTTTTGGGTCTAAATTTCCCTTTTTTCAACTTTTAGCCCTTCTGGACCCCCCCCCCCTGGTTTAACGCAGAAATCTGAAAAAAAAATCTGTTAAATACTATTCGGTGGACTGAATGTTTGTGCACAATTTCAAACTTCTAGGTGCAAAAATAAGCCCGCCAAAAAATTCAGAAAATTCCCCATGTTACCCTATACAGAAGTATATTTTGAAAAAAACATCACTGAGACGTCCCTAATTACCCTAGAATAATAATTCGACCGTCATTCTCTTCAGAATGGAATTGCCTTTCAGACGGTATGACTCACGTGTCCCCATCATGTATGTGAGGCGGCAAAATGACAAAAAACGGGATTTTTGTCTAAAAATCCCTTTTTTCAAATTTTACCCCTCTGGGCCCCCCTGTTTTAATGCAGAGATCTGAAAAAAATCTGATAAATACTACTGGGTGGGCTGAATGTTTGTGCACAATTTCAAACTTTTAGGTGCAAAAGTAAGCCCGCCAAAAAATATACCCACCATGTCCCATTTTTCCCTATATAGAAGTATATTTTTCAAAAAATCCCTGAGACGTCCGTAATTACCCTAGAACAATGATTCGACCGTCATTACTCTTCAGAATAGAACTGCCTTTCAGACGGTATGACTCACGTGTCCCCATCATGTATGGGAGGCGAGAAAATGACGAAAAACGGGATTTTGGGGGTAAAACTATCCCTTTTTTCACCCCTTTGCCCCTCTGGTTTGGTTTCCCCCCTTGTTTTAGCACTGACATCGAAACAAAAAATCTGGTAAATACTATTCGGTGGACTGAATGTTTGTGCAAAATTTCAATCTTCTACGTGGAAAAATAAGCCCGCCAAAAAATATTGAACATAGGCTTAGTAAATGAGAAAATAAATTTTTGACTTATGACGTCATCACCTCCTATGTCTGGACGCAGGAAGGTCTGAAACCGTACATAATGTCTTCTACAAGGCCTCTGGACTTGAAAAAAAAAACTCAAAAAGCTCAATTAGAAGAGAAATAACGCATGTACCATGAAAAATGCGTATGGTACAAATTGTACCATAGGATCCCCAAAGGGTGAGGGAAAATATTGCTGGCAAAGTTAGCCGTATATATGACCGCGCGCCACAAGAGTTCAGCCAGAATTTTTACTTGAAAATTCTTGATTTAATGAAAAAAAAAAAACATATATTTTTGGGATTGTCCTCCACCTTCCACTTCCTTCAAAAATGTATAGATATGGACAAAAATGTAACCCAGCAAAACAAACCTAACGTTCTACATACTGCACTGTAAAAAATGAGGTGTTAAAACAACACAAAATGACTACCACTTTAGCGTGTTACTTGTGTGTTAATTCAGCAGCAAGCACATCGCTATCCGGGCATATGAAAAATAACTTTTTTACTATCTGGGAGAATTTTCTTTGATATTTATCGTTTAATATAAGCAAGGCTTTGCGAAGTATATTTGGCACTTATGACAAGTATGGAATAATGCTCTATGTTTTCTGTAATCGGTCACAATAATATTGTTGTAAACCTGTAAATCGTCTGACAAGAGTTACATAGGCAAGAGTTCTGTCATCTTCTGTTCATACGTGCTAAGACACAAGAATAACAGATAAAGAAAACAGATGAAAGCACTGCTCTCTGTGTAACTGTTGTCAGATGATTCAAAGGTTTACAACAATATTATTGTGACTGATTACAGAAAACATAGAACGTGTTTAGTTACTTTCCACAAATGTGAAATATATTTCACAAAGCTTTGCTCGTACCAGCCAATAAAAACAATGCAAATACTCACAGCCAGTAACGACGTATTTTTGATATGCTCTAAGGCGACGTGCTTGGTGTTCACATACTTACTTTGGGTTAAGACTGTCTTAAAGCAGTTATTTCACCTTCCGATGAAGAAGTATTGCAACACGTATTTCTGAGATCGGTGCAAGTACGCTTTTTATAGGGTCGACAAAAGGATTATACGCCTTTTGGAGAGTTAAAACCTGTATCTTTGTTCTCATTTCATCTGTTCTCATTTCACTTTATTTCTTGCTAACTGGTTCCGACCATCACCTGTACCTTTGTCTTCATCTCCATCTTTTTTATAGGGCCGTTGGCCCGATGCACCGGCTACAACCTGTGGTCTCTCACCCTAGAGATCAGCGTAGGCGCACCAGGCGGGAATCTGACAACTCTGATCAATCTGTTGACAAGCGCCCCCGTTCTGGGTCTACTCCTGAGGCCGCCAATCTTGCCGATGCCGATGACGAACAGGATCTGATTATGGACACGCAACCCTCTGTTAGCAATCCAACCGCTCCTCCTCCTCAGCTTTCGACCACTTCGATCTACAATTTTCTCCTAACCAATTTTGACACCAAATTAAAAACCTCGAAGCATATTTTCCAACAACTTGTCAAATAGGTTCCATGCCTGGAAATAGCCGAAATTCGCTTCACGAACAATGGTGTCATACTGAAATCGAAAAATCCAGATTTTCATCGCCATGTCCGTAACAAGGCCTCCTTCGAAATTTTTGGAAAAAAATGCAAACATTTCTGTCCTGCAACCAAAAAGTCAGGCACAAGGTCCAACACCAAGGAAACCACCATTATTATCTGTGGTCATCAAGGGTGTCGATCCCAAGATAACAGACACAGAGGTCGAAGAGGAGCTTACAGCTGAAGGAGTCAGCATTCAAAAATGCATCCGAATCCACAACAATACAGGCCCTACTTACTTCGAGTTCTGACAAGCAAACAACAGGCCATTGATCACTTGTTACAGCATGGAGCTTACATTTTCAAACGCCGGTCATAAGGTAGAGCCTTCTCGTACACCTCCGTCAGTCCCGATCCGTTGTGAAAAGTGCCAGGTTTATAATCAACACCTGATAGCTAACTGTTCTAACAATTCTAAGTGCGGTTACTGTGGTCAAACTCACTTCACTAAAGTTTGTCCTGATGAAACAGCACCGCCACAATGTAGTAGTTGTAAAAAACGCACCCTACTTAGCTATAAGTGCAAGGCCAAACCTCCAGTGAGCCTACGAAACAGGAACTAGTTGTGCCTTTACGCACTCCCGATGCTCCAATGCCTCCACATAATTCTCTGCGTGAGCCAGTTACTGTTGAGGATATGATTCCTTTTTTCAGTCTCACGCTTCAAAATATCCATCCGTTCTTGCGAGCACACATGGTCAGTCAAGTCATCCATACGACCAAAGTGCTCTATCATCTCGATGTCAAAGCGACTTATTCCGATCAGACTGTCCATTTTCAAATCAATCCCGTCACAACCCAAGTTTAATCATTTTTCATCATGGATAGGAGCCTTCTTATAACGTTACTCTACCTAAATATCCAGTCATTATGTACCAGGAAAGATCTTCTTACCGCTTTTTTACGCGAACATCAGGTACATAGTTTTCTATTGAATGAGACTTTCCTGACACCGAAGCACTCTGTCTATTTTCCAGGTTATGATTTCATCCGCCATGATGGCCCTTCAGGGCAACGAGCAAACGGCGGAATGGCTATAGGGACCCAACATAAACTACCCAGTCGAATCATTACTTACAACTTTTCTGAACCTCTTCCGGAACATAATATCGTTACTATTTACTTTAAAGCTAGATCAATCATTATAGCTACCATATACATTCGTCCACATGTTCGCATACCAACTTCCTTCTTCACTCATCTGGATACTACCTTCCGCTACTATATTATCATGGCTGATATCAACTACCATAGCAGAAATGATGCTGAGAAACGTGCATTTTCTAATTTTATTAATTCACATACGAACAGTGAAATCTGCGCTATATCTAGAACAACCCGTCCATCTTCGAATAAAACTCCTGATGTGGTCATTGCATCTTCTAGTATCATGCCGTATCTCGAAATCACTGTTCTTGATTTAATAGATAGTGACCATGGTCCTATCAAAGTGGACTTACACTTTCGTACCACCAACAAACCACAACCGGGAGCTCTTTGAACCCTGCCAAATTTTGACCGAGTTAATTGGATAGAGTACCGAACGGAACTAACGAATATGCTAGCTGATGTTCCACTTCCAACCAATATCCCATCATTTGACGCTACGCTAGGCCAACTCACTACGAGCATTCAAACCGCCAGTGCACTCTCCATTCTTGTCACCACCTGAAATCTCTACAGGCCTAAATTACCTCCTCAGTACCTTTCTTTCAATTTTTTAGCCCGGACTGCATACAAGGAGTACCTACGCACTCGTGATGCTGTCACCCTACGACTTCATCGCCAATATCTTCGTATGGTGCAAAATTACATCCGAGCGTATAAAAAACGTAACTGGATCAGAACTGTTAACACTTTAGCTACAGGAAGCCATCCAGCAGGTTACTGGAAACATTTCAATCGTCTTATTGGGAAAACCAGTGCATCTCATTATCCACTAATCGAGAACAATACTGCCTTGACCACAGATACAGAGGAAGCTAATGCTTTCGCCCGATTTTTTCAAACCACCTTTACACCAGAAATCTCCTTTCGAGACAGGTCCAATCTCTATCAACGTGTTGCGAAGTACAGCAACCCTCATAATGGGTACCTGTGAATAAGTATGGATCATACTCTGGACGATAAGAATCCTTTGACAGCACCTATAACTCCACTAGACATTACCGAGGTCCTACGCCACAAAAAGAACACTGCACCTGGCTTCGATCGTATTACTTACTGTCACATTAAGGAAGATCCAGCTCTTTTATGCCACATTTTGGCATCACTGTATAATTTCGTTCTCCGAACCGGCTATTACCCACCCGATTGGAAGTTTTCCAAGGTTCTCATGTTTCTTAAGCCACATAAAGAAAAGTCAAACCCAGGATCATACAGGCCAATTCAACTGACGTCAACGCTAGGCAAAATATTTGAACGTATAATCGTTCGCAGACTTCATCACCACTTGTCAATTCATGATCTGCCTACGCACCAAGCTAGTTTTCGACCTAATCACAGCCTCCTCGACAATCTCTTACTTCTAGTCATTATTCTCACGAATCATTATAATAAAACAACACCTTCCTGCTTACTTCTCTTCGACCTCAAAAAAGCATTTGATAGAGTTTGGCACAATGGTCTCATCTATAAATTACATTTTTTCGTCTTCCTACGGCCTATCTTCGGATGGTTTACCATTTTCTCACCAACCGTTTTGCTTATATTTCAATAAATAACAGTGTATCGTTTCCAATCTGTCCCTGCACTGGCGTCCCACAAGGTTTAGCTTTATCGTCTTTATTATATATTCTATTTGTTAGTGATCTACCTGTTATGCCAGAACCGATTTACACTTTCACCTTTGTTGATGATATAGCACTGCTCGCTTGCTGTAAAATCATGCATCAAATCAATACCCATTTGCAACGGGCTATTGATGCTTTCAGCAACTGGTGTAGTCGGTGGCAACTGAAGTTAAACTGTGACAAAACCCAGGCGCTAGTCATCCTTCCGCATAGGAAACACATTTGGGTGAGACGTAATCCATCTCTGCTTAATATTAAAGTTGAAGGTGTACCCATCCATGCAAGTACTACCGCTAAATATCTGGGAGTGATCTTTGATGCTAAATTATCCTGGAAACCTCACCTTTTTCTATCAAAGAGGAGTCCCAAAACCGCTTAAATTTATTAAAGCGTCTTGTCGGTACTACCTGGGGATTACACGTTGACACACTGTTAAATACGTATAAAGCGTTTTTCCGCCCCTGTCTGACACATGGCCACGCTGCCTGCGTTAGCGCTTGGGATGAATTTTATAAGCGGCTTCTTATAATCGAACGTCATGTATTACGTCTTGCCTACCGCATCACTTTGTCTAGCCTTACTCGCTTTTGTATGATAAGCTGACCTTTCTTCAAATCACTCGACATCTTGAAGATTTTCGCTCCCGGTATATAGATAACAAGTGGACAACTCAGCATCACACCTTCTTGGAAACCATACACATTGATGTCAGTCTTTCCATTCCTCCTAAGTATGCTTATACACCTTTACAGCATCTACTTACAATCTATAGTCAGAAACATCCAGAGCATCCAGATCAATACATCTTTCAAACAGATCATCCGCCAGAATCCAATCGTCACGTTTATCCATCGCTTGCACAGTGACTCTCATTCTAAGAAGGGCTTCCCCATGTCGAGCATCAGTGTTGAGTAGGCCCTAGGGTGCAGCGTTTTACCACTTTTTTTTTCGGAACGACATGTAATACCTGGCAAAAGTGGCCCACCCACATGGACATTACAGTTATAGATCTTTTTTCAAATCAGATAATATCTTCTGTGAGAACTATTGCCTCAAAGTTTCAAAATTTCACTGAAAATTACAAAAAATACCAAAGTTCTTCATGAATTTTATTAAAGTAAACATTTTTTGGTTAAATACATGTCAGTTAATTAGAAAACTGACATTCAAGTATAAGAATGCCAGTTATGTGCCCTTGGGGGATAGGAATGCCTCCTCAGGGGCCAAGAAATGGGGCAAATTCAGTACATTTAAGCGGTTGTGCAGGTCCTCGCTCACCTGGTCATATAACATGTCCAAGCGTCCCAGAGTCTACCCCGTGGAGGTGGCTGCACCTAGGGCTCTTGCGCCAGCCCTACCCAACCAACCAACCATATATAGGGACGGATGAACTAATCCAATTCGTCATTGTCAGGAAAAATTGTCACAAATTGGGAGTTTGATTATAATTTAGACACAGCTTGCTTAGAAAGTAAGGTTGACCTGATCATCCCGTCCCTAGCATCACTACCACATACTCGAGATGCTGCTTCAGTGACTAATTTCACTATCCGTTCTACTGCCATCGTGTGACATGGATAGACGGTGGAGGACTATTCTGGCACAGTGTTGACAGAAAGTGAAAGTTCGTCCATGAGCTATTTGTTTGATACCGTCGTTAGAACTGGTTGTGCAGTTATTGAAACATCAGTGCTTTCCCAAAAGATCATTTCAGTGTAATCTTTCGCCTCAAAATTTAGTCCGGGATTGATGTTATATCTAATAGTGTTATGAAGATTCTCTGCTTCGTGTTTTCGAGCACTAAGAATCTTATGTAATGCATCTTGTCGGACAGCAAGTAGACCATCAGTCATCATGGTGAAAAGAACATTCTCTGGGAGTGCGAGAAATGCATTCGTCTGAATGGATGAACGGATTACAGCCTAGTATTCATTTGGTAAGTATCTAGACCTGTGAATGTTCTCGAAGACGTGACAAGGACCATTAGCAATGGAAGACTTGAGATAAGTATCTCAGGTCTTTACTGAGTTTTCTGAGCTCTTCTGACTATGATGAGGTAAGTCACATGTTATTGGTTTGAATGACACCATTGGAATCTTTTCACAGTCAGATAGTTTTGAAGCTGTGGGACCTGTGTAAGAATAGGGGCTTGAATTAGTGCCAATATTCGTGAAGAGAGCTCGGAAAGGCAGTTCATTAAATTGCAAGAGACAAATAGTCTGTTAGTTCCTTTAATTTTCGACGAATATCTCCCTTCCAACCAGTGCTAGTGTTTGTTCCATCACATCGAAGAACCTCAACTTCATCAAAGCCACCTTCGATTTGGTTTATGATGTACTCGAAAATAGCCGTGGTCTCGTCATGGCCAGAGCCAGAAGATGGTGTCACGTCACCAACGTATTGAGAGTTAGGTTCAGCCACAAGTGCTCTTCTCTAAGGATGCCTGCGTGTGTTTTAATGTCTTCCCTTTGACCATCAAAGTATAGGCTTTTAATTGGATCATCATTTCTAGAACTTTCTTTTAAATTTTGAGCAACTTTAAGATTCGCATGCCTTATTTTGCTCTTGTCCACAATTAAAGCAGAGGTATGTTGCTAGATTGTTGAAAAGTTATAATTTCAGCCTTTAAAGCTACCTGAAGCACAGCTGATGTTATATGTGCCGCAGCCCTTTCGCTTACATTGTATATCTGAGCAATCATAACAGTTTCAGTCAAATCCAGCTTCAGTTTATATGTTCTGTCTCTGGGTTTGGTCTCTTTCTCAGAAGAGCTTTCGTCTGCTTTCTCTTCAAGGTCTGCTTCATTGACACTGAAGTCATTTTTGTGATATAATAAATAAGATTGTTTTAAAAAAGAAATACAGAATTTTCTGTGAAAATAGTGTTTAGCAAACTATTATCTGTAACGGCCAATTCATATAAGCTGAAGGCAACAGTAACCAAATATAGCGCTTGAGAAATGGCGCCCAATTTGAAGCGTATCCGGCTCAGTGACGCTGAGTTACGCAGATCGGGACAGAAGAAGGGCGTTGCAGTATTGAGGTGGAGGGGTGGGAGTGTCATGGTGAAAAATAACAATGCTCTGCTACCACTATGAACCACCAGTAGAAGGAAAAGGCAAGGACGAAAATAGTTGAATCATTGATTGGAAAAAGGGAATAAGTGAATCAGACCTAAGTTTTCAAAAACGCTAAAAAACCTTCCCGAGGCGTTGTTTGTATTTGTTGCAAAAAGTGTATAATTGATTACTTGTAGCAAAAGAACTAACAAACACTAAGACAAGAAGAAGAATCTTGTATTGCAGCACTGCAATTGGTCAGATAAGCTTAAAAATGGAAAAAATATTCCCTTTTTCCAATCAATTAGAGTTGGACGCAATTGTAATTGTGAGTAGGATATGTAATGTGCAGTTTATGATAGAAAGCTATGAAAATATACATGCTGAATACAATGTTGTATGTTAATCTTGGACATATGTATCCGAACTATCACGCATGTTAGGCTTCTAACAATTTTATTGTCACCGTTCTTTTTTTTTTTTTTTTTTTTTTTAAAAAAAAGCATATTATTCCTACAGCAAGAAAAGTCATACAATAGACAGCTGAACAAAATACGTAGCAAAATACGTTGTCAAAATAGAATGACTTTACATAGGGTCCTATCCGTCTGCATCTTCGTCTTCTACAGTTTCTTGGCCAGTGATTTTCCATGAACAAATCATCCTATAAAACTTTTTGTGTTGGTCAGGTATGCATTTGATGATTTGTGAAGAATCGTTGATCTTTTTCTGATTGATCGGGACTTGCTAATCGTATGCCTTTGACGTTGGCAGTGGAACGTTTGTGACATTACTTTTGGGTAATCGAAAAATATCAGTTCTTAGTCCATTGATAAACTTATGAGCTTGCACATAACCTACAGATTCTGCTTTATAAACAGTGTCTTTATTTACGTACTTGGAATTTCACTGTTTTGTCCACCATGCTACCTGAAGATTTCTTGTAAAACGGTTACCATCAATGTTTAAAATCTAAGATTTCTTCATTGACACCTTCGTAAACCTGAAATGGAGTATCAGAATTTCTTGCATTCGTAATCATGTGGTTATACTGTGCTGGTAAATAAATGCGATTGTGTCGTTTGAGTTCTCGTTTGATTATAACAAAATTTCGGTCACATGGTAAAAACTGTGACCTCTGACAGGCAAATATTGCTGTATACTGGTAAACCGTTATGACACGATCAGACTGAAAAGCATTAATGTCATTGTATGATTGCATTTTTGGTATTGTATGATCACCACTTGTATCACTGAAAACACATACATCTGTAACTGATTGGGGCAAATATTTCTTTATAGATTGTGCAATGCGAAGACAAGGCGAAGTATTGCAACGTCAGCAGAGGGCTCTAGTGGTTGTCTACATACACACAGTCTCACAGTTGTGGTGGTATCCTATAGTGAGTGGAAGAAGGAAATAAGAAACGTAGTTATTCCCTTTTTCTAATCAGCGAGAGATTTTGTTTTCTACATTGGTCATATAGAGTTGCCCAACGATTCCTATTTTCTACTCAACGATGTAACTATCTTAAAGGAACACATCTGCTATCTCAGGTTAAAATCGCAAAAAAATTGTACTTATTCCCTTTTTCCAATCAGTGGTTCAGTTGTAGAAACGCTTAATTGTACTGAATTTGCCCTCTTCTCGGGCCCGGGGCATATAACTGACATTTTGAGACTTGAATGCCATTTTTCATAGCATTTGGCGCATTCAAATCCAAAAATATGTTTACTTTAACATAACTAAAAATAATGAACAATTCTGGTATTTTTTGTAATTTTCAGTGAAATTTTGAAACTTTGAGGCAATAGTTCTCACAGAAGATATTATCTGATTTGAAAAAAATCTATATCTGTAACGTCCATGTGGGTGGGCCACTTTTGCCAGGTATTACATTTCGTTCCGGAAAAAAAGTGGCAAAACGACCCACCCTAGTAGGCCCAACACAGAAGATAAGCTCATTTGTGACAACTAACACTACCCTGTAACCTGTGGCGTCCATGCACCTCATCTCATCACCATAACGTTATAACTACTCATATTTTGTAATATTCCTTCCTTGTTTGTTTTCACTCCTAATGTAAAACTTATGATTATTGAAGTTTCATCTTGATGTTACTCAAGCTCAGTGTATTTATCCTTATGTCTCCTGCCATGATTACAACAACAATAATAATTCACCTATATGTATGAATAAAGTGAGCTTCTTTATTATTGTTGTTGGCAAAACCTCATAGCCCATATATGTGTTCCACTTTTCATTAAAATTAAACTTAAGTCCCTCCCGAAGAGACGACGTTATCGTCTACGGAAAACAGTAAAAAGAAAAAAAGCTTGGTGTTGAATTGACACACAAGTAACACGCTAAAGTGGTAGTCATTTTGTGTTGTTTCAACACCTCAGTTTTTGCTGTGTGCCCTAACCTCACTTGAATATAATTTCTACACTGAAACAACCTATGTTAAACTTACCTAAAAGAAGCGAAATATTGTTGTAGGGGTGCACTCATGTTACACTAGTATAACTGTATTTTATGTGTTCTCCTTGCACGTTATAGTACAATCATTTTCAGGTAGAATATGGAAAATTATATGTATACTACCTATGTTATACTAATATTAGTGACAGAAATCTTTACCTGGCGCTGATCCATCGTAATAGAAGCCTTTTATAAATATCGTATCTTCATCTACTGCATATACAGCTCCTTTAACTGCATGTGTGTAATTTTTTAAGTTACCAATAAATTTTCCATAATAATCTCTCGCTGGGTGTCCTGCAAAGAAAAATATTTTTCTATTATTACTGCCTCTTTATTTTTTTAAATAGTTTGATCAATTTAATTCATAAAACATGTAAGGAAAAAACATTTATATATACTGATATTCTTGTTTACATTTGCTTTCAAAATTAAACATTATACAAGTTCAAACATTTTTGGAAGCACTAAACAAATGTTCAACACATAATTTGTTAGTGTTTTGAGTTGTTCAACATGTAAGATAAACAAATTTATTATTGTTCTTTTTTAGTGCAGTTCTTATGTCGTTGTGATTAAAATTCAATAAACCCATACTCAAACAGTATGTTATTAGACTATTTGTCATTTTAATATTAGAACCAATTAATTGCTCAAACAGGATGTTCGAATAATCATATTGTAAGGATCCCCACATCACGACAGACGCACGTGTCAACTCAACACATGTTATTGATTATAAACAACCTAGCAGAAAAGAAGCCTACACGAAAGACACCGAGGAACGCCAAAAGAAGACGGACCTCACGGAAGGACCCGAAGAGGAAAAATAAACGGAGGACCACCAAGGGACCCAGCATCAGTCGTCCAACTGATTAAATCACCTACACCGCCCTGAGGTCGCACTGGACTAGGGGTACACCTATCCTTCCCGAGGTCGCAGTGGACTAGGGGTCCTTTCTACATCCAAGCCTCGCGAAGCTGCCTTGAGCTGAGGGGGCTATCCTTTCAGACTCACCGGAACCGGCAGGTGCCTTGGAGACTGCCTTAAGAGAAGGGGCACCATGCAAAACATCTATTCTCCTCTTACTTGGACATTAACAAGAGAAAACACTATTTTACTCTTTGTAATCAAAGACGTTTTGTATTTGACAAATTTTATAATAAATTGGTGAAGGGGATAAATCTCTGTCCATTATCGACTTTACCAAAATCATTACAATATAGTTATTCAAATAATGAAAAACTTTGTAAAAAATGAAATGTTCGAATAAAGTTAGCAGTATTATTGCATTATAGTAATATCTGTGAAGCTATGAAGAATATAATTTCTAGCCCTCATCCTTGGTCTAGTGGCTAGCACGTATGTGTTTTTGGTGCATAAAATCCAGTGGGAAAGAATCAAACAGCTAAAATGGTTCAGACCCTACTTTGAATTGTAATTCTCGTCCTATTATAACTTTATTGCTGACAAAGGGCTCAAATATAAATCAATTAATTAGTGTGGCTTGTAAATACTATAAGTGGTGTAAAGTTGGAAATTAGAGCTGACAACAGTGCACTAGTTCAAATAGTTTACAGAACAGCTAAAAAGTAGCAGTGCTGCATGACTTGGTAGTAGGAGCACAGAGGATGGTCATTCTGAGGTATACTGAATTGAATGTAGATTGCAAAAACGGCAAATGAAATCTTCTGTCGAATGTAAGCAGTGTACGGAGACACATCTTTGAAAAGAAATGTGATATTCAAGTTGCGTGTCGAGTTTCGAGGTGTACGAATATATACAGCGAATCGCCTACAACTTGGACAGGTGCCTCTAAACGACCAGGAAAAGGTGATCATGAGTTCCAAACATTCTGTAATGGTACGTAAGCCGTCAAAAGTGTTAAATTTCAATGTCGAATTCATCCACAGTACCCTGCACAGGAGGCTGGAATATTCGTAAAACATGTGTCCAATAGGTACCCTTGTTTCACCGAAGAACAAAAAACCGTACGGACGAGGATACGCGTGGTATATACATGTCAAACAATACTACAGGGACGAACAAAGTTTTTTGGAGCAAATCATGACTGGTGATGACACTTACTGACATGATTTCAAGCTGGAAAAAGAGAATGAATTAGGAATGTGGAAATCGTGCACCACCAAATCGAGCAATAAAAGACATGTCGCTGGCTGGCAATGTCATGTTGACAGTATTGCTTGATGTCAGTGGATCTCTGCAGTTGCAATGGGAACATCAGAACCTGTTTATTTCCTTTATTTACAGCTGGTCTAGTCACTATCAACCCCAACATTGTTTCATACTTTACACAAACTCCAAAGGACCACAGAAACCAAATGGCTCGAAAAGCTCCCGTGAGATGTGCTTATGTTCTACGGTAGCGCACGCTCACGCGCTATTAACACAATGGGCACTTTGTATTGTTTTCACTGTGATCTTATGGATCGACCGCCTTTTAGTACAGATTTCTCTCCGTGCGACTATTACGTCTCTGGTCCGTTGAAGTAGATCCTTAAGGGGAAGCGTTTCTCCTCCGACCAGACAATTTAGTGATGCTGTGGAAGAACGGTTCAACCAGGAACAAAGTTGTTCCTTGAGGAGGGAACGAAAAAACTTGTTCTTAGTACAGGAACAGTTGCCTGAATAATGGATGTGCCTTAATTTAGACGCTCGAACTGCTATCAATATACTGCTATTATAATATAATGTATGATGTTCAATACACACAATGTGAATTTCTGGATACCAGGCTGTATGTTTAAATTAAACAATATATATATATATATATATATATATATATATATATATATATAAAATATGTATCTTCTATTGGTGAAATATTACTGAAGTCATAATTGCTTAGTTCTTACATACGTGGGAATGGTAAAGGTATGTTATCTACTCAGAAAATGTAACTGTGATCCACGTGGTGTGTGAAGTTAAGATTCTACCTTTTCATAATCTGAGCACTTAGAAAATGTGATATGATGAACTATTAATCCCCCAGGTCTTCCAATTTACTCAGTTAGGAGACGCAATTCGACTAGGGCGGAAACGAAGTACAGATCCTGCCGTTGTCGTAGTCCGAACCATTGACATCTAGTTGGTAAGTAGATGTCTTACCGACTACTCATCGGCCATATATTGTACGTCTATATTCCTAATCCTATTTGTCAATTGGGATTGTTTATACAAGATGTTCAGGGAATAAACCGGCAAATTTCGCATACATGTTCAGAATTTCAATACAAGAAAAAAGTTTATCTGCAACTTCAGTCGGAAACAACTAATACGAACATGAACCCAAGTTAAGGTAATTAGTAAAATTGGTCATAGGGTAGTTATTCTTTCCATCTTCGAAGTTAGGCGTTTCCGACCAATGTCGTATCTAAGCTTTTATTCTTGCATTAAGATCCTGAACACACACACGAAGTTTATCGGTTTATTCCTGGAACATCCTGCAAATACCACATTTTTAAATCACGAAAGAAGAAATTGACTACTCTGCCAAAACTCTACTTGATTTGTATTCTCCCTCAAGAAATGGCCTTGAAACTGTTCTTCAATAGAGCACTAAATATTCATGTAAAACAAGTTACTATACTCTCTCTTCCTTGTAAGAACTGAACAGAGAGGAGCGGAGAGAAGAGTAAGCTTTTAGAACTGCTCAGGGCCGTGCCGTGGGGAGGGGGCGAGCGGGGAAACGGCCCCGGGTGCCGAAGTAAGGGGGCGAAAAATTCGGGAGAAAAAAGGAAAAAGATAGGAAAAATTGCTTGGAATATATGTATGGGGGCGTCGTCGTATACTCTCGCCCCGAGCGCTGATTTTCCACGGCACGGCCCTGGAACTTCTTAAACACATAACACTAAATTGACCAAGATAGATTTTCTCAGTGAATATATTAAATAATTGTTCAGTCAGATCTGTTTCGCATTTCTTTCATAACATGCAGTTAAAACATGATATTATTAATAATAAAATTAATCCCAATAGATGCAAATAGTGAAGGAGTAAGTAAATTACATTATCGATTTCTATAAATGTTGTTTCAAATCTTTGGGATAAATATTCTCATCCATTCAAATTAATCAATATACATTTTTTTAGTTCAACGGTAAGGACATTAGTAATTTAAGTAAACACATTTTAAAACAATAGTGACTTATTTAACTTATTTATTTGAAGATTAACATCTCTTCTATCCAACAAGGCTATAAGAATTGGAACTATGATACTGTTTTAGCGTCATATGACACTGTTCTGAACTACACGTCCCCGAAAAGTCTACTTTAACTGTACAGTAAGTTGGATAATATTAAAACTCAAGAAAATTGAGAGAAATTAATTCGCATTTAAATCAACCAAAATCATTTTATACAAGTAACTAAAGAAAAGTTTTATAAAAAAAAAATATTGCGACCTTCTGAGCTGGTTTTAACTATCTCTTGCGTGCATAAACTCTATTTTGTTCCTTGACATTTTTTGACAATTTTAAAAAACATACTATTTAGGAACATCCTAAGCTTACGTTCATGCCATATAGTTTGGTTGAGATTATGATTAATCAATAGTGAATAAAATTAATGAATTCAATTTTTGTTGTTGTTATTGTAAACAAGACTATACAATAGTCTCGGGTACAACACTCAATGAAAATAAGTTCAAACCTTAACATTAAAGTGTGGGGCTTACATTTATCTCAGGGCGCAAAATTTCCGGGCACCAGGTCACCATTGGCGACTAGAAATTTAGAGCTGGCGACCAGTATTTAGTAGAAATGGTTTCTGCGTAAACTCACAGGGCTACGCAGTTTTTGTTTCGCACGAAAATAATTGTGACGGAGTAAGAAAATAATTGTCACTGATATGAATTGTCCGATTCAAAATTGATTATCCTGAATCGTATTGTCTAGTCTTGAAATTTTATGTCCTGATGTAATCACTTAGTTTGTCAAGCCAAAGGCCGGGGGGCGGGGGCTCTCATAATTTGTACGTGAGAGATACTGGCGACCATCAGTTTTGGATTGGCGAGTGCGTTTGACTTTGAAATTTTGCGTCCTGATTTATCTTTCAAAAATGAAATAAAATTCTTCATTTAACGTCCTACGCTTACGCACTTTAAGATAAAGAAGACAGATAATAATTGAAACTTTATGAAATAAATGATGGGATGATAATGTGGAAGGGAATAGTGGAGTCTCGAGAAGACCTATGGATACGAGGCTATCCAACACAAACTCATTTGGCCTGGGATCGAATTAGGAACCCCACGCAGCAGACGTGAGCACTTTGAGCCACCGTGCCCCCCGTTACATTTATCATTTTATGTGTATTATGCAATACTTATTATTCTGGTATATAAAGAATGATTAATGGGTAAGAGTTTTGTTTTAATGCGCCAACAAATATTCACGGCGACATGAACCACCATACTATCTAATCTTCATACTGTTGAATACGATATAAAATATCACTACTACATGCTACAACCACATCCATAAGTTTTGTTTCTTTTGTTTAATAATGTTTATAGCGAAACGGTAAACAGAATTTGTTAAACATAATGTACGTATAAGAAGAGCAATTGTCTTCTTTTTTATCTGAACATTATTTCTTAGGACCAAACACTGTGCTACTATTTTAAAATTCATATGAGTTTAAAAGAAGGTTCTTTGCAGTAAAATTTCAGTCAATTTGTGATCATTAACGGTTTATAAGCAATCACGAACAGAGAACGATTTTGATTGGAAAAGCTTAAAGTCTTCCCTTAAAGAGAAAAAATGAAGCTCCCTTTCAAGGGCTCTGATCATATAATGGACCTTTTCTCTTGCAATATATAAACACTTTATAGAGAGTGGTAAGTATTGGAAGGTACGCTGAGGGAGTATAAAGAAGCAACGTTGGCAGATTTTTTTCTCCATCCTTTTCCCTCTCAACGTAGAAGGGATGTTTAGGGTGTGACGTCTGCAATTACTATGCAAACAGCCTTCTGATAAGCTCACGAGATGTTCATGGGAAGAACCGTTTTATTCTCCTAAACCCTGTTTATAGTTTCTATCCTTTCAGAATAGAATTGAAATGGAAATGATTAAATCACTTTTCACCCTCTCCAACATGTTTCACTTATTCCTAGTGATTTTTCTCTTCCTTCCTTCTCTTCTTGTTTTTTCTTTCTTCTTGCTTTTGTTCTTTATTTTGCTTTCCTTTCGTTCCCATGTCATTCCATTAATGGCACAGGATTGATCATTATGGGTCTTATATCTGGCTGCTAAGGGTCAAGCAAAGCTAATTCCTACACAATAAAAACAATTTTTAGAGCACGTCTAAAAATTAAAAAGAAGAATACACATTAATTTTGACATAATAATTATTTTGCAAGTAGTTTCTGCTTAAGTGTTAGCAGAATGTGAGTAGCTTTTATGGGTATCTTTTTCAATGTAAAGAGTATGTGTATAACATTCAGGGAAGGCAAACAACTGTAAATACATCTGCTCGTTAACGGCGAATGTTTTACATTTACTACAGTTCATAAATTCTAGTACCGTTATGAAAACGCGTTTAATGCGTTTAACATGGGAAACTTTGTCCAAAAATGAGAGAATATACCAATTGACGCAACTTATCGAGCTGAGCAAAGCGATATGCGTTAGTGTAAAATCTCATGCGTAGTTTTTGAGAAAATAGAGGAAAGCGAATTTATTTGTAAACGTAAAATTTGATATATGAAAACTGCTACTTATTGACGTGAAGCTAATGTTGAAACATACGCTTAATAAGCTCTGCACTTTAACATTAGCAAAATGATAATACAGCATGGTTAATTAGATATAGTACAAAATGATAATTAATTCTTAAATTTTAATTTTTTGTTTATTTTTTAAAAAATTAAATTAAATGACATATTTCAGTTTAACGTCGCACAATTATGGCCTTTTTAAGCTAAAGGAGACGGATGATTGAAGCAAGTGAGTGATGATGGAAGAATTGATGGAATGAAACAATGAGAGGGAACAAAAGTACCCCGAGAAAACCCACAGACACGATGTTGTTCACCACAAACTTACTTGGCTTGGGGTCGAACCAGGAACTCCAGGAACCAGAGATAAGCACTCTACCACTGAGCCACCGTGCCTCCTTCAGTTGAACTAAAAACATAGTCCAAATTGAAGACATATATCAAGCAATGGATCACACCAATTTGAACAAAATATGATGCTTGAGAATGGATTTTCATGTGTCGTTTTCGAGAAATCGAAAAAACGAACTCTCGTGGCGTTTAAAAGTGTCGTTGATTGCCAATAGTAATAGCAATTTTTATTGGGGATCTCTCAACTTTAATACAATAAACACTTTTTTTTTTTTTTACAGATATAAACTTTATGTATACACATTCACAATAATAGAATAAAAACTTGAATCATCATGCGACAGTTCAATGACTTGCACTAAATTAGCGACCATTAAAATTTCGCTCTCTCGACCTCACAAATGGGTCAAGACTCAAAGAGTTGAAACATGAACTGATTGATAGCGCTAATATATCATATATATCATTAAGAACAATCATATGTAGTACACTGAGAAAAAATGTAGGTGGTGTACTTAAAAAGATAGGTTACATGCGTAATTCCTGTAGTTTTTGGACTTAACGTACAACAGACGTATAACTGAAAACTCATGTTCTATAATACTTTCCGTATAAGTGCTCCATCTATACGTACTTTCCGTATGAAACAATATAGGCGGTCAGGATCTCATATACAAATGGACGTATATAACATATAGCTGACGAAAGTAACATAAGTATATATGTGATATACGGAAAACTGTTAGATGTCAGACATCCTGCAACGACATGATGTAACATCTAAGGGCAGTGCGTATGTAGCATATGAATAGCGTATGCTCCATAATGATTTCTGTAGTAAGCGAGAGGATTCCGTATATTTGTACAATATACCGCTGTCCGGAAAACGGATTTCTCTCAGTGTACCATCATTCAATGCTACTCCCATAAAAATATATACATCAACATCTTACCAGCAGTTAATTCGTTGAACGAGAAGAAGAAAATTTACTATGTGTTTTATCGTTATGAATTTATGACAAAAAGTTCACCATAGTCTTGATACTGCCATCATTACAAAACCCTGGCTCTAAAAGGTATAACAGATACGAAAATGAACATGAAGCTATTTTTTTAAAATATCGTTTTGCAAAACTTTTACTGCTTTACAAATAGTAACTTACTATCAAAAGACTATGGATTTTGCCATCAGTATCATCATAACTCTATTGTCATAATTGGTATACCACTCTCGCAAATTCAAAAGTTTCCTTGGACTATAGTCCTCAGACAATGCCTAATCTTTTCGTCTCGACATAGAAACTACCTGTTTTTAGAGCTTAGCTCACGAATCTCTGCCGCAGCTGATGGCATAAACGTATTAGAATCGCGGCAGAGATTCGTGAGCTAAGCTCTACTACTATCTATCAATTGTAATATTTTTAACCTCTTCACCATGTCTTCTATTACATTTCTTAAAAAACAACTTTTTCTCAAACCATGTACGAATCCGTTCCTTTTCATCTTTAAATTATCTCCACTATATTGTGTAAATTGTTTTCTTCCTCACTATTCTTAACACTTTGTGATTTCTTTTCCTTTTAACCGAGCTAATTCTCTACGTTATCATCCACATACTCATATTTAAAAATTTCTTAGACACTTTTCACAGTTATTGTGTCATGTTTGTTTTTTCTTAGCAGAATATAATTCTTCACACGAAACGTTTGATGAGTCTTTTTTTCTTAAATCCTCAAAATATACTTTCCATCTTCTAAATGCTTCTTTCGCTATAATTATCTATTAATTTATTTCACGTTCACACTCTAAACTTTTAATAATACAATAACACTGTGACCAATCCCGGAGAAACACTAAAAATTCAGGTAACTTAAACTAGAAATACAAATCACTGAACAAAAAACGTGTATTTATTATTTTATTTATTATTATACACATTTATTATTTTTAGATACTTGCTTAGTTCTTTGATTTTAGCTTATTTAGTGCTTAGTTATTTGATTAGTAGTTGATTTGTTCAGTGATTTGTACTTCTAGTTTAAGTAATTTGAGATAGCAAAGCTAGTATGAACCAATTAGTTACTTGATTGACTCAAAAATTCAAATTTATTTTTTTAAAATTCTAGTAGAGTAATTTCTGAGTAATATTTAGAGACACGGCATGAAATATTTTGTAGCTAAGTAATTGAAATTAGGAATAAGAGGATTCCAAATTCTACAACAACCTGAAGGCAATTAGATCACCTTTGTTATGCTTGTACAATTTATGAGATATAGCTTTAGTGTAGATTCTGATGAGTCCGGAGAAAGGCACCATTCTGGCAGTTCTGGATGCGTCACGTCAAACTCTCAGAAGGCATGAAAAGTATATGTTCTGGTCGTTGGAGATCAAAACAAAATACAGATTAAGGTGAACACAAAGTTAAGAGAAACATATAATCAAAAATCATATATAAATCATCACGCCGAAAATTGTCTTTGTGGGCACTAAATCTGACCAAAAATTTCAGCCAAACCAGACCCATTAGACTTTCAATTTTACGTAGATAATCTAAATATTTCCACCTAGGAAATCATTGGTTTGGAATTGTGGTTACATCAATTTTCAAAATGAATTATTCTGTACTTATTTAGATTTAACAATAATAGACCTTACCCCTACCGTTAGATAGGAACCTTAATAAGATATTTTTGAATTTCGGGACTGAGAGTAAATTGCTTGAATACAGATTTATATTTTTTTAGAAAATAAAGTACAGAGCAACAGTGAACGAGCTGAAAAATTTTCCTATGTGCTTTGTAAATCTAATAATGTAAATATTGTTGCATTTTAATTCTTAACAACACATTGCAATAAGTAATTTACGAAGAAATTCTGCATTTAATTACAATATCTTAAACAATAAACAACATAAAATACAATCACAAACAAAGCGGTTTTTTGCCTAATTATTTTACATTTAAAATTTAACAATCAACTATTGTTATAATTCATTGCCTCATTCAAATTTATATTTATTAAGTCTTCTTCCTTACCCTCTTCATATTATTATTATTATTAATGTTGATGAAAAATTTATCCCAAAATACAGGTATATATCTCTAACAATAAGCTCTAAGATCTGAGCTACTCCTCTACAAACATCTTTAATATTAATGTATTTTATTTTTTTAATTTTTTTTTACAATACTATCTACATACGAAAATTAGTCACTATTGCAGGTTTCAAATGAGAAACAACATGGCCTTGAGTTGGCTTCACACGGCGTCCAATTGGCATTGAGCGGTGTTGACAGTTCTTGACAAGCAGTTCTGCACGCTGACTTTTCACGCTACTGCGAATCTTGACAATATCAGAGGCGCTACTTAGAAATATTGTTCTTAGAGGCACTAACTGCTCACTTTAGGAGGTAGAGAAAAGAATTACGAACACATATGTGAAAACTACATCTTTCTATGCCAACTGGTTGTCATGATACATGCTTTGGAAGGTTTCCATATAAAACAATTAGCAAAACGAGCGTTGAGTCCCGTGTCTAATTTCCAGTGGATTTTCTTTCGATTTGCAAATAGAACTCACAACTTTTATTACAGGATAATCAGGGGTGTATCCAGCAGGTTGTTATAGGGAACATTACTTTCAGGGGGAGGCAAGCTATTCACATATTAAAAGCAGAACAAATTACCTCTTTCACTACATGAAAGCATTTTAACTCACCATATATACATACAATGCCACCTTATCAAAAGACAGATTTTGACAGTACTGAAGTTCAAGGGCGACCATCAGGGGACAAGGTGGAGCGCTTGCCCCCTAAGAAGAAATTGTACTTGGGAATATCGAAAACCCAATAGAATTTTTACATTAGTTATAGCGAAATTTGAAACGTTGCTTATACTTGTCCTACTTGGAAACCACAACATGGGCGCCCTTGCTGAAGTCAAAACCGGATTGTAAATGATGAATCAATAAGCTAATCATAAGAAAACAAATGCTATTTATGGCAATCTGTTTACCTGATTTTTGTGTTTATGTGGGCTAAAATAGTAAAGAAAAAAACTTGAAAAAAAAATATCAACTCAAATATTATTGTGCAATATTATAGAGTTCACACGGTGTGCACCTAGAAAGGTAAATGAGAATGCAAAGCACATGATTAATTTTAGCTGTTTTAATTAGGTACAGAAACCGTACTGATGATGTTTTCTTTTCTAATTTTCATGTTTTGTTATAAACGTCCCTCATTTACATTAACTATTAAATAAGTTTATAAAACATATACTAGACGAACCTCATTTCGGGGTTGGAAATAGTTTGGAAAGACAGAGCCCCCTTTTCCCCTGGCTACACCCCTGAGAATAGTAAGCGAGCGAATTAAATAATATCAAGCCTCTATATATATATATATATATATATATATATATATATATATATATAATCGTAAGAACAAAGTATGGGAAGTTCGTAGTATTGGTTTGAAGTTCACTTCCAGATAGATTCTGTCTTATTCAACAGAAGAAAAAGCAGTATGTTTTGTTTATTTTTTTCCTCCACGTTTCACTACGTTACATATATGCGACCACTTATTCCCTCTTTTCCCCTCAAGCAGGGATTCAAAAGCACCAGGCGTCTGAATGGTATCGTAAATTATCGTAACACAAAATAAACTCGATCATATGGACTTGCTTAAGAATCAGACGAATTATTTTTGTGAGACCTAGACCAAGCCCAAGAGTGTTAATTGTTATGAAAATTGATAAGGAACAAAGAGCTAGTTGTGTAGGAACGCAACTTCTCTTCTAGCATAAACAGAATTCATCAGTATCTGGATTGCTTTCTTTCGTGGTAATTCGTTTGTTCTCCGAAAACTAGAATTGACAATGTCTTTAAGCAGATCGAAAATTAAATCTTCAAGTTTAACGTCCCACGTTTATGCCGGTTAGGCTAAAGGAGACGTTGATAATGAGAAATGAGTAAAAATGGTGGAATGAAGAAAGTGGGAGGGAACGGGAGAACCCCAAGAAAACCCACGAGTACGGTGTTTGTCCACCACAAAGTCCACACGGGGCGAGCTGGGATCGAACCAGGGACCCTAAGCACCGCAGGTGAACACTCTACCACTGAGCCACCGCGCCCCTCCCCCTTTAAGCAAATCGAGTGCAAGTGCGGTTTTTCTAAAAAAGAAGTGCTTCGAAGTCAAGCTCGGAGAATTATTTTTTGTTTACAATTTGTTTAAGAAATATTCATCACAAGAAGAACTTTTAGGATGTACAGTCAACATTCTAGATTTTGCTGGAATAATATTGCTACATTGTGAATAATGTTGCAAATTTATGTGTCATAATCTCAGCTGGAGGAAGAGCGAGAAGGGAAAGGGGAGTCCGCAATCCGGCAACACCGCGCGAAATATCGCGCTGCATTGGCTACTGCCCGTGATGCTTTAATAGAACACACAGTAATTCTATTTCTGATTCCCTATTTATAAAACTTGTTTTTATGATTTTCAACGTTTATTTTATTCCATTTTATTCACAACTTTTCCTTAAGTGTTCTAAATTCATACTCTTTTTCTGTTCAAATTCGAAAGAAATTATCATAACATCTACAAAGCATATTCACCTAATTCCGAAAATAGTCTTAAATCTATGCAGATGAACATGTGTGTAAAAACATCAAGGGAAGAAAAGTGTAACACTGCCTGTATGGAAGGCAACCAGCAACAGTTTCTTGTCAAGTGGGTTGTCTAACTACAAGCATTTTCAGGTGGATCTTGTGTACGAAAAGGAAAGCGCATATTCGATAAGCTACGAAGGGGTTTTTACCTGTTATTATTATTATTATTATTATTATTATTATTATTATTATTATTAGTAGTAGTAGTAGTAGTAGTAGTAGTAGTAGTAGTAGTACCAATAGTAATAAGACTTTCAACAAGCTCAACACAGAATACGAGGGGACACGTTGACTTAGTAGTAGTGCACCCACCTCTGGTGCGTGGAGTCCCTCGTTCGATTTCAGCTCACCCCAAGTGAACTCTATAGTGACTAATAACGTTCGCGTGGGTTTTCTTGTGGTTCTCCCGTTTTCTTCTACTTTCTTCGCAATATCATTTCATTAATTTTCGTCATCACCGTCTCCCTTAGCTCGGCACATAATAGTGGGACATTAAACTAAACTTAAAACAAAAAAAGCAGAACATGTGTCTATGATATAAAACGTAATCCAGTATTAATACTTGCGAGGGTTTACTTTCAACGTAGATATACAAGAGAGTGTACTAGTTTCCCTCTGGCCAATTTTACGCTCTCCCCCTCTGTTTCTGAAATATAAACGGTATTCCTTCGATCTATGTTAAAGAGTGTGGATGCGCTAAAAAAAAAGAAAAAAGTACCGATTCCATTATGCAATCTAATAGCGGATTAAGTTGCTAGCAGGAAATGAAAAAAAAGAAAGGAAAAGATTATGTATTATTCATGAATGTTTGTTGTCTTTGTCGTTCTCGTTGGATAGTTGGATCGATCTATCGAGGAGTCTTGTCTGTCTTTATTCTCTTTCTCTCTCTCTCTCTCTCCTTTCTCTTTCTTGCCGCCAGACTACGTTTTCTAAACAGTCATCACAAAAAACAAGACATGAAGGAAAACGATGTACTCAAATTTGATCCAACTCGACACACGTCAAGAAAAGGGGGGAAAATTGTATAAGAACAATAGGAAGAATATTCCATACCTCTCCTCCCTTTCTTTTGCTTTCTCTTCTGTGAAAGGAGGGGGAAACAAGAAAGAGGAATCAGAAAATAATAATAAAATGTCAGGCTTATACAGCAGGCTTCCAAGGAAAAAAAATGTGCTCTGAAAAATATTGCAACAGATTCCTTACACTTCAACAAATTTGCACATGTTTGTTTCTGCTTAACTTTACATCAGTCTCTGAATTATTCATTTTATATTGTAATACTTCTTGGCACAAGGAAATATAGTGTTTGTAAATACAACTACAAGACTATTTCTAAAGAAATTTCTCTCTAAAACTGGAAAGATATAGGACGCGAGCTAGTCCTTACCGAGATTATTTCTTTTACTCACAACTATACTAAATTATTCCATCATTACACACCACGACAATCTACTCATTTAAAGTACTTCAACTGGCTGATGAGTATTTAGAATATTAGTTTTCAACGCTCGATACAGAGCCGTGTAATTCGTAAACGTATATAATTAAATTATACCATACTAGCATATCTGGCTTTCTGATTCCATCACTATATGTTTCATTCTTTAATTTTTGTTTATCATGCTTATCTCCTATGCGTAATTGCAATTTGTAGATACTCAATAATTTTCTGCCTCTCCTTCCTAATTACAATAATTACTCCCAATAATCAATTAAGAATTGTTGCGATGGGACTTAGATTTGCTTACTACAAGTTATAACTTAACGTAAGTAATTTGTGAGTGGGTGAAAATACTGCAGAAAATATTACTGATGCAAATTTGTTGATTTGTTTATCTGTTGTTAGTTTGGAATTTAATGCAATATTAATGGAATTACAAAACGATAAGTTGTTCTATTTCGAGTTATATTTATGGTGAGTATCATTTACAAGGAATAATATTTATTGTTATCAAACAACATATGTGCATAGCCGTGTTATATGTTCGCCAACTATCTTAAAATAAGTTAATAGTGTTTTCTTACGACGGCATTGCGTTTACGTTACATGCCTTTATCGTATGGACTTTACTTCATAACAACTACATACGGATATAATTATGTGATACATACACAGTCGACAGACGTGTATAACATAAAAAATAAGTATACATAGTATAAGAAGATTTATTTATAAAATTTACTTCAAAGCAAAGTCTCAAATTATTATCTAAGAAAATAATCAGTTCATATTTTCGAGATAGTAGTTTTTAAATGTTTGATAAAAACAAGAATGTGCCAAATTTTTGGTGGAAAAATGAAAATAAAAATAATACAATTATGTTATTATTTAAAAAATCACCTAATCAAGATAATCAATTTCAGAAAGAACTAGAAAAGAGTGCAGTATAAATACGAACCACAAAACAAACTATTAAAAAATAGTAAGACCTATTGCCTTATAACTCGATTTCCAATTTAACTATGCGTACACAAAAGCAAAGTAATCCTCAAGTCGATGGCTACATTACTATTGTATTCAGAGGTAGGTGTTCCTCGAATTTAATCTCCATAAACAATATCTTATGAATAAATGAACTTTAAAGCGTTAAGATATACATATACGTGTACAAAAATTTGAAACGATATAAACTTGGAACCTTCAACCCCTTCCCCTCTTTGATGAAATTCTGCGTATGCGACTGTACTTTATTAGTAAACAACTTCCACCCAGCAGACCTTGAGGATTTCCAACTCGATCTTCTCACACTCAGCAAAGTAGTTAGTAATTTCGGTTTGTTCACCCTCTACAAAAATGGAAATACATTAGTCATAATTGTATGCAAGTGATCTGCATCATTCTTGTGTTATGTAGTACTAGAATAAATACTTTTGTTATTTTAAGATGTTTAAAATTGCAACTTCTCGCAGACTATGATACAATAAATTCTAAAGATAAAACACGTAAACACAGGCAGGGATGCGCACTGGATATTTTCCAATGGGAGAGGGAGCAAAAAATCAGTACTAAAGAGGACAAAATATCAATTCGAAGGGAGCAAAAGGCTGATTACAAGGGTAGTAGAAGACCGACGCACAATTACAGTCGCGAATACATGCACACCTTGAAGCACGCGTGAACATAATACATAATATAAAACTATTATTTACGCACATATCCTTATTAACTATAGTAAATAAACATAGTACTATAGTATTTAGCATAAACATCTTAAATACTATAGTATGTGAGAATACATTAATGTGTTTTGATATGCATGTCCAAAAACAACTTCCACATGAACATCCTTCAAAAATCCAGGGAAGGAAACTACTTTCCCCTTGCCCCCCACTGCTCCTACAATTCTCCCCTTCAAAATAAAGGAGACAGTCTCTCGGTTAATCATTTTGTTTCATAACACCTCCTCATTAGTGGTAGGTGAACACCGTGCTTCAGTGGTACAGCGTTCACTTCTGGTGCGAAGGTCCTCTGGTTCGATCTCAAGCTACGTGAGTTTGTAGTAGAAAATATCATATCTTTGAGTTTTCTCGGGGTTCTCCAGTTTTCATCCATGTTCTCACTTCACCAATTATATCATAATTATTCACTTCAATCAATCTTTCGTCCAGATTAGCCTACAGGACATAATCCAGAGAGTAAAAGAAAACTGGAAATTCATTGGTGGAAACAGTTTATAATGTTTTGACATTTCTCTTTGTATTTCAAGTATTTAATAAATATAAACAGGTGGTTAGAGAAAAGAAATACTTACGAGTCAAACTACCAGAAAGAATAATTCTAGAAAAAAATAGAAAAAATTTTAAAATGATGTTCAATAATTTTTCTTTGATTGTAATGGATCAATGATGATGATTTCGAATGAAGTATTAGTTAATCAGTGCCTTTCAATGTATATTATAGAATTAAACTACGTATTATTGGAAAAAGTTTCTTCAAACTGTAGAAAAAATTTCACGTTAGGTCTTCACAGGAATCTCTCTCTTGCTTTTGGCGAAACACTTTCTATTAATAGGTTACTTCTTTTTTAAAAAAAATCTTACAAGAAGTAATATTGTAAGACCATACTTTGGCTATGATAAAAAAAAAAAAATCTAGAGTTTAAGATTCATCAGCCACCTTACATCAACGATCATTTGCATCAATTTTTACGTTGAATTTATTATATTAAAGCAGTTATTAATAACAATTCTTACTGTTAAAGACGACTGGATCTAGGTCTATACCTGAAGATATAAAATCTCAATTGAAGTTACGAAAGAAAAAGAAAAATCTGCACTATACTACCACTTTTACTACTACCAGTTTTAGTAGAGATACTAGAGTGGAAATGGAATACATGCTTGTGACGCTTAATTCATTGCAGAAAACAGCTACCTATTACAGTTTTAGCTCTAAAGTGATCAAGGTTAAAAACGGAAATGATTGATTTCTAGTACTTCACGTCGATATGAATCACTTCCATCAACAAAATAGATTCTTAACTATCGGTCCTCTAAATCCTGATCATAACTGATTTTTTTTTTTTTTTTGGCCTTTTAGACAGACACACACGGACAAACCGAGAAATATATAAAGGAGCTTAGGTAAACCAAATTCCTTTAAAAAAAATGGAATTGTCATATTTTGAACACACGTGTATATCAGGGGTTGCAGCGTTTTGGTACTCTGCCTATAAGAATAAGTACGCTGGTTAGTAAGGCAACAGATAATCATTTGATATCGAAATAATCATTTAAAATATAATTAAAATACATTCATCCCTCGTTTTAACGGATACAAGGGTGAACATTGGCCTAATGATGCTGACTGTCCGCACCTTTCGACATTGTCTGTAGTGGCTGATATCAACAATTACGTTACGGAAACAAGATGAATAAAAAAAGTACTATACTTTTCATCAACCACACTATTCATTTTGACTGTGTAAAATACCTGTACATTGTAATTATACACTATAATGCTATAATTAAACATGTTTAGTTTATAATCAAGATTTTTAAAATTGAATCCGCTGCTCCATACTTTTTGCGTTACTTCCGATAGCCGTTAAATCAAGGTTCGTAAGACCTAGGGATGAGTGTGTTAATGAACTAAACTAGATATTTGAATGTTTGTTAATTTGTTTTTTAAACAGGGCGACCGGACAGAAAAATCATCCATAACAGCTGATATTCATTATCAGAAAAAATATGTAAGAAAAACGAACTTCGGAATATATATATATATACATAAGAACTTTCCTGAGCATTGTGGTTTTCGCTAAAGCTCCCTGACTACAATAAAAGCCAACGCAGTGACACGACAAAGCGAAAAAGTTGGAGAGGCAAAGCAAGCTGCTTGCTGCTTGAGGTAATGAAGCAGAAAACAAATGAAGATCTCAGCCCGCCATCAATGTTCTCTCTCGCGTTCTTCTATGAAAAGATGAAAACGTCGAATGAGAGAGAAACGATCATTGTACGTGATCTTTTCACAAAAGGAGGAGGGGGAGAGAAAGGGGTTACATTTAAAGGGGGTGTTCTTTTTCTTCTTTCTTTTTTTTGGCGAGAAGAACTGACTGTACGAAAGTCGATTGAGGGTGAAGGAACTCAGCGTGTTGACTTTGCAAAATGTTTTCATGTTCGCGGGGAAAATAGTTTTGCCTTTTCCAAGATATGAATAGAGTAACGCCTCTATACAGTAGCAACTCAGGGGTAAATCATTCCTCATGAACCATTCATTTAGTGTGGTTTGTGCCTTCTTTTTTTTTTTTAAAAAAAAAAAAAAGAAACTATAATGTGAACAAATTTGACACATGTTAAAAAGTTATTTAAACAATAATGTTAAAATACCTTTCTAACATATATGATTAAAAAAAAAACTAATCCAAAAATGTATTTAAAACACAGTATACATTTTTATTTTACTGGAATTTCATGTCTTAGTGGAAAAGGGACATTAAACCCCAAGAAAACGAATCGCTAAGACTCAAAATTTCAATATCTGTATAATCATGAAGTGATTGACATCATTTTAATATTTACTTCGTCTCCTTTTTCCATTGCATTTTTCGTTGGGCACGGTGGCTCAGTGGTATAATGCTTACCTCAGGTACCTAGGATCCTTGATTCGATCCCGGCCAAGTAAGTTTGTGGTAGGCAACATCGTGTCCATGGGTTTTGTCTGGGTACTCTCGTTTCCTTCCACTTTTGGTTTTACCAATGCTTTAATCATCGTCTCCCTTAGCCTAACGGGCGTAATCGTGGGACGTTAAACTCAAAGATTTCATTTTATTCCCCATTGCACTTCATATAATCATTTATTTACATTTATCATTTTTAAAATCTTCTTTAGCCCAAGCATACTAAAGATTTCATTTTAAGTTATCACAAACGGTTACTTTCTTTTTCGGAAATCTGAACTAACTACGTAAAAACATATGTATTAACTCAGAGGGAATTATTTTTTTATGCTAGTCTCTTAAAGTATATTGTAAATATAACAATGACATAGGATGCAAATTTGACCAAACACATAACTAAGTATCTTTCTAATAGATTGATTGTTTAAATTTTGAATACACATGCGATCTTTCGAACAGTAGGAAATTCAGCTCTATTTTTCCTCCAAGTAAAAAAAAAAATGTATATGGGTTATCATCATGATTACGATTATGAGTAATATTATGGTTTTGCTGACAAGAGAAGCTATTTAAGTAACTACGTGAAGCCAAGGGCGGATCCAGGACGGACTTCTAGGGGGGCGATGGGTTGTAATACTGCTATTTAGAGCTACTTTTAAGAGTTCCAAACTCTGGGATGGGCTTTATTTATATCTATATAAAATAAGAAAGTTCCCTTTTCTGGGGTGAGGAAATCGCCCCGATCACCCCCTCCCTGGATCCGCCCCTGCGTGAAGCTAGTAATATGTCATCATGTTGTAACACTATGACTCTATTAACAAAGAAGCTATTTAAGTAACTACTTGAAGCTAATAATATGTCATCACGTTGTAACATTATGATGCTCCAAACAAACTATTTAATTAACTATTTTTAGCTAGTAATATGCCATTATGTTGTAGTATTATGATTTTCCAAGCAAAGAAGCTACTGAAGTGATTATTTGCAATAAGTAATATGTCATCATATTGTAACATTTTAATTTTCCTAACAAAGAAACTATTAATATTGTATTAATATGTTGTAGTATTATGATTTTGCTAATTTGAAGCTAGTAATATGTTATTATGTTGTATCATTTTGATTTTGTTGACAAAGAACCTATTTCAGTAACTATTTGAACCCGATTTGTGTAACACTGCTTTTTTGTTCGGTGATTTAAATTCACAAGTAAACAAATGCTTCCATGTCTAGTTTGTATTCCAACTTGTTACGCCCAAATAAATTTCATCATTTTCTCGTAACAAAGTTCTTAAAATCGCCCGATCCACTGCCGCACCCTGTATATAGTCTTCTTATATAAAAGAAGTTCTGACTGACTGACAAATCAATCAACGCCCAGGCCAAGCCGCTTAAGCTAGAAACTTGAAATTTGGACAGTGCATTTGATTTGTGATATAAGATCCCACTAAGGAAGGATTTTTGGAAATTAGACGGAGAAGAGGAAAGAGGGGTGGCATTGATTATCTTAAAAAGTCCATATCTCCGAATCTCTGAATATTAACGATATGAAATTTGGCATATGGACTTCTAATTTAAAATAATTAGACACGTGTTTCAGCGGTTTATTTTTTGGATTTGACCTAGATGGGAATAAAAGGAGGTGAAAAGAAAAAAAGAGTGAGAATTAATTATAATAAGATGTCCATATTTCGAATTTCGTTAAGGTTAGAGACATTAAATTTGGTATTTAGACTTTTCATTTAAAATAATTAAAGGCGTGTTCCAACGTTCCAACATTTAAAATATTTCTCCACAACGGAAGAAAAAGGCGGGAAGAAAAAACAGTCGGAGTTGCAATTGTATATATCGAAATCCTTTAAGACTAAAAACATGTTACTTAAAGACTTTTCAGCACCCTTTGATATTTCCTTTAGAAAGGGAGAAAAAAGATGAGAAGAAAACGTATAGGGGTTGTAATTGTTATAATAAGATTACCATATCTCGAAACCCCTTAAGATTAGAGATGCATTAGAGATATGAGAAACACAAGGTTGTTAATCGAAAAAAAATACAGGGTTCTCGTGACGAAGTCCCCAGCTTGCCGAATGCTAGTTCCAATATAAAATATGCCCTGAAAATTTGGGTGCGCATATACACGGCAAAATACGATATTTCACGACTCACACATGTAGTTCTTCTAATTCTTCTTTTCATATGTAAAAAACAGTTCTTTTAAACCACAAGCTTCGAAACCCTGTTCTCTTTACAGACGATAGAACCTTCCTCCGCAAAACCTTAGAGTTAATTATAGGGAAAAGAAAAGATAAAAAAGATGAAAGTGAATTGGAAACACTGATTACTTCGCACTTTCCTCCCAAACGACAGTCTATTATATGGCATCTTTTCTGGATGGAAAACGCACCCTAGCGGTGAAGCAGGGAAGTATTATCGGATTGTGGGAGAAAAGACCAAGAGATCGGCTAAGGCTTATCGAATACCTTACTGAACAGCTACTCTGAATAGCAGCGGAATCGACCAAGAAATGGTGATGGAGCAATGGGAGGGGGACCTTTTTGCTATCTTTCTCTTTATTTTCTCTCTTTACCCTCCATGGACACACACACACACACACATACTTGGAGATGTACAAATATCTGGAGAAGGCTGTGTGTTCACTGCGTAACGGAAAGCGGATCGAAATGTGATGAACACTTTGCCACAGAAGAGGGGGGGGGGGAAGTGTTAGGAAAGAAAAGCTATAGGGAATCATCGGAGAACAGAATCATCTCAATTTGGACCTAAAAGCGTTGTTCAAGGAGATCCGCTACTTCACTGGTCTATTTACTTGTTCTCATAAGACTAAAATTGCCTCACGTGGCAGCTCAAAAAAGGCTACGGATGGCCGGACGGTTTTAGTTGTGATGTGTGGTCAGACTGTCGGATTTTATTGTCGTCATTTCTGAGTTTGTAGCATGAAATTAGCTATCTATCAATTCAAGTAAATTTTAAGTTGCCTCAAGATTTTTGTCAACACCAAATATTCTCCTCAACCATCGGTAGAGGAACTCGACATCAGACTAAACAAAAACAAGCTTTGTTGTTAAAAAGATTCTATTTGTACTTATGTGTTATACAAAAGCAATTAAATTTACATGTAGCAAAAATAAATAAATAAAAGAATAACAAAAATATATAGTAAAATGATAACTATTGTAGATCATGTTAAGGATTCGAATATCTATTTTAAAATCTTGCAAAATACACTTTTAAAACGTCTCAATGTTATGACCTGTATCTTTCATTGAAAACTTTAATTTCAGATTGAAAAATCGATGTTCATTCCATCAATCGGATACACGTGAGCACTTATTCTCCTAACCTTAATTACCTTAATTTTAGAATAAGAAATCGATCTACTCTTCCGTACGCGAATACTTGTATTTCTAAAACTTACAATATGCATAAACACACTTGGTATTATTATTCAAAAATGTCATTAGTCTGTTAGTAAATAATATGCATAAATAAAAAGAGTGTAAAACATTTATATCAAAATTTTTATTTTATTTTCTGTAAGGTTTCGCATAAAAAAAACTTTGGTTCTTAATTTTAGTATTTTTTGTAGGTAAACATTAATTCCATTCCCATCCAAAGAAATATAATCATGAGTATTCGACTGGCTTCAAATTTCTGAGAATCAGATCTAACAAGACGGAGCAATAGAATCATGCTTAACATATAATTCCTTCTGTCAGATTCTAACGAACTTGTAGAAATGGCAGTTCTAGGATCTCGATTTCAAGCTAGTAACGTTTTGTACAACTTCATTCGCAGAAATGCTCAGTTTGATACCATTATACAAAGCAAGTTTATATTATATGGGATGACCTACGAAAAGTTGATTACCTCAGCTGTGGTATAATGTCCATTAAGACCATCAGTTGGAGAGCTTTGACTCTGGGAAGTTCACATCGCGTTTTCCCTTTTATATTAGAATGATGGCACCAATTAGTGGAGATGAGAGCGGTGTTTCTTATGCAGGGAGACATAGCAATAAAGACCGCCTAAATCAAATACTATTCTCCACGGTATCTCCACCCTTCGACTGTCATCAGCTATCTCCTCCTTCTCCTGAGCCTCATAAATGGAGATTAATAAGTGAACGAGACAACCATTCATCTATGACCGTCAACGGAAGCTAATCATGCTGCTATGATACAGAAGGGAAGAGTCTATTATTGGTGCGTAAGAAGGGGAAGTTGGAATTCGTAAAGAGGAAGTTAGGGACAGAAGTTGAAATGAAAAGCAACACAATAATCAGAGAAACACATCATATAACTGTATCAAAAGAAGGGCAGTAATAATTCTTTTCTCCCCCTTTTATAGACCTTCCGTTTCTCTAATTCGTAAGTTGTTAAATCGTCCTGCTATGTTTTTCAAGACTAGCAGTGCGCATTTATTTGATAGCTCACTACAGGTACTGTTATGGCAAGCAACAGCAAAATTTACATTATTTGGTATGTAAATTTAATTATTTCCTAGAAAATATTGCATGTTATTGTTAGTTCCTTTTTCTTTCGTTCTTTTTCTTAATTAGTACATTTCAAAAACAGAAAAATTATAGGAAAGACTCCATATATATATATCATATTTGTTTCGTAATCTTTTAGATATCTTAGAACGAAAATATGATAATGTGATAATTTTAATAATGCATAATTTTAATAATAATAATGCTTTGGTTAATACTATATCCAATGTAAATTTAACTTAATCTTATGTCAGCAAATAATATAAAAATTAATTCAATTCTTCTGGGTTTTAAATACCGCACTGGAGTTTGAGTTTTCCAATTCGGTTGTGAATTTCAATAATGATAATAATACATATGTAGATACGAAGTCTGTCAGAAATGTATCGCGACTGGATCTATTATGTTGGCTACGGGCGAAATAGGAGTAAGTGGATGCAATATGGTATCTTGGTAATGTATGACTAGTCTCTGCTGTCTGTAACAGTTAGTTTTTTTTAAAAAGATGTTTTTGTTTATACCTTTGTCTTTTCGGATTATTCAGCTATGAGAAACATGCAGCAAAGCATCAAACTAAAATTTCTGGTACGGTTAAGAAAGACGGCGTCAGAAACACTTCCAATGTTTCGGGTCATGTCACGCGTCTTTGAGAGGCATAAGAAGTTCAAATAGGAAAATGGAAGATGGCCTTCAACAAAAGAGACTATCGTTAACGTAAAACGAGTGAGGCAGGTGGCGTGTTGTGGGAATCGTCGGCTGACTGTTCGAATCATCTCTAGTCAGCTAGGCATAAAAAAAAAACAGTTAAGAAGATCATCATCTTAAATTTGGATATACAGAAATACAAAAATGGCGCTACAGCTCCTAATTAACGTTCAGAAGAAGTGCCCCATACAGGTGTGATCACACGTTTCCAAACGGAATCAAGCTTGTGTCGTAGAGTCATCACTGGTAATGAAACATGGGTATTTGAGTGTGACCCAGAGTTCAGGCTCCAAAACCATCAGTAAAAGACTTCTTCATCGCCGAGCCGAAGAAAACAAGACAGTTGACGAGCACTGAGGTGATTTTTTTCCACACGTGATCAATCATGACGTACAAAGAGAGCCTATGTTGTTTGCTTCGCTCAAAACGCGAGAAGAGTTGGAAGTTCTGGTAGAACAAATCGTGGCTGCTACACTACTACAATGAATTAAGTCACAATTCCTTGGTAGTTCCTGTGCGAGAACATCACCGCCCTGCACCAATTCTCCTATTCACTATATCTTGACCCCTTGTGATTTATTTATTCCCCAAGCTGAAAGGAATTTTCAAAGGAGTATATTTTGAAGGTATGGAGACCATCAAGAAAGCCGTAACGATGGAATTTTGGAACATCCCAGCAGTGCATAGAGACGTGGCAGAGACTGATGGAGAAGTGTGTGTGAATATTAACTTTTGGTTGAAAGAGATGCTGCAGTTTTTATCAGTTCCTCTTATAGCTAATTTTACTTTGAAATCTTTACAGTAAAATCTTTCCACTTGGCCACCTGATTAATTTGTTGACCTATGAGTAGGGTTTCTAGACATCCCGGTTTAGCCGGGACAGTCACGGATTTACATAATCTGTTGTTTTAGGAATTGTTCCCCGCTTCAAATGTTCCCTTTTAAGCATAAGTTAACTTCATCCGTGCGATGTTTAGAAAATCCCGCTTTATCAATCATCGATACTCAACTGATAAGTATAATCTACTATCTCTCACTTACTTTGATGAATTCTGATATTTCAGCAAGAAACAAGTGCACAACTACGAAGATACTGTAATTTTTCACGGGGAGTCCGGCTATTTAGTCTAGAAATATGGGAGCTCCAGCTATGAAAATATAACCATATATAGTAATGTGTAATTTGATCAGTTGTAGAAGTTCAACTTCGACCAACTTGGCTAACCTAGACAGGTTTCACTGTATAAAAGTTACTTTATTCATTAATGATAATTATTAATAGAATATTAATACGAATTTGTTTATGATTCTTTGAAAGAATATCTGATGATCTTCCCTTAAAATTGTTTTATTTCCACGTAAAGCAATTCATGTATTATCTGCTTTCCCCACATTCCTTAATGCTCATACGTTGCGTATAAACCGTATCAGTCAGCTGTTTATCCAGTCTCAATCTGTTATGTTTTACGAGCCTTTCTTTTCTCCCGCTGCTATTTTACGCTTGGTTTACACTTCCTCCTCGTTCGTAATGGCTTCTAGGAAACTCACGACCACAACGGCTGATCGATTCCTTACATCGATTACGTTGTTTGTGGGGACAAGGTAATATGGAATACAAAGAACCATTATCATAATAAACATATATATATATACATAACCTATGTTCATATACTACGCTGTACCAGTCACTACACTTACATATAATGTATGATTAAATAGTTCTTAATTTAAACGAACAATGATGTATCATAGTGAGAAGCAAAATACTTGTCACAATTAACACGTTAGAGTTTACTGTATCGCACACAGGGCTATTGTACGCTAAAACTAGACGATAAATTGACAATGTAAGGTACAAGTTTTTTCGCAACGTATTTTATGTGTTTTCTTCTAACTTGAATAGCTACATAGACTGAATTGGCTAAGTTTTTGATCATACCATGGTTACACACATCTTTGTTGGGAGAAACATGTTTATAAAAGGCACTTGTTCAGTATTAGCATAAATACATCACTTAAGAAGAGTGGATACAGCTAGTTTGGATTAGTGCTGTCGAAATCGGTTTTTGAAAAAAGTGAAATTCATAAAACCGAAATGTCGGTTTTAAAAACCGAAAAACGCTTTTGCGGTTTCGGTTTTTAAAAACCGTTTCTGCGGCTTCGATGTTCAAAACCGCATTTGCGGTTTGCGGTTTTCAGAAAACCGGTTTTCTCAAAAACCGAGAACCGCAAATGTCACAAAAATTTGACAGCACTAGGGTATACCTTATTTTCTATTTAGCTGTGACTTGTACAACCAACGAACTATCCCTTTCGCACAGTGCTGCTCATATTACCATAATAGTCTTGAAGCAAATAGAAAAAAGTTAAAACACACATATAAATCAACACAATTGTCTCGATTGATAGATGCTTTCACAATTGCTAAAAGGTGTAAATAAAAAGAGCAAACGTTGTTTCTGCTTTGAAAAGGACAAACATGGTTTCGGTTATAAAACCGCAAACACGTTTTCGGGCGGCTTTCGCTTTCGAAAACAGCTTTTGTGGTTTCCGTTTGGAAATCCGCTTTTGCGGTTTCGGTTTTGAAAACCGCATTTTCGGTTTTCAGAGAACCGGTTTTCTCAAAAAACCGAAAACCGCAAATGTCACAAAAATTCGACAGCACTAGTTTGGATTAAGAGCTTCGCTGGGCACGGTGACGCAGTAGTGTAGAGCGCTTAGCTCTGGTGTGTGGGGGATCCCTGGTATGATCCTTGGGGAAGGAAGTTTGTGGCAGACAATATAAATCCGGTAGCTTTCTCGGGGTACTCCCGTTTCCTTCTACATTATCATTCCACGAATTCTCCCACCATCATTCGCTTACTTTAATCATCCGTCTTCGTTAGTTTAAAAGGCATAATCGTGGGACGTTAAATTGAAAAGTTTCATCTTATTTTTTTAGTTAAGAACTTCGATTTAACATGAGCGATACGTTTTTCATTAAATATTTCGGGATCTATGAAGAAAGAATGGCACACTAGTTTAATCTAAATGACAAATGCATTAACGCATTTGTATCAATACAAGCTTCGAGGGCACATTATTCGAGCTCCTTCGTGGTTAGCGTACGCACCTTTGACGTGAGAGACCCGAATTCGATTCCTTGTGAGAGCTCATGTGGTTCGTAATGCACGTTAAACTGTACGTCCACATCTCATATAGCCTCGCTGCTGAAAAGGACGCTAAACTGAAAACCAGACCAAATCGAGGGCATAGTAAAGTTGTAATTTATTATATTAATAATTCGAGAACTCCATAAGGAATTCGATTCCTAATATATTAAATTTCAAATCAAATATGCCTAGGAAGTTTCCATCGGTTTCTGCATTAATGTATCTGCTGTTTACATAGAATTATTGTGTCACTGTTTCCAAGATCAAAAGTACGGGGTCACAGGCCAACTCCTTTTTGAGTAAAGATACGTAAAATTAGATAGAAAGGAAAGTTGTTGGAAACAGGTGCACTGAGAAAAATCCGTTCTCCGGACAGTGGTATATTGTACAAATATATGGAATCCATAAGTTGACTACAGAAATCTGTACGGAGCATACGTTATCCATATGCTACATACGAATTGCCTTTTTCCCGCTTATATGTTACATCATGCCGCTGCAGGATGTGTGACATGTAACAGTCTTCCATACATTACATAAGTACACGTATGTTACATACGTCAGCTGTATGTTATATTCGTCCATCTGTGAGTGAGATCCTCACCCACCTATATACATTTTTTGTTTCATGCGGAAGGTACGTATAGATGGAACACGTATACAGAAAGTACTATAGAACATACATTTACAGTTATACGTTTGCTGCAGGGCGTTAGCTATAGTAGTTCTTTAAGTCCAAAAAGTACACAATTTATGCATGTAACTTATATCTTTCCATTTTTTCGCATCTTCTCTCATGATGGAGTTGGTCTAAGGCCCCAGCCCGGACTTTCGGTAAGCCTAAAAGTTGGCATGATTATAGCTTTTCGGGACTAACCAACAAAAAAATTGCCAAAAGTGAATATTTTTAAGTTATAGGGGCTTTAAAGGGAAGATGAAGAAATGCCCATGTTACTTAAATAGGCATTTTTTGGATCTATAATCTCATATTTTAGGTACTTAGAATTACAATAACAACTTGAAATTCGGTATGCTTGTACGTTTTTGTTATCATTATCTAAGTAGATCACCGATAATAAAACTTTCTAACTTTAGAGTAATTTTATGGACAATTGAAAAATCTTTTTCCATGTTATTTATATGGAGCATCTTCTACACTCCAAAATTGTTGGGCACTTCCTGTACAGCTACAGTGATTAAATTTGGCATGATTTGACTTCTGTTTTGGGATTAACCCACAGAAATTGCCAAAAGTGAATATTTTTAAGTTTTAGGGGTCTAAAGGGGGGATGAAAAAATTCCCCATGTTATTTAAATGTTCGTTTTTTAAAACTTATAATCTCATATTTTAGGTACATGGAACTGTAATAACAACTTGAAATTCGATATGCTTGCACATTTTGTAATTATTATCTAAGTAAATCACCAACAACAAAAATTTCTAACTTCAAAATGGTTTTATGGACAACTGAAAATCTTTCCCATGTTATTTATATGAGTCATCTACATCCCAAAATTGTTGGGCACTTCATGTAGAGCTATAATGATTAAATTTGACATGATTGTAGCTTTTCGGGATGAAGCCACAGAAAAAAAATTGCCAAAAGTGAATATTTGTAAGTGTTAGGGGTTAAAAGAGTGGACAAAGAAATTTCCCATGTTATTTAAATAGTCATTTTTTTTAAATCTATAATCTCATATTTTAGGTACTTGGAATTGGAATAATAACCTGAAATTCAATATGCTTGTATGTTTTTGTTAGCGTTACCTAAGTAGATCACCAAAAGTAAAAATTTCCAACTTTAGAGTGGTTTTATAGGGAACTGAAACATCTTCCCCAGGGACATCATCTACAGTCCAAAATTCTTAGGCACTTCCGAGATCAGAACGATGAAATTTTGCATGATTGTTGCCTTCCAGGACTAACCCACGCGAAAATTGTCAAAAGTGAATATTTTTAGTTTTTAAGGGGTCTAAAGGGGAGATGGAGAAATTTCCATGTTATTTAAATGGGCGTTTTCTTGCAATACAAAATCTTATCTTTTTGATAGTTGAAATACGAAAATAAACTTGAAATTCCGTAGAATTGTGGGTTTTAATAGGCACGAGGCCATAGGCTGAGTAAACAAGGGCCCCAGCTAGCCGAAAGCTAGTCTCAATATATAGTTTTTCACCAATTTCACTCCTCTTTTTATTCCAATTGTTTATTTCTAAACGATTCTTTAATAGTTTAAAACTGTGTTTAATATATTCTGCTGTATTTGTGTATGGACATAAAAGTACATCTATCAAAATAAGAAAATAAAGATAATCTTCAAAAGATATATTTTTTCGCAATTAGATGCTAATTACAAAGGTCAGTCGGAAATTTTGGAATATTTCCACAAGGCAAAGAGCAAGCGAGTGTATATGCTGTGATCGAAGTACAATTTTACAGTTTACAGTAAGTACAGTTTTACAAGGTCAAACTGGTCCAAGAGGTACTGTGCCAAGCGGACTATTTAACACGGAGAACGTCACTTCATCAATATCTTCAATCAGTTTTTAGTCGTAGTGACAATGTGTGCTCAACAACGTCGGATACGTGAACTGTATGTGTTCGAACTCAGACATAACGCTTCCGCAGAAACCCAAAACATTTGTTACGCGAAAAGGGAAGGTGCAATGAAGCACAGCACAGCAACTTGTTGATTCCAGAAATTTCGTGCAGGTTGTAAAAAATGTCGAAGATCAGTCAAAGTTCGAGCGCCCAAGGTAACAGATTCTGAGGGCATAAAACACCCCCACTGAGGAAACTCCATCCACCAGCTATTACGATTGTAAAACCAACTTGGACTAAATAATAATAATAATAAATAAAAAAAAAACATGTTCATGCCCAATAACCAGTGATGTAACTAAGGAGGGTAAACGGGACCTGTGCCCCGGGCACCGAATTGGGAGGACGCAATTTGGGCAAATATTTTGGGGAGCGTTTTGGTTTGGTTGGCCAGGGGGCGCTAAGGCGAGTTCTTGCCCCAGGCGACAACTAGCGTAAATTTAGTTGCGTAGCTACCAATAACTCGGAAATCAAAAATCTTTACTAGACCAAATTTTACATGGTGGTAGACGTTGATGATTTCAGAAGACATTTGAAACATTACGTTGTGCTAATTGTTGGTTCCTGAGTTATTATATTTTAATTTTGGGGTCTGGGATCAGAAAATAAGTCTCAGTCCAATGAGGGTTGCCGGTTCTTCACCATCGCTTTAAACCAGAGATGTTCACCCTCGCGAGGGTGGCCCTCTCGAGGGCATCCTCACCCTCAAGTTCCCTCGCCCACAGTGACGCCAGGGCGAGGGAGCGCGAGGGCGAGGACAAGTTTTGGCCGCGAGGGCGAGGGTGCGTGAGGGCGAGGAAAAGCTTCGACGGCGAGGGCGAGGGTGCGCGAGGGCGAGGACAAGTTTCGGCAGCGAGGGCGAGGGTGCGCGAGGGCGAGGACTAGCTTCGATGGCGAGGGTGAGGGTGCGCGAGGGCGAGGAAAAGCTTCGACGAAGAGGGCGAGGGTGCGCGAGGGCGAGGACTAGCTTCGATGGCGAGGGTGAGGGTGCGCGAGGGCGAGGAAAAGCTTCGACGAAGAGGGCGAGGGTGCGCGAGGGCGAGGACAAGTTTCGGCAGCGAGGGCGATGGTGCGCGAGGGCGAGGACAAGCTTCAATGGCGAGGGTGAGGGTGCGCGAGGGCGAGGACAAGTTTCGGCAGCGAGGGTGAGGATGCTCGAGGGTGAGGACAAGCTTCGATGGCGGGGGTGAGGGTGCGCGAGGGCGAGGAAAAGCTTCGAGGAAGAGGGCGAGGGTGAACGAGGGTGAGGGCCAAGTGTTACTGCGGGAGTGAGGGTGCACGATGGCTAGAGACAACTTCCTACAGGAGAACGAGGGCACGCGAGGGAGAAGGACAAGCTTCCTTAAAAGCAACTGTTTTGGAGTTTGCTGTTTGACCTCTTTTGGAGAGAGGCAAAATTTAAAATATCATCTGTCATGTCCCCTAGATAAAAAGTTAGTGTCATAGCAAGGTTATACATTAATCGTATTTTTCCTTTCAATTAATTGCAGTAGACAATTTCTCGTGTGTACGTACACAATTATTAAAAATAATAATGCAAATAAGAATAATATTTGATTTTTCCCATGAAAGTTTTCGGGTAGAAATAGCGCTACATTAAGAAGTAAGTGTGCCTCATTGTTGCCCTCCCTGTGCTGGAGACGTTTTAGATAAGAAGTGTCTACTACACTGTCATGTTTAACGAGTGTTGGTAGACAGACAGACAGTCACTCACGTCATTCAGCAGTAAATGACAAGAGCGCTGATATTTGAACAAACACAATCAATGCGAGAACCATCAGAATGCAGTAGATCAGATGGAAAAAGACTTGATGGAATGACTTTGGTTCATAGATGGTCATTTTGCTCTGGACTCTCTCGGACTCGGGCTCATTTTTTTCAACTGGGCTCTCGCTCATTTATTCCTTTGGGAATCGTGCTCGGGCTCACTTCCCTCAGTTGGACTCGCGCTGACTTATTTCATTGGCGCTCGGGGTAGCGCTTAATTATTGAACCCGAGAACGGTTGAGCGCGAATGCCGAGCTAGAAAGCGTTGGGCTCGTGAGTTGGAATGCCCATGAAATGGGCTGATTAATAGTATACATCCACCTCCAATGTCCAACACTGATGAAGTTGTTACAATTAATCGGAATTTTTAACTTTTCATAGTTTTGTGACAGCCCAAACTATTATCTGAATCGATATTTGTTAAAATAATATCAGTCACTATTGTATCGATTTTCATTGTTTCTGCTTTTATAATCTACGTGGGTAGAGCTATCATTTAGTTACAAAATAAATAATATGTTGTTTCTTGTCCTTAAATAGAAATATTTGACACGTTAATACTGAAATTTTGTTAAAAGAGCTGCTTTAACAAAATAAATTTAATAAGTTCCACAAGACATAAGTTGTTTATGCAGCCGAAATTTGCAACTGTTGAATGATTGCCGTTTACGTCCTCTTTCGTCGGCGAGGCTATATGAGAAGTGGACCTATAGGTTTAACGCGGAATTCGATCCACTGTCGTTCAATGTTCTCCCACTCGGAATTGTCCCCAGGACCCCATGCACCAAAGGTTCGCGTGCAAGCCAGTGAGATAGGGTTTGTATGTTGTGTTGTTCAATGATTTTTATTAGGAATAAAATACGTTACAGGATGATATACTGATTGTAAATATTATAGTGCAAGTATTGAACGATTGTGTGGTAAAAGATATTAATTTGGACAAATTAAAAAAAAAGGCCTGAAAAAAAATGTAGGATATATGAAACATATAAAACTTAGGAAAAGCCACTTCAGCAAAACGAGCAGGATTTTGTTGTGGGTAAACAGTTTAATCATATTATTATTAATTTCGCACAAATGTGCCACACATCATAGCGTGGGCGGCGATTAGGGGGCAAAGGGGGACAGTTACCCCCCCACTCTTTTGAAATGACCCATTAATGTCGCTATATAGTTTCATTTGGAAATATAAAGTTTTTGTATGTATTAAGGTTCATAGAATGAAAATGGTGCCATAAAATATTTGCCGTTCCGTGAGTACGTATTAGTTGTCTTCCCGTGTAGTTAAGAAAGCTACAGGAGTTGCGTTTTAATTGCCACGAAAAATGGCTCAAAAATTAACCTATCCGAGTGTACTTTCATATTCATTTCTTCTTACAAGGGCTTGATATGTTAGTCAGCCGCTTTGGAACTAATTGAGATAACATTTCGCAGAAAAAGAAGTCCTTCATAAGCAGTGTTTCTTTTAGAAACAATGTTCTGGGGGGTGGGCACACTTAGTATCCCGGGGCGGCACTGCAGGTACTATTCTATTCATTATTATATTATAGACGTATTATTTTGGTCTCCTTCGGGGGAAGGCTCTCAGAGCTTCGGGGGGCAGTACCCCCAAAAAAAACATGTCTGGAAGAAACACTCTTCACAACTTATTCTGTAATTGCACAAAAATCGACAGTTCCTGAAATGTCTTTTCTTCTTTCTAATAGTAAGGAATATTTGATTTGATTTTTTTTATCCCTTCAGCAGTGAGACTATATGAGACGTGAACCTACCGATTAACGTAGAATACGAACCACATGAGCTCCCGCCAGGAATCGAACCCGGGTCTCCCACGTCAAAGTTGCGGCATTGTTTTGCAGTGTAATATACGAGTTCAGGGGTGTACATATACAATTTTGTATATACCATACAATTAAATTTAGTGAATTCAACATAATTCTAGGTTTTAGGATTATTTGGGATAACTGGAGTGTGGAGTGATTCTAAGATTGTTGAAATGAAATGAAATGAAATCTTTAAGTTTAACGTCCCATGGTTATGCCGGTTAGGCTAAAGGAGACGGTGATAATAAGAAATGAGTGAAATGGTGGAATGAATAAAGCGGGAGGAAACGGGAGAACCCCGAGAAAACCCACGAGCACGGCGTTTGTCCACCACAAAGTCCACACGGCGCGAGCTGGGATCGAACCAGGGAACCCAAGCACCGGAGGTGAATTACTGAGCCACCGCGCCCCCGTAAACATTGTTGAGTTTTGATATATTCCAAGAAAGTGGAAACTGCACCTAATGGTAATAAACATGTTTCGGGAAGCTGCAAAAGTATTTCTTTAAATGTCCAAGTGAGAAAAACAAGAGAGAGGAAAAAATATTGCAAAACTAGAAATGACCATTTTTACGTCAGCAAATTTGCAGTGCAACGTAATCTACGTACTCTTTTTAGTAGAGGCAAATAATGGACAGTACTAACGATGACAGAACATTTATGATAATGAGGTAAGTATTAAGATGGTAAGACGACAAATTACATTTCTTTTCAAATGTTTCCTTTATAGTATTAACCATTGGTAAATGTCCTCTGTGTTGTATTGTTATTGTTTGGTTTCTCACACCCTTCATCAGCCAATTAACATGAAACGAGACTTACAAGTTAACGTGGTATCTAAGCAACATGGCCAAGCAGGGGATCAAACTCCTTTCTCCCGCACCACTTAGCCACGAGGGAGGGAGTTAGGCTGTATTTTGTGTAATTTAATATATCAATATTTAAAAACGTTCTGTGTTTAAAAGGAAAAGAATGTAACTAACAGGTGAACAAATAATTTTTTTTCAAAGTAAAAAAATAAAACTGTTGGGTGTCACACTATTCTTTGTTCGTGGAATTTTCCAATGACTCGTTTGAGTTCAGAGGTACTTGTTTGTGTCGCTTCCCATTTCAGGTAGAAATATCTTAATAGTAGCTAGCAGGGATTTGCAGAGGTTTATGCCTTTGTCGGAAATATTTTTAGCGATCTGATTCACATCTCTGCAATTCATTCTTCAATAGTGAGACTGAGACTACCAAATGTGTCACTTTGAGGATAATTCAATTCCTAGAATTTGCCAAGACCAAAGAATTCTGTGAATACAAGTGCTTCGTTTAAAAGTGCGTCCAAGCGTAAAATCATGTGATGCTTGTTTGAGTACAGAAATTTCAACAATTAGATATTCATTTGATAAGAAAGCTCGTTCTTATTTTGTTGGATGGAAACAGATACGTTGATCATAAACCACAAAGCAATGAAGGAAAAGAAGGGTTATATTTAACTATGTGAAGCTGTCATACATAACAGAGTAAACCTTCGAAGAGGTCTCGCGTTCAATTCTGACTATGATTTTTTTTCCTAGTCCTACCAGTTTACCATTGTTTTAGGTACATCCGTCTTTTCAATTTCCATCTCATCCCGTTCTATTCTGAGAAGTGCAGCCAATGAGTTATTAATTGGATGGCACCAACACGGAATACAACGGCAAACTTTACAAACAGGCTGACAGATTGGGTTTATCTATTTAGAAATAGATCTTAATATTAAACCAGTTGAGAATGCTCGAATAGCATTGCCAGAACAAACTTGAATTAATTTTTTCGAAATTTATATGAAATTGTATATTAAATGTATTTGATTAAATTCAATAGATAATTCAATATATATAATTATATTAATATAAATTATAATCGTAATAAAGTAATTAGAAAAATATCATACAAATTGTAGGCAATTAATTAAATGAAAAATATGAAAAATATGTAGTTATTTAAAGTTTAAATTGAAATAACTAATGACGCAATAATTTTTCGATCAGTAACTAGTATTGGTATTAAAGTGACGCTAAAAATGCCTCACTTCTTTTAGATATTTTTTGATGCTCCATCGAATGGGGGCTCAAAATTGAAAAATTCGCAAATAACACACACACCAGAGGCGATCGGGCAGTCCCCCCGCAGAAGAGGACACTTTCTTATTTTACATATATGAATAAAACCCATCCCAGAGTTTAGAGCCCTTAAAAGTAGCAGTATGACAACCCCCCTCCCAGAAGTCGGTCCTGGATCCGCCCCTGACACAAACACACACAGACAGAGAGAAAGACATATAGAATTCAATAACGAACTTTTTAAATGAATTAAATGTAGACACCGTAAATTGATAACACTTAGTGTAATCCACTTCATCAAAGTCAGTTATTAGTTGATCAATAATTTTAATTGATCTTAAATTAGGATTATCTTATAAATCACTACTGTTAATAGTTTAATTGAATTGTCAATTTTGTAAATAAAATCTCATTCTAAGATAATTACGTTAAGTGTAGATCGCAACTATCTAGGCCAGCCCACAAACTGTTTTTAATTGAAATCCTACCCGTTTTCCAAGTACCCAGTTACAAAACTATTAAGTCAATACTGAAAACTAAAAACGAAAATATTTATTGCAATTAAACGATTAACACGATTGGTATTATTGGACGGGAGCACGTTGGCTCAGTGCTACAACCAATCTCTGGTTTCAGGAGTCACTCGTTCGATCCCAGGCCAAGTGAGTTCGTGGAGGACGATAGCGTATACTTGGGTTTTCTCGGGATTTTCCCGTTTCCTCCCGTTTTCTCATTCCACCTATTCTTTCATCATCATTCACTTGCAATTTCATCAGTCTCCTTTAGCCATCGATGGCATAACCGTTGGATGTTAAACTAAAGATTTATTTATTTTATTTTATTTTATTTATTTATTTTTTTTTTAATTGGTATCTTCGAAAGCGTTTTTAACCCTTATCCGGGCAAGACATTTTTGTAACGTAAACGGGCAACCGGGGCCTGTGAGGCCCAGTATATATTTTAAGTGCAGAATACACAAAATCAATGCCTATTGTCACTTACTGTTCAGACTAGTCTAGAATGTACCGGTATATATTTTTGTCAAGTAGAGAAACTTCGTGTCACGCTTTTGTAAGCCGACCAAGTAAAATAGCAAATCCGGTCCAGACATTTTTGTAACGTAAACGGGCAACCGGAGCCTGCCAGGCCCAGTATATATTTTAAGTGCAGAACACTCAAAATTCAATGTCTGTTGCCGCATACTGTTCCGACTAAAGGTTACAATAGTCACGTGTTCAATATATAATTATGTGACAATTTGATCTAATATTTGACAGGAATTTCACTAAAGTTTTACGGGACCTCCTAGGCCCCGGTTGCCCGGTTACGTCAGGAAAGATTTTCAAATTAAAAAAAAAATACCAACTCGATATGTTCATGATTTTAACTTCGACGAAAGATAGAAGAATTCAGTATTTTATGTCTTCGAAATATGTATGGTTATTGAGAAATTTTAGAAAAATGAAGCTACTGGGCCTGGGAGGCCCCGGTTGCCCGGATATAGTGTAAGAATATGCAGCCACAGTCTTGAAAAGGGAGGCTATTTTGGGCGTCCAGTAGGCTTCTTTCTGTGATCTGTTACCCTTCATTATCGACGTTTTTATTATTATTTTTTTTTTCGCTAAATAGGATATTAAAATATAATGATTTGGTTCTATATCGCAAGTTTTAATTTTGAAATTTTAGGACTTGAGCAGGAAGTTTTTGATAGTCTATTATTGCAACACAGCCCCTGTCCGCTGCAGCCCCTAGTTATTCACCTCTACTTTCTAAACATTTTCTATATATTTTACATCCCTGGAGTTGGTGGCCCCGCATCGTGGATGTTGTGGGGACATTATCTAAGTCTTTGGTCAAGTGACCTTACATTTACATAGATTATTATTGAGATAAGTGGGTAAAACTGCATTCAGGTTTACACCAATAATTTCATGATTCTTAGTGTTCATCCTCCCGAAGGGGAACTTTCGAAGATGTCCTCAATTCTAACTATAGAGAAACGTTCTCGCACAACAGAATAAACATAATTTCAAACCGTTCATGATCTATATTTAGAAAAACATAGTACTCTACTAACGTAATTTGCTGTTTTGGAAAATATAAGTTTTACTTATGAATATCTGGGAATCAGTCGATCTGTCTGTATTCTGACGTATTAGAGTTAATGTCCCTTTATAATTCATCACCGATGCCGATGCTTAATGGTACGTGAATCTATAGTTTATGGTAGGATCCGAACTACCATAATGCGTTCAAACTTCACTCAAGGGAATCGAACCTGAGACTTGCTGCAAAGCAGATATGCTTGCTAGACACTATACTAACTTCCTTTGTATATTACAATATCATTAACTTTCAGTAATCACCGGTAATCGACCTATAACCAGAGTCGAAGTCTAAGAGGGAGTTATTGAAAATGTTTAATTATCCTAATTTTTATGTAAATATTTCACTTTAGAATATTAGCGTTTAAATACTCCTCTCCCCCATACAACCATTACACACGCTAATACTATGTAACAAGCAGTAACGACTACATATTATCAGGTGCAACATTTAATCAATCAACATATAACATATAAAGCTTATAAAATTTTAATTAGTCAGCTGGATTACATCTTATGAAAAAAGTTGAATAATTTCCACTTTATATGTTAGTTGTTTGACGTAACGTAAGCATGAAGGTAAGCTTAGATCTTTGTTCGAAATTCACATTGAAATGATATTCGCAAAAAATCTTCAGTGGGCTGAATCTCTTTCGTTTCAGGTTGGCTACAAGACTGCGATAATCGTAGGACGTAAAAATGAAGATTTTATTCCCCAGTCAGAATTTTTAAACTATCCTATCTCTTCAAGTCAATAATTGTCTGTTTTGCATTATTACTTTTCTACCACAGAGCAAAATAATTCAGTCACTCTACTCCTGTTTTAATGATGTATGGCAGCGTGTAACAAATTGTTGCGAGGTCCTGGGCAAGAAAAGTTTATGATCGCCCTTTCAGTTTTTAATTGCTAATTATAATAAAATTTCTGGAAATCAATTAATCTACACATTTAATTATTTGTGCTAAAGAAAATAAAGGTTTGTTCTCTTACTTTCCCGTTCCACCATTTCTTTCATCATCACTCACTTGCAATTTCATCCATCTCCTTTAGCAGTTACATAACTCTGGGGCGCTAAACTAAAGATTTCATCTTTTCTTTCATTACTACAATCTTAAAGTTTGCACGTATTAAAGTTTGCACGACATTATTAATTGTTGAATTGGTGGATTTATAAAAGTCACTGCTAAATCATTTTAGGCTCGATAGTCTTTCCAAGGCCCCTGGAGGCGCTAAGCTCTGAGCGTGCCATTTAGGGAGGAACGGTGGCTCAGCGATAGAGAAATTACCTTTGTTCGAAGGGTCGCATGTTCGATTCCCGTCCAAGTAAGTTCGTGGTGGAGGACATCGTGTTCGTGGGTTTTCTGGGGATTCTCCAGTTTCCTACCACATTCTCATTCAATTATTTCTTTCATCATTCACTTCTGTCTCCTTTAGCATTTAGCTTGCATAATCGTGGGATCTTAAACTTAAGATTTCATTTTTCATTTGCCTTTACGTATTTGTAGTGTAAGAAATCCTTGAGACAACGTTTGAAAGATATCATTTCATAATTGTGGGAATTACTGAAAATAAACTTTCCAACAATGATAGCTGCCAAAAATGAACCAAGACCAAAGTGATAAAGTGCACAAATTGGCCCCTAGGGTAGTTTCTTAAGACAAAGTTTCATATTTATGGCAATTATTGAAAAAAATAAATAAAAATTTTAACATTGTTAAGGTAGGACAAATGTATCTCTATTAGTGGTGAATATTAACAATATTTGAGCATCGAAATTAACCTTACAAGCACATTGACACATTTAAGTTTATATTTTAAAATACCAATTAACTTAGATTCACATTCAAATCAATGAAGTCATTCATGTTATAGGTTAGAGTGGGTATATATTTCCGAGTGATAATTCAACAATAGTGTTCTGAAGTATTTTATTTGTTTGCTGACGGAGTTTCAAAATTAAGCTCTTTAGATCTTTCCCTTTGAATTTGTTCAAATTCCTCAGTTACGCTACATACATCAGGGATGGCCAACGTGTTGACTGTCAAATTTTGACAGATAGTCCGCGGCAGTCACTCTACCGCCATTCATCAAACCTTGATTTCACCCTCACCCTCATGAGAGCCGCCCTTATGTGGCTGAATACTTATGCTTGCATCGTAGTTCAAGGAACATTTTGAAGTAAAGGCATTGGATACTGTTGATAAATGATGTAAACGTCACTATCGACCGAGATCTCCATTGTAACAGTTGTTCCATTTTAGGTGTTCCACAGTAAGTTATACGATGATATGTTTAGTTTCCTTTCTTTAGGACGTATGTTAAGCAAGGGCGGATCCAGGACGGACTTCTGGTGGGGGTGGTGGGTTGTAATACTGCTACTTAGAGCTACTTTTAAGAGCTCCAAACTCTGGGATGCGTTTTATTTGTATATATAAAATAAAGAAGTTTCCTCTTCTGGGGGGAGCGATCGCCCCCCCCCCTGGATCCGCCACTGACGATAAGGAAATAATTCAACAAATAGGTTGAATAACTGATGCTCTGATCCTCACGAAGGAGGCCCTCTCGAGGCCTCCTCACCCTCAATTACCCTCGCCCTCAATTATATGAGGGCGAGAGTGCGCGAGGGCGAGGAAAAGTTTCGATGGCGAGGGTGAGGGTGCGCGAGGGCGAGGACAAGTTTTGGCCGCGAGGGCGAGGGTGCGCGAGGGCGAGGACAAGCTTCGACGGCGAGGGCGAGGGTGCGCGAGGGCGAGGACAAGTTTCGACAGCGAGGGTGAGGGCGCGCGAGGGCGATGGACAATTCCATTCGCGAGGGCGAGGGTGCGCGAGGGCGAGGACAAGCTTCGATGGCGAGGGTGAGGGTGCGAGAGGGCGAGGAAAAGCTTCGACGGCGAGGGCGAGGGTGCGCGAGGGCGAGGACAAGTTTCGGCAGTGAGGGCGAGGGTGCGCGAGGACGAGGGCAAGCTTCGATGGCGAGGGTGAGGGTGCGCGAGGGCGAGGACAAGCTTCGATGGCGAGGGTGAGGGTGCGCGAGGGCGAGGACAAGTTTCGACAGCGAGGGTGAGGGCGCGCGAGGGCGATGGACAATTCCATTCGCGAGGGCGAGGGTGCGCGAGGGCGAGGACAAGCTTCGATGGCGAGGGTGAGGGTGCGAGAGGGCGAGGAAAAGCTTCGACGGCGAGGGCGAGGGTGCGCGAGGGCGAGGACAAGTTTCGACAGCGAGGTTGAGGGCGCGCGAGGGCGATGGACAATTCCATTCGCGAGGGCGAGGGTGAACGAGGGCGAGGGCCAACTGCTACTGCGAGGGCGAGGGTGAGTGAGGTCGAAGTAAAATGAACATCTATGCTTTAAACTAGCTTTGAGGTTATAAAATTCAAATCTGCACTGTGTCAAGAAGAAAATATTCTTCTGTAGGATGTCATATTTATTGTATTTCAACGATTTAAACAGTGACAAAAAAGATAGTGGCATCGAAGGAAGACAACCCCAGTTTTCCATTTTTTTTTTTTTTTTTTTATCCCGTTCCGTCTGCTATCAAATCTCTGCTATCAATTTCCAAAACTGAAAAGCCAATATAACTAAATCCATTCCCCATCATTTCTCATTCCGTTGTTTTCTTTTTCTCATGTTATGTATAAAGAAGCCTCAAGATGAGGCCTTAAATCTCTTGTATTGATGTTTCTTCTTCTCAACATGCAAAAAAATAATACAGGGGAAGAGAAAACAGCGAATAAAAGATACGTATATATGAATGAGGGAAAAAGAAAAAAGAAGTTAGTTGAAAATGATGCTAACTGAAGAAAAAGCACGGAAGGGAATACAGTACATTTTCAAGTAGCCCTTCACACAGGAAGTGACGCGAATAAAGTGCTGAATATGCTGCTTCTAAACTTTCAGTCTCTCTTCTACGTTCGACTCCTACTTTCCCTTAATGGGATCATGCAAGTGGGATTCGTAATATTATAATGTTAGAACGTCCATACGTCCGTTACTACACATGATCAATTGAACAGAAGCGAATTTTTTCATTCTTTATTCACAATAGATAGGTAGAGCGATTATTTCGAGCGAGTTTGTTAACAAAATCAATCCGTTAAGGTTTTAACGAGAAACAGCTACTTACGTCTGTCTGTTAGTGCACATGATATCTCTTGAACAAAACGAACTTTTGAATTGTTCTTTTGCAATAGGCAGCTAAACCGAGTGTTTCAACTAAATTCGTTAATAAAATCACTCCGAAAAGTTTTAACGAAAAATACAGCTACACAGTTTGCCTGTTAGTATACATAATAACTTTTGAACCAAAGGAACTTTTGAATTTTTTCTGCAATAGATAGCTAGAGCGACTGCCTCCATCGAATTCGTTAATAAAATCAATCCGTTAAAATTTTAACGAGAATTTCAGCTGCCTGTTAGTACACATAATAACTCTTGAACGAAACGAACTTTTGAATTGTTTTTTGAAATAGATAGGTAGAAAGACTGTCTCAACCAAGTTCGTTAATAAAGTCTATCCGTTAATGTTTTAACGAGAAACACGACTACTGACGTTTGTCTGTTAGTCCACATAATAACTCTTAATAGAAAGCAATTTATTTATTTATTTTGCAATAGACCGTAGAGTGATTATCTTCTTCGAGTTCGTTAATGAAGTCAATCCGTTAACATCTTAACGGATTACCTTGTCTTACGTTTGTCCGATACTCCACACGATAAGTCTTCAACGGAAGCGAATTTTTAAATTATTATTTCACAATAGATAGCTACAGAGATTATTTCGGCCGAAATCGTTACAGGAGTCAATCAATTAACATTTTAACGAGCAAGGGTGACTTACGTCATTCCGTTATTCCACACGATAACATTTTGAACGATTTTTTTAATCATTATTTTAATAGGTAGATATAGTGATTATCTCTACCGACTTCGTTGACAGAATCATGCATTTAATATTTTAACGGATAACGGAGATTTACGCCCGTTTGTTAGTCTACACAATAACTCTTGAAAGATAGCGAATTTTTAAACTTTCTGTTTTGCAATGGATAAATATAGTGATTATCACAGCGGAATTTTTTAACGAAATCAATCTGTTAACATGTTAATGAATAACGGCGACTTACGTCCGTCCATTAATCAACAGAATAGCTCTGGATCAGAAGCGAATATTTGAATTCTGTTATTTACAGTAGATACCTAAAGCAAATATCTTGGCCAAGTTCGTTGATAGAGATTATCTGTTAGCATCGTAACAGATAACGCTGACTTACGCCCGTCCGTTACTCCACACTATAACTCTTGGAAAAGCGTATTATTGAATTCTGTTATTTTGCATTAGATACCTAGAGCGATTATCACGACAGCTCTGTTAATGGCGTCAATCCGTTAAGATCTTCATGGGTAATGGTGATTTCAACGGTAGCTAGCCATAACACGTTTTCTACTGTTGAAACAAAGATAGTTACACATCCCACTTTTACATGACAAAAAACATCCTTGAAGAGGTCGACATCTACCGGACAAACTTGAAACTTCTGCGTCATGCATTTTTACTGTCAACCAAAGTTTATTTCCACTTCGTATATTTCAAACTGTTTTATAAACATTATGCGCGTCATTGTTAAGAGTATAAATGCATCAGGGTCAGGACTATATGTACTACTGTGAGAAAAAATTAATCAACAGAAGCAATCTGTTACTAAGTAGTTTGTATTTTCCATGTCTATATATTTAAAAATGAAAGTCTGCGAATTAGTAACTCTTGAAAGACCTGACCGATCTCGATCATATTTTCAACATAGATGAGGTTCGAGCCTGGGATTGTTCTCATCATTTCACTTTGACGGTGTAATTAATTTATGGGTAATTTAAAAATGACCGAAAACAACCAATATTAGTGTCGAATCCATAGTTTTAAGGGTCGCTGAAATGATCGATGATACTTCTGGTGGCGTTTAAATCCAAATTCAGCGCCCATTAGAACTTGTTTCCGAAATGAAACGTATTCTCCCCGTGCGAAGAACTGATATTCTGCTAGAACAGTACTTAAATTAATTAATAATATTTTTTCAGCAGAATAAAAATTATCAATCGCATCAGCCTGGCGACAAACGTTATACTTTTTCACTGACATAAAAATTATTCTTTTTTTCTAGATTTTCTCGAAAGCTACACATGAGAATTTCCTCTCAAGCAACTCATTTACTCCAGTTTGATGTGGCCTAACAATTTTGATTTATGTCTTATGTAAGCTCAAATTAAAGATTAAGCTATGACTCAGTAACCATATTCGTATATACTGTTGTCTTGTTAGTCTCATAATAAAAGTCTGATTGATAGGGCTTGAAAGTTGAAGATCTAAAAATTGCCTAAAAGGGACTTATAAAAAGATCTACAAATATTTTTTTTTAAAAAAAGGACCCAAAAATTGAAAAAAGGACGTAAAAATAAGACCCAATTTAATTAGAATTACATATTTAATGAATATAATGCTCAAGAAATACAAGCTTCTGGTAGGTTAACGGTCTGTTCTTCTTCCACAAACTGAAGTACAAACTAAAATAAGAATACTTTCCCTCTCACTAACCCCGTTGCTGAATGACATTCTTACGCCTCCTTATCTGACTTGTGATTGTTGTAGATCTGTTCTTGTCAGTCCAGTCGTTGAAGAATGTCTAATCATTAGAATTTTCTTTACTAAAGAAAAGATGTTTAAGAGGTGGTGGTGATTCGAGTTAATTGCCAGTAAATTTATTGTCGAAAGATGAAGTGCAAAAAAAGACGTTAAGACATATGAAAAACTTAAAAAGACCAATAAACAAAAAAAACCGCGGAAAAAGATAAAAAAGGACAAATGAAATCCATCATTTTCTGGCCTACAATGACCCAAAATGAACATATATTATGTTAAGCCTCGTCTTCGGGCACTCGTGAAAAAGAGGATTTTTCCTCAACTTCCGGGCCCTACTGATTAGTATATAATTCAGTACCAGTTTTGTGACGTGGTTATCGTGATAACCAATTTTTAGATGTTTAAAAAATGTTTTCTTGATTTTCTCGAAAACCACGCATGAGGATTTACACTCACCTATTTTATTTTGTTCAGCACAATGAGATCAATCGATGATATATGTCCTTTCTTTGTCCAAATTCGTCCACCCTCTTCGTTAAACTCTGATAATATCGTAATTAGAATTTAAATTTTTGGTGTTAGTAATATGCATTGCATATACATATTTGTTTTATGTATATGCAATGCATAATATAGAACTCTAACGAATGACATATTATATACGTATACAGGTTTGCCTTTATTTAGTTCAAAAACTATTAAGTGATCGCAATGAAAGTTTCATTTATATCTTCATCCAAATATCCTGATAGTTTTAGTCTACCTATTATTATATTTGGCAAGTGGCAGAGAGCTTATATCTTGTGTGTCGAGTCCCTGGTTTGATCCCAGGATAAAAAAGTTTCTCGGGGTACTCCCTATTCCTTCCACTTTCTCATTTCACTAACTCTTCCATCATCATTCACTTATATTAATGATCGTCTCCTTAAGCCTAAAGGGTATAATCGTGGGACGTTAAACTGGAAGATTTAATTTCGTTTTCATTACTTAAATGATTAAACAGAGGATACAGTCTGTTAAATTGAGATTATGATCGTTAAGTTGTCTTGTGAATAGAAAAAGTCATAAGTATGGAAGCTATTATTATGAAGGTAATTGAGGTTCATTAATAATTTAGTGAGTAGCCAGTTGCTTCAGCTTAATAATGTGCACGCAGTGGCCGTAGTTGGAGCTCAATGTCAGCTTAAATGAAATACTGGTTGTGTTGTTTAACAAGTCTCAGTTGTTGTCTATCAACTTAAACTTTACATGTGTATTACTTAGGTTGATGACATTAAAAATTCCTAATATGGATGGGTCAATAAATTTCAGATTATGGAAACCCTTTATTAAAAAAGAGACGAATGGTGTAAAAAGAGGATGTGAAAAACATATTATTATTATATTAAAAATCTATTTCATTTTCTTTCATGTTTCAGTTGAATTTTTTTCACATAAAATTACAAAATTTGCTCTCTTGTTTCAAATAGAACGCAGGAATATATCAGCTACTTGGATGAAGTATATACAGTATGTCAAACAGGATAAAAAGAAAAGGTTTAGTTTTTAATTAAGAGCGGATGTACAAACATACAACTTTATATATATATATATATATATATATATATATATATATATATATATATATATATATATATATATATATATATATATATATATATATATATATATATATATAGATAGATAGATAGATAGATAGATAGATAGATAGATAGATAGCTCCTTCTTTTTACTAGAACACAAAGATCACATTCACTTGTACAAAATCTTGAAATTCCATTCCGAAATTGTTGGACAGGGGGACGGAATTCAAACAGGGCACGCATTAGAAATAGAATTTTTATTATGTTGAACAGCAGAATTGAGAAACGAATTTTGGAACAGTTTTATTTTAAAAATAAACACAGAGAGAATACCAATATTTAAGTCTCTCGCACGAATTTTCGAAATTTCATCACATTATCTACTTTCATTTAGGAATGGAGCTCATTTCAAGTAGACGAATTTGAAGTTGGTTGTCACGAAATTCTAGCAAAAATTGGTACCCTAATCGGTCCTTTCATGATATACTCAAATTTTGTTATTATCTTACTTTGGCATGTAGAAAAGTGAACCTTGACTTTTGTCAACATTCTGGACAGAAACAACACTAGTGACGCCATTATTACATTACAATGTTCTCTTTCAAGGACATTTCAAACAATATATTACTCGAACCACTTTATCTTTTAATATTTTAAATGTGTTTTCCAACTACCCCCACTAGCGATGCTCTGGTCAGATTAAAAAAAAAAAACTAAACATCGTTTTGGTCGCTCAAATTAATAGAATACGTATTGCAGATCTTTGTGCAAATCACTTGTTTTTATATACAAAATAAATGTACAAAAGTTTAACACTGACTTTTGAAGCTGCAAGATGTTAATTATTGTGTGTTTATGAATATATATTATATCCCCGACAATGGTGTTCTTGGTTCGATCCCAGCTCTTACTGAGTGGACTTTGTGGTTGACAAACACTGTGACCGTGGGTTTCTCGGTGTTCTCCTGTTTACTCCCACACTCTTCGTTCCACTATTTCGCCTTCGGCAACGGAAATCCAGGTTCGATTCCCGGTGGAAGGTCATGTAATTCGGATCCTACCGTACCGTAGGTCCATATATCTTTTAGTCTCGTGCTGAAAGGGACGCTAAACTCCAATCAAACAAAAAATCCATCATTGCTCTCATCATCACTACTACCTTCCTTAGCCTCAGAATATAATAATAGGACGTTAAAAAATTACGAAAGCAAAGACAATAAGGTAGTGTTCCCCATGCCATGAGACGAGAAATTTCTCCATGTAACGCCAACAATGCCAATTTAGTGTAATTAGTTCATTGAAATTAGTTGTTTCTTTAGAGAATGACTTCATTCATCAGTTATTTGGTCACCCCTCATCTTTATATTCTTTGCCTACCTTGCAATTTGAATATCAGTGCAATACTTAACAATGGTTGGTGGAATGATAGGATAAGGATGAGCAGAGGACGTGTACCATTCTGATCTGCTTGAGTATTAGTTCAGTATTTTGTTTAGTTTTTATTTTTATATAATAAAAAAGCTTTTAAAATACAAAAAAGAACTGAAAAGTAAAATGAAAAATGTTTGCTGCATCATTTTTCTATGCTTTTACTTGTTTTCGGTTGTGTTCCGTTAATTCTGATATTTACTCGCTTCTCATTAAAAAAAAGAAGAAGAAGCTCATATGCTTTTGTCGAAGGGGCTGATTGTTTTAGTGTAGCTCGCATTTTACTTGACCGCGTTCACTTCACGCTAATTCTTATCTGAGAGCGTGCTAGAATAAGATTGCAAGGTGAGTTACATTAGTTCTCCTCATGAACGACTCGTTGTGGTGTTATGGTAAACCGCAGTTTGAATTTAAGATTTTAATAATAATAATAATAATAACTCTTATGAGAAGAAATCGTTAATTCTGGCAGTAGCGTAAGCAAGAATTTATTTCGGGAGGGGTACGAACTCAATATAAGGGTATTTTATATTAAAATTCCGAAAATTGACCCTAAAATTAAGCTAAATTTACAGAAAAGTCGAAAATTCGGGGAGTCCGGACCCCCAGAACCCACCCCCTGCGTACGTCTCTGAATTCTGGGATCGGACTCACCCTCTAGGAAGAAGTCTAAATCTGATGTAGTCCGACATCAGACCGTAACAATAAATAATGTAGACAGTGAAGAAAAGACAATTGTGACTCCTGTAGTCTAATGTCTTGTAATAAAAGAAAAGAATGAAGGAAAGTGGTATTAAGGGCCTTCCCCCTTTTGTAATAAACAAAGCTATTACATTTACAGCTGAACAAGCTATGACATCAAATAATAATAATAATAATAATAATAATAATAATAATAATAATAATAATAATAATAATAATAATAATAATAATAATAATAATAATAATAATACAAAATGTCACGTTATTTGTGGAAACGAATTATCACAAACAAACAGAAAAGGTACTCAAGTTAGATAAGATTGGAATATTTCGCGTTTTAGTGGAACCACACCGACTGTTTAATATTAGCCACGGAGTAATATAATCTTGGGATTTCTTTGAATACAAAAGATGAAGAGATTGAATCTGAATTAGCAGGCCAACATGTAGTGAACTAGTTAAACTGTAAACAATTGGGTAGAGAATGCTTATTGAAGTAAATAAATAAACTCTCCTAAAGACAGTAAAGAGGATCAGGCGACGTACATTTATGAACGAATTATAGTTAGAGAGATGTTTTGGGTGCGCCAACGAGGTCTATTTGCAACCATGTATTGACATAAGTTAATCATAAAAACAAGAAAAAGACGAAAGACAATACTAAAACTAGGAATAAGTTAATTAAAAGACAAGAAAAATATCCACACACGAATTAAAATTAAATTGCATGTAAAATCTTTGGATAGTCGCCATTTAATGTCACCGTTACCCGTGATGTTAAAGGGTTAACAGTATTAAGCGGCTGATATAATAGCCCAAGCTATCTACTGTAAAGAAAAAAATGTTCAAAAATTCGCTTTTGTTCAAGATTTTTCGTCACTATAGTAGAATGATTCTATAAATAAATGCATTGATACCTACGCGATACACCAAACTTTCCTGATTCGGATACGGAAATTTTGTTCAATTTCTAGGCAACGCTGTATCTAAGCGACTAAAAAAAATCCTGATGTAAAGAAAGATGTGAAATATTCTCGTGGAGAGACGCCTGCGCAAGAGGGGGAGGAAGATACACAATGAGTGATCTCTATATTAGAGAAGAGAGACCGGTGCAAAGCGACCACCAGACCGTGAAATTTGCCTGCAAGATTGAAGCGCCGAGTCCAACCGAGTTAAGTTGAGCTCAGCCGCTCGCTAACTCTGCATAGTGAAAAAGTAGCAAGTTAGATATGAGAGAGGAGAGAAGGGAGAGGTTGATAGGGGGAGAAGAGCAAAATTTCTCTGTTGGGAAAGCTGATCCTTCTAGAGGGAGAGATTTACTGCCCATGAAGCGTTACATTTCCCTCAAAATCTAAATAAACTGTGATGTAACTTCTTTGCCGAAAGCCAACACAGAGATTCATATGTTCACTGTCAGACGGTTGTTTGTGACGTGTTATTAAGTACAGAATAAGTTTTCTGTTTCTTACACCAGTTCTCAGTCTTTTTCATTCACTAGGACAATACATTTTTACTCAATTTGTTTTAAACGACACGTTATTTACACATTTGTTTAAATTGAAGGAATCAGCTACAAGCCAATTTGGAACTGTGGACAGCCGAAACGAGTTCCTTGGGTACGACGATATTCATTCAAACTACAGTAAACTCCCGATCATCCACTGCTGGAAAGCGGATAATCTGTTATCTTCCATTCATTTACTTTTTTTTTTTTTTTTTTGCGATGATGTATGATTTTGTGACAAAATCTTCTTTTCTTTTTTTTTTTTTTTTAAAAAAACTTCAATCACAAATAAAGAAGAGATATTTTAACACAAGAAAAAACAGTTGGTTAATAAATTTTGAGAAAATAAACCACCAAAGTTGTGAGAACATGTTTATTAAGTCATAATTGTGAGTATGTAGTCTGTAAATAAAAATTTTTGAAAATCCTTTACTACGTGCTGATTTGTGTCCTTTTGCGGATTATCCTCAGAATTATCTTACCCGCGGTTGCCACGCTACCTAATCTTAGAGATAATCGTGGGTTTAGTATATATATCTATATATATCTATATCTATCTATCTATCTATCTATCTATCTATCTATATATATATGAGCTTTGTAGCAAACAAACATCGCGTGTGTAAATTTCTCGGGATTCTCCTCCATACGTTTTTGATTTCACCATTATCACCATCTCATCAGCACCATCTCCTTTAACCGCGATGCATAATAGTGGGACTCAAGCAAAAGCTACAAGCACAGAACACCATATAATATATATATCGCTCTGTAACTGTTTTCCAATCTTAATCAACTTTGATCAAGGCATTTTAAACCGATATTAGGTACATAAGACATCTGACAATCTACTCAATAGTTGGATGACCTTCAATATGTGTATGCGACTCTTTCCCATAAATCACCTTGCCGACACCATAATTAGTGTCAACTGAATTCTCCAACGGGAAGCATTTCGGTTAAGATTCAATGTTGTAAAATTCCTCCCTAATGTTACAGTTTTACGTCTCACGATTATGGTTTTTACGCTGGAATTGACGGTGATGATGATGATGATTGAAGAAAGGGGAGACCCCCGAGAAAACCTCCACGCACAGAGTTTGTCCACTACAAAGAATACTTAGCATGAGCTAGGATAGAACCAGGGACAACAAACACCAGAGGTGTCTCGGCCTCCAATCCTGAGCTTACAAATAGGGTATGAATTCAAATCCTCAAGACAAAATATGTGAAACTTAGTGCGATATAATAAAGATGTTAGTTACTCATATTAGCAAATGTCGGCCCTCCATCTACAACGGCGGCAGGACCGCTCGAATGTGTAAGTGCTTTCAGTTCAGTTTCGGTATTTGGGCTGCTGGGGTAGCTCAATTCCGTGTTCAGAAGCCAGATACTGCAAGATTTGCCTCTTTCGATCAGGAGGCAGTTCTATAATAGCGGACCGCAATCTGATCTGTCAAATTGTTTCAAAAGCTTCGGTTGGCCACGTTCACTTTGTGTTTGTCAATAGTTTATCATATGTCTTCGTGCATATTATATACTAGGCATACATTAATTGCACCTTTGGAGTGAAGCGACCTTTGTTGGTTATTCATATAACTTTTTTAGTGCATTAATTGTTTTCGTGAACGAACACGACATGCAAATAATTGAATTTGATATATCAGCCAAAAGCTTATTAGCTTTGAAAAACTGTATTTTCAGAACTAAACGAAAAAGGTTTTGTTCTATTTCTAATGCTGACAATTCTATTTTCCATTGTTTAAAATGAAAAATCGAGAGCCAAATGATTTTCCAACATTAAGTCTATGGGCATCCGGTTTTTCAGATATTATTCCTCAATGGTATGCCCAATCGGGACTTGCGACCCTGCACGACATTCAGCGCACTCTTGAATCACCATGTCAACTTCGGTTAAGAATAGTTCAGGCAACTCAGAGGAGTATTCGGAAAAACGAATGCCTAAGTCTAGTAAAAAGAGCTTCGCTCGCTACACTCGCTTCACTTTGAAAAATTGTATTCGTAAAACAAAACATAAAAGGCTTTGCCCTATTTGCCTAACGCTGAAAATTCCATTTCCTATTGTTAACAATGAGAATATGCGCACCAAATGCTTTCCCAATGTTAAGTCTATGCACATCCCGTTTACCGGTGATTATTCCTCAATGGTAGATATATGTCCCATCGTGACATGTGACACCTTACGGAACTCTGTGCGCGCTCTCGAATCACCATATGGTTCAGGCACCTCGGAAGAGTATCCGGATAAACGAAGTAGAGTAAAGAGCAGTTTTGCTCCAATTATTTGTGACACTAAAGTTTTTTTTTTTTCAATTCGTCCTGTAAGGCGTAATTTTCTAAGTCCAATTTTTAGCTTAAAGTTGAGGTAATAGACTAAAACGGATTTTGGTAATGAGAGTGGGATATGATATACGTATAACCGTATAAATGTTACATGAATATTAAATCCGAGAAGTAACTTAGAATATTTTTGCTTGTAAGAGAACAATCTTAACTGTTATATATACTAGCACGGAAACATGTTTTTTAGGTTTTTCTGTAGTAAATCCGAAACTTATCTTAAGTATCATATATTGTTTCAATATTTGACATTTGTCGTGTAATTTCTCATGAACGAATAAACATATTTGTGTGAAACTTAGCGTTGTGCCTTTGCAGAAGTGCGCCGTTTCTCCCTTCTACGTTCATCCGTATCAGTGATACAGATTGAAATATATTAGCAGTCTAGTTTTGCACACTTCTTTCTCAGGCATGAAGAAAACTTCTTTGCACTGACACTTTTCGTGAATATAGGTCTAGTACATTTCTATTAGTATGCTAAGCTTGACTGCTCTACATGCTTTCATGCGTGAGATGTAAGGGAACGAAATTACAAGTAAGTCTTCTTTCTCATCTGTTTAAACTGTTTCTGAATTCGAACGCCAGCGCCTTGTGTATGACTGAACGTGTAACTTGGAAATAGCAGAGTGGTTAAAGGCAGAGTAATTCTGATCATGGGGGTCGATGGTTCAAACCCACACTGAGAAAATCCGTTCTCCGGACACTGGTATATTGTAAAAATATACGGAATCTTTTTGCTTACTACAGAAATCAGTACGAAGCATACATTATCCGTATGCTACATAGGCACTGTCCTTAGATGTTACATCATGCCATTGTAGGATGTCTGATATCTGACAGTCTTCCTTATATTACATACATATATGTATGTTATCTTCGTCTGCTATATGTTATATACGTCCAATTGTATGTGAACTACTGACCGCCAATATTGTTTCATACGGAAAGTGGGTATACATGGAACACTTATACAGAAAGTATTATAAAACATGGGTTTTCAGTTATACGTTTGCTGTAAGTCCAAAAACTACAGGATTTACAAATGGAACCTACGGTTTTACGTACACCACATGCATTTTTCTCAGTGCAGTCTTGGGATTTTTTTAAAAAATGTACATATAGTACTCAGAGACAAAGAGAGAGAGAGAGAGAGAGAGAGAGAGAGAGAGAGAGAGAGAGAGAGAGAGAGAGAGTATTGGACTCAAAGCGGCAGCTGCAGATGGTCAGCCATTTAGTCACTTGAGGTCCGGCAGCTATCCACCGGCGTCTTGCTAATAGGGTGCAGTTAGTCGTCCCTTACTACGCATACAACAAAACTTCCAAAGATTACAGGTGTGGGAGTAGATGATCTTGTAAAATTCATAAAGGCTGTTCTTTGCCAGTATACCTGATGTTTTATACAAAAAATAAATAACCAAATAACCTAAATAACCAAATAACCAAATTATGTATATAGCCCACGAAGGAATATAATTAAACCAAGTAAGCAAGTTCAATAGATGAAAAGCAGTCCATTCCCAACGTCATTAGTCTCGGTTTCCTACACTGAAGTTTGCTCTCTCTTCATTTATGTAGCTGCGCAGTTACTCGCCGTGTTGAATCAACAGCATAAACAATATGACTCCATCGGAAATTGCACACAAACCAGACGCAAATACATTATGCTAATCACTCCCTAGCAGCAGAGACAACTTGCAAACCGCTTGCTGTAAGCTTGACTTGAGCTTGCATCCAGCTTGATTAGAAAACGTGCAAGCTTACCGCAAGTTGGATTCCAGCAACGAAGTTACATGGGGGCAACCTTGAATTCAGTGTTTCACTCAAGCTTGACGCAAACGTTTTACAATTCAAGTCAAGTCAATAGCCAAAGAACGGTCAGTGATACTATCGGTCTAAATCATCGCTTGCAAGTAGAACAAAAGGCAGATTGTATGAAACCATGCGTTTCAAGTGCAAGCGTAGAAAGCCAAAAGCCAAGCACGTGGAAACTGGCCGAAAGCTTTCTTGCTACAAGACGAAAGTAAATTATTACGGTGGGAATTCATGTTGTGGTTCGGATTCCACGTGAAGCTGTAGTTTTCATACAGCCTCGGTGCTGAACGAAATGCCAAATTCCAAATCAACTAACCAATCAATCAACGAAAATAAATAAATGAAGCAACTAAGATTATGTGTAGAAGATGGATAAAAATAGATTAAACAAAAGCTAATTAAATTAAGATATGTGTAGAATGCTTGAAAAAGGGGAAACAAAATCAATATATAAAATATTAAATAGAACTCATGATGAAAATAAGTTAAACAAAAATTAAATAAAATAGCTAAGGTCATTCATGATGTCAATTGTGGCAGAAGAAATAGAAACACCCTGTATACGATTTGTTGTCAGTAAGTTCATCGCACGTTGCCTAGCACATGGCAACCATGCCGACACGTACCATTTCGTGCGTGCCGGCGGTCTCCGAGGTGCAGAGACAGAGAACGCGCTAGATGATTAGCGTCATCACACAACAATCGCTCGCGTCCCTTCCTTTCCTTTCGACTGCTGAGGGTGAAAATAGAAAAGAAAAAAAGGAATAGGGACGTCTTTAAGCTATATGTAGTAATCTTCAAAGTGTATCAGACATTACGAAAACCACTGGGAAAATACAATGGATATTAAAAAAATGTTATAATCTTATATATATTAAAAAATCGGATGTATGTTTGTCTGTTACACAATTCCATACCGTTTACTTTGCATACTTTTGACTAACTATAAGGAAAAGATCGTAAGCTATTTAGAATCATAATTAAATACGCCATTTGCTTGGAAAACTTCTAGGTAACTATATGGAAGCAGTGATGCACGCACGATTTTCGAGTTTTAATCAGCACCACCCTCAAGCAAAATATAATGCAAATAAACATTTATTACAGCAAGATTTGTATACAAACAACTGAATAACTTGGGAGCTTATACTTTCCTTGATGAACATCTACGTACGCCACTTTACGTAAAAGACGGTAGGCTATTTAGAATTAGAATACACACCGTTAGCTTGAAATACTTCTAGATAACTGTAGAGAAGAGACTGTAGGTTATTTAAAAATTAGAATCCATGTTGTTGGCTTAGCATATTTCTAGGTTAGTCCAGAGAAGAGATCGTAGGCAATTTAGGGTTAGAATACAAGCTGTTGGTTTGACATACGTTTAAGTAGCCGTAGAGAAGAGATCGTAGGCTAGTTAAATTTAGAATTAGAATTCAAACCGTTTATTTGGTATACTTTTAAGCAACTGTAGGAAAGAGATCGTAGGCTGTGTTAGAATTAGAATTTACACATTGACCAAGCATACTTTTGGGTAAAAGTAAAGAAGAAATCGTAGGGTATTTAGAATTAGAACTCACGCTGTTGGCATGGCATACTTTTAGATAACTAGACGGAAGAGACCGTAGGTTATTTGATTTAGAATTAGAGTCCACATTTTTAGCTTGGCATACTTTTAGATAATTGTAAAGAAAAGACCCTAGGCTATTTAAATTTAGAATTAGAGTCCATACCATTGTTTGGTACACTTTTAAATAATTATACGAAAGAGACTATAGACTATTTGGAATTAGAATTTAAAATTCACGCCGTTGCCTTGATATACTTTTCGGGAACAGTAGGAAAGAGACTAAAGCTTATTATTATTATTATTATTATTATTATTATTATTATTATTATTATTATTATTATTATTATTATTATTATTATTATTATTATTATTATTATTAGTCACTTCTTTATTTTTAATTTAAACTAATACCAAGTACTTAAGCTAGTGGAGGAATAAACTGAAACATCTCTTTTGTTTCGGACCACGATAAAAATGAAATGAAATTTTTTAGTTTTACGTCCCACGGTTATGCCGGCTAGGGTAAAGGAGACAGTGATAATGAGAAATGAATAAGATGGTGGAATGAAGAAAGTGGGAGGAAAGGGGAGAACCCCGAGGAAACCCACGCATACAGTGTTTGTCTACCAGAAAGTTCACTTGACGGGAGCAGAATATGAACCCGGGACCAGAGGTGAACGTTCTACCACTGAGCCACCGCGGCCCTGGCCCACGATAAGCTATAGCCTGCCATATAGTTGATGTTTAATCAACACGTCAAGTGTCATCGTGGTCATTTAAATATCTAGAGTACGGTAGTTTTAAAATTTAAACAGGTCGCTAATCGTGTCACGCTGCTTGACTATTTGTTTTTGTGGCCCCATCGGCAATCGAACCCACTACCAACCAAATCATTCAAGTATAGCAGAACTCTTTATATAGACTGCTCAAATAAAAGTATTGGAATACCTTGCATAATCATCTAATTGCCTCCAAGAAACGTCCACAGTGTGCAAAACCGGCTTCGTTGTTCGATGTCTATTTGCAATGGGCTAAAATTGGATTTATTCATCATAAAATTTCAGGATAATACGTAAGTTTAAAATTACTTTTTAAATATTTACTTTTATGGACTAAATAAAGCTGAAAATCTTATTAAATATGTAAAAGTTGTATAAAAAATATTTCCTCAATTGCAAATTAAATATTTCAGTTTTACATTCCACAATTATGCCCTGTAAGCTAAAGCAGACGGATGATTAATGACAGTGAATAATTATGTAAAGAATTAATAGAATGATAATGTGGGGGAAACGGAAGAACCTTCAGACAACCCACGAACAAAATATTGTTCACCACAAACTTATGTTGTCTGCTATTGACCGAATCAGGGAACCCTAACACCAAAGATGAACGCTTTCCTACAGAACCACCGGGACACTATTTTTCAATCGTAGGTAAAATCGTCATACCACGAAGCATTACCTGACCAGCCTAATACAGTATTTTCATCTATGCATACGTGTGCGCTAGTTATTACTTTCATTTGTTTATTTTATTTTAAATTGAATTGACAAACCTACTGCCGATTCGTATATATATACACACGAGGGCCATCCGGAAAGTGGTATCCGTTTGCGCCGCATGAAGCGTTTGACTCGCGGAGCCGCTGGGCAAGGTCAGATCGCGTCAGTGGCTTGTCTGCCTGCTCTGTGCGAGGTTGCGTAACGCTAGCAGTGCCTGTGTTGTGTCTGTGCTCGTTTATAATGATTAAACGAATTGAGAACCCCGCCAGTTGTGAAGTGAGGGCCGTGATTAAATTTCTTAATGCACGAAACGTTCGACCTTGTGAAATTCATCGCCAATTAAAGGAGGTGTATGGAGACAATGTGATGAACGAGTAGTCTGTTCGGCGCTGGTGTCGCAACTTCAACCTGGGGAGGGGGAGTACACACGAAGAGGAGCGTTCAGGGAGACCATCTGTCATTACAGACGAACTGCTGAGGTCACTAGACGAATGCGTGAGGAACGATCGACGCGTCACAATTGATGAACTCTGTGAACATTTTCCTAATGTTTCTCGAACAATTGTTCATGAAATTGTCAAAGACCATCTGCATTATTCAAACATCTGTGCAAGATGGGTCCCTCGCATGCTCACAGACGAGCACAAAACCAAGCGTATGGCTGCAGCATTGACGTTTCTGGGACGCTATTTCGATGAAGGAGACTCTTTCCTGAACCGCATCATTACAGGGGACAAAACATGGGTTTGTTATGCATAACCTGAGAGTAAACGACAGTCCATGGAGTGGCATCACGCTCATTCACCAACCAAACCAAAAAAAAAAAAAAAATCAAGACAGTTCCGTCCACCAGGAAACTCATGGCAACCATATTCCTGGATCGACGAGGTGTACTGCTCATTGATTTAATGGCCTGTGGAGACACAATTAATGCTAAAGCGTATTGTGAAACATTAAAGAAATTACGGCGGGCAATACAAAATAGGCGGCGAGGTCTGTTGTCTACAGGCGTCATTCTCCTTCATGACAATGCCAGGCAACATGCAGCTGCGAAAACACAACAACTTCTGCAGCAATTCAAGTGGGAAACCTTCGGCCATCCACTGTATACTCGGACTTGGCCCCTTCGGATTTTCATCTCTTTACGAAGCTTAAAAACTTTCTGGCGGGAAAAGATTTGACAGCGATGAAGAACTCAAACGAGGCGTAACTACGTATCAAAATACGCTGGCTGCGGAGGACTATGACACTGGAATACAAAAACTCGTCATACGGTATGACAAATGCCTCAATTTGCTTGGTGATTGTGTGGAAAAGTAGTGTAAAGTATGCTCCTTGCAATAAAAATGTGTATATTTCTTAATATGTGCTAGTGTGTCTTTATTGCAGAAACGGGTACCACTTTCCGGATGGCCCTCGTATATACAGTAGAGCGTCGATTATCCGAAGTAATTGGGGGACATGGGTGTTCGGAAAACTGGTTTGTTCGGATAATCGAACTGTACATGTTTATTTGCCAAAAAGAAGTACTGTACAGTAAATTTATTTATAAAAACAGGCATCTCTTTAAGTATTACAAAGTAACGTACAAAGGCAACTTTAGTAGGAATATATAGTATGTGGTACATGGCGCAGCTGTTGCTGTGAACAGCTTTGATACTGCCGCTACTTCTACAGCCAGTACCAAACCGACAGAAGTGTGCTGATTGTTGAAACACAGCGACTGGCGGCTTGGCCGATCAGCAGCGCCTTATGAAGGCCCCATTAGAAGCAATGTTCCGCCAGCGGTGGCTCAGTGCGGCGACTACTGCGGGAAACTTGGTTTGGGAGTGAGGGGGATTATGGACGGTAGGGTGGGAGAGTAACAGATGCGAGCGAGTACACAGTTCGGTTAAGCGGTCGTTCGGTTGACCGACGTTCGGATATTCGACGCTCTACTGTATATATATATATATAGATAGATAGATAGATAGATAGATAGTGTTTCAAAACAACACTGATAACCTTTGGGAGGTGATTTCTGACACCGAGATAAGACAAAAAGTATAGACCGACCTGGTTGCACAAATGCTTCCTTTTGGAGTTATAGGCTCCCAAAAACATGAAAAACGAACTTTAAAGGCCCGTAGCTTCAATACTATGGGACCTACCATAGTCGGGTCAAGACTTCACTTAGGAACTAATATGTGCGCTACCCAAAAATATGTGTTTCAGAATCCTAAGATACTCACGCAACAATTTTATAGAGGGAGTTTGGCTACGGGCATATAACTTGAAGTACTCACCAACTACCTCTATAAAAATTGTTGCGGAGGTACCACAGGATTCTGAAACGTGGATATTTGGATAGAGCACGTAGTAGTTCCTAAGTGAAGTCTTGATTTGACTACAATTGATCCCATAGTTTTAGAGCTATGAACCTTTAAAGTTCATTTTTTCAAGTTTTCGGCAGCCTATAACTCCGAAAGGAAGCATTTGTGCACCCAGGTTGATCTATACTTTTTGTCTTACAACGACTTATCAAGAATAGTCGTTAACCTGGTTCGGCTAAGTAAGATATACAAATTTCGAGTGGAATTTCTTTGCATGTAAAAATTAGCTTCCATAATTATATACGATTATTCTCACCTTTACTATTAGAATCATAAAGTCGGTGAACGGTGTTAAAAATGGTTTATTAGTTGATATACTTTATAATATCTTTTCCTTAAAACTGTCAAGCACACAAACTTGCTGACTAGGTATCCATAAACATGTACATAGCCACAACTATCCCATAATAATACTTTACATATCTTAAAAACATTCTTCTTTTGTTAATATGATATTAACATTCTACTAAGTATAGTGCACATGTATGAGCACTTTCTGCCCAAGGTACAGGTAATTATTACTCAATCCAAAGTATTTTGTTATATAAAATGTCGCCCGACAATTGGACTGAATATAAAAGTCATGAGTAAGCTTGGCTTTTATCTTCAAGAACCACTGGTCCGTTTACAATAGTGTTCTTACATTGCATATGTCCATCACATTTTGATCGCACCTCGTATATCTCTTCATTACATTTCACATATATATATTTTTAACAAATCTTACACTTCATCAATACTTATCTTTTATTACAATAATTATATTTATTTCATTATTATTCATTACATTATTATTATATTTTCTTATTAAAAATATCGTCGCTCATTTACTTAATCGTTGAAGGGTGCGAATTCAAAAATCGTAAAGGACAAACATGAGTTACAAATAGTCAGGGCGCATTATATAATAAATAAGTTAGATGTTTTAAAATAAACATTGGATTCCTAAGGTATCAAAACATAGAAGAATCTCATTCAAGATAGTCGTTGAATAATTAGTTTTACAGAATGGATCTTATTCTTAACATAATCTTTGACAATTAAGTTTTCAACACAAATCAATCTAATATAAATAATCTTTGCTTTTAATCATTTATGAATTAAATTATAATTCTTACATATATTAAAAACATTTGAGAATTATCATTGATTAATGAGAATTAAAGAGAATTAAATTGAATAAAAATAAAATAAATGTTCATGAAAATCTATAGCTGATATGGATTTAACCAAATTTCATTAACGGTAATCAGGTTACATTCGTACTTGCATACGATTCTAATAAAGTACATTGTACTGCACAATCGTGATTAGGTTCTGTACTATTTTGTACATGTATTACGTCGTGATTCTGGTTTTGATATGAAGTGCCATCTCTTGATCTCCAATTACATCTATCCGCGTAGTTTGCTGTATTCCTGGAATTTCGCCATACATTACGTCTATTTTTAAACCTATTTTGATTATATGATCTAACATATGGGTTGCTACGATTAATTAGGTTAGGCGTATTCCCTACATAACTTTGCCTATTTTGCTCATTTTGATTGCTAGAATTTACTCGGCTTAGGTTATGTTCCGTATTATTCACACTTCGGATATCTAAATTCCGAACTGGCACAAAATGATCTGAATTATTCTTATTTTTACCCATTCCGGCTTGTTGATTCATAGCATGGTATTGAGTTTCATAGCATTGGACAAGCATTAATAAATGGTTGAAACTCATACACTGGGTGGAAAATAAGATCTGTTGTAACTTAAATGGAAGCAAATTTCGAATCGATGCTATTATTCTCGATTCCGATTGCAATGGATTAACGACCTTTAATTCGTTGTATGTATTTACAACAAACTCTACAACAGATTTATGCAATCGAGGATTGAAGTGTTGATTTCTAATGGTGGCATCTCGATTTGCAAGCAAAAAGTCATTTTCATAATTTGCGATTAGTGCCGCTTTGAATTCTTCATAAGTACTGATGTGATCACGTACTGCTTTAAACCATAATGAACAAGGTGGGAGTAATACATGAGGGATTAATTTCATATATTGTGATCTATCTATACACATAATATTGCACTCATCCTGGAATTTCTCTAAGAAAGAAGTAGCATTCTCGTTACACTTACCACTGAATTTACTCATAGCTCGTATTTCACTCATCTTAACACTTAATTTTACCTTCCTTTTATCATTCCGTGTACTTGTTGAGTGATAGTTCCTATCCATTACGTGATGTGTTGTTACACCATCTATGTTTCGCCCATCTGTACTCTTCGGATGTATTTCGTCCAATATAATATCCTCATCAGACCCCGGCGAAGGTGAGTTCATCACTGGTGAGTGGGGAAACTCCAAGCGATCACTACCCAAGTTATTACGGTATGTGTTGTCCTTAACCTGTAGCGTTCTAATCTCTTCCTGTATAGTAGCTAACAATTGCGTATTTACACGTATGTTGTTAGAATTGTTGATGACCTGGATCTTTTGCTGTTGAACGGAAGATTCTATTACTTCTAAATCTTTTTTTACAGCACTGATTTCTTGGTTTTGGTGATTGTGCTTCTCCTGACAATCATCGGATATTCTTTTTAACTTTTCCTCGAACTGTGAGGATATGTCATTCACCACCTGGACAATTGTCTGTCTCGTTTCATCTGACTTCTGTTCTATCCGTCTACTTAATTCTTCATATTGCTTGTTAGATTCGTCAAACTTCTGTTCCATTCGTCTACTTAATTCTTCATATTGCTTGTTAGATTCATCAGACTTCTGTTCTATGGTCTGCTTTATCTCGGTAGACATCTGAATCAATTGTCGCTGTAAAGCTAACAAGATTCGGTCTTCCGATGTCAATCCTGGTGTTACACTAGTTTCACCGTTGTCACTATTATTTGATTCATGCTCCGTTGTTTCGTTGACCATTTTTCTTACAATTATTCTACCACTTCTCAATACGGTCAAATTTGTATTCATTAACTAAAAAAGTAAATTCACTCCCACTATGCTTCGGGATGAGAATTTACAGTATATCCCGGGTTTCGGCACCAAAATTTTTACAACGACTTATCAAGAATAGTCGTTAACCTGGTTCGGCTAAGTAAGATATACAAATTTCGAGTGGAATTTCTTTGCATGTAAAAATTAGCTTCCATAATTATATACGATTATTCTCACCTTTACTATTAGAATCATAAAGTCGGTGAACGGTGTTAAAAATGGTTTATTAGTTGATATACTTTATAATATCTTTTCCTTAAAACTGTCAAGCACACAAACTTGCTGACTAGGTATCCATAAACATGTACATAGCCACAACTATCCCATAATAATACTTTACATATCTTAAAAACATTCTTCTTTTGTTAATATGATATTAACATTCTACTAAGTATAGTGCACATGTATGAGCACTTTCTGCCCAAGGTACAGGTAATTATTACTCAATCCAAAGTATTTTGTTATAGTCTTATCTTGGTGTGAGGAATCATCTCCCACACGTTGTCGGTGTTGTTCTGAAACACCCTGAGTAACAAGTGAGATTCGTTTCAAGTAAAACTACGGTAGATTTGAAAATATGCAAATTCCATATTCAAACTTGAAGTAGTACATCTATAACTACTGGTTGCAATAGAGGTATAAGATCACAGATAGAATCCATTTTTAAAAATCGCAGAATCCATTTTAAAAAATCATTACTCGCTATTTCTTACTATTTTTGCTCTATGAAGATTAATATTGAAGGTGGAAACACTAGTAAATTTTTATCACTTCCGGTTTTCAGAGGGCGATACTAGTGGAGACGGTATGTTTTTTTTTTTCAGACGGTGAATCGATTGAGAAAAACTCTTGTCGCTATCTAATAAGCCTATAGTTTTTATTCTATGGTGGTCAACGTTGGAATGGTTGATATTTAGTTGTGCCACTTCCACTATCAATAGGGAATTAACGGAGGAGATACAACCTATTTTTGGGAAGCAAAATCATTTGAATAAAAATAAATAAATAAATAAAGAAACAATACCAATATAGAAAAGGGAAAAGCATTGTCAATATTTCTTACAATTTTTGTTCTTTGGAAATCAATATTGAAACTGGAAATACTAGTAAATATTTACCACCTCCGTGGAGATACTATGTTTTCTTAAGATAATGAATCGATTTTTTAAAAAAACGCTCGTCACTACATATTATTTTTCTGTTCTATGTTGATCAACTTTAAATACGGAATCGGTTAATTTCTACAAATTCAACTTCCAATAGAGGATTAACGGAGGAGATGCAACCTTTAATTAGGAAGCTACATTAATCGAAAAAAGGGAGAAAGAAAAAGTAATAAAAGAAAAACTTATCTATACCTCTTTCAGTTTTTGCTCCTCGAAAATCAATATTGACACCGAAAATACTAGTAAATTTTTACCATTTCCGGGTTAGGGAGAATGGTATTGGCAGAGATGGTATATTTCCTCGAGACACTGAATCGATTTCAAAAAGTGGCTTGTATATTATAGTTTCTATTCTATGGTGATAAACGTTGAAACCGGCAATGGTTTGATTTCCAGTCAATTTTAGTCAGAACACATTCCAAAATATGATAAAAAGAACTGCTCCATACCAGCAGGCGGGAGAAGGCTATTTCCAACGTCTCCTGTAGTGTGATTGGACTTATGCTATTCACAATATGCTATTATTATGCTATTTATTATGCTATTTATTATCCCATATATTATGCTATTTTCACTATGTTAACATACAAACTTTTTTTTAAAAAATAAATAGTGCTGTACTGAATTTCAATCTGAGAATCTTCCTTTCATATTTGACGCCCTGTGTATTCGTATATACATATCACACACTTTGTATTCCTTATCTTTACCTAAAATTCGAGGTCCTTATTTTTTGTCCAGGCGTTATTTTCTAGCTATGCTAACACTTAAAACTGCTCATGAGGCTCACTTCTTAATTTTCCTCGCAAATACACAAAAGAATAATATAATTTCTCTGCATAATTCTCTAGTTCGTACGGAATAAAATCACCATTTCCAAATAAGCACAGCAACTGCTTAGCACCAAATTCAACATAAGAATCAACAAGAGGAAAATGCAAGTTATGAGATACGGAAGAAAAGAAAGAAGTAAAATTAAGATCAAACTACGGGGTTACCTGGTGGAAGAGAAGCAGGAGAGTAAAATGATAAGCTATAATAGATGTAAACAAGATGCAAAATTCAGACTTGTTCAAGCGAGGAATATATTCCGAACGAAAGCTTCTAACCGGAAACATCAACTCAAAACTTAAAAAGGCTTATCAAAGAATATGTATGGAATATGGAATTGTATGAATGTGAGCCATGAACTTTAGAAGAAGGAAAATGGAAACCAGAAACCTTCGAAATGTGATGCTATAGAAGGATGTTCAGAATTAGATGAGTGGATAATGTATCAAATGAAAAAGTACGTATTGAAAATGGTAGGGGGAAGGATGAGAATACTGAAGAATATTTCCCCAAAAATGAGAACGGATGATTGAATACATTATGAGATATAGAGGATTCTCCCCAGTAGCTATGTAATACCTAGAGGAAGGCCACGATTGAAATATAAGGTCCAACTAATACAATAGAGAAATTGTACATGAAGATGATTTAGGTTAACTGAAGACCGTGGAGCATGGAAGGTTCTTAATTGCGGCAAATGATCTGCAAATAATGGCAGAATACTTATAATGATGAATCTAATATACAAAGTGCAACAAAGAAAAGAATATGTCTTTATTTCACTTTCTCAGTTACTCCACCGAAGTTGAAATAAAAATGACTCTCCTTTCCCAGCATCACGATTATATGGCATGGAACAGATTCAAGCTTCATACGTCCTACTAGGAAACGAATATTAAACTACGTTTTTTTAACTATCAGTCACTGCGAATGTGTTGCTGTGCTAATGTTATATATTTAGTTGTTATATATTGAGTTAGTGTCGGATGAAGACAACGTTACGTTGTTGAAACTGTTACACTGGAATTTAGTTTTTAATAAACAAGTGTATATACTCTGGTCAGAATTGTTTATTATTTCCTTATATATTTATTTAAGCCTTAAAGTCAAATATCTGTATGTGCCGTCTACTTATTTGTTTAATAACATTAAAAAGTCGTTTCTACATACTTCCTTCAAAATGTTAAACAAAGAAATATTCTCTGCGTGTTTTACAAGTGCATCATAATATAGGAGAAAACAAATTTAGAACGCATATATAAAGTTTCAAAGAATTATTCTCTTAAAGAATAAAAAGCGAAATTTTAATAAAATAAGAAAACAAAAGGTAAAACAACAAAGCTTACAATTAAAAAAAGAGAGAAACGAAAACGAAGAATCAATTTCAGATTTAATTTTTTTCCCCTTTTGGTAACTCATCTTTACTCACACGCTTGTGTTTTTTCCCTAGTGTGGCTCATTAAATTCTACCTCAGAAGACGAGAAAGGGAATTACTAGCGGGAAAAAAAGTAAAAACGAAAACGCAAAAGAAAATCTGTTTGTTGAGAATCAGGGAGCCTGTCCGTTGGATGGGCTCTGTTTTCAACATAAGCTGATAGATTTTTTTTATCTCCTCCCCTTGTCGTCACGGCGTAGCAAGCTCTAAAAGATGTAATAGGATTACATCTGATTGGCAGCATTGCCAGACGCAAGGGACCCTGGGAAAAAGTTGAGTACCGCTTACTGTCATCTCTCTCTTTTTTTCCTTCCTTTAGGAAACTGTTTCTCGTATAAACATCGTAGAGAGGCGGTTTTACAATTGCTATGGAAACTGTCTAGATTTTGAAAATTTGTACACCAAAAGAGTTTCGTAAATCCTCGGTGATAAAACTACTATTGTGTTTGAACCAGTTAGTTTGTTATAAATGGTGTTTTAATAGTTTCTACTTCAGAAGACAGGCACAAGCTTTGAATTTTATAGATTTTTAAGATTAATTTGACCTATCTAGTGCAAGTAGGATGGATTGAACTTCTTTAGTGTTCAAACGCTTTGAAAGTGTTGCTATTACAGCATTTAGACGAGTGTGTCGTGTTAAATTTGCATTCAATATTCTATACAGTATAATATATTTTTTTAATGCTGGTTGTAAATGCTGCAGTGAAATTTAAAGAATGCAGGAGCTAGTTCACTACTGAAAGGGCTACCACCTGAGAATGGTCTAAATGGAGTAACAAGCTTGAAGAATGTCTTTGAAGAAGGTAGTAGTTCTTCTAAATGTGTTGTGTAAGAATTGGTTGAAACATTGTTCTCATGTCAGAGGGCTATGTCTCAGCACTACAAGAGTTCCGTAGCTGATAAGGGAAAGTGAGGCGATGAAGTATGGCGAGTGGTAACTACTGTGTGTTATTCAATCAAAAACAGCAGTGATGTATAAGTAGAGAAGAAAAGTGGAAGTGCCATGACAATATGTTACGGAAAGACGAACAACATGTGTGGATCAAGATTGAAATGGCACGTGAGGGCAGTTTACAGCAATGTTTTCAGGACTTTCATGACGACAAGGGAACGTTCCTCATTAAAATGAAGAAACCACTTTATGGGAAGCACTGTGACACAAGAGAAGCTATCTTTCGTGTCATATTGCGGTCTCTGCACGACATCAACGAAGATTGATGCTTTGATGCAATATGACGCCTTCCACACGTGTGGCAAAAGGTGATAGAGATGAGAGGCAATTACATTGAAGGAATGGAACAGGTGTTCTTCTGTTCATAAAACCAGTACGAATTATAAACAATGTTTTGGCATTACTTTTTATTCAGCCCTTGTATTTGTCAAAATTGGCGAAAATCGTCATGATTGATACGGCAACCTTGACTTAGTACCAGGCATAGTCAGACTGACTTTTACGGCTGGACCTGCGGTGAGGAAGGTAACGGGAAACTACCACAAGCCTTTCCCTAGTTTGTCGATAAAAGATAGACAAAATACATATATACAATTGTCTTTCGAAGATCAAAATGCTCTCCCATTTGAATCACCAGGTGAGGGATTTCTTGGGAAAGAAATAGATGAGACAACAACAATAAGTGAAACATAGATAAAGGATAAAAGTGAACCAAGAAATAAAGAATTAGTTGGAACGAAATGAATATACTATGTTTTGAGGAGGAAAATTACAAAATCCGAACTAAATAATGAAATAAAACCATCTATATTTGACAGGAATTTGTGAAGTTAAATGCTGGGAAAGTAAAGGGGGATTATGAAATGAAAGACATGGAATGTTTTACTCAGGTAATGAAAAGAATGGTCATAATTGTTGGAATAATTCTGGGTATGGGGCTGGAAGAAAGGGTAGTGAAAGTTTCTGATTTGCTAATGACAGGATTATGATTTTAAGACAGAAAGGAAAGGAGACGCATCAAGTAGTAATACAAACCGTATACACCAACCACTGACGAATCAACTGAAGAAAAACAAAATTTTGAGAAAGTGGAAGAGGACGTAGACCAACTAAAGAAGAATGGATGCATGTATAAGTCTAATAAGAAATTTTAATACACTTGTAGGGGAGGGAGGACACAAAGGTATTGTTGTAGGTATGCATGGTTTGGGAGAAAGTAATGAAAGAAGCAAGAAGAGACTGATCAATTTCTGCAGACAGGATTCACTCGAAATTGGAAACATTTGGTTCAAGAACGTAAGATGAAAAGGTATACATGGAATTCTTAAAGAATATACAATTAGCTTACTGTCAATAAAAATCAGGTCTAACTGTAAGTTACAAACTCAATTCGTTCTTCCCACAGAGAAACAAATCCTAAATGAAACAATGCCCAGAAAAATATTATGCATATAAGAGTCTGAACCATCACAATGTTGGAATTAATTTATTCGTACACTCGTTACTCTATAGATAGAGTTAGCACTAATTCATATCTCATCAATATGAAATTAGTAAGCTATAAATTGTAACTCTGCTCGGTGGTTAATGCGAAATGCCTAAGAAACACTGATACAGAAAAATGTCCATGAAAGAAATAAGGAAATTGTAAAGAACACTTCACTTTTACATTACATTTTATACGGGCTTTCATTATCTAATAAGGTGTACTTACTACTACCATTATTCGTACAAGAGAACTGCTTGTTACTAAAACACTTTATGCACGTTGGTGCAACTGAGAAAGAGCATTACGAATGCAAAAGTCAGTCGGAAAAAAAATAACTGCTTTTTCTCATCACTTTCACTATTCAATTCACTTTCAGTCATTATTTCGGATTTGTTCTTTCCAGTTTTATGTGCAATAAACTCTCAAGATGAATAGCAATACAATCGAAACATAAAATCGACAACAGTTGTTTCTTTTTTTTTTTTTTTTCGTTTCTTTTAAGCAAATAAAACTCCTTCAAAGAGGATTAACTATATCTATTTCAGTATCTTATATTTTAAAAGTATCAATGACATTAAATGAAATCTTGCAGTTTTATTTCACATGGTTATACTGTGTAGCTTAAAGGAGACGGTGATGATGAGAATGAACGAAATGGTGGTATAAAGAAACTAGGAGGAAACTGGAGCGTTCCGAGAAAACCCACGTACATGATGTTTGTGAATCACAAAGCTCACTTGACGTGAGCTGAGATCGAACCAGGAACTCAAGGCACCAGAGGTGAATGCACTATCACTGAGCCACCGTGGTTCCCATTTCAAAAGAAGAGAAATTCAGAGTAAACAATCAAACTGTCCTAATACTTTCCTACAGTCACTATCTAACACGTCAATCACATAAAAATCTCATGCTTTGAGAAAATTACTTGCAGATACATCAATAGTGACACAAATTGAATGGAATTTTATAGGGATGCACACGAGACAAGATTTGTGGTTGTCTCGTCTCGAAAATGTGCTGTAAAAGTGATGTCTCGACTCGAAAAATGCATGTTTCTCTATTGGGAGAGCCGTGTCTCGGCTCGAATTTTGCCAGGAAAATCCTGTCTTGACTCGTCTCGTGCGCATCCCTAGAATTTTACAACTACTGTAAAGGGAAACGGGAAAACTGCCATTTAAAAATACCACATTACAAGGAAATTTTAAACTGTTAGAGTGTGTTTTACAATGTATTCATTATTTCAATGTTCAATGACATACGATACAAGAAACAACCTATAGTTAAAGAGCACAATGATGTCACTTTTCTTTATTTCTGGGAAAATTGATTTTTAAAGAACAGCCTACTTAATATATACAGGATGTTTCAAAACAACATCAACAACGTTTGGGAAGTGATTTCTGACACCAAGATAAGACAAAAGTATAGACCAACCTGGGTGCACAAATGCTTCCTTTCGGAGTTATAGGCTGCCAAAAACATGAAAAAATTAACTTTAGAGTCCCATAGTTCTAAAACTATGGGATCTACCATAGTCTGGTCAAAAATTTCACTTAGGAACTAGTATGTGCCCTGTCCAAATATCCAAGTTTCAGAATCCTGTAGTACTTCCGCAACAATTTTTATAGAGGTAGTTGGTGAGTACTTTAAATTAAATGCTCGTAGCCAATCTCCCTCTATAAAAACTGTTGCGTGAGTACCGTAGGATTCTGAAACATGAATTCTTGGATAGCGCACATATTAGTTCCTAAGTAAAGTCTTGACCCGAATACGATAGATCCCATAGTTTTGGAACTATTGACCTTTAAAGTTATTTTTTTTTTTTTTTTCATGTTTTCGGCAGCCTATAACTCGGAAAGGAAGCATTTGTACTCCCAGTTTGGTCTATACTTTTCGTCTTATCTTGGTGTCAGGATTCGCCTCCCAAACGTTGTCGTTGTTTTAAAACACCTTGTATAATAGGAAAGATAACATTCCAACATTCCAACTTTTTCTTCCCTTTTTACAGTAATGCATTAAATTCTTCAAACAGGAATGCATAACTCAACTTCGACCAAAAAAAGGCATTTCGCTTTTCTTCATTGTGCTCTTGAGTTGTATTACCTAGGTAGTATTAACTCTATAAAAGTCTTCTATCAATTATTCTCGTTCTAATAGCAAAATTATCCCTATGTATAACAATAAGTAGGACATTTTCCTCCAAATCAAATTAAATATTCTTATTGTTTGAATTCTGAATTGTTTAAATACTATACTAATAGTTTGCGAATACAGACCACATACTGTACACAGTACACGTATTTACTTTGAAGTAGAAAGATTACATAGACATGAGAAATAATTAGAAATTATATAAAATTCTCTCAACGACCACTTTCAATAAGGGAGCTTCTTTATGGCTAAATGACTCTGTATATTAAATCCGGATCCAATTTCTGGTGACAGCTCATATAATTCGGATTCCACATTAAGCTTCTAGATCCAAGCACTAGCGAATCCAGAAGATTCTTTTGGGGGGGGGGGAGAATCACGTAGGCTTTAGGTGCGGACAATGAACGTAGGCTTTAGGTGCGGAAAACAAATTTCACATCTAAAGTAGAGGGCCCAAAAAGACAGGTCACCATGGCGGCCGATAATACGAGTCTGACGCCTAGAAAATTTAAGGGCTATGTATTATTTTGGATTTATGTTCTTTTGTATTATTATAGTGCTTAGGTCAGAAGAAAATATTTCTAGTTTCTGTATATATTTTCATAGACAACAATTGTTAATGTACTGCTGAATGAAGATCTTCCAACTCTTTTTTTTTTTCACAACCATCTATCTCGGTCAATTCTTTTCCACGTTACTTTGCAATATTTTTTGATTTCGCAGATTACCTCATACGAAGATGCTTCCTCAGCTCAAGAACTGTCTTTCTCTATCGATCATAAACACGTGAAAACACTGGAAATCATTTGCATAATCGCTTATAGTGAAAAGAAAAAAAGAATTATTATAATCAGCTCTGTGTAGATTTCTTTGATGGAAAAAAAGATACAAAAAAAGAAAGAAAAAGAGAAAAGACAGAGATTTGAAGTGTAATCCAGCAACTACATGGTAACTTATTTCCGTTTTCGTAGAAGGGAAAATGATCGACTCTGACTTTCAAATTTTCATTTAGATTTCATGTAGCACATACTATACTGATGACTTCAAAGGATGGCTCGGGAAAAAAATTCCCCTCTCCTTTCCCCAAACCATATATCTGTTCATGCCTAATGTGGGTTACCAGAATTTTCGCAGTACTATTTTTCAGTGACCGTGCATTGAAAGTCATCCTTCCCGTAGGATAAAATCTCTAGAATCATCAGTATCTAAATGATTTTGTTGGCATCTATATGGCAAGTAAAAACACATATTATATAATAGTTGTTTTAACAACTTATCTTCCGAGAAGTACAAACATTTACTATGTAATCACTGACATGCTAGTAATCACATTTAAATATTGGTAACTGTGTAATCTTACCCCACGCAGCTGACTACCAGAAACAAAGATCACAAGATTATGAACATACCTGAAAATACAAAAAGAGATAGATTGTAATTTATAATATTTAAGAATTAATATAACGCCAACATTACATTAATTTTTTCGCTTTCTTATAACACATTTTAAACTACAAATTAAATACTTTGAACAGAACTCTATACTAGTAAAACCTACGATTATTCTATGTAATAGGTATGTGGTATTCATACCTTGCTCCCTCTAATGTATTGCCGTAAATATCTAACATTTTCAGAAATTGCCATACATTTCTGAATCACCTCTGTGGCTTTATATATACAATTCACGGTAAATATAGCAACTGGTAGCAAAAATATCGATACCAAAGCATTAAATTGTACATATATTTTTTTTCAGTTTATGCTGAAATATTAAAATTAAGAAAAGATACACTGAAATCGAATATTGACGAAATCTCTAAATAGATTTTAAATAGGCACTGTACTGTATATTTGTCATGGTCTTACGCGATGTAAAGTTAAATTTGTAGTCAGATATCCGCCCGCTATCTACTTACGTTAATATGTTGGAGGCATTGCAAGTTCTTCACTTAACTTCTGAGCTGCTGAAATACTCTTCAATTTCTATTTAGACTTTTATACCACGACTAGCCTTTGGCTAGTTGTTGACTTCCCCCCAAGACATTAGCATTTGCTCGGCCCACGACCTTACACTTGATATTTCAGTCTTTGTTTCCGTCTTTGTTCGCACCAAAAGAGTACTTTCGGTATTATTCTCTCGGAAAATTTTAAACACATTTCCTCCTTAGAATATATATTTCAAAGTGGAATCATAAAAACCCGTGCCGGGCCAAGTATTGACTATGTTCAGCCGATTTTCCCTGATTATGAGACTGAAAACCTCGAAGTCATTTTTATATATTGAGAAAAAATTAGAAATTGTTCCTTTCTCTCATTAAAAGTGGAATTTCCGGAAACGCTGTGTCACATGCCTATTTATTTTGAATAAGGAGTGTATGTACCAAGTTTCATATCCCTAACATGTCTTTAGTCTTAAGGGATTTCGAAATATGGCCATCATATTATAGCGATTGTATGCCCGCCCTTTTTCTTTCCACCTTTTTTCTTCTCGTCTAGTGAAAATATCAAAAAACGCTGAAACACGTCTTTAATTATTTTAAATAAAAAATCTAAATTTCAAATTCTATGACTTCAACTTTAAGGGATTTCGAGATATCGCCGTCTTATTTTAACAATTGCAACCCCATCCTTATTATTCCTACTTCAACTGAACTGAAAAATATCAGTAAAACAAAAAAAAAATATCATTTCATATTGATAGTAAGCTCTGATTTATATTTACGGAAAAGTCTAAAATCGTACTTGGGAAACTAGACTCAAGTCAGTCAGTTAATGAAACATTTGGAACGTTTTTTCATGATTGCGATTATGATAAACTAATGCTTTCGTATTTGTTTATTTTAATTTATATTTGATGATTCATTTATTCTAGATGCCAGCTTGAAAAGCAGTTTTGCATACCTGATTGGTAGAGCCACTACATTTACCGATCATCTGTGTTTAGCTGTATGTCGAAACTTGATCGTAATATCATTAAAATAATTACTAACCAAATGCATTAAATGAAATTTGCAATTACTACACGTATATAGCCATCGATGATTTTTCACTCCCAGTTCAAAGAGAAGTTTAAAAACTATCTCAAATGTCTACTGAATACATATATGTACTTTTCCATGCCTATGTTTACGAATATAAATTAAATGTCGTTTTCAGAACTGCTCTCCAAACTTGAAGAAAGATTTATTGCACTGCAATTGAGTGTATGTTCTTCCAACACTTGTATGATTAAAAAGTTGAGCCCTTTTGCAACTACAAATAGACAACAAGCATCTAAAGCTGCAATAAATAATGTTGTTACGTGACACGAATTTACATTGGCTTATCTCAATTTTGAGATGAACTTGGAAGTTGAACCATTGCAAGCTTGAACCACACAAAATTAAGAAGAAGTTTAACTCTTTATCTTAAGGAAGTAATATTTTAAGTTTAGACAATCAAAGAAACAAATGAACACTCAACTAAACAAAATAGTTAATCTTGCATTCACGTTATGTTAGAATTTATAACTTCATGTTGATGTTCCGGAATTTGTAAATTTTACAGTCAGTGTAATTGAGCTGCAATGTACTACATCTCAAATGCAATTTATGCAAGTACAAGTATGCAAGATTTAGGCATTGTCATGTTATACAACAAGGCTTTGATACCACTGTATGTTACTATAAAATGTGTGAATATTTTGGGAGATATTAGGTCTAAATCTCGCCTCCCAGAAATCCGTGATAGACCCTCCCAAACAAGATTTCACTAATTTTTTTAGTAATGCGTCTGTTCAAATACATTGTCATTTCACATTCCAAATCTGTAATTTTGTCGGTCACCCTAAGTTCCGTTGGAACACCACATTTTACTAGTACTATAGGATTTGCTGTTCACAAATTTATATATCTGAGAAATTCGTTAATAATGTAAAAATACACATGGGTTCCGTTAACTGAAATATAAATTTACTTAAATACAACAGTCAGTAGCCGAATGCCTGTTAAGTGTCGGTTGAATTAGAAATTTTTGTAATTGAGAGCTCATTATAGTACTACAGGTCATTTTATTTCATTATAATTAGTATATTATGCCGAAAATACGAATGTTTAGTTGAACGATTCTGCTATATAATATGGACTGACAAGAATCAAATGGGGCATTTTAGTTAATTTATTCTTAATTGTAAAGATTGGAGAAACATTATAATAATAACTCAAATAAATCTTGAACAAGTGAAGTTTGAACAAGTGCATACACAATCATACTTCTAAATTTAATTGAAGATTCGAATGGAGAAAATTAATTAGGTAGGACAGAGAATGAATGAAAAAGTAGAAATTATGAGGGAGAAAATAGCAATTTTAGATATAATTCAAAAAGGGGATAGGAAACTGCTTGGGATATTGACTGAGGTATTTTTGAGGTACGTGATAGAAGTTCCGATAGAAGGAAAAGAAAAAGAGGATGAAGGCGTAAGAGGCTATAGGTGATGATTGGTATTAAAACAGAAAATTGCTGTGTCAAGATGAAGAGGTTCGTTGGTGCATGAAACTTTCTCCGTTTGCGGAAATGACCTGCCAGTATTAGCAGAATACCAGCGATTATGATAAGTAACGGTATCAGAGTCATGCTGACAGAGAACATTCAGAATCGAAATCAAACAATGCATACTTATATTTTGATACTATTCAATAGTTAGCATTCTTAAAAGGAATTTGGCTTATAAAGCTTCACTACATATTTACTTTGTCTGTCCGTGTGTCCGTCCGTTCGGGATACAAAAAAATGCCTAGAACTACTTGATGGATTACTATCAATCTTGATCCCAATATAGAGGGTCAAAAGTTAGGGATCGAGTGCGATAATGAGGTGAAATTCCAACCGGAAGTGGTAGAAATAGACCATTTTCGATTTTAACGTTTATCACTATAGAGCAAAAACGGTATTCAAACCGAAAGTGGTATAAATCAAGCATTTACAGTTTTACGTTTATCACTATAGAGCAAAAACGGTAATTGATAGCAAGAAGCGGTTTGATGTGACCGATTAAGCGTCCCAAGAACACATTTCATCCGTAATTAGTACTAAAACCGGAAGTGATAGAAATCCACTACAACTTCCGGTTTCAGAGCAATAACTATAAGACATACAGCAAGAAGTCCGTTTCTTTAAAACCGAATTAGGGTTCAGAGAGTAGGTGCCATCTTCTCTCTTAGCCCTCATTCAAACCGAAAGTGATAGAAATACATTACTTCTGGTTTTAACGTTGATTGCTATTAAGTGAAAACGGTTATAGGTAGCGAGAAGCAGTTTTCTCCAATCAATTAAACGTATAATTGATATATTCCATCTGCACTCTAATATCTTTATTCAAACGCGAAGTAGTAGATACCTAGTTTCACTTCTGATTCCAATATTGAGGAAAAACATCACACCATATAAACCAAACTCCTTCACGTGGTGTACGTAACATTGTTACTTGTTGTAGCGTAGTTTACCACAACTATCATTCAAAGTTCAAAAATCCGCAGCTGTCAGCGAAGTTGAAAATAAATTTCTACTTAAAAATTAAATTTTGAAAATATAATTAAAAATCGCGTGCAAATTGTGTTCTAGAAGGATTTGACCTAATTTTAATAATAAATGTATAGTAATTTAGCAAAAAACTAATATTATATATTAGTCGAATTTGATCCAAATATTTACCACAAGTACGATTTTGATACACAAGTATGTTACCTTCAAGTAAGCTATACAGTAGGTACGAGTTTATTTTTGCACAGTCTTAGGAAATCATTCATATTTTAACAGAAATACATTTTTTAGTATTTAATTAACCATAATGGTAATTTTTGCAATATAAGATCATTCGAGTTGATTTTAAGTATCTTCTCACCAAAGAAGTTTTGCAACGATTAGATGGAATGTCCTCCAACTTTTTAAAAATTAGTATTGGGATTAATCTCACAACATTTTGTCCCTCTTTCTGCGTTAAAGACTCTTACAAAATATAAATTAAGTTCAGAAGTTTAAAACTTACTATCAGTCATCTAATATTTCAGAATAGTACTTCTAAAGGTTGCATGCAAACAAACAAACCAACGTGGTAACACGATAGATTGAATTCAATGTATGAAAGCGAAATTAATTTATCATATATAGGTTTACCCTTAGCATGAGTGATAGTTGTTTATTGTATTCTAACAAAATTAGAGTTCAAAAGACAAATATTTTTAGAACTGAAAAATCCAATAAATGAATATGTTTAAAAATAAAATTAGTATTGGTTTCACAGAAAGAGTTTTAGAGAACAGGTGAAATACTTTTAGTACATTTAGATGGCAAATATAAAACCCCAATGCCACAATGATATTATGAAGAGACAGAGCAAGAAATTACAGATATGAAAAAATATAAGCTATTTATGTATTATGACCTTATGAATCCGTTAAATAATGGATATTCTATACATCAAATATTTTTCAAGAATGAGCCGCTAAAATGAATTATTTTTGAAAATTTATAAGGGAAAATTTATGTTTAATTAAGATAAAAGATTTCTTCTAACTTGTGTGAAGGGAAGGAGCTTAAGATACTAATCGCATTGCCTCTTTGTATAGCTAGGCTAATGCGTTGTACTAAAAATTGTTGGCTTCTGGCGTCGCCTGATTTAGCAATCAAATTGGAACCCAGTTCTTTCAAAAATTTGTGAGCTTCTTTGCTGAAAACCCCCATAGTTTCAGTTGCAAAAGCAACGAAAAGATGCTCTTCTTTCAGTTTAGAATATTTGGAGTGTTTTCTCTTGCAGGCCACTTCAGCTGCACTACCTGCTTCGTTTTGTGTTGATGGCAAATAAGATGGTGCAAAGGTATCCACGCATGTGACATCCCATATCAACCGTTGACCCATTTTCCATGGAGTTAGGGTAATTCCATCTGGCCGCTTTCCATCTTCTCGAAACATTCCTGGTGGTTCCAAAATGCTTGGAAAATCAATGCTCGCCAGTGTTCGTTTTATTATGTTGTTCAATTCACCATGGCGTACTAATCTTCCTCCACTTTTAGTACAACTTAGTGCGTGTAACCCTTTTTCATCCATTCTGCTTTGGCATGTACAAGTAAATGTATGGCAGATATTTACCCCCAGACGCAAAGCTACACATATTTGAAAAACTTTGTTATCTAAAAAGGTTCCAATTGTTTTAGATGGCGTGGCTTGCAACCAAGCACCGGTCTCTTTTTTCTGTAAAGCCTTCATACGCACAGTGTCAATTATACTTTCAGGAATTACTTCATTATCTATTACTTCCTGTAATAATATTGCATCCCAACTTTTTTGTAATTCTTTTGTCTCAGGAATTTTACTGTTGTAGATCCCCTTCCAAATTTCCAAAGCCTCATCCATGTGATGTATATCCACGTTGTCAACTGAACTATTTAAAATATTGGAGACAAGTGGACGCATCCCATGGCAAGAGGAAAGGAAGGCTGGTAGGCTCAAGTCCGATGCTTTCCGTATGTTTAGACCTCCTAGGCGGACTGGAAGGCTTGCTTGTGTCCATTGGGTTTCGTTTAGGGAATAGTTGATTATTAGCTGTAATGCCTTTTTCAAATAATTATCTATCTGTAAAACTTTAGATGGTATTTTCCATGTTGGAACAGTTCTTAAAAAGTACGTTAGCTTTGGAATGCCGAAGCAATTTTTGAGAAGAAAATAAGCTATGTGATTTGGTAAATTTTTTAGTCTCTCAGTTATTACTTTGAAACTATTCATATGTTTCTCGAAATGGATATCATACCCTTCTTCGTGGAGCGGAGACCCTAATAGCGATAATTCATCTGGTTGTAAAATACGTATGCCTGGCAACAGCTCTTTAAATTGGGTTTCTACGTCTGTGTCTATTTTTACCCGATGTGTAATAGAGTTCACATTTCGATGGATTCACCTCTAGTCCAATTTTCTTAGATTCTGCAATTAAATGCTTCATGTCCTCTATGACTATATTCGGCGATCCTCCTAGGGTTCCATCATCCAGATAAAAGGCGTTCAATTCAGAACAAAGCGCTTGGACTATCGGATGAATAGCCAAACTAAACAACATTGGACCTGCAGGATCTCCCTGTTGGCATCCTACTTGCGATGAGATAGTTCTTTCTCCATAAAATAATAATGATGGATATGCATAGCTTTGCCAAAAAAAAGGATACAAATGTGGCATAAAAGATTTCACTTCTTTTAGCATTGAATCTCTTTCCACCGAATTAAATGCATTTTTGTAATCAATTTTTAAGATTACTTTGTTTGCGTTTTCATTCCTCTTTATGTATGTCCGTGTGGCATGTATAATAGCTTCATTGCCTTTTTTAGTTGCAAACCCCAGTTGGTGTGGTTGTAAGTATTGAGAGCATTGGTTGTAAACGAGCGAAACAGCTATCTTGGATGCTAGTCGTCGAAAAACACATCCAACTGCTATAGGTCTGATTCCGCCATCCTTTTTTCGTAAAGCACACAAATTGGCTCCAAAAAGGTATTGCCACACGTCTTGATTTACGTTTCCATTTAAAATGGTGTTAACCAATTTCGTGATTTCGCCTAGTAAAACAGACCCTGATGCTCCTGTAGATTTAGAAATTAAGTCTTTTAGGTGTTGAGGGGATAAGCCATCGATTCCAGAAGCGGAGCCACTCTTAAAATTATGGATTGCTCTTGATACCATGTCTTCATTTACAAGGAGAGATGTCAAGCACTCTGGTTGCTCCGGCATTTCTAAAACTCTGGAAGGAGACGGATGTTTGTTTTGTAGACTAGCAAAAGTTTCCTCACTCGAAGGAGCCAGAGAATCGTCAGATATCAGTAATCTTAAGGCACCCCTAGTATCAAAATCAGCGATTTTGGCTGTAATCAGTTTAGATAAGTCGGGTTTGATCTTCTTACTTGAAGTTGCAGGACATTCTACTACAGAGGACTCTCTTAGATTTTGTTTGATTATGTTAGTGACTGAGGATGTTGTTCGGTTTCTGGGGATTCGTAGATTATGAAAAGCAAATCTAAACAATTTCTTCCAAGAAGTTAAATCATTTTTGTTGGCACAATCACTAATGATAGAAGAAAGTTTGTCTGCTACAGCACCTCGTATGCCTCTTGGAATCCTTTTTATTACCCATATATTTGATTTTAATTTAGCCAACTCGTGCGTAATATATAAAAAATTCATATATAGGTAGACACAATTACATAATAAACTACAGTCACGTGGTAATGGAGTAAATTCAAATTTAAAGTTTTGTGCAAGGAGGAGGCAGATAATATACACCGCTCGTAATCTCTTGCGTGGGAATTCTTTTAGCCTTAATTGTTCCTTTTAAATACATCACTACAGACTGAGAGTGTTGATAGGTTATTGATAAATTGTCTTTCGTGGTAATGTCACAAAATTGTATATTAGCTTTATTCTACCGGTATCGAATTTTGGTGTTAATGAAATTAACGTTCTGGGCTGTATGAAAAGACGAAGTTTAAAAATGGGTATTAGCTGATATAAAGGTTATCCTGTTTTTTAATACATTATGGCAGAGCATTTGGATTGTCTCTCAAGATATAGTGAAAGAGTGTTTGGATAGTCTTTCAAAGTTTATTGGATTATGGTACATGTGTATAACAGACGGAAATTTGATGTTGTATATCAGCACGTCTGCTTGAAACTGATAAAGAATAACGCAGAATATGGTTACTTTTTAAAATTTTTTTCCTTAGCAACCAATATTTACGTTATTCTACGATTACCTTATGTAGAACTCCAAACGGATAGTTCTTGATTGTTGGGAGATAAGTTTTCAATGAAGATATACTTTAAGGTTGCATGTGCTAACTACGGAGATATAAGTAGAACATTCCAAGTGGCATATTACTCAGATACATAAAAAATCCATTTTTAGATATAAAATTAACGATGAGAAAGCTTAGTCCGGTAAAGATCTCCCCAAGAATGTGTCAAAAATTTAAGTTTTGTTATGAAACGGGTAAAAATTTTGTTAAAGATGCTACTTTAGAAAAGATACGCTATTAAAATGATTTTTCTTTTTTTAGTTTTATGTCTCTTTTAGGCCTTTTAGCCTAAAAGAGACGGGCGATTAATGACGGTGAAACCGATGGATATGATCTAGTCCACCACAAACTCATTTGGCTTGAGAACGAACCAGGGACCCTTACCACCAGAGATGAGTGTTCAACAGCTGAGCCATCTTGCCCCCCCCCCCACTCAACACTTCGCTTATTTAAGGACAAAATTATATTATTCATCTCTCGTCTGAAATCCTTAACTAAAAAGCATACGACTCACGTTACAAAAGGATAAATAAATGTCCATTACTCTCTTTGAAAGAATGACTCTTTGAAGAAGAAATTGGGAATAAAGAAGTAAATAAGAAATTCAAACACACACAAAAGAAAGTTCATTTAAACAATTACGGATATCCATTTTACATGTAGTCTGCTTGATATAAAGAAATACTTCACTAGTGTACCATTCAAAAAAGAAAAAAGAGGGGAAAAAGTTGTACTTAATTAAAATTTGCTAAGCGAGCCGTTCTGTTGTTTCATATATATAGTTGTGTGTTTTGTAAAAGGACATATCTTGAAGTGGTAGCATGACATATTCCCAGCAGGGAATCATCTCATCGCTCCCCAGGGGTCTTAGGAAAACTGCTTGAACCTTCAAGAGCTTCAAGGGAAGCTGCTTAGAAAGAATCTTCCGTATCTCCCGGGACTCTGGAGGGAAGAGAAGAGAATGAGAGAAAAGGGGACTAAACGCTGAAGATGCTGAAAGGAGACCGAAACCGGAAGAAGAGAAAAAAAAGCGTATTGTGTGCTCACGTCTTCCCATTTTCAGATAGTTCTTTAAGTCTGTATTGAAGAGGAAATAAGGAACCACCAACTAACTTTACTATATTCTTAAACACATTTCAGTCGTTTGTGGCTCTAAAACTAATTGGAGCACATAATTATAAAATAAAGAAGAAATTACAGTAAGACATACGTTAGTCTGCCCCTTAGTTCGTATCTGCGTACGTGTACAGAAATATACTTATGCGATTAGTGGCCAAGTGGGTAATCTCGGGTTCGATTGCTGGTAGGAGTGATTGGTTTGCATATAAACTCGAATACTGGTGTCACTCTTTGAAGTAGGACTGGTGTCAAAAAGTCCATTAACCTACAATCAATCAATCAATTGAACCAAACTATGTATTATTCCGTAAATTGATACCTTCTTGCGTTGAATATTTTCTATGAAATCGAGGGAGATTCGTCGAAACGACTTTCAATATACTGTATACTGTGTACTTCTACGTATAATAATATTAAACCTGATATTTGTAGACTAGAATAAGTTCAAGATTTTGTAAACTTATCTAACAATATCCATTACATATAGAGCGCTAAAAATCAATCATTTATAATACAATAAACGTATTTTCATACTAACGTCAAAAAGTCATCCAAGACATTTCAATACTCAAATATCTTTCCTGACCAAACTGTGAGTCCATCTGAAGTAAAAGAGGTACTAAAAATATATATATATAGGACTGATACCATGTAATGAAACGATGAAATTGTGAAAACCTTGTTTATAATCATGTGTTTTGAAACTATATTAATTTGTCTACTATTTGCTTGTTTCTTGTAATATAGCATTTTGTCTATTCGTCTACCGGCATGGAATAATTTCAAAACAATATTTCATACTTTTTCAATACACAAAAATGTCAATTCGGTGTGTTGTCGATAAAATTCACGTTCATGTTTCAACTTCTAAATAGCAACGTTTTAAATGCCTTTTATCTGTATATATGACGCCGTACATTCTCATAGAGGAATTCCAATTCTTGTAGATTTTTTTGATGCACAGGAAATTGTATTCGTAAGCTTTTAAATGAGTATTTCATCTCTTCTGTTTATCTATCTTTCTTTTCATAATCTTCTCATCTCATTTGACCTATATATCATAATATAACAGAAAGTAAAAGTTGAGTAATAATTACATTTAAAATAACATAATAATATCATATTTATTCTGTCGCAATATGAAAATATCTCTTGCTCATAGTTATATAAAATGTGATTCCCTGTTACCATTAAAGCTAGCCGATGGGTAGTATCTAAATATAGTGAATAAGTTAGTGTGGCACAAACTGTCACTCAATTAATACTGTATGCATTCTTCTAATTTCAAACCTATTAAGAATAAATTCTGGAATATTAATAATAATAAATTACAAACGTTAATAGTATCACATGAAACATCTTTTCTTTTTTCCTCCAGTTATTGCGGTTTATAAGTGCTTATTTTCAAAACATCTCAAGTAGTGAGTACATTCCATTACGGATATGTAGGATACATTATTGTAATTTAAATTTGTATGCAGTTGATCAACCTTTTATTTAATCATTCTTAGTCGTAAAAGGCAACATGCGAACGATATCATGTAATACAAAATTAACTTTTTAAAATATGGCAATAATTTACATCAACATTGTTTACAGCATTATAATACCATGCAAGAGAAAGCACAACATGATTGGAATACGTATTTCAATCAGGAAATGGAAAAGTGAGGTGAACGAGAAGAGAGGGTAAAGAAAGAGATGCTACAAATGATAATATTTGAAACGTCAGTTCTAAAGAAAAAAGACGAAGTAAAGTTCTCTTTCATTTTCGCACGAGATGGCGTTAGTGGTCCAAATTGCAGAGTATATCTTAGAATCAGGCTAGGCCAAACTTCATTTGATAGCTGACAGTTGAAATGGATTCGAATGGATGTTTTCTTCTATTTGGGCTTTTCCGAATGATCCGTATAAGACTGCATCAAGACCATGGAGCCATAGACCAACTCCGTTATCATAAAGGTACGAAAAAAAATGTAGAGAGAGGAAAGTTGTTGGAAATAGGTGGTTTTCATTCTAAAATGATGGATTTTTTTTTCAATTGCACTCTCCGTTTGGGCTCCACAATAGTACGGCATCCTATGTTAAACAAACAAACAAACAAACAAAACGTAACCAGTTCCACAGACTGTTCACTTGGGACCGACCATACCAATAATAGACAATTATTGGAGAAATGTTTTGGAAGTGTTTCCTCCCATCAATATGCACGTTTCCCTTGTCATTCTTACGTTCTGTTCGAACAGCCTGCCCAACTGGAAATGTTTTTTTTTTTTTTTTTCTCATTTAGCAGAGGCCGCCAAATTGATGCTGCGTTTGGAAAAGGAAGATAGAAAACAATATATTTTTAACAACTTTCCTTACTTTCCACTTTTTTTGTATCTTTACTTATAACAGTTTTCCTACAGCCCGGACATTTGATACACCCTGTATATAGTATACTTTTTTATATTTACTACATTAAGACCTATTAGTGGGCTAGGACTATGTAGTTTAAGCTACCTTTTCGCGTCAATATAACACTTGGTCGATCCCCTTACCACGACCGATCACATCAGAATGTAATTCCTGGTTAACAATCTCAATGTATAAAAGAAGAAACCTTGAGTGAGTGACCAACGCCAAGGCCAAATCGCTTAATTCTTTGAGTGCTAATCACGTATTTATACGGAGTGTCAGAGCTTCTGTAGACTGCAGATCACGTATAAATGCGTGTTTGCATTCAAATGGTATGTTATGGTTTTCTTTAATATTTGTATGGAGTTAGCAATCTTGAATTATTCCTTGGATTTCATAAATCGTAATTCTGTCAATAGATGATGTGTAAATGCTTCTTACTTTTCTGTTGTCGTCTTTGTCTGAAAACGATGTGCATGGAATTTTACGACGAGAGAAAGTCTGTCGGACGACGCGTTAATTTGGAAGAGGAATTTAGCAAAAGTAACGCCGGTCTTTTTCGGAGAGACATTTCACGTGGCTCTAATGGTTTTAGTCAATTCCTGCATCCTGTACAAGAAAACTACCAACAACGAACTTGCAATTTCTGAATTCACGTAAATTACTTGTGAGGGACTGGTTGTACACAAAGGACTTCCAGGACGCAAGAAAGACTTCCAGGACCACTGGGAAACACATCATAAAAGTCGCACATTGTAAAGAACCCTGCTTTGATGTTTTACATTCTCGAAATAATTTGACATCATAAATTGATACATTGTAGTGCACTGAAGATGCTGAAAATATAATCCAATATTCAAAGAAATATATTATAAATAAATATAGTAAGCAAAATATAGTACATGTGCTTCCCTTTAGGTATATTATTATTATTTCAACTTTTTATTTTTGATAAATTTTATGCAATACATAATGCACTTTCCACTGTAGCTTTATTATTACAATGTAAAATATGATACATTTACATAAAGAGGAAACTTTAAACGTGATTGATGTTTACACAGTTCGGTACAAGTATAGGGCTAGGCACTAACGGAGACAGTAACACGGTCAATGATATTGCAACAGCGCAAACTCAACAAATGTCTAGTGTTGTCCGGTCTGGAGTAAAACAGGAATGTAGTATTGAACATATTAGTTTTAGTAAAATTGTTGTTCATTGTGAATAGAATACTCAACAAACAAGACCCTTATTGTGTTATACACCTATAAATCTAATAGTCTGTGATTTCATAAATGAAAACAACAACAACAACAACAACAACATTGTTTAGAGGTCACTAATAGGAGCCCAAAAAGTAGTGTGTCGTCCAATTTGAAATTTTAGAAGCAAGGGCACTCGAAAAAAATCGCCCAATATGGCAACACTGTGCGATACTTTGGGTTCAGGTAAATTGTACTCGTATATGAAAGGTGCAGAAGGAAGAACGCAACATTGTCCATAGTAACAAGTGGGGACATTTGCTAGTATCATATGAATTTTGGATTTGGGTACCTATATAGGGTCCAACATGTCTTTCAACACATCATATATCATACACTGCGTTTTTAATTATTTATGTTTATTGCAATTCTTTCACTAATGTTTGAAGTAATAAATCATCACACGAATTTTGTTAACTAACTTTTGAATCACCCTAAAGAACTTATTTTCCATTATTGTTTCTTAAAGAAAGAAAATATAAAATGAACATTTTGCGAAAAGGGAAATGAAACAATTTCCTTAATAAAAATAAAATAAAAATGTTTGACATAGCATCGATATAAAATAAAGCAAACTTAAAAAAAAAAGAAAGAAAGAAAGAAAGAAAACTTCTCCCAGAATTTCATCAAAAAAATCACATGAGTGTTCGGAGATTTTATTGCTTGTGGTAGTAAAATTTCTGTTCTTTTTTCAAAAATATTCTATTATTAGAATTTTTTCAACTGAAGCTTAATTATGCAAAATAGAAGGTCTTCGACTTAAAAGAAGCTTTCATGGGGAAGAGAACAAAAACCGTCACTCTTCAAATGACCTGTCATTAGGGTAAAGGCTCAAACAATAACTCCCCACGAGATTCCTCTGTCTCTTTTGCTTAAATGTAATTTTACAAATGGACTTCTTGCCCTTCAAATCTTCATTCAATCGTGGATGTCTATTCTCCATCGATCGCACGAAACACTAATGTCTCGACTCGTTGCTAATGCGTGCAAGTAACTTATCGGAAGTGATACTAATGGAACATAATGATGTTTTGTTGCTGTTAATGTAATTTTTATGAAATATTTAACAGACAAATCTTCATAATTTCATAGGTAACTAGCAAAACATACGCATAGTTATATAAAACATCGTAGTTGTTTCTATTTTTTACTTTATGTGTTATCTTAGAAATGAAAGGTCTGTACACATATTATTTTATAGGCTTGTATAGACCAAAGTCTATCATCATGCAAAGTTTGATCCAGATCGGATGAATTTGGTTGAAATTGTACAATGTACAGTGCCCTTCTCATTGATTTTTCAGAGAATAATTAAAAGGAAGTTCGAAAATGAATATCTTTGCTCAACATTTAATAGACTGTAGAGCAACGGATCCGAATCTATGATCCGCAGACAGCGTACGTCTATGTTAGCCATAAGAGCTGAAAGGAACGGTGCCAACTGCCCTGTAAATTTGGCTGTGCAAAGAGTATCTGATATATGTAAATTATTAAATAATTTCAAAATATTTCTTTCTCATCATTTCTCATATAGCCTCGATGATGAAAAAGGACGCTAAACTTCAAAACTTCTCATTTACTATTACTTACATATCACTGTAAATGCCACGTAAATATTTTCTTTAAATATTTCCAGAAATAGGCTTAATTTTCTTTTAATCCAACTTACATTTGACCTTTATGTTCATTAGCCTAAAGAGAAGTATGATTAATGAAAGTGCATGATTATACAAAAAGTATTACCGTGGAATCAAGGAGCCTTTTCAGCACTGCTTCATTGCTTGTTGTAGAAAGCATTTTGTTGTATTATTTGTATTGTTCTGTGTTTCTGTATTATGTAATTTTGTGTTGTAAACAGCTAAAAAATCGAACAATGAATAAATCCTGTTACTCATCTTTCAATGCAAAGTACAAATAAATAAATACTCATGGTCCAAGAGAAGGCGTTACCTTCTGTTGCCCACACATCTTTAGATAAGAATGAAATTGCATCTAAAAAAACTGATTGATAAGAATGTCGAAGTTGTCTATCATATGTTGTCTACTACGAACTCTCATGGGCTGGGATGGATCCAGGGTCACCTTGCACCAGAGATGCTCACCTCTGAGACAAGTTCTTATATTATAGTTAGCGTCATTAGTATCACAAAACAATATTCAGCTCGACTTACTACTTACACATGCGTATGCGTTATTAAAAAAAAAAAAAAAAAAAGAATTAACAAACTTTTTGCCAATTCATAAGTATATATTGCCAATTCGCAAAATTCCACATTGTTTAAAAGCGAGTTATCCAAGGTATTTCTATCTATATCTACATCTAAAATTATATCTATCTATCTATCTATACAGAATTTTACAGCTATGTAAGCACATCAGCTTTTCCCAATACATGTTGTAAACAGCACAAAAACAAGTGTATGGTCACGACACTCTTTATCCCTTGTTCATCACACAAGACCTCGGTCACTGTTTTCATGTTGATCATCACAAACACACCATCTCATTTTCTGGTTCTCTTCCCCCTCTCCCACCACCAACCTCCTGACAGAGCTCAACTGCATCTTTCTCATCTGAGGGGGAAGCACGTTTGAACGATCAAGAGAAATCTTGGAGAGACAGCATGGAATCACTTGTTCGGTCTCTGCAAATCCCACGTCCAAAACCAGAAAAAAAAAAAAAAAAAAAAAAACGCGACGTCTACCCAAAGCACGATTTCCTCTTGTGCTATGCGTTGATGTTCTTGGAGTTCGTCATGAGATGTACTAATGATAATAATAATAATGGTAGTAGGGTTTACTTCACTCGGAAAAAAGATACATTCATGACTTTTTAATTCCTTAATCAATCTATTCTTAATATTTAAAAAAAAATGAAATATAATTATAATAAAACCTTAAGTTAATAATCTCTTTGGCTTGGTCTCTCCTTCATTTGGCCGCAAACTTGTAAAATCACGAACGTATAGTAATATGATTTAGCACATAGAAACTAGCCTTCTTTTCTTTTTTTTTTTTAAAAAAAGACCCATATATGCTTATTTCTCGTTATAAATGAGACTTTTTTTTTTAAGATTTGAGGTTACCTTAGGGGCAAAGAGTTGAGACTGTCTCCCTTGGTAAGATGTCGTAAAAATAACGCCTCATCTTTATCTGATTCTATTGGAAAAGACATAGCTACTCTCGTGTCTCGTCTCGTCTTGTCTCATGGGTAACCCTAGTTATGCTCCAGTAAAGATGCCGCTTACGTTGATGGACTAGTAACGAGTCAGTAGGTGTAAGTGTGTTCTAATGTACGTATAACGTACCGAAAATTGCAGTAGTGTTGAGTCTATGCTAAAGAACAATGTCATTTGTTACAAAGTATACATGGGTCTAAAACAGTGGCGGCTCTTCAGGAAAATCATAGATATCGATAAAATTTTTAATTTAGTAGCTACTAACTTAGGAACAAAAGTTTACTAATTCTTGTATTTAGCTTATCGAAGCTATCTTTCCATCGTTTGGAGCAATACAATTTAGATTTTTACCGATGTGACTTTCTTCAAGAGCCGCCACTGCTAAAAAAAAAGGGCCTGATCTTTGTGTTTCGATGCTTAAGGCTGTTGCTACCTCTTCGCTGAGTCGAGTTTTCCCCTATCTAATAACATTGGAACTTTTTTCGTGTTTTTCTCAGCAAGCAATGAACAAATCCTTACAAAAATTTGCATGGAGTCAGGTCGATAATAAAGAATTCGTTATATGAGCTTATAATTTTACTAAAAGCCTCCAATTAAGTTATTCATTCCCCCCTTTTTTTCATGTGAAGATTTGCAACAACGCATTGACGACACTGCGTTCTCTCTTCTAGCAGGTTGCGGCGAGTAACTGAGGGTTACTTTGAAGTTTCAACATTGTCCACAGCTGTGAGGGGACCCTTTTCAACAATGACATATTTATGGCATTTCAGTGAGAAGGCGTTGGAGTACGTTTTCTTTGCTGAAAGCAGACAAAAATAAACACAGCGAGAACAGATCCATTCTTCTTTACATTAGCTTTTCCCCCCGTCAAGTATAGACAGTTATAAGTAATTAGAAGCGAACTGTCTCTATTGAATAAAGATACTTTTAATGTATACGAAAGCGAATGTCACTTTATCAATATTATTATTATTATTATTATTATTATTATTATTATTATTATTATTATTATTATTATTATTACATTTTTCAAAACATGAAGAGACATGCCTTTCTTGACTCCAGTGCCCATTTTATCTATATATGAGGTATTTATAATAAACTTCTATACTGCTAAAAGAAAAGCTACTTTTATAGTGACGTATTATTTGTATTTTATTTATTATATTTCAATTTAAAATAAAGTGTATCGTTTGTAACAACGAATAGTGCTCAAAACAGCACCTATTACCAGTCAACTATAGATTTAGATCAAACATAATAATGGACAACAACACCAATATATATTGTATACATTTAGACCCTATTGGATCAAAAGATGCAATCTATTTCACACAAAAATTTTCTTGTAGGCCTTATATCTCGAGAACTACATATAGCGTACCCAAACTATGACTTAACGTAGTATGATGTGCTTATTGCGTAAAAAATACAAAAACTCGATTTAAGGACCGTTTAAAAATTTTGTGGGCCCTGATCCACAAAATTCAATATATTACATTCAATCAAAAATTTTCTTGTACGCCCCATATTTTGACAATTACAAAGTGTGTGGCCAAACCAAAACTAACAATTTACTCAGCATGATGTGCTTATTCCGTAAAAAAAAAAAAAAAAAAAAAAAAAAATTCAGCTGCCATTCAAAAAATTTGTGGGCCCTGATCCAAAAAAATCAATATATATTTCACCCATTCAAACATTTTCTTGTACGTCCCATATTTTGAGAACTACATATAGTATAGCCAAACCAAAAAGTAACAACTTAGCCCGCATGATGTGCTTATTCCGTAAAAAATACGAAAACTCGATTTAGGGCCCATTCAAAAATTTTGTGAACCCTGATCCAAAAAAATTCAATATATTTCATACAATCAAACATTTTCTTGTAGCCTTATATCTGGAGAACTACAGGTAGTGTAGCCAAACCCAAACTAACAATTTACTCAGTATGATGTGCTAATTCCGTAGAAAATACGAAAACTCGATTTAGGAACCGTTGCTAACTTTTGTGGCCCCTGATCCAAAAACTAATTATTTGGCAAGATCGAAATCTTTTTATGCATTTTTGGATCATTTTTAAAATTCTTAGCCAAGATCGCTATCTTTTGATCCATTTTTTGGATTATTCCTAAAATTCTTGTTTTTATATATTTTTTATATTTATATATAAGGTGATACAAATAAAATTTAGGGAATCAATTGATCTGATTGAAGATTTGTTTAAATCTATTTTATAGAATCTTTCAGATTTGTTAACTATATTCCTGTTAACTGCAGATTTTTTTAAAAAGATCTCTTTTTAATCTACATTTGTATTCTTTCTTTACTCACTCATGAAGTATATCTATAACTTTTGTCAATTTTTAAAGTTGCTTCTGAGATAAGTTTCGAGAGTTGTCCGCAAAATTTCGTTAACATCTTATTTGAACTAACGTAACACTGTAATCTCACTTTAATTTACCATAGTATACTTTCTTTCTTTCTTTTTCTTTCTTTTTTTTTTTTTTTGCGTGAAAGTAACATTTGAAACCGAATTATTTCTTTAAAATTTATACATGAAATGAAAATTGTTTTTTTTAAAAAAAAAAACTATGACATACTCATTGTATAAATAAATGTGAAATATTAGTGTTTGTTTGATTTATTTGTATTGATTGAAGTCAATACTTCGAGTGTAACTTTGACCACTTATCAACAAAATTAAAAAGTCATAGACCAGTATAATTTAAGCAAGTTACTTACTTGATTTGAGACATAATTTTGGAGGGGAAGAGTAGAAATTTTACTGATAACATTTTTTTTTATTTAACTTTTCCTGTATTTATGTTTAGCGTGGCCTTGTGAATTTTGTTTACTTTTTTTTTCAATGTAGAAACTTATCTAGGGATTTTGGAGTATGCTCATAGATATTTAAATTGTGAATAGTGCTTCGGTGATATTTAGCATTTTGATTATACTGCTTGTTTATTATTTTTTAATAACTTCATTTACATAATGTTGTGGCTTGATGTAACGAAGTATTCCATCACATATTTTTATACTCATACGGTAATGCTTTAGTTTAATATGTATGACAATGACAAATTGGTGTACCTCAACAAAAAAAAAGGCCCTATATTTTAAAATGAAGCATGAAAAAATAATGCATAAAATTAAAATTATTCTGTTAATATGTGTTGTACTATTTATATATACACCGTATATATGTTGTAGCTATAGATGAAATTTCGCGTTCACCATCTGGAAAATAAATATTTCTTATTTAGAATGCGTAAGTTACAAGGTTATTATTAGCAGGTAACACTAATAAGTCCCTATTCCCTGTTACCAAGAAATAAGTCCCTATTCATATTTCGTAAAGTAATAACCAAGAAAAGACGTTACCAAGAAAATGACGTTTGTATCTACATTAACACTACATATTTCATTATGTATAGATGTTTTTCTGTTTAGTAAAAGAATCCCTGATATTACACTTAACTTTTCCTACAAATGTGCTCTGTTAGAAGGGTAATGTGTGGTCAGTTCTTCAGTTTCCCAGTTGCCTCACGATACTGAAACAACACCGAAAAATCTGTCATCATTAGGAATAGAATTCGACAGCATTCACGCTAAGAACACATTTGTGTAACAAAAAAGTTTATTTCTAAATTTCCTTCGTATGTGGTAAAAATGAAATTATTATTATTTAGCATAAACATTCTATACTACTATTCACAGTTTCAAATACATATACAGAGGCCGGTAGCCAGCCCAAAAATGTAGGGGGGCGGCTGAAGTTAGGGGAGCCCGATCCAACCATATCATAGTTTATCACCATATTATATTTCATTTGCAAGCCTACCGTGAAAAGTTTAGGGAGGCCAGCGAAAATTTAGGGAGGCAAACCCCTAGATCCTCCTGAATACGGGTCTGCATATACATATATATAATTATTCCAAAATGCTATCTCCACTGGTTTACCTGTTTCCGTGAGGTTACAAAAGTCAAAGAGCGCTGGTGTTTTCAATGTGAAAACCCCACTGGTGTCGGCCAGTCTCTGGTCAAGGAAACACCGGCAAGGAGGAACCGATGTGGTGACCACAAATTTTAACTAAATTACTAGTGCCAAGCCGCACTGATATTCCTTGCTCGTTACAATCTCTTGTGCCAAGAATTTCCTATAATAATAATAATAATAATAATAATAATAATAATAATAATAATAATAATAATAATAATAATAATAATAATAATAATAATAATAATAATAATAATAATAATAATTATTATTATTATTATTATTATTATTATTATTATTATTATTATTATTATTATTATTATTATTATTATTATTTCACACAGGAAATTTGAAAATAAAATGAAATCTGTAAGTTTTACGTCCCACAGTTATTCCGGTTAGGCTAAAGGAGATAGTGATGATAAGTAATGAATGAAATGGTGGAATGAAGAAAGTGGGAGAAAACAGGAGAACCCCGAGAAAACCCATGCACACGATGTTTGTCCACCACAAAGTTCACTTAGCGCGAGCTGGGATCAAACCAAGGACCCCATGCAACTGAGATGAACGCTCTACCACTGAGCCACCGCGGCCCCCACACAGGAAATTTATCTGCTATCACAATCGTCTGCTAATTTATATTTGTATAACCAATCACCAGGTATAAGACTGAAATACATGAGACGCAAGAGGCATCTTGCTATGTTTGAAAGTAACCACAAGAACTCCGAATGAGACTAGACGAATATACTAAAAGCAATAGGTTTAGCAAAGAAAATAAAGAGCGCCCCCTCCTTCTCAGTGCCATAAATCTGTCCTCGAAAAGGACGAGAGGGCTAGAAAATTTCATTCCACAGATGTGATATGGACAGAGTTTAAAAACCTGTTTTAAATGGCTAGCCCGAATTTCCCTCACGCTGCTAATACAAACAGGGAGAAGCAGAGATCGCACTGTTGCAAATCTTCACATGAAAAAAAGGGGGGAATGAATAACTTAATTGGAGGCTTTTAGTAAAATTATAAGCTCATATAACGAATTCTTTATTATCGACCTGACTCTATGCAAATTTTTATAAGGATTTGTTTATTGCTTGCTGAGAAAAACACGAAAAAAGTTCCAATGTTATTAGATAGGGGGAAAACTCGACTCAGCGAAGAGGTAGCAACAGCCTTAATACTTTTCACAAGTTGGCTACAAATGTAAGTTAACCATTGTCTGTGAAGACAAGAATGACCAATTACAGGAGGTTTTATTGTATTATCTCCATTTCACACTATTATCTCCACGCTTGAATAAATCTGGAGAGAACATGTCTCACTTCCAATACAGATTCCGGATTTCACATATTATCTTCAACCAAATACGTACAAAAGGCTTTTGTTATCCTAGTAAAAACATGTAACAGACGCGATAGCACCCTATCTAACTTTAACACCTACAAGCAAACCACGTGAAGCTGTACTCCTCGTACAAATATAAATTATTTGTTCAAATTTAAATAACGGTCTGAACAGTTATTAGATAACATCTGAACAAGGAATGGTGCATATGAAAGAGGGATGAATAACAGAATTCAACAAAATATGAAAATAAAATGGCATCTTCTGTCCAATTTTACTAATCTACCTCGTATTACCGCATTACTTTATGTCTTTGGGTATTTATCTCTAACTTGTTTTCGTACTTTTATTTAGGGATGATACCGAGATCGATACAGGTGTTTATAGTCGAGACGAGACAAAAACTCGAAGTATCGAGACAAAACAGGAATCGAGACATACAGTTGTGATTCGAGACAAGACCATCCTCAGTCTCGATCTCGTCTTCTCGAATATTAAAGAAAAAGTACTGAAATTTCCTTTACTGAAAATTCGTTGCGTTTTGAAGTGATATGTAAGATAAGTGAAACGTTTGTTCTTCGATGGCCGCAGTCATAGTTATATACATGGGAAAAAGGGGGAAGTAATTAGCAGCCCTGATCTCCTGATACAGTATATCTTAAGTGTTTTAAAGAACACACAATTTTGGAATGAGATTTAATATATCTTATTCTCTTTCCAGCCATATTACATATTACTCAAAGAGCATATTGTCAGCATATTTCTTAACTTAATTTTGCGAAGCAAAATATTAGAATGTCTACTTCATTACGATATCAGTAAGCTTAGTACTAAAGTGAAAACCTAAAGCTCAGTTTTAAAATTAATAAACATTTGAGATGACTCATTTGCTATATTGAGGCAATTCAGAATTACAAGACATTTATTCTAACACATTTTGAGATGAATTGAAATACAAAGTAACGTTTGATATGAGCTGCTTGGGAAAGACAAAATAAGCTTACAGTACCGTGTCCAGGTACACTCATGTCCAAAATTATTGTCACATGTCTATAAATATGTTGTTGTAGGAATATAATTTGATAACGAATTCGCCCGGTATTTCTTATAATGTTAGTATGTGTACAATCGGCAAAGACATGTATGTGGTAAATTTCATGTCAAAAGAGCAGTAAATAAAAATAATAAAACGAAAATAAAACTTTCTTGTCCATTTAGCAATATTTTGTTTTATTCATTCTAATTTTCATATTTATAATTCTTTTCCTATGAAATTTACCACAAATATACATTTCCCGATTATACACATAGTATCAGTATTAAAAGTATAATGCAAAATCATTATCAAATTATATTCTTACAAGAAGACAGTTATAGATATGCGACAATCATTTTGGACATGAGTGTACAATTCTTAACTTAAACTACCTACGTACTGTTCTGTGGTCAGATCCTAACTCACTCCACCCAATAATTAAATTTCACCGGAAGTGACACTTATCAATGTCTTCCCTCGAAATACTCATATATGGTTTCCACAGTTTAAAGAAAAATAAAATGAAATAAAAATATTTCAATTTAATGCCCATGATTATGCCCTTTAAGCTAAGGAAGACGATAATTAAGACAAATGAATTATGATGGAAGAATTGATGGAATGGTAAAGTGGGTGTACCCCAAGAAAACTCATAGCCATAACGTTGACCACCAGAATCTTATTTGGGGATCGAACCAGGAACAACACGCATCGGAGGTAGGCGTTCAACCACTGAGCTACTGTGCCCCTTTCCTTAAAGAAGAAATTTCTATTTCAGTAGATAAAAATGCTAAGCGATTAATGTGGAATGAAAAGCATAATAAACTGTAAATGCTTAATCATAGTAGGCATTGTATTCTAAGTTTTAGAATTCTTCGCTAAGTTCATCCCTGTATAAAGTCTTGTCTCGTCTCGTCTCGTCTCAATAGTATTCCTATTTCACTTAACTTTCAATTACTGCAAGATTCTTTTACAAGTAATATCTGCGTTACTGTCCGAAGATTATCATCAATATATAATATTTTTTACTTAACAGTATTTTTTTACATATACAGTACAAAGATAAATAAATACATAAACAATATTTTATAGTAGAATAAAAATTACCTATTATGTTTTATTGGCAACGAACGACACATTTTTACTACATATTTTTCGACTTTCTTGAAAACTACGCATGAGGATTTACTCTTAAGCATTTCCTTTTGTTTAGCTCGATATGATCTATCGATTTACATACGTATATCTCATCTTCGGAAGATATAACAATTAAACAAAAAAAATAAGTTTAGATAGAGAGATCATCTTAGGACTTTTTTTTTCATCAAACACTTAGAATATTGGAGAACTGTACGACGCAAGAATTTGTGTAACTGACAGGCATGATTTTTTTTTTTTTTAAATGGAGTTCTTGCAAATTTTTAGCATTACTTCTCACAATATTCTTCCATCAACCTAACGATGTTTCTCTTCTTATTCGGAGATCTTTCCATGTTTTCTTGGACGCTCTCTTTGGTCTTTCTTTTCTCTTCTGAATGTGTGCTCGACTACGGATACTCTTGTCCGCAGATGTGCTACTTTATGTGTATAGTGTTTGGGGAAAGCGAAGCAAATCAAAAAGTTCAATTTGGAGATAGATAATTTTAAAATTTTTTACCCATTGTTAATGGATTGTTTTCATAATAGAATGTTGCTCCGTCATATTTGAAATAAATATATTCAATATATATACAGGGTGTTTCAAAACAACACCGACAACATTTGGGAGGTGATTCCTCACACCAAGATAAGACAAAAGGTATAGACCAACCTGGTGCAAAAATGCATCCTTTCGGAGTTATAGGCTGCCGAAAACATGAAAAAATGAACTTTAAAGGTCCATAGCTACAAAACCATGGAACCTACCGCATCGAGTCAAGACTTCACTTAGGAACTAATATGCGTCCTATCAAAAATTTGTTATATTTCATCTGTATACTTTCTCTTATAAAAGCAATATTGTTCTATCATTTCTTTCTGAAAATATATTTTACAATTGCTGATTGTTTTCTCAAGTGCAGAATCAGGGGCGGATCCAGGACGAACTTCTGGGAGGGCGGTGGGTTGTAATACTGCTGCTTAGAGCTACTTTTAAGAGCTCCAAACTCTAGGATGGGAGTAGTAATGGGGCGACTTGAGGACACTTTTTGGCCCCTGGGTCCCTGCCTCAGGACCCATGGTCCCTGGACCGGGGTCAATGACCTAGGGGTACCTAGGACCACCCCCTCTAAATTTTGGCAGGGGTACCATGGCCCACCCCCTAAATTTTGGCAGGGGTACATAGGACCACCCCCCTTAAATTTTGGAAATTGCCAAATCTAAAAATTTGGTATGGTAGGGTAGGACCATAGTATGTACCTCTATCAGTATTGGGGGTCTATGTCGTTCCCTTTTATGGGTAAAAAATTGCCAAAAATTCAAATTTCGGGGGTTTTTGACCTAATTTATCCCCTTGGATGAGGTGTTATTACCTTATATAGTTATATGGGCGTATACAGGGGTTCATTCCCTTTCATAAGACATGGGTATATTAATGCACCCCTTGAAAAATTTGGGAGGGGTACCTTGGCCCACCCCTTCAATTTTGGAAATTGCCCAATTTCAACATTGGGTATTATAGTATAGGACCCTAATATGTACTATGATAAATTTGGGTGGTCCACCTCATTCCCTTTTAGGGGTACATAGGACCACCCCCCTTAAATTTTGGAAATTGCCAAATCTAAAAATTTGGTGTGGTAGCCTAGGACCATAGTATGTACCTCTATCAGTATTGGGTGTCTATGTCGTTCCCTTTCATGGGTAAAAAATTGCCAAAAATTTAAATTTCGGGGTTTTTTGACCTAATTTATCCCCTTTGATGAGGTATTATTACCCTATATAGTTATATGGACGTATACAGGGGTCCATTACTTTTCATAACATATGGGTATATTAATGCACCCCTTGAAAAATTTGGGAGGGGTACCTTGGCCCACCCCTTAAATTTTGGAAATTGACCAATTTAAACATTGGATATTATAGTACAGGACCCTAATATGTATCATGATAAATTTGGGCGGTCCACCTCGTTTCCTTCCAGGGGCACAAAATTGCCAAAATATAAACGTAAGCAGTACGTTATACCACGTGTTTGATTTTTGGTCGATTTTATCCCCTTTGATGAGATGTTATTACCTTATATGGTTATATGGTCATGTATAGGGGTCCATTACCTTTCATAAGATATCGGTATATTTGTACACTCCTTTAAAAATTTGGGAGGGGTACTTTGGCCCACCCCTTAAATTTTGGAAATTGCCCAATTTAAACATTTGGTATTATAGTACCGGACCTTAACATGTATTATGATAAATTTGGGTGTTCCACCTCGTTCCCTTTTAGGGGTACAAAATTGTCAAAATATAAACGTAAGCAATACGTTGTACCACGTGTTTGGTCTTTTGGCCCAATTTATCCTCTTGGATGAGGTTCTATTACCTTATATGGTTATATGGTTATGTATAGGGGTCTATTCCTATCATAAGACATAGGTACATTTGTGCACTCCTTTAAAAATTTGGGAGGGGTACTTTGGCCCACCCCTTAAATTTTGGAAATTGACCAATTTAAACATTTGGTATTATAGTACCGGACCTTAACATGTATTATTATGATAAATTTGGGTGTTCCACCTCGTTCCCTTTTAGGGGTACAAAATTGTCAAAATATAAACGTAAGCAATACGTTGTACCACGTGTTTGGTCTTTTGACCCAATTTATCCTCTTGGATGAGGTTCTATTACCTTATATGGTTATATGGTTATGTATAGGGGTCTATTCCCTATCATATGACATAGGTACATTTGTGCACTCCTTTAAAATTTTTGGGAGGGGTACTTTGGCCCACCCCTTAAATTTTGGAAATTGCCCAATTTAAACATTTGGTATTATAGTACCGGACCTTAACATGTATTATTATGATAAATTTGGGTGTTCCACCTCGTTCCCTTTTAGGGGTACAAAATTGTCAAAATATAAACGTAAGCAATACGTTGTACCACGTGTTTGGTCTTTTGGCCCAATTTATCCTCTTGGATGAGGTTCTATTACCTTATATGGTTATATGGTTATGTATAGGGGTCTATTCCCTATCATAAGACATAGGTACATTTGTGCACTCCTTTAAAATTTTTGGGAGGGGTACTTTGGCCCACCCCTTAAATTTTGGAAATTGCCCAATTTAAACATTTGGTATTATAGTACCGGACCTTAACATGTATTATTATGATAAATTTGGGTGTTCCACCTCGTTCCCTTTTAGGGGTACAAAATTGTCAAAATATAAACGTAAGCAATACGTTGTACCACGTGTTTGGTCTTTTGGCCCAATTTATCCTCTTGGATGAGGTTCTATTACCTTATATGGTTATATGGTTATGTATAGGGGTCTATTCCCTATCATAAGACATAGGTACATTTGTGCACTCCTTTAAAATTTTTGGGAGGGGTACTTTGGCCCACCCCTTAAATTTTGGAAATTGCTCATTTTATATATTTGGTATTATAGTACTGGACCCTAACATGTATTATGATAAATTTGGGTAGTTCACCTTGTTCTCTTTCATGCGTAAAAAAATTGCCAAATTTTACTACAACCACGTGTTTGGTATTTTGGTTCACCCCTTGGATGAGGTCCTATTACCTTATATGATTATATGGTTATGTATATTGGTCCATTCCCTATTATAAGACATGGATATATTGATGCACCCTTTAAAAAATTTGGGAGGGGTATCTTGACTCATCCACTCAGTTTTAGAAATTGATTAATATAAGCATTTGGTATCTTCGTACAGGTCTTCAATATGTACCACTATAAATTTGGATGGTCCACATCGTTCCCTTTCATGGGTAAAGAACTACCAAAAATCAAATTTCGGATGTTATTGACCCCTATTTAATACGTTATATGGTTTATTACCTCTATATGTTTATGTTCTCTTTTAAATTTGGGAATTATCAAATAACAAAATTCGGTAAACGTTTTCTAGGACCCATTGGTATTCCTCTTATGGCCAAATATTCAAAATTTAAAGGTTATTGACCGGCTTTATTATTGAATAAGTACAGGATTTATTACTTTTTCATAAGACACAGGTGTATTTGTGTACCAATCTTAAATTTTGGGAGGGGTACATTTCTTATTGTCATATCAATAATTGGTAATTGTTCTTTGGGTAAATCATTGTGAAATATGAGTATGATCACGTGATCAGTTATTGACCTATGATGGGATTAGGAGTCCAGGACATTGGTACATTGAAACTTTGTAGGATAATTTGAGAATGCGTCATTGGTATTGATTATTCCCCGCCAAATATAAACGTAAGCAATACGATGTACCACGTGATTGACCTTGATGAGGTAGTGTACAGGGATACATAGCTATCCTTATTGAATCTTATGACTCATAGTCTTAAGGGAATATATGCTACAACACTGGCAAAGTTATTGTTAATGCAATTTCATTGGTTGATCACTATCTTTCGTGCAATCTGATTGGTTGATCACTATCTTTCGTGCAATCTGATTGGTTGCTGATTTTCAAATCTTTGCTGTATTCAGTTTTAAGTTTTGTTTAACATTTAAAAATCTTGGTTTCGTTCAACATTTTGCACTCACTGATAAATATGATCAAAACCGTTTATTTGTTAATCGAATAGTTAAAAAACCGGATAAAGTTTGACGGTTAACCGTGAAACGTAAAATTTTTTAGTTTGAAAATTTTTTGTTTGAAAGTTTTTGTTTGAAAACTCTTGTTTCAAATTTGTTTGAATTTTTTGTTTCAGAATTTTGTTTGAAATTTGTTTCAAAATTTTTTGTTTGAAAATTTTTTTGTTTGAAATTTTTTTGTTGCAAAATTTTGTTTGAAAATTTTTTGTTTAAAATTTTTTGTTCGAAATTTTTGTTTTGAAATTTTTCGTTTCCAAATTTTTTGTTTCGATTTTTTTTTTTCAAAATTTTGTTTGAAAATTTGTTTCGTTTCAAAATTTTTGTTTGGATTTTTCGTTTCCAAATTTTTAAGTTTGTGCACTCATTAGTAAAGAACCGGAACTGTTAGAACTAAAACCTCTGGCAACATTGTGGTGCAATAGTACACGTCAGAACATAGGGTTGTACTTGAAATGAAAAAAACACAATTCATTGAAATGGATCATTTTATTACACTCCACATACATCCATACCAGATAGTGGTTCTGGATATTGTCGATACAATGTATTTTGAACTTCTTGCACTAGTTTGTCTTTAACGTATAATTTTAATTCCAATTGAAGTCTTTTAAGGTCTATTGCGATATCAATTGGTGGAAACTCAATGTCCATTTGATCACAAATAAACTGTTTATCAATACAGGTATGCACCCACGAACGATGTTGACAACCATCACAATATCTAGATACATGTTGTACAATATGCATAACACATTTTTCAAAATAGTACTTTTTCAGGAATATACTTGTTTTGTTGCACACTTCCACTGCATGTTTCACACACTGAAATACGCTGATGAATTTGTTTCATTCTGTTTGCGTTAGATACACCATGTTGCGATGGACATGGAATGTACTCTTTTTACGTAACAGCACCATCTTCTCTTCGAGGACTGTACGCATCACCACTTCATGATTTGAGCCTAATGATTTGACTATGGTCACATTTAGCTCATCATGAAAATAATCGTTCATTTGGTCGATTCGTGCCATTCTTCACAGGTCAGTTGTACACCAAATTGTTCTGCTTTGCCCAATCGAATCACTGGTTCAAATGTTCTAGCACTGATACCAATCATCACATGTTTTGTTTGAAATATATTTATTGGATAATAGCTTGCGAAGATGAACTCTTTATCGTTAGAAGTACACATCTTTCCTCCTGAAAAGCACTTGCTCAAATGATTTCGTGGGATGACAGTGTATTGGTTGATTTATAGTTATTGCTGACGTCATAGGAAGGAATGTGCTGACGTTTGAATTCATGGTTTCATCACAGTTGCTGACGTCATGCTGACCAACCAAATTCATACAACTATGTCTGATGTGCTGTCGTTTGAATTCATGATTTTATCACAATTGCTGACGAATCCGGCTATGTACTAAATTCAAATTGATGACTTCGACCCAAGAATCCTTTGTAACATAAAGATACAGATACAGTATTTAAGAAACGCAGCAGTTCTTCTTGTTTTGATGCTTCCATGGGAAAATATCTTGCTGGTAAAATTATATTCTTATCATTTTCAAGCTTCACTACCATTCTTAATCCAAACTTTGTAGGGATCGTTTGGCTAGCTAAGATTCTATGAGGTACATTCTGTTGTAAATCAGTAATCTTGGTAAATGATTTCATCACATCACGTGTGTTTAGAAACTGCAGACAAGTAGCCATGATGACGTTATTATGAATACTAACTCCAACGATACTTATATATGATGCAAAACTGATGACGTTGCATTATCGTGTTCTGACGTGTACTATTGCACCATGTTCTGACGTGTACTATTGCACCACAATGTTGCCAGAGGTTTTTGTTCTAAACAGTTCCGGTTCTTTACTAATGAGTGCACAAACTTAAAAATTTGGAAACGAAAAATCCAAACAAAAATTTTGAAACGAAACAAATTTTCAAACAAAATTTTGAAAAAAAATCGAAACAAAAAATTTGGAAACGAAAAATTTCAAAACAAAAATTTCTAACAAAAAATTTTAAACAAAAAATTTTCAAACAAAATTTTGCAACAAAAAAATTTCAAACAAAAAAATTTTCAAACAAAAAATTTTGAAACAAATTTCAAACAAAATTCTGAAACAAAAAATTCAAACAAATTTGAAACAAGAGTTTTCAAACAAAAACTTTCAAACAAAAATTTTCAAACTAAAAAATTTTACGTTTCACGGTTAACCGTCAAACTTTATCCGGTTTTTTAACTATTCGATTAACAAATAAACGGTTTTGATCATATTTATCAGTGAGTGCAAAATGTTGAACGAAACCAAGATTTTTAAATGTTAAACAAAACTTAAAACTGAATACAGCAAAGATTTGAAAATCAGCAACCAATCAGATTGCACGAAAGATAGTGATCAACCAATCAGATTGCACGAAAGATAGTGATCAACCAATGAAATTGCATTAACAATAACTTTGCCAGTGTTGTAGCATATATTCCCTTAAGACTATGAGTCATAAGATTCAATAAGGATAGCTATGTATCCCTGTACACTACCTCATCAAGGTCAATCACGTGGTACATCGTATTGCTTACGTTTATATTTGGCGGGGAATAATCAATACCAATGACGCATTCTCAAATTATCCTACAAAGTTTCAATGTACCAATGTCCTGGACTCCTAATCCCATCATAGGTCAATAACTGATCACGTGATCATACTCATATTTCACAATGATTTACCCAAAGAACAATTACCAATTATTGATATGACAATAAGAAATGTACCCCTCCCAAAATTTAAGATTGGTACACAAATACACCTGTGTCTTATGAAAAAGTAATAAATCCTGTACTTATTCAATAATAAAGCCGGTCAATAACCTTTAAATTTTGAATATTTGGCCATAAGAGGAATACCAATGGGTCCTAGAAAACGTTTACCGAATTTTGTTATTTGATAATTCCCAAATTTAAAAGAGAACATAAACATATAGAGGTAATAAACCATATAACGTATTAAATAGGGGTCAATAACATCCGAAATTTGATTTTTGGTAGTTCTTTACCCATGAAAGGGAACGATGTGGACCATCCAAATTTATAGTGGTACATATTGAAGACCTGTACGAAGATACCAAATGCTTATATTAATCAATTTCTAAAACTGAGTGGATGAGTCAAGATACCCCTCCCAAATTTTTTAAAGGGTGCATCAATATATCCATGTCTTATAATAGGGAATGGACCAATATACATAACCATATAATCATATAAGGTAATAGGACCTCATCCAAGGGGTGAACCAAAATACCAAACACGTGGTTGTAGTAAAATTTGGCAATTTTTTTACGCATGAAAGAGAACAAGGTGAACTACCCAAATTTATCATAATACATGTTAGGGTCCAGTACTATAATACCAAATATATAAAATGAGCAATTTCCAAAATTTAAGGGGTGGGCCAAAGTACCCCTCCCAAAAATTTTAAAGGAGTGCACAAATGTACCTATGTCTTATGATAGGGAATAGACCCCTATACATAACCATATAACCATATAAGGTAATAGAACCTCATCCAAGAGGATAAATTGGGCCAAAAGACCAAACACGTGGTACAACGTATTGCTTACGTTTATATTTTGACAATTTTGTACCCCTAAAAGGGAACGAGGTGGAACACCCAAATTTATCATAATAATACATGTTAAGGTCCGGTACTATAATACCAAATGTTTAAATTGGGCAATTTCCAAAATTTAAGGGGTGGGCCAAAGTACCCCTCCCAAAAATTTTAAAGGAGTGCACAAATGTACCTATGTCTTATGATAGGGAATAGACCCCTATACATAACCATATAACCATATAAGGTAATAGAACCTCATCCAAGAGGATAAATTGGGCCAAAAGACCAAACACGTGGTACAACGTATTGCTTACGTTTATATTTTGACAATTTTGTACCCCTAAAAGGGAACGAGGTGGAACACCCAAATTTATCATAATAATACATGTTAAGGTCCGGTACTATAATACCAAATGTTTAAATTGGGCAATTTCCAAAATTTAAGGGGTGGGCCAAAGTACCCCTCCCAAAAATTTTAAAGGAGTGCACAAATGTACCTATGTCTTATGATAGGGAATAGACCCCTATACATAACCATATAACCATATAAGGTAATAGAACCTCATCCAAGAGGATAAATTGGGCCAAAAGACCAAACACGTGGTACAACGTATTGCTTACGTTTATATTTTGACAATTTTGTACCCCTAAAAGCGAACGAGGTGGAACACCCAAATTTATCATAATACATGTTAAGGTCCGGTACTATAATACCAAATGTTTAAATTGGGCAATTTCCAAAATTTAAGGGGTGGGCCAAAGTACCCCTCCCAAATTTTTAAAGGAGTGTACAAATATACCGATATCTTATGAAAGGTAATGGACCCCTATACATGACCATATAACCATATAAGGTAATAACATCTCATCAAAGGGGATAAAATCGACCAAAAATCAAACACGTGGTATAACGTATTGCTTACGTTTATATTTTGGCAATTTTGTGCCCCTGGAAGGAAACGAGGTGGACCGCCCAAATTTATCATGATACATATTAGGGTCCTGTACTATAATATCCAATGTTTAAATTGGTCAATTTCCAAAATTTAAGGGGTGGGCCAAGGTACCCCTCCCAAATTTTTCAAGGGGTGCATTAATATACCCATATGTTATGAAAAGTAATGGACCCCTGTATACGTCCATATAACTATATAGGGTAATAATACCTCATCAAAGGGGATAAATTAGGTCAAAAAACCCCGAAATTTAAATTTTTGGCAATTTTTTACCCATGAAAGGGAACGACATAGACACCCAATACTGATAGAGGTACATACTATGGTCCTAGGCTACCACACCAAATTTTTAGATTTGGCAATTTCCAAAATTTAAGGGGGGTGGTCCTATGTACCCCTAAAAGGGAATGAGGTGGACCACCCAAATTTATCATAGTACATATTAGGGTCCTATACTATAATACCCAATGTTGAAATTGGGCAATTTCCAAAATTGAAGGGGTGGGCCAAGGTACCCCTCCCAAATTTTTCAAGGGGTGCATTAATATACCCATGTCTTATGAAAGGGAATGAACCCCTGTATACGCCCATATAACTATATAAGGTAATAACACCTCATCCAAGGGGATAAATTAGGTCAAAAACCCCCGAAATTTGAATTTTTGGCAATTTTTTACCCATAAAAGGGAACGACATAGACCCCCAATACTGATAGAGGTACATACTATGGTCCTACCCTACCATACCAAATTTTTAGATTTGGCAATTTCCAAAATTTAAGGGGGGTGGTCCTATGTACCCCTGCCAAAATTTAGGGGGTGGGCCATGGTACCCCTGCCAAAATTTAGAGGGGGTGGTCCTAGGTACCCCTAGGTCATTGACCCCGGTCCAGGGACCATGGGTCCTGAGGCAGGGACCCAGGGGCCAAAAAGTGTCCTCAAGTCGCCCCATTACTACTATGGGTTTTATTTATATATAAAAAACAAGAAAGTTTCGTCTTCTGGGGGGGGGCAATTGCCCCGATCGCCCCCCTGGATCCGCCACTGTGCAGAATATTACTCATTCAATATTACATAAATGTAGTGGCTTGTTATATTGGACCCCACCAAAGTTTGGACCCTTACGAACAAAAATTTCTGGGTGCGTATCTGGTCAGACCCATGATCCAAACTGATTCAGACAGACCCATGACCTGCTTTGACTGGAAAATACCCATGACTCGGAGTGATCCAGGCAGACCCGTAGATGATCAATGTATATCTATAAGGCTAGCAATCTATTTCTACAAACACGATATTTTCATTTCCATCTCTTTCTTCTTACTAAATCTATAATTTTCTTGTTGTGTGCGTCTGTGAGTGTCAAAGCATTGGTCCGAAAGCTACCTACAACGTCTATCAGAGAACAAACGCATGAGAGTCCCAGTAAAGTGATGCTACGTGTTTTTTTTTTTTTTTTCTTACGAGAGATCGCCAGAATGTAATTGAATGAGCCTGTAGCACTTGTCGTGTACATATGAGGTTCATACCACTGACTTCAAACAATGTTTTGCTAAGTCTTTTTGAATAGCTTGTGTACAAAATCACTGCATGAAATTATGTTTGAAATAGTCAAGACATGATACGTAGAATAAGAAATGTCAAATCAAATGTGGGAATATTCGAGCTTGTGTAGTGGACATCATTAATCCACTAGACCAAAGGTTTCTCAACTTGGGGGGTCGTGACCCCTAAAAGGGTCGCGAAGATAAGCGAAAGAGATAAATATAATTAGAATTTAATACCAGAAAATATTTTTAAATATTATTTTGAATTTTGTTCTGATAGGCATATTTTCATTTTTATACATACTGTTACGAGCAACAAAAGATATGTAGGTCTACTAAACATTTTCAACAGGTGCATAGTGGTTTAAAAATCAATTGAAATGAAAGAAGTACAATATGAAACTAATGAGAACTGCATATTGAAATACCAGAAAAATACAAATACATGGAAACCTGCATATTGAAATACAATTAAAATTTAAACCTAATGAGATATCTGAGCATGGTGTGATTTCACCAGTGTGGCAATGTCCAATTCAATCTTCGTGACGCACATTATCAAGTCATTTAAAATACTGATAACTTTTTTGAAAATGTCCAAGTATTTTTTAACAAAATTAGAAATCACTTTATTTTTTTATTTATTTTTAATCATATGACTCAAAATTAAGTGAGTTTGAAGTTTTAACATTTTCAAACGGCCTCTATTTTGAAACAGTATGACGGATCAGGTTCGATATTTGCAATATGAATGAACTGACCAAATTTGGTTTTAATCTATTCGCTTTTAGGAAAGTTACTTTATCCACTATATACAAAAAATGGATTCTACTATTATAGAAATAGATGGATATCGTGAGATCTCCGCAATATCTATGTTAAATATCTCACACAAGCTTATTACAAACCAGAAATTATAAGGGGGTCGCTGGCAAGAGGATGTGATAAAATGGGGCACGTGATAGGAATTAAGTTGAGAATCAATGCACTAGAAAATTCTGCAGTAACATTGTTGAAGTAATATTTTGGATCCTTCCGGGTCATCGGGTCTGTATGGGTCATCGAGTCTGTCCGAGTCAGACCGGGTCATCGGGTCCAATTACCCATTGTAATAAGACTCCAGATATAAAGAAGATACGTATCAGGTTAAAACAAAACTCGAAAGAAAGTAATTGCTTCCCCCACCCAACCCTTTGATTGCCACTCATGGCTCAGGAAATGTATTGCACATGACTCGTGTACGATAAGAATACTGTATAATAGAAAATAATGTTAGGATTAAGCCCATTTGGTGTTGACGCGTAGATTAATTACTACGGAGTAGAGATGCAAGGGCTCGGAAAAAAACCGTCTTTTTTGAAAAAAAACTCGGTTTTTTCTGCTTTGCTTTTTTGCTTCGGAAATTTTGGGCTTTTTTCAAAATACTGCTTTAAATTGATAAAACAGACTTTGTATCGCTTCTCTATAACACAAAAAATCATTTAATTAGTGGTTGATGCTGATAATAATATTAAACATCGAAAATAAACTATGAATTTCGAAAAAATATTTCAAACAATTTTTCTTCAACATATTTACATTATGAATTCCACAGGATTAACCAATGTATATAATAAGAATTTTTTAACCTCCTATATACAAAAGTAAGCAGAGTTGGCAAGAACCGTGGTTGTTTTTGAATATGCCAAAAACCCGTTTTTGGGGGGATGTTTAAACCAGGCTTTTTTGGTTTAAACAAGGCTTTTTTGACTTAGATTTTTTGCTTTATGTATTTATATTACATATTCACAGAAATAGCCTAAATTTGTTTCGCCTTGATATTATTATGCAACAGCGGGGTTATGCCGGAAGAACTCCCATAAGCTTAAAGAAGTGCGGTCAGTAAATTTCTTAAGTTGAGAATCTCCCGTCCTAGCCATTGGGAAAATCCCGTCATTACTTGAAATGTAAGACAATAACGGGAAAATCCTGTTATTGCTTTGCATGTAAAATTTAAAGGTCAACGTACCATAATCAGTACGCTAAAACTGAGGTATTAAATTACAAATTTAGTACCGGTACGTAGATATCATTGAAAGTCCAATCCAAGCTAATGTTGGAAGCTACGTAGGCAATCGATAAATTTTGCCAATTTCTATCAATATATTTAAGCAATATTGGCTTCTTTATAAAACAACACGCATTTAGGCATGTAGAAATATACAATTTGGTATGTTTCGTATATTTAGGCTTAACATCCTTACGAAATACCGAGGTTATCAAGGAGAAGACTTTCGCTTAAGCTGACATCCGAACCGCTACTTGGGTTACGCATGAAAGAAGGATTGTGGTTCGACCGAGAATCGAACATGGGACACCTTGATTAAAAGGTGAAAGGGAAATAAAACTATTGCAGGTGGTTTGATATCTGGAAACGTTACCATGAAGTTCACACGATTCGCATTTTTCATTCTTTTTATTTTTGTGGTTTAAACCAGTTATTAAAAAAAAAAAAAAAAAAAGTTGGTGTAAATCAGCCAACCCTAAAAGTAAACACTTCTTTTTAAAGAATACACAAATAACTAGCAAAATAGTATGTAGTATTTTTACTTCAAAATATTCCATACCCTCTTTTTGAATCAAAATAAAATTAAAATAAAACATAAGAGAAATACTTAGATTTATATGATACACTTAAAGGCTGCACATCTAGGGCTTTTGGTTCTGTATATTCTTGAAATTCTACAGTTAAGTTTTATAGAACCACCATCACAGTTTACCCAATCCTGAAGTTTTCTGAATTTTTAACAAGAGGGATTCAACATATCATTACGGAACTCCCCCCCCACCACCACCAAAAAAAAGACTACGGAATATATTTAAGTTAAGCTAAATACAACTGCACAACAAACATGACAGTGATTAGCTTTTGCGCTTCTATCGGGAAGTCCGGGATTCAACCAGCATTCGACCATTCTGACAAAGCTTTTCTTCATTCCATCTGTGAATGTAGAAATAGTGCGTGTACTGTGAGTTGGGCGACTTCCTTTTTTATTGTTTTTAAATCGTTATTATTACTAATTACCAGCAGTGACGGTTTTGCGAAAGTTAGGAGGCGGTCTTTCGGACTGAAGCCCGTTCCCCAAAGTTACGGAATGTCTGCAACAAACAAAATATCTATTATTTATGCCTTTACTCATAAACTTTAAGCTCCCGTCAAATAAAAATTACGAATGTTTTAAAAAACTAAACATTAGTAAGAAACCCTTCCCAAAATACTTTTCTAAATCCGCCACTGATTCTCAGTATAAAATGATTTTTAAAGTTGTATCCGGAAGATTATTGCTAAACATATAAACGAAACGAAATATTAGTTACGCCTGTACTCATAAACTTTAAGCACTTCCCAAATAAAATTAGGACTTTTTAGGAAACGAAACAATCAGAAAAAACCCTCCTAAAGTACTTTTCTAAATCCGCTACTGATTATTTGTATAAATTGGTATTCAAGGTTGTGTCCGGAAAATTATTGCTAAATCACTTCACAGCTACAGTATAACAGAAATGTGGAAGTACGGTTTGACGGATATATTGAAAAACGTACGCTTTGACGGATAAATAGAAAAACGGGCAAGTTTAACTTTTGCGCTAGAAGCTAGAGTACTAAAAGCTCTTAGAAATGAAACACGGATGACAAACTAGAGAAGAAAAAAGATGTCGATAACTCAAAAGTTAAAATAAAGTTAAATAGCCTCTAAAATTACCCTCAAATACTACATTCTTCATGTTAGCTTTAATTCGTAAAACATGTGCTCCATCCATCTTGATGGTGAATTTCAGAGCGAAATATCACATTCAGGTCATGGAATTTTTATCTAACTATAGAATATACTATAATAAAGCTATTTAGATAGAAAAATCATGAAGTTGAAAAAAGCCAAAATTTCCAAAATTCTCGTTTTTTTCCCAAAAAAGCCGGCTTTTTATGTGAAAAAAACCATCGATTCAAAAAAGCCGGCTTTTTTGCATCTCTACTACGGAGTATTGATAACAACCTAAGATATCTGTTCAACAATCAGTATCTTAATTTCAAACGCAACATGTTCATTGAGACAAAGTTTGCGCAAGATGCGAGAAATTAATTCTTTTAAAAGAAGAATAAAACATCCAGATTATTAAAATTGTCAGTTATTAGTTATTATTATTATTATTATTATTATTATTATTATTATTATTAATAATAATAATAATAATAATAATAATAATAATAATAATAATAATAATAATAATAATAATAATAATAATAATAATAATAATATGAGTCTCACATACAGATAACCTCAGACAGCCATTTACACTGAAATCAACAATCCGGAAATAGGTTTGGAACTAAGTTGACCAAGGTACTTCGTAGAGCAGACGAAAATTCTTAAAAGTCAGGATGCCTAATTTGGGATTCGAATTCGATTGAAAATAAAAAAAGCGTTCATTCTCTCGCTTGGTTACCAGTGCAAAGTCACACTTAAATATAAAAAGCAATTTTAACGTTCCTAATTAGTACTTTTCGTTTTATTAGGTTTAAATTGTTCCATATCTATTAAAAAGTTTGTATTTAAGATAAAAGTACTTGATTGTCTAAATTAAACTTCTGATATTCCAGAATCTAATGTTTTTGTACCAAAAAAAAAAAAAAAAAAAAAAAAAGATTTTCTTGTTTAAAACAAAGTCTCTGTTCGCGGGGGGGAGGGAGGAGAAACATCATCATACTCTAAGAAGAAAGAAATAATCGCCAATGTTGAGATGTGAGACTAATACAAAAAGTATCAGTAAATGAATTTTTGCTTGAAAAGAATATACAGTGGCTCACAAAATTGATCGTACACCCTACTAATTTCTAAAAATGAACGCGTAAATTAATTAGTTGTCGTAAAGTCTACATGATTGCAGGTTTTGAGGTGGAACTGATGTTTATGAGACCCATTTGTATGAGTATTGCACGTTCTTGTCCTCCGTGTCTATAGTTATAGGTGGATTCTCCAGATCCATGTACAAAAGACAGTCACAAAATTGATCGTACAGTTTACATTTACCTCGTGCTGAAGGGGAAGGGGTGGAAACAAACAAAGCTGAAGGAGTGAGTCACTGTACAAGTAGGTTATCCACCTCCTTCTACACATTTGAGGTGAGTGCAACACGATGAAAGTGCAGTACAATGGCACCAAAAAGTGAAACTACACATTCTAAACGTAAATTAATTATTAAACTAGCCATGGAGGGCAAATCTTTAAGAACTATAGCAAAATAAGGGGAAGAACACATTCAACCATCCAGGCAGTTGTCAACAGATTCAAGTACGAGGGCAGGATAAAAAATAAAGTTGGTTGAGGAAGAAAATCTATACTGAGTGAAAGAGACGAACGAAGAACCATTTTAAAAATAGAAAGAATCCTCGTAAAGGTGTACCCAAACTGACAACAGAAGTGGTACCGTATATTGGGAGACCACTTTTCATAGAAACAGTGAGAAGAACTTTAAGAAAAGCTGGATTCAATGGCCGAGTTGCTAGGAAGAAGCCCTATATTAACAAGACGAATCAACGCAAAAGGCTTCAATTTGCTCTGGAACATAAGTAATGCTCCAAAGACTTTTGGAATAGCTTAATATTTAGTGATAAGAGCAAATTTAACCTATATGGATCCGATGGACACAAACTTACTTGACGAAACCTAATACAGAATTTAAGAAGGAACACACTAGACCAACAGTAAAACATGGAGGAGGATCAGTCATGGTTTGGTGCTGCATGGCAGCTTGTGCCGTAGGAAATCTACACTTTATTGAGGGAACAATGGATAAATTTTCATATCTCAACATATTGAAGACGAACTTGAAGTCTAGTGTAGGAAACTTAGGACTTGGACAGTTCTACAAATTTCAGCAGGACAACGACCCTAAGCATACCGCTCATATTGTGTGCTCATGGCTATTGTACAACACACCAAAGACTCTTGTAACCCCTCCTCAATCACCAGATCTCAATCACATAGAAAATCTATAGTGGGAATTACAGAAGAATGTGCAGCAGCGCCAACCGAATAACCTGACAGAAGTGAAGACGTTCCTGAAAGAAGAGTGGCTCAAGATTACACCTAGTATTACAAAGAAGTTGGTACAATCAATGCCAAACAGACTAACCGAGGTAATAAGCAGAAACGGGCTCGCAGCTCGCTACTGAACGTTCCAAATTTGTAAATGGACAAGGTGTACGAATAATTTTGTGACTCTTCAGTTTGTGTATGAAAGTGTTTTGTTTCTACGTTCAAGGTCTGATTTTGTGTAAAGGAATGAAATAAATATATTTTGTTTATAAGATCCCTTCACATAATATATTTCAGTTTCTTGTAATATAAACTATGTAAAAGAGGTTATTTCTATTCATTTGTCTCAAAGCGCCAAGTGTACGATCAATTTTGTGAGCCACTGTATATGTGTGTGTTTCTTAGGTTACTGCTTTTAACGTCTTCCTTCAATACCAAAATTATTTGCATTTTAATACAGAATCAGATGCCGTCACGACTCAAAATCAAACCCAGCAACTACGAACACAAGTGATAATAGTAACCAATCCACTATCCAAGACACCTGTTTGAGCTTTCGTACACCACTGCACAACATCCAAATGACAAAAAATTTCAGACGATAATACAGCTTACATTTGTCTCTACATGGTTATGAAATTTTACTTCCGTCCTACTCTTTAAGTACATATAAGCTCTATTGCAAAACATGTTAAGTGTTTGCCATAACAATAGTTACATTTTTTTAAATCGTGGAACCGCCCCATTTGAGTGCATTAGTTCCAATGCACGTTGCAGTTCTGTACTTCTGATGTGAAAGTGACACTCAATTGCTCTGGATCTAAAGAGGCTTGGCAGCCGAGAAGGAGGAAGAGCTGATTCAATTCAACCGTGACGTGCATTGTCACCAACAATTTGCAAAGCAGCGGAAGTGGAACGTTACATCAGTCAGTCAGTCACTGTGGGTCAGCAAAGAACAAAAACCATTCTCCTATATTGACCAGCGTCTGCCAACTTATCGACTTGGTTACCACGTACAGGGATATTGGCGTTGTCTAACCCGTTGAATATAGACGGAAATCATAATCAAGTATCCAAGGTAGGCGGACGATTGACTACATGAACGACATGTCCAAGAAAAGGCTGCCAAATTCCATTTCGTTTGCACAGTCAGCAGCGAAAGCAGATACACACTGTTATTTTGTCAATTACTTCCAAGATAATTCAGTTTTCTTTTGACATAGAACGGACTAACAACTTAGTACACGATTGAAATTTGACATAATATTTATTACTTTGTTATTTTGAAGGGGCATGGTGGCTCAGTGGTAAAGTGCTTACCTCTGGTCCGTGAGGTCCCTGGTTTGAATGCCGGCCAAGTAATTTTGTGGTGGACAACACTGTGCTCGTGAGTTTTCTCGAAGTACTTCCGTTTCCTCCCACTTTCTCATTCCACCAATTCTTCCAACATCATTCACTTGCTTTAAACATTGCCCCCGCCAAGTGAACTTTGTGGTGGACAAACACCGTGTGCGTGGGTTTTCTCGGGGTTCTCCCGTTTCCTTCCACTTTCTTCATTCCACCATTTCATTCATTTCTCATAATCACCGTCTCCTTTAGCCTAACCGGCATAACCGTGGGACGTAAAACTCAAAGATTTCATTTCATTTTTTGCTTTAAACATTGTTTCGCTTAGTCTAATGGGCACAATAGTAGGACGTTAAACTGAAGTATTTCAAAGAGTTCTTTGTTGCTTTTAAATTGAACCTAACTTTTCAGAACCAAGCCTATATGATACTTTGACCTTTTTCGGAACCAAATGACAATTTCACATTGTTTTAAATATTTCCTGCAAAATATATGTAAATCTTGAAAGAGTCTCATTTGTAGTCATTAATAAATTCATCACAAATATTTATAGATTTACTGAAGAATTCAACCATAACCACTTTCCTATCTAAATCCTTTCTTACCTAAATCCTATATAAGCAAGTGGTTTGTAAAATATGGTTACAAATTTTTCCGTAGCAATCACTATCAAAGTATTTGGTTCGTTTCCAAATTCGTTTTGGCTTTCTAAGTGAATTCGGTAAAAGATAATTTCTGTGTTCAATGTTTACCGTTCTTTCACTGAGTCTTTAATTTAAAAAAAGAGAGAGAGAAAGGAAACACTATGCTATTTCGTATGTATAACGGAAGAAATTCGCACGAATTCAATAAAACTTGTTACGTGGAGTTTTCATGGTCCTTAAGTTCAAAAATGAATATGAGATGTGAACTCAATGACCATTTAGAAATAATAGTGATTGAATTTTATTATTAATTATTTGCTTTTATTAATAAAATAATTTTCAGCAATTCAATGAAGCTTGGAATGTAATGTTCTCTTCATCCTAAGGGCAAAAATGTCATGATAAGGTTTAGTTTACTGATGTTTGTTCAAAATTTATAAAGACTTTTCGATTTACTTTCTTTTTTCTTTCATTCTTTGATTTTTCTTCTTTTGGAAAAGATCTGTAGTGTTTCATATGCACTATAACCAAGATTCTCTGCAATTCAGTGGAACTTTCACTGTATACTGCTTTCCTTCGTTGATTTTTCTGATTTAAAAAAAAATGTAATATTTCATACACGTTACAAGAAGAATTAAATGGAACAAAGTATAGTAGTAATTATTATTTCTAAAGTAACTACACTTTTTTCAATTCGTACCTGAAAATCCTGAAATTCGAACCTGTGATTTATACTTTAAATAACTGTTCACTACCTAGGTAGATAGAGTCATGAGTGCAAATAAGGTAGATGCTAGTGAAGACTTCAGGTATAAGTGTGAATATGGGGTATGGAATAGTTCTTTATCCTGGTAAGGATTATATTAAGTTTTGCTTTTGTTGAGGAAGTCGCTCAATGAGAAGATGTTTGATGTATGCAGCCTAATGTTGCATATTAGATTGTTACTTTACATGATTCCAGGATAATATGTTTAAAATTCTTCAAGAAGATTTGCTGGTCTGTTATCTTTTTGTGATGTTTAACCTCCTTAAACAAACTTCAGAGAACTTTACAAAATGAAAGGATGAAATAAATAGTACATCCTTGATTCTCAGATCAAACGAAACTTTAAAAACTAAAGGAACGTAGCTCAATATAGTATTCGTCTACTTTGTAAAGAGCCTTTGGTTTGATCTCAGCTCGTGAGTTTGTGAAGGACAACGTCCTGTCCATGGATGTTCTCAAGGTTTTCACGTCTTCTCCAACACTTTTCATTCCAACTACTTTTTCATACTGATTCACTTTCATTTATCACTGCCTGTTTCAGCTTACAGAAGAGGCGTTAAACTAATTATTACATTCTATTTCTTTAAACTTGTAATGACTTCTATTCTAAACTTTTAAATTTCGACAACAACCAACAACTACAATATTTTGATCGTAGTTCTCTCGAGAAAATGACTTTTTTTTTTTGTACTAAATCATCCATATTTCTTACAATTATGGTTTGTTTGCAAGAAATGCGTACGACTCTGGAAATATCAATTGGAACTAATTTAAAATTGTGGCGTTCGCCTGCACAACGGGATAAACGTTAACTTGAGCGAAACTGAGATTTTCAGTGAAACGCGGAGATTAAGGTTTCTTCTAGTGTCTCAGGATCTGTTTACTCGAAAAGCCGCTAGAAAGTGTTGGAAACTCGATTTATTTGAAGAAATTGTGTTTTTTTTTTTCAATTTAGTCTATAGTTTTAATATTGATCTAACAAAAACAATAAAAGACAGCGAGTAATGGCTTTCTTATATGGATTCAATATCCAAGGAACATATTCTATCTGATTTTATCTCGCTATGGCAGCTGTCAGATATAAATGTACTACTTATAGTTTCAGTATTAAATTCGAATAGTTTGGAAGTCTATCATAGTTTCACATTGTGAAACGAAACTTATTTGTTTTTAGTTACTCCTCCTACACAGTTTGCTTGATGGCGTTTATCCCGTTGTTTGGCTACACGCCTTAATTAAAGCTAAATACTTATAGTTAACTGTATGTCATAATTCATAGTGTTAACTGTTACCTTGCTAGTGTCGGAATGATATGCTTGATCTGAGCATACCATATTTTAGTATTAGCTCCACCTTACTATGTAGTATCTTTTATAGCCTTTGCCGCTGGCTACGAATGACATATTTTTAACCCCATAAAAATTAGATTTTGTCGATTTTCTCGAAAACTACTCATGATGATTTACCCTCAAGCATATCATTTTATTCAGTTTGATGATATATATAAATTTATATATATATATATATATATATATATATATAATTTTTGGAGATAATACGCTAATACTATTACTAATATAATAAAACTAATATTGGGGTTTTTTACGGGTCAATGTGCTAGTAAAATCATAACCGGAATGTGTAGTTCCTCTATTTGGTTTGAAAAGCCTGGAGTAGATAACCTATTTGGTGTATAAATCTATCAAAATTACTAATATTTATATTATGTACAGAGTGCATGTTTGATTTTATTCAGCCTGAAAGCTACTGAACTGAGAAATCGAACACTGTATAAAAAATTATTTCTTAAATTTGAGAAACCGTTTCTTATCTGTGCACCGAGACAATATTTCCTTAGAAATGAGATTTGGCAATTCTCATTCATAAGGAAAGTAACAGTATATTTTCTAGTTTTGCTTTATACAGCCTCCTCCACTTTTCTTCATTTCTCATTAATGAGAATTTCAAACTATTATTTCTAAGAAATGGTCTTCTCGATACATACACGGTTTCTCACATTTAAGAAAGTATTTTTAACAGTGAAGTCGGAGTCAATTTGTCCTCAGATAAACGAAGGAAAGAACATCTGACCCATAAGGCTATTTTTTCCAGTGTATTATTATAGGATATTGGTGTGTGCAGTGATTAGAAAGAAGTATGTTTGTTTTTTCTGTGAGTTATGTGAGTGTATATAACCACGCAGAATATAACGAAGGCTGAGAGGAAACTGTCTTGAATAATGGCTCGAAAGAGCATCGAAAGAAGATTGCATGAAGTCCCCGCTGTAAGAGATTGACTTCTAATAAGCAACTGGTGCGTTTTATTAAAAATAAGTTAAAGTGCAGACAACATGTAGAAATCCATTTTCTAGAATTTGCTCCGACTCAAAATAGTCTTCATAGAATGATGAGTTAAGTGGGCGAATAGAAAATCTTGTGTTTATGGTTTTGATATATTTCTGTAGGGGAATAACGCTATTTTCGTGTTATAAAAATGTTATATTTCTATTGTAGCCTTGATTGGAGAATCAAAGCCGTAGTCTTTCGGTTTTTGCTAGTAAGTCGATGTTAGTTAACGTAAATGAAAGACAGCCCTATGTTAGCTGGGCTCTTATGATCGTCTTACAAATCTTGTTAGTTAGATCCTTAGTAATAATATATTGACTAATAGTTCGATGTTTAAGTAAACAGAACTTTTTGTTTAAGCTTTCGGGTACGATAATCTAGGGTGAGCCGATTGTCAAGGATGATACTCAAATACGTAGCAGTGCGTTGTGGATGAATGTAGGAATTACTGATACAGTTTTGATGAAGTATGGAATTTGAATTGAACAGAACGTTTTCCTGTAGGATGAATATGTGGATTTGTATTCAGCTGCAACTTTTTGCACCGATTTCAAAAGATTTCTCCTTGTTTTTCGGGTATCTTCAAGATGTACTGAGCGCTATGTGGTGCAGTCCAAAATGCAATATCATCCACTTACAATCCCAGATTTACGTAGTTCGGTGTACCGTATAGTGTAAGTATAGGTATATCGTTAACGTAGAGTAAGTACAGGAGAAGTGGTAATGTTGATTCTTGTGGTATTTCTTTTTAGATCTAAATGTGCTGAGATAGTGTATCTCCTTCGAACCACCAAGTACCAAACGCATAGCTGAGATCGAAAAATATCACTCCAAGTTTGTGATGTTTTACAGTTGTCGTTTCAGCTTCGTGATATATCCGTAATGGTGTTGTAATGTGGCCAACGAAACCTTCACAAATGTCTTTGTCTGAGTCTCGGGATGGTTAAAGATTACCATTTATCACAGTAAAGTAATAAGTAATATTGTGGCCAACAGTAGACAAGGTGCAGTAAAGGTGTGTAAAAAATCGAATAGTAACTCGTTTCATTCAGTCTAATTCTTATAATTACCCAACAATTCTATGAATATTAATAATTTACTATTTTTGGTATGAGAAAGACATAATGAGTACCAACTTTGTCAAAGCCACATAGTGCGACTGTTAGAAAACTCAATTAAAACTCAATCATGAAATCGGATGCATCTACATTTTTTTAGTGCAATAAAGAGGACGATTTTGATAAATTCTTTTAAAAGTGATGTTGAGTGAATAATGTTTATTTCAGTTGATGAACTATAAAACAGTCATTATCATTTTGAAAATAACTCGTTTGAATCTCTATCATAGTTAAGTAGGGAAGTTTATAATCATGACTATTGTTTTAATTATAAACTTGTGTATTTAAAAAAAAACGTAAAATACTAAATTAATACTTTAAAAATGGCCTATTGGTTAAAATAAAGTTGTTATACTTAAAAGTTACTTAAGCTAAACATTTAAATAAATCCATCTGAATACCGTATACTATTGAACACAATATTTTAAATTATTTAATCTTACGGTAACAGTAAGGCATCCAATGATGTAAGAGAAAGTCCTATTAAAGAACTTAATGTAATTTTGAATTAACCGTGTGTTGTCCTTTTTAACAATTTTACTTAAACACTAGGTATTGATTGATTAGAGTTCTATGTCCCCTTTTCAGCATCGAGGTTAAATTAGACGGGACCTGCATTCAAAGTGGGATCCGAACAACTCCTTGGGTTTTCATTCGTGTCAAGTGCCCCAAACGAGAATCGAACCCGAGATCACAATACAGAAAGAACGCACGTAGCTCACTCGGCCACGAAGAGTAATAAACTTTAAATATTCTGTATGATCAAGAAATTGCAACTCACGACGTAATTTTGATGGAAATACCATATTATTAACATGCATAGAAGGATTTGAGTACAAGGACAATTACAGGATATAAACTTTTTGTCACACTAGGAGAAAATTGGGAACAGCATACAAAATGAACGCGCACTACAAAGGAATATGCGTCTGAATGGATGCGTGTGCGTGTGTCACATATATTTGCAAAACACAACAGGAAATGTTACAATCTGATAGAAGGGTGATTTCAATAATTTCGTCACAAAGTCGAGGAAGGAAGAGCGAATTCCTGTGGAAACGTATTCCTTTAGCCTTCATGTGATATCTATGTGACATGTGTTTTAAAGATAATGATAATAAACAAAAGGAAATGTATGATTAAAAAGGAAGATTTAGTTTGTTGACTAAAATTTAAGGAGAATTTGTTGATAAATTCAGTTCCTGTGATCTCACCACCAACTCCCGGTTGATTCATCTAAAATTGATTCAATTTAGGGTATGCAGTTAATAAATTTTAAAATAAAACTTTCAAGAAAATTGAATCACTAGAACCAATCTAGAAGAAAAGAAAGAGAAACTGTTTAAGAAGGGAAACATACGTAGATCATAATGTGATTTCTCTACATTTCTGTTCCGCTCCGGGGTGAATTATGTTTTTACAATTTGTTGTCACCACTGTGATTTTGTTGCTGAAATGTCACTTGTTTGTTTTGCTGAATCGTTAGTTCAATTCATTGCTTCTCGTAATATTCGTGAAATATAATTTATCAAGAAAGTTATTCATTCAGTTTACACTTACACAAGGAACAAATACGAACTCGAATGCGAATTTTCGATATAGTTCCCGGTAAGAACTCATACGATTCCGATTTCAAGTCAAGCTCCAGATCAAATTCTTGTATATCCTCGGCGATGAACTGTAAATCACATGTAATTTTCTTTTTTAGTTTAACGGTCCATGATTATGGCCTTTAAACGAAAGGAGACGGATAACTAATTAAAGTGAATTATGAATAATGTTCTCTATTACAAACACATATGATCTGTGATCAAAACAGGGACTCCATACACCAGAGATGAGTACTTTACTACAGAGTTATCATACTCCCAGCCTCTGTGCTGAAAGGTAAGCTAACTCCCCCAAACTTACCTATCATGAACAATGGAATGAAAATATAAACAAATATCAGAATGCTAAATTCAGTTGTGATGGTCTGGATTCAACTACTAACAATCCCAAACTATTATCCCGTAATATTTTAAGTTTGGTTACAGGAGCTTGGTTTTATTAGTAAACGTATTTCCTGAGTGTTTTTATAATCTAATTTTATTTGTTATTACAATATAATATAAAAGAAATTTAGGAAACTGAAACAAATAGTACACAAAAGTAGTTAATTTAATTTCTGTACAAACATATAATCATGTTACTTTTCGTTTCAAAGGTTTCAACTGCGCCATTCCTTTCGTACCTAATTGATTTTATACCATCCAGAAACATTGAGGCTGAGCTTCTTGGTAGTTGAATAAGAAACTTCATTTATTTTTTACTGAAAACTGCTTGTTTCAATGTGCCTTGGGTTGCTAGTTAAATTGTAGGTTAATGCTTCATTTTAGCTTCTGTACTGGAAAACTCTTTAAACATTAATTAACCAAAGACGCCAAACAAAAACTGTAAAAAGATTCGACACACAGTTGAGAAAGGTTCATAAATTGAACAACTAGCTAAACTTACAGTGCCGCGCAAAGAAAGGCCTAAAGTTGAAATTAACTTCAGTACCTTCATATACGTTTATGAAAGTTAATACATATTTATACTAGGCGAGGTAATCTTCATGAAGATGTTCAAGGCGCTGATACTTGCTAAGAATCAATGCAACTTGCAGACAGAAACCAATTGAAAAACAGGTTCTTTGCTGAATCACTGTCATTCACGGAACATTGATTGATTAGACTTGGTGAGCTGACATGCCTGGCTAACCACTTCGTTTAGATGATCGCAAGATTCAAAGATCGGGTTGAATTGAATACTTCCCAATTGTTTGTAATATTGCCCAGCAGCTTGCATTAGTTTTAAATTTCTTATTTATTTATTTATTTGTTTGTTTTATTCTTTTCGTTTATTTTATGTTTCTTGTTACTTATGTTTCTCTGTTTTTAATCGCAAATAATCTTCTACTTAAGTTTGATATTATTTCTTTATTTATATTTACGTACTCATTCTCTAGCTGCACTGTAAAACATCTGCTCGACAACAGGTGACCAGGACAGATTTTTGTTCGTGACAGACAACGAACAATTTAAAAAGAAAGAAATTGTATTTCAATACATGCGCATCAAGAAGTTTCTGTCCGAGAGAAAATGGCGACCGGATAAGTACAAAAGTTTGAGACTCACATTTAATACGCTTTTGATTTTTGATCCAGTTCGAAACATGGACAATTTATATCTGATACATTTTTATATATAGTATTTTAGATCACGTGGAACGCATCTGGCACCAAAACAATGATTTTAATATATGGACCAATGTTCATGCCATCTTAGTTGCACCCTGTCATGTAACTAATGAATTAAAACAAGCAACTTATTTTGATGAAATGACACTATAAATAATCGAATATTTAAAGAAAAACCAAGCTTCAATGCCAACATTATTAAATTAGTGGAATCACTCAAGATAACCATGATTAAAAACAACAATTGAGTGCTGATAACGTTCAGGACTTCAAAAGGTAACAGGTTTTATAATTAAATTATAATTTTCTGATTTTGAAGGATGATAAGCAAATAATACGGAACACTAAGAAATGTAGTCCAGCAAGTTTATTTCTCCTGAAACAAAACAACAACGATCTCTTTCTAAATTATGGAGTAAAGCAAATATCGGATTGGATGTACTTTAAAATGCTCGTTATTTAACTATCACAGTTATACAAACTGTATAAAATACTAGCTAAGTAAAAAGAATGTACAATATGTATATACATACATGTAAAACACATGAGACAACTGTTTATGATGTGGTCAAGTCTTCATTTCATTCGCTTACTTTGTTGATCAAGTTACATTTCTTGTTTCGTAAGACAATTCACTCCTTGCAAATTTATTGCGTTACTATTTTATGGAATATAACTGAGGGTTTACTCGGGGTACTCCTGTTTCCTCCCACTTTCTAATTCCACGAATTCTTCCATCACCATTCACTTGCCTTAATCATCGTTTCCCTTAATCTAAAGGATATAATCGTGGGATGTTAAACTGAAATATTTCATTTCATTTTCATTTTATATCTAAGGAGCATAAATTGCAGACATCTATTTGTTGTAGCTACTAATAAACATTTCGTAATATGGAATAGGTCCACGACTATGAATCACACATTTCTTTATTTTAATTAATTAATTAATTATTTTTTTAACTTTGGAAGTTAATAGGGTTATTAATCGATGGTGATATATTTTACTATGGTGATACTAGGAATTTTGTTTATGAATATGTTATGAGTTATTTTCAAAATGCACAAAGCATTGCCATATTACAATGTGATGAAAACAAGAGACCGAAAAGTTAAATCTAGGATTGCAAATGAAAAAAGACAAGACAGTTTGCGCCCCACTAGTTAAATCCCCGTTTTCCCGCTACCTATTATCTACTTCCAGATGAATTAATCTCTAGTTCACGGATAGCTGCAGTTTTTCGGTTCATTCGAGTTTTATTTATTATTATTATTATTATTATTATTATTATTATTATTATTATTATTATTATTATTATTATTATTATTATTATTATTATTGTGTGTGTGTGTTTGTTTTGTATCCACATGCAACATCGAGGTTATGAAGGACGGAACCTGCTACTAACATGGGAACCGAATCACAATCATAGTTTGAATCCGTGCGGTTGGTACGGGCCATTCCCCACCATGCTATCTCTCCTCCAGGAAAGGTGGATTACAGGATCATGCCACCGGTTGCGGCTCCAAATTATTCGAGTTGAAACACACACTAGTTTTTTTCTTTTATTCTTTTTACTTATTGGCTGACAGTGAAGATAGTTCTAAAGTACCTAAAAACATTGTTAAAAATACATTGACGTCATACTTTTTTGAAAATATATAGGTCTAATATTAGTGTTTTTCTACAGATATTCATTCTTTTGCGTATTTACTTTGCAATATTGTTCTAGCACTGGATATGATATCACCTTTAACAGTTGCTGAAAAACATACTGGTGATAAAATATCAAGGAAACAGGAACTTACATCCTCATATGAAAGTCTTACGTCATTCTTTGCCAACAAGTAAAGGGAAAAATGAATAAGATATAAATTCTTCACGACAGGAGGATCCCTAATGTGGACTTCTTTGGACGTCGTCGTCGTCGTCATGGTGACGCTGCTGGGGTCAAGAAAGAAAAAGAGAAGAATCATCTTTTTCCAAAGCGTCTGTCTGTCTGTCTTTGTCAGCCTTTTGTCTCAGCTAACCGTCTTTTACACTTCTTCTTTCTTTGTGGGGGAGGAGGAGTCTGTCATAGGAACCCCTGGCTGATGATCGATGTCCTATAAGTGAAGCCAAATATCTGAAGAAGTAGGCCAAAGAGTTTGCTTTTTCAACAAGCGATGAATGTATTAAGGGAGCAAAAATCCTCTTCATAACTCTTGGCCATATCTTGTAGAAATATCGTTTAAGGGCTACGATAACAGAATCACTGGAAATCAGAATTAGAATGCGATCCGACGCTTGGTCTTTTTAAAGAAATTCACACAGTATTACAGTTTTACATTTAGACTCAAAAATACAAATCCTAAAATTTTCTTAGCTTTTTCTTAATCAACTGCGAATAGTTGTTTGTTCAGGAAATCTGTTGAGTTTACATCGTACAGAGGAATTATCTCTTTGATTTGATTTGTTTCTTGAAATACAATGTCCCTGTTTAGCATCAAGGCTATACTGGACGTGAATCTATAGTTTAAGAAATCTAAACAATGCTCTCCCAGTGAGAATCAAACTCTAGCCACATGCACCAACGGCACGCTTGCTAGCACTTACACCATTTTTTCCAAATGAATGCTCTATGATGTCACAGTTATTTGCTCTTATTCTTAGTAAACTATGCAGAGGAAACAAAGAGCCTACATTAAACATGACGTTGAAATCTCCAATGGTTATAGGCAAGCAAGAATATTAATGGAATAGTCGAGAGTGCTGCAGATACGGTGCTCGTAGATCCGTAATCGCTAGTACGCTATCAACATGTGTTATTCTATTCTCTACCTCTCGACTCCTCCCCTTCTTTGCTCCACTTTTTCTCACAGTCCTTCCTCCGATTCCGAAACTCGTGCTGCTACGTTATGTAAGTGCATTGTGTAGTTTATTATTGCACTAGATTGACGGGAGGATTTCTTTCCTTGGTACAGTGAAACCTCTGAATAACGGACACCAATGGGACGGGAATTTTTGTCCGTTACTGAGAGGTGTCCGTTACAGAGAGGTTACAAAAATTTAATTTCTCTCAATGGTAATTGTATACAGTAATATACAGTAAATACATTATGTATGAGCGTAAATACGTAAAATTCAATATGAAAATACTCTATTTAGTACGTATTTGAATTTCTGGGACGGATGAAGGAGAAATTCATTTCTGTTAAATAATATTATTGTTGGGGAATGTGTTAATGTGTTCGTATACTGCAAATGATAATGCGTGTATGGTAATTTTCTTAAGGACATGTCATCACCCTGTAAAAAATCCATTAATTCACATACCGCCTATACTAAAAGTAAAAAATAGATTTAAAAAGTATGCAATATTATTATTAAATACTGAAAAAAATGTGGAGAAGAAACTCACTAAATTTCTTGGGAAAAAGTCTGCAGTAGTTGTCTGCCGTGTACATCCTACGGACACTAGTTTCTGTTCGAAATTTGCTTGCAACTGTTGGATCAATTGGAGAAGTTCTGTTTCACCGCGATTAATGGCAAATTTCTTTAATTTTTCAACTGTTTGACACACCAATTTGTACAAAAGAAAAATTTTGCTTTTCCAAAAAAGTAAGAGAGAAAACATTGCTCATTGAAAAATGTAATTGCAAAATAAATAATGTTTCTTTTGTTATCTATAAAATGGTCGGGAAAGATGCAAGGCCCAGAGGAAAAAGCACTAAATTTGTTAGGGAAGGGAAGATACGCATAGAATTCCTGACCATACGACTAACCCTGCATGAATGTTAGTGCTTATTGAAGATTTTCTAGGATTTCCACCAGAAAGCAGTTTATTGCGGGCAGAAAAAAAAGAAGCATTTCAAGTTCAGCTTGAAGTTGTTCTGTTTGATGAAAGATACTGTACACCTGCGGGGAAAAGACTTTTCTGTCTACTGTCATATATCGCAAAACCGAGAATAATTCCTGTCCGTTATGAAGAGGTTATTGAAACGTTTGGGGCAAAAAAAGGACTGTCTGCGTCCGTATCTGAGAGTGTCCGTAAAAGGGAGGGTTTTGTTCCGTAAGAGTACATATATTTTTGCCGGGACAAAAAAATCTGTCTGTATTATAGAGGTGTCCGTTATTGAGAGGTGTCCGTTAAGGGAGGTTTCACTGTATTATAGCAGCAAAGGCTATAGTCGGTCAGACTACTTTTAGTTCAGTAATGTTAATGTGTGGCATGTCTATCAGCTCCTAACTCCATTTAGCTTTCTGGACCGGGATTCGCTATAATTTAATTAGATATATTACAAATTGCTTCACAATGTTACATCCTTCTGAAAAT